>NC_064564.1:5451024-6064349 GCF_937001465.1 Orcinus orca | reverse complement strand
GTATTTCTGTGGTGTCAGTTGTAACTTTTCCATTTTCATTTATGATTTTATTTATTTGGGCCCTCTCCCTTTTTTTCGTGTTGATTCTGGCTAAAGGTTTATCAGTTTTGTTTATTTTTCTACTGTTTTTTGTCTCTATTTATTTTTGCTCTGATCTTTATTTTTTCTTTCCTTCTACTTAACTTTGGGTTTTGTCTCTTCTTTTTTTCCTGGTTCCCTTAGGTAGAAGGTTATTTTTCTTGTTTCCTGTGGTAGGTTTATATCACTATAAACTTCCCCCTTAGAACTGTTTGTGTTACGTCACATAGATTTTGGATTGTATTTTCATTTCCATTTTTCTCCAGGTATTTATTTTTATTTTTTCATTGCTTGTTTCTTAACAATTTTTTAATCTCCATGTATTTGTGTTTTTTTGCAGTTTTTATTCTCATAGTTGATTTCTGGTCTCAATATGTTGTGGCTGGAAAAGATATTTAATATGATTTCAACCTTCTTAAATTTATTCAGACTTGTTTATTGTCCTAGCATCATCTATCCTGGAGAATGTCCCATGTGCATGTGAAAATAATGTATATTCTGCTGTTTTGGATGGAATGTTTTATCTATATCTATTAAGTTCATCTGGTTAATGTGTCATTTAAGGGCAATATTTCATTATCAAAATTCTGTCTAAAGGAACTGTTCATTATGTAAGTGGAGTGTTAAAGTCCCCTACTATTATTGTGTTACTGTCAATTTCTCCCTTTATGTTTGTTAATATTTGTTTTATGTATTTAAGTGCTCCTATGTTGGGTACATATGTATTTATAATTGTTATATCTCCTTGGATTAATCCCTTTGTTATTGTGTAATGCCCTTCTTTGTATTTTGTTACAATCTTTGTTTTAAAGTCTGTTTTGTCTGATATAAGTATTGCTACCCAGGCTTTCTTTTCATTTGCATTTGCATGGAATATCTTTTTCCATTCCCTCACTTTCAGTCTATGTCTTTAAATCTGAAGTGAGTCTCTTGTTGGCAGCATATGTCTGAGCTTTGTGTTGGTATCATTCAGCCACTCTGTGTATCTTGATTAGAGCATTTAGTCCGTTGACATTGTAAAAATCATTGATAGGTGTGTACTTATTACCATTTTGTTAATTGTTTTCCAGTTGTCTTGTAGTTCTTTTTTAAAACTTCCTTTTGCTGTCTTCCTTTTTGACTATATTTAGTGTTATGTCTGGATTCCTTTCTCTTCTTTATGTGTGTATCTATTATAGATTTTTGTCTTGTGGTTATCACGAGGTTTATATATAACAACATAGATGGGTAGATAGATAGATAATCTATGATTACTTTTAGCTGCTGTCCTCTAAAGTTCAAATGCATTTTAACAACCCCTCATTTTTAATGTTTTTGACATCACATTTACATCTGTTTGTTTTGTGTATCCCTTAACTCCTTTTTGTGGATACAGGTAATTTTACTACTTCTGTCTTTTAACCTTTTTACTAGCTTTATAAGCGGTTGATCTACTAACTTTACTGTATGTTTGCCCTCACCAATGAGACTTTTCTTTTTGTAATTTTCATATTTCAAGTTGTGGTCTTTTCTGCTTTGAGAAATCCCTTTAACATTTCTTGTATAGCTGGTTTTGTGGTGCTGAACATCTTTTGCTTTTGCTTGTCCGTAAAGCTCTGTATCTCTCCTTCAAATCTGAACCTTCAAATCTGAACCTGAGAACCTTGCCAGGTAGAGTATTCTTGGTTGCAGGTTTTTCCTTGCATCACTTTATACATATTGTGCCCCTCTGCTCTGGCCTGCAACATTTATGCTGAAAAGCCAGCAGATAGTCTTAAGGAGTTCCCTTGTACATAAGTTGTTGCTTTTCCCTTGCTGCCTTTAATATTCTCCTTAATCTTTAATTTTTGTCATTTTATTTATAATGTGTCTCAGTGTGGACCTCTTTGACATTTCCTAGGTATTTTATTCTTTTTGATATGATAGTAAATGAAATTGCTTCCTTAATTTCTCTGATAGTTTGTTGTTAGTGTATAGAAATGCCTTTGAAATTAGAATGGGTATATAGGGACACACTAAACAGTATTGCACTCTGTTAGAACTCTCAGCAAGTGGAAATGCAGTTAACATCCTGGGAACAAATATCCATGTTAAATTGGCATAATTAAATTATTTATATAACTCATAACAGTAGCTGATGTAATTTTGACATTGCCTAATAAAAAAGATAGGTTTAACTGATTATCTGTTGCAGCTTATAATTTCTACTTCATTTTCATTAATCACGTGCTTATTACTAAAAAATAATAAGACAGTTATCATTATAAAGATTTCAGTATGGCCAGAATATTTTTTTAAAGTAACTAAGTTAGAAAGTGGCATAAAAATTGACTCTGCAAAAGTCCATAAAGGTCTTAAAACATAACGTACCTTAAGGATTAAACAAAACAGAAGTCAAACAAAAATTAACAATATATATTAGGTCCTAAGAGATTTTAATACAACCAAAATACAGATCTACTTTGCCCTGTCATCTCCGTCCTGCAACGCCAAGCTCACTTCGATATCTGACACAAAGTACCCTTAGAACTGAATGTACAACTCTTCAGTTGTGACCAAACGGAGGAAAAACTTTTAAGGCAAAAGATCAAAACAACAAAGAAATTGATACTAGAGGTGTAACACCCAAAAGTAATATAATTCAAAACATGGGTAATCTTTTCAAACTTGCTGGTGGCCCCAGACTTAATTTCAAACATCAGTTTGTTACAGTGTATTAATTTGATACCATATCAAAGCTTTAATCACTTAAGTTTATGATAGTCATTCAGTATTTGAGTAGGTTGTACAAAATCTTACTAAGAACTTCTACTTCAGATTATGACAGTAACTGGTACCCAGTATGCTCTCTCAGCATAAATAATATAAACTGGATAAATATGTGAGTCAGATTTTTTTCAAGCACTGGAAAACAAGCACCACAAATTGAAATCCCTGTGAGAAGTGCAGTCATTGGGAGAGTCCTACAGTTGCCCAGTCTCCCTGCCTGGGTGGCATTTCCTGATGTAGTGCAGTGAGATGGGGTCCGAGCAAATCACTGTGGTCCTACAAGTTGAAAAGACAGAGATCAGAGTTTGGTTTAGCCTTGTGGGTGCAACACGCTGACTGCAGCATTTAAGGGGCATGAACTGTGCACAGTAGGTCTCTAGAAGTCATACATGTCTCCTGGGAATCCCTGAAAAAGCAGCGAAGCTTCATTGTCACACAGGAGAGCAGCTCAGGGCCCTGGGCTCACATGGACACCATGCTCAGTTTAATGATCTGTGGTCACTGTCTTTTAATCCATAGTAATTTTATATTAGAGCTTGTGCTTTGTAAGGAGGGTACAATACGACAGCTCAGCACACACAGGAGCTTGGAACCTCAGCTCCCACTTGGTCTCACTTCCTGCAATCTCCCCACCTCCCTGGAATGGCTTCCCAGCCATCTATTGCCCCAGCTTGACCTGGCCTCTCTCTTCCTGCTGCTGACCAGTGACCTACATGACTTTTTTTGCATGTATGTTTTCGTTTTCTGTGACTGATTACTCAGAGTGGAATTGCTGGATCATATAGTTAGTCTCGTAAGAAACAGCCAAACTCCTTTTACAACCTTTTCATGGTTGTATGACTTTACAGGCCCACCAGCCATGGTGAGAGGGTCATCTAATGCACCTCATCACTACCATTTGGAATTATCAGGTACGTTCATTGTAGTCACTGTTGTGGATATAAAGTGGGAACTCATTTTGGTTTTATTTTGCATTTCCACGGCTAATATGATGCTAAACATCTTCCTGTTCGTTCACTGACCACTCATCCAGGTTCTTTTTTTGAGTTTTTCCTTCAATAATTGTGTCTTTTATTTCTTTTTAATTGACCTTCTATCCTTCAACATTGTAAATTTTGCTTATCAGTTTTAGTTGTTTTTTAAATTTTAGTATATATATACACATTATGTCATCTGTGAATAAGGACAGTATTACTTACTTTCTAATTATTAGGCTTTTCTTTTTTTCTCTATTACACTGACCAAAACATTCAGTAAAATATGGAATAAAAGTGATGAAAGTGATGAGAGCAAGCTTTGCTTTGTTCCTAGTCTTAGGAAGAAAACATTGTCTTTCACCATTACTTTGATATTAGCTTTAAGTTTTTTATAAATAGCATTGTTAAGGAAAGAATGTTTCCTTCTATTGCTAGTATACTGAGGACATGTATCATGAGTGAGTATGGAATTTTGTCCAATCTTTTTCTTCATCTATTAATGATTATGCTATTTTTTTCTTTTATTACATTGACAGATTTTTCTATAGTACTTTAAAGATGGCACTCCTTTGTCTTCTAGCATGTATGGTTTCTAAAGAAAGATCGCTGTCATTCTTATCTTTCCCCACCCCACCCTGTGTGTGTGTGGTGTCACTTTTCTCTGGCTGCCTTCAAGATTGTCTGCTTATCTTTGGTTTTCAGGAGTTTGGTGAGTATGTGTCTAGGTCTTCTTATTTATATATCCAGTTGGGGTTCTTTGAGATTTTGGATCTGTAATTTAATGTCTTTCATAATACTTCTCAACCATGATCACTTCGAATTTTTTTTCCTCTTGTTATTTTTCAAATTTCTCTTTTTTTCTTTCTCAACTCCTTCTGGGATTCCAATTATATGTATTTTGAACTGTTTGACATTGTCAACATTGTCCCACAGCTTTTGGCTTCTCAGTTCTGTTTTTTGTTTGTTGTTTGCAGGTTGTTTTTTTCTTGTTTAACTTTTTAAATATTCTCTGTTTTAGTTTGGATAATAGATGACTTGACCATGTTCAAGTCATCTAATTCTTTCTTCATTCATGAGTCTGGCCAAATTTATCTCTGATATTGTATTTTATAGATCTAGTATTTCCACTTGGCTCTTGATACTGAAATTCTCCATTTGTTCATGCATATTGTTCATTTTTTCCATTAGATCTTTATCATATTAATCACATTATTATAAAACCCTTGTGTGATCATTTCCAAATCTGGATCATCACTCAGACTGAACCTGTTGATTGCTTTATTTCTTGGCAATGGGCTGTTTTCTCTGGATGTTCTTGTTGCTGTTTTTGTTGTTGTTTGAAGATGTGTCTTGAAGATTTTGATCAGATGCCAGACATTGTGTCTGTCATAGAGACTGAGGTAAAAGGTATTACACCTGAAAATAAGGAACCTTCTGTTGTCAGGCCTTGGTCTGTGGAGCTGAGTAAACCTAGTCAGGAGTCGACTGGCTTTGAATTTTTTTGGTGCTCTCTATGATGTGGATACATCAATGTACCTCAAGCTCCAAATTCATCCAGGATTTGGTTGCTGTTGCTTTGTGCTTAAGATGGGTGCTTCCCAGTCTGGAGTGCTGGAGAGTTTTATATCAGTGTTCTCACTTCCCCATCAGTTTTCAACTAACCTATGCTCATCCATGGTAGGTATTCCTCCATGTCTTTGTATCAGACCAACAGGGCCATATAATTTGTAAGACACTTTGAGAAATGAAAAACGCAGAGCCCCATTTTCTAAAGCAGGGGGGAAAGTGTTCCAGCAGTAAATAATTTTTTTTTGTTGCTCAGTTCATGGTGAGGGAAGAGAAATTTTCTAGTGTCCTGGTTGAGCCTCAGTCTTAGGCAGGCCTGTGCCCCTAAGCATCAAAAATGAGGCTTTCTCAACATTCCTTCCCCTCCTTCCTGTGGCAGCCAAGCGTCACTTTGTATCTGTGGTTGATTTAAACAGAAATTCTCCGTCACTTTCCCACTGGTAGTAGAAGTCTTCTGAGTTTGGGGATTGGTATTGCTGTTTGCTCTTAACTTTAGCCTTTCTTGCTGCTTTTAATTTTAACTTTTGTGCTTAAGTTCATCTTCTTTCTCTAGCTTCTAAAGAAATTGATTTATTTTCATGCAAGGGAGTATTATTCAGCAATAAAAAGGAGTGCACAGTCAAAGCAATGAATACAGTCAAAGCAATGAATCTCAAATACATTGTACTGAGCAAAACAAGCAAGACACAAAATGTGTGTATGATGATTCCTCTCGTTTGAGGTTCAAGAATTAGCAAAATACATCATAGTGATAGAAACCAGACCTGTAGATTCTTGGAGAAAAGGCTGAATTGACTACCAGTGGTCAAAAGGAATTGTTCTGCACTGGCAATAACGCTCCATATCTTGTTTGGGTGGCAGATCACGAGGCTGTATAAATTCGTCATGACTCACAGAATTAATTGTATGCTCCAATTAGGCACAATTTAAATATAAATTATACCTCCATGAGTTTGATTTAAAGTGCCCACACAAAAGTCATCTTGACCTTTTTAATTTATTAAATTTAATTAAGGTGCTTTCCTCTTTTCAGATAAGTGCATATGTTAATATCCACTTATACAATCAAAATTTTGTTTACAGAAAGATCAGTCTGGACTAGAACACGTTTTCTGGAGCTTCAATCTCACTTTCTCTTGCTTAAACCTGATTTATCAGGGGAGTTTTTTAGTTTTTCAAACTCTTTCAAATTCAGCAATGACTTGTATATCCCCTTTTCCCATGATCTGAGTGCATAGGTTAATGTTATTGATTTAAATGGTCACCATGTATCACCATAACATGGGTGATTATGAGGAAAAATTCTGAGCATTTTCCTACAAACCATTTCACATGCTGGGTGCTCCAGAACCAACTCTCAGTTTTATCGAGAGGTCGACAGTATCAATGGCAGGGGACTAGGAACCACCATATGTGAGGACACATAGTAAAGTTCGCACAGATGAATTGCTGCCTGTGCAGATGGCTTTCCTTACGCAGAAGTGTGGCATGCTTGGTCTGTTCTTGGCAGTCAGTCTTCCCAAGATGGAGTGTGGTATCAACAGGGTTGCCAGTAGTCACTTAATGGTGGAAGAAAAAAACCTGTAAAATCCATATGGACAACCTTCTTGAATGCTTCCCTCTATGCAGAGTCCTCATGTTTGTCTAGCCAGCTCCTCCAACAGATTTTTTAACAAAGGTAAAATAAAAAATAATCTCAGAAATTCTGAATGGTGTCCGGAGATGTAGAGTTTCTTTTTTTAAAAACTGATAAAATAAATACCGTATTAGCAAAAGCATAAAGATGTATGAAAGTTTTCAGAAGAAGTCTGGACTTCTGTAAGGGAAACGTAGCTGTGGCTGTTTGTGACCTGCCCAGGTGACCTCAGCACACACCGGCACACCGGGACTTTCTGGAGTCACCTGCAAATCTCTGCTTGAGGGCTTTTCTGGATGGCAGGAGCAGCTCAGCGCGAGGGCCACAAGCTGGAATTGGCCCAGAGTTCACACCCTGGAAGCAGTGCTCCAACAGTGATGCATGTGGACTGGGCATTGAACGCCCAACCCTGCGGGGATAATTCCGAGGAATGTCCTCTGCACCGTCTCAGAGTCCCTGGTGGGGTCGGGTACACCTCTGCCCAACACAGACAACTTTAAAACATTCTGCTGTTGGGTTCCCTTCTTTTATCTCTCACTTTCCCACTCCATTAGCAGTGATTGCTGAAATCTGTTCCCACCACAATTCACACTCAAATCCTGTCTCAGTAATTGCTTCAGGGGGAAGAGAAATTAAAATGGGAAACCAAAGGGCAGTTACTTAAAGGAAAAGAAGAAAGCTAAAAATATGTGTATATATATATATACATTTATATATATATATACATACATACATACACACACATATATGTATGTCTATGTATACGTGCATGTAATTGCAAATTTTTTTAATTGCAAAGAATGTTTACATAAAGCCTACTGGATAAGTTTATGCCCCTGACTCCTAAACCAAATAAATCTGATCAATATTCCCTAAGAAATACAATGGGAGGGTAGGCATTTTAAGGTAAAATCTACCGCATTTGACAGTTGAGGCAAAGGTGGGAATGATCTCTGATTCATCTGTCCTTATTCCCCCTCTTAGTAAACCCAGGGAAAATACTCTAATCTGGCTATTTTTAGAGGCAAAAGTTGAGAGTTCCTTTCCGTGGAAACTTCTGTGAACATGAATGGCTCATTTTTCATTCTCTCCTTTGTTTCTTCGTGTGGCCTGAGCACTGAGCCAGCTGTCTGGGTCTGTCTTCTCAGTTCCTCCCGTTCTCCCAGTTACTTTTGTCCGTAGTGCAGCCAAGACTGAAGTTCCCACCCGGGCTCCTCCACTGGAGGTACCAGGATCAAGTGGGCTGTCACTCCATTTCCTTTGTTGCTGATTGGATGAGCACTGCAATGGCCTTTACCTACCAAGTGACAACATCTAAGATTTTAAGTTCAGGGCACAAGATGACCCAGAAGTCTATTAGATAGGTCAAAAACTCCAATTTACTTTACCAGCTTTTTACAATGTGATTTGTAGCTAAAAGCACAATTAGCAATTAGGTTTATTTTGCGTATTATTTTTCTTTCTATATTTCTTACAAAAAGACATAGAGGGGCTTCCCTGGTGGCGCAGTGGTTGAGAGTCCGCCTGCCGATGCAGGGGACATGGGTTCATGCCCCGGTCCGGTAAGATCCCACATGCCGCGGAGCGGCTGGACCCGTGAGCCATGGCCGCTGAGACTGCATGTCCGGAGCCTATGCTCCGCAACGGGAGAGGCCACAACAGTGAGAGGCCCGTGTACCGCAAAAAAAAAAAAAAAAAAAATCTGAGTCTATTTCTGTTTTGTAAATTGGTTCATTTATATAATTTAAAACTTTTTATTTTATTTTTGTCATTTTTTAAAATTAGATTCCACGTATGAGTGATATATGATATTTTTCTTCCTCTGTCTGACCTCACTTAGTATGATAATCTCTAGGTCCATCCGTGTCGCTGCAAATGGCATTATTTCATTCATTTTATGGCTGAGTAGTATTCCATTGTATATATGTACCACATCTTATTTACACATTCCTCCACTGATGGACATTTAGGTTGCTTCCATGTCTTAGCTATTGTAAATAGTGCTGTAGTGAACATTGGGGTGCATGTATCTTTTCAGATTACTGTTTTCTCCAGATATATGCCCAGCAGTGGGATTGCTGGATCATATGATAACTCTATGTTTAGTTTTTTAAGGAACCTCCATAACGTTCTCCATAGTGGCTGCACCAGTTTACATTCCCACCAACAGTGTAGGAGGGTTCACGTTTCTCCACACCCTCTGCAGCATTTACTGTTTGTAGATTTTTAGATGATGGCCATTTTGACCTGTATGAGGTGATACCTCGTTGTAGTTTTGATTTGCATTTCTCTAATAATTAGCAATGTTGAGTACCTTTACAGGTGCCTTTTGGCCATCTGTATGTCTTCTTTGGAGAAATGTCTATTTAAATCTTCTGCCCATTTTTTGATTGGGTTGTTTGGGGTTTTTTTTTGACATACAGCTGCATGGCTGTTTGTATATTTTAGCTCTTTCATTAAATTTCTTGTGTATCCCTGTAGTTCCTGCCACTATTATAGCTTGATTACTCTCAAAGTTAAATCTAAACCATTCTTTTTTATTTGAGGTTAAACTGGGTTTGAGCCAGTTGGAGTAAGCACCTTTTTGTTTGGTCCGTAGGGCAAAATTCTTTGCCCTTCACTACCGTTTTTCCTTCCAGATGATTTCCTAGATCACACTGTTCAGGTAAATAGTGCATAAAATAATAAATTCCCTCCAAAATGAGGTATCGGTTTATACTTTTACCAGTAATATATAAAAAGCTTTGCTTGTCTGTATCCTTCCCAACCCAGAATGTTAACACTTCGGCTATTGAACAATTTGATCAACTAAATGTATGTTATTATTTTTATCTGTATTTGTTAGCAGCTTGCATTTTATTTTCATAAGTTACTTGTTCTGGCCTAGTTTTCTACTGAATATTTATATTTCCTGACTTAAAAACTTAATGCCTAGAAAATAAACTATTATCTATTGAAACTCTATTCTCTTTTGATTAATTTCTTGTGTTGACCTAGGAAATGAAAATAGCTATATCTAGATATATCTTCTAAGTTCAGTTTAAGATATTACCAGTAGGTTGCAAGATATAGTTTAGGTCAACAAGAGAGAAATTTCAGGTATAAACTGAGTGAGAGAGAAAGCAATAAAGAGAAATACTGCTTGCTAATTGGATTTCATTTATGTGAACACTAGGGAAAAATTACCTTTTTTTTCCTTTGAAGTTCTCTTTTAAAAGTTCCAGAAATACATAAGAACAAATTTGGTAATATTAAATTGAAGTTATATATAATATCCACATTTAGATGGAGACTGTAAATTTCCTACAGTTGCTATAAAATCATTTCTTATAGGTTTTTCACTGTAGTGTGTAATTCTATAAAATACTTTAGTTTTTTAATGATGGGTTATTTTGGCTCCTTATAATTTTAAAAATTCTCTTTAATGGAATCAGTTGTTGGATTATAGAAATCTTTAGAACTTTACTTATTTTCTCATTATCCAAACTCTTCAGGAAATGTCATTTATATTCATTCTTAACTACTTATAAAAATAATCATGTGATTATAATTGTCTTAATAAAATTGCTCTAGTCTTAATTAAAATCTCTTCCAGGAAAGAGATTGTTTAGGACTATAAGCAATTTCTTCACATGGGAAAGGACAGAAACTTGTTATATACTTATAAACTGGAAAATAGTGCTTGGGAGTAAATAACTTTGTTATTTTACTAATTTATGTTCCTAGATAATGTGATGACTGCTGCAGTTCATAATTAGCTTTTTAAGGAACACATGTGATAAATTCTCTAAAATACTGAAAATACCAAAAAACAATAATTTTCATTTTAGTTCTCAGAATGTCATTCTCATAACCACTTTACTCTTATTCTGTTTAAATGCACTTAATAACCATTTAGATATTGCCACTTCTATACTGAATTACATTGCTATTTACTTTGATTTGCAGAAATACGAGTTTGTTATATCTGGAAGTGAATAGTTGTACAAATTCTAATCTTTCCCAGTGATAATACAGACATCAGGTGATAGGACAGTGGTATTCAGCTATTAAGGTGAAGTTTGACTCTTGAAGGGCAGTTCATCAATACGTTTCTTGCAGTATTGCATTTTTCCTTTGTGGTGAGAGAATTGTGTGCAAACCACACTTCTCTGTAGTATTTCTCTTCTCTGTCTCCTGTACTTTGCACGTGCTTTGACACCATCCTTCCCCCAAAGACCAGCCCAGTGCCTGAATCATATGAAATGTCCAGTCATTTTGAATGGAGGGCTGTATAAAGAAAGGTGGAGTCTAGTAGCTCAAGGGTCTCTTGGCAAACCCTTTCTGTGGAGGGTGCACGTGACTTAGTACCGTTAAATTACTGGTATAAGAAGTAGAGTGAGATTATGCAGTTGAATATTCAACGGATTCAAATCTAATAATTAATATCCAAGGTCAGGATTAAGAGAAATTCCTCCTTTATTAGAATCAGCTCTCAGACCTGGAGACCACGTCCTGCTCACCATTGTGTTCAGCACCTTGCATAGTGAGTGCCTGGGACGTTCTGGTCCTAGATGAGTGTTTGTGGGAGGGAAGAAGGAGGTGAAGGGAGCAGGTGGAGAAGGAAGGAAGGAGCCCCTGACATCAGCAGTCCCTTCTCAATTTCCTCTCCACCCCCAAACTCCTAACAACAACTAACCTGCTTCCTGTGTCCATGGATTTGTCTCTTCTGGACACTCCATATAAATGGAATTATACAATATGTAACCTTCTATGTCGGGCTTCTTTCACTGAGCAAAATACTTTCCAGGTTCAGTCATATTGTAGCCTATATCATTTTTTTTATGACTGAATAACAGTCCATCAAATGGCTATGGAATGTTATTTTTATCTATAGTAAACATCAACTGATTGATATTTGGACTGTTTCCACTTTGCTGATATTATGAGTCATGCTCTCAATATGAATTTACAAGACTTTGTATGGAAATACGTTTTCATTTCCTTTTGGTATACACTAAAAGTGCAATTGCCAGTTATATGGCAACTGTATGTTTGACTTTTTGGGGAATTTTCCAAAGTAGCTACGACATTTACATTCCCACTCGAAATGTACGGCAGTTCCAATTTCTCCACATCCTTGCTGCATTTACTATGGTCTATCATTTTAAAAACTTTAACCACCCAAGTGGGTGTGAAGTGATATCTCATTGTGGTTTTGACTTGCATTTTCCTACTGATTAGTGATGTTGAGCATCTTTTCATCTGCCTATTTGTAATTTGTATATCCTCACTGGAGAAATGTTTATTCATTACCTTTTTTTTTTTTTTTTTTTACATTTTTTTGCGTGTGACTATCTAGTGCTCAGTACTATCTGTTGATGTCGGTCTATCCCCATTGAATGGCTTGACACATGCGTCAAGAATCTTACTATCATAAAATTGACCATGAATGTTAGAGTTTATTTTTGGACGCTAAATTCCATTGATCTCTATTTCTTTCTTTCTGTCAGTACCACACCATATAGCTTCGATTGCTGTAACTTTGTAGTAAGTCTTGAAGTTGGGAATGTGAGTTCTCCAGTATTGTTCTGGGAGTAAATAACTTTGTTATTTCCATATAAATTGGATTTCCATATAAATTGTAGGATTCACTTTTCAATTTATACCCAAAGGAAACTTAGAAATTTGATAGGGATTGCATAGAATCTGTAGATCAGTTTGGGGAAGTATTATTATCTTAACAATATTAAGTCTCCTAATCCAGGAAAATGAAAATAATTCCACTTACTTAGGTCACGTTTTAATTAATTTCAGTAATATTTTGTAGATTCCAGTGCACAAGTCCTGCACTTCTTTTAACTTTATTCCTAAGTATTTTACTCTTTTTGATCCTATTATAATTTTTTAAATTTCATTTTCAGATTGATTAGTATAAAAGAAACAAAATTAATTTTTTTCCATTGATTTTGTATCCCATACCTTGCCTAATTTGTCATTAATTTTTATAGAATTTTCTTTGGTGGGTTCCTGAGGATTTTCCCTATAAAAGTTCATTTCATTGCAAATAGAGATAGTTTTACTTCTCACTTTCCAGTCTGGCTGCCTTTTATGCGCTTCTCTGTCATGTAGGGGTCATTGTCAAGAGTGTATACCTTTGTCTTATTTATGATCTCAAAGCAAAAGCTTTTAGTCTTCAACTCTTCCCATAATTAAATAGATTTTAACTGTGAGTTTTTTTATAGACAGCCTTTTTAAAGTTTAGGTAGTTCCTTTCTGTTTCTAGCTTGAGTTGTTTCATCGTAAAAGGAAGGTGGATTTTGTCAAAAAATTTTTTTTCTGGATGTGTTGATTACCATGTGCCTTATGTCTTTTATTCTATTAATATGGTATATTGGATTGATCAACTTTACCAATTGAACCAATTTTGCATTCCTGGATAAGTCCTGATTAGATATGCTAGTTAATCATCTTTAAATGTTTGTCAGTTGGGTTTGGGAGTATTTTCTTGAGAACTGTTGTATCAGTATTCATAAAGGATATTGATTTGTAGCTTTCATGTCTTGTGCTGTCATTCTCTGGTTTTGACATCAGGAAAATACTGGGCTCCAAGAACAAGTTTGAGAAGTGTGAATTCCTTTTGATTTTTTAAAAAGAGATTGAAATGGATTAGCTTCTTTAAATCCTTGGTGGAACTCTCACCAGTGAAGCCATATGGTCCTGGATAATTACTTGATTACAAATTACAGCTCTTTCCATGTTAAAGGCCCATTGGAATTTTCTGTTTTTTCTTGAATCCATATTGGTAGTTTCTGTTTTTCTAGGGATTTGTTTATGTCATCAAAGTTATCTAATATACTCACATACAACTCACATACAACTGTTGATAGTATTTTCTTACAACTCTTTTTATAAGGTTGGTAGTAATGTTCCCTCTTTCATTTCTGATTATAATAATTTCAGTCTTCTCTCTTTTTTCTTTATTTGTCTAATAGTTTGCCAATTGTGTTCATTTTTCAAAGAACCAACTTAGCTTTTGTCAATATCTATGTTCTTCTATATTTCATATATTTCTGTTTTTTATTATTTCCTTCCTTCTGCTTGTGTTGTGTGTGTTTAGTGTGCCATTCTTTTTCCAGTTCTTTAGCTGAAAATTTGATTTTTTTGACATCTTTTTCTTTCTGCTATAAGTGATTGTAGCTATAAAATTCCATGTAAACATTGCTTTAGCTCCATCTCATAAATTTTGGTCTGTTATGTTTTCATTTTAATTTATCTTAAAGTATTTTCAAATTCCTCTTAATTTTTTCTTTAACCTATTTTATTTCAGAGTGTTTTATTTAATTTTCACATACTTATGAATTTCCAAAATTTTCTTCTGTTATTGATTTCTGTTTTCAGCCCATTATGGTAGGAGAACATAATTTGTATTACTTCAGTCCTTTGGAACTTATTAAGACTTGTTGTATGCCTTAACATGTACCTATCCCGGACAAAGTTTCAAGTGCACTAGAAAAGAACATGTATTCCGCTTTGTTGAGGAAAGGGTTCTAAAGCTGTAAGGTCTCTCATGTTAGGCACATATACTTTTATAAATTTTATGTTTTCTTGATTATTATAAAATGTCCTTTCACTCAGTAATTTTTGCCTTCAGGTCTATTTCAATAATAGCATAGGTGCTTCAGTTCTCTTTTGGTTACTGTCTGCAAGGTGTAACTTTTTCTGTGATTATAATTTCAATCTATTTTTATTTTTGAAATAAAGTGTCTCTTGTAAGTAGAATACAGTTAGATCTTTTTTTTTTTCCCTTATGCTAGTCTCTACCTTTTGATTTTACCATATAAGTTCCTTTACTGGTTCTTCTTATTTATTCATTTGAATTCAAATCACCATCTACTGTCACTTCTTTTTATTTTATAGAAGGTAAAATGTTTCCAAATTATACCTTCTTTTTAACTTATTCCATAATAAAGAGAGCAAGTATATTGTTGCAGGAGACTGAGTTAGGTGAGTCTATAAATCTCTTTAATTTCTTCACAATAAAAATAAAATTTGAATAAAGATGCAGACCTACTAGAGAATGGACTTGAGCATATGGGGAGGGGGAAGGGTAAGCTGGGACAAAGTGAGAGAGTGGCATGGACATATATACACTAACAAACGTAAAATAGATAGCTAGTGGGAAGCAGCTGCATAGCACAGGGCGATCAGCTCGGTGCTTTGTGGCCACCTAGAGGGGTGGGATAGGGAGGGTGGGAGGGAGGGAGATGCAAGAGGGAAGAGATATGGGGACATATGTATATGTATAAATGATTCACTTTGTTATAAAGCAGAAACTAACACACCATTGTAAAGCAATTATACTCCAATAAAGATGTTAAAAAATAAAAATAAAATAAAATTTGAATCTACTTTATTAACCAAAAAAGGATATGGGAAGAATCCCTAACTATGTCATATATCATCATATCATGATGTCAGAGCTGCCTCACTAAAGCTGCATGTATTATTCCACGTGGATGGTAGATGGAGGCCAGTCTGGCATCTGTAAAGACAGTTCACAGCCTCAGTAGCATCTACTGTGATATTTAGTAACTCTGAAACTTCAGAAAATTCTCTGTTATTTCTTATTTTATTGAAGTATAGTTGATTTACAGTGTTGTGTTAATTTCTGCTGTATAGCAAAGTGATTCAGTTATACATTCTTTTTTGTATTCTTTTCCATTATGGTTTACCCCAGGATATTGAATATAGTTCTCCATGCTATAGCAGTAGGACCCATCAGAATCCTCATGTGTCATACTCTATTTTTTTCTAATGTAGTCTTTACAGAAAATAAATATCAACTGTCCCCCTCCCCATGAAAACTCATTCTTTAACCCAGTCTGTCAAACAACATCTTGATCTTGGTCTACATGAAGTAGGTCTAAATATAAACATAATCAGTTGTGGGGCTTCGATCAATCCCATTTATTTTGTCAATGCCTTCTTAAATTATGGGATTCAAATTTAGACATTTTTCTGCACCATGTGGTTTGGGATTTTGTTCAAATGGGATTAAGTTTGAATTGGGAGTTCAGTTTGTACACTTACATATACAAGACACCATTAATATCATATTAAATGAATCCTCATAAATTTGAAAAATATCTTTGTACTTTAATTATTTAACAGAAAACATGTATACATATTATTGAAATAAGCGCTTCATTGTGTACGTTTTAAGACTGCAAGAAATGCTTTCAGAAATATGGCTAAATGCTTGAAAATTTACTGTCAGTGGATTATGCATTAGAATACTTATTAAACTTTTTACAGAAATTTAAATGCATACACACAAACACACATATGTGCACAGCTATGTATTAAAGTGGTTCTTCCATTGTAAAAGATCTGATGCTTATTATCTAAAAGATTCTCTGCACATTAATTTCTGGACTCCATGTTGCCTTCCAAAGCTTATAATTTTCTATTAGGAAGAAAGAAATATTTTAATATTCTTATGGCCATGCCAAATTGATTACTTTTTAAAAATAAGCTTTACTCTGTCCATTTAAAAACAATAAAGAAAAGCTTGCAATGCAGTGAGATAAAAATTAAATGGAAACTGTTCCATTAACAATTGCAGATGGATTAGAATGAAAAGTCTGTCATTTCAGTATTGACATAAAATGTGAAAAGAAACCAGTAGTATTTCTTCCATAATGACTATTGTATAACCTGATGAAAACAAATTGATTCTTATTACTGTTGTGGTGAAGAATGATTACTCCATTTGAATATCATCTAGATACTAGTTTAGGACCCCTTGTCTTCTGGAAATTTGTTTATACTTAGTTCAAATTCTAATTTTATTGACTATGAAACTGTGATATTCTAAAACCAGACTTGTTTTCCAAGAGATTCTATTTATTAGAGATTTTATTATCCATTTATTTTTTCAAATTTTTATTGATTCCTTGCATGTCTCCTCATATATATGTTTCTCTATCTGTATTGTTCAAGTAATCTGGAAGTAACCATTGTTTTTCCCAGTTTTCATAGTCAGAATTTATAATTTGTACATATACTTCATGGTTTGGGACATCGTGGTTAGAAGTCATATTGCATCACAAGTAATTTTCCAATATCTCTTCATTTCTACCTTTTTCTTTTTTTATTCATTTTCTTCTCTTTATTTTAGCATATCATATTGAACAATTCATATTTGTGATTTTTTTTTTGTAATTAACCACTGGTGAATATGAACAAATAAACAGGTAATACTGGGTGTCTGGGAGGTGGGGAGAAGGCTTTAACATGAAATAAACTAAAGTAAGGGAAAAAAACGAATATGTATGAAGTAAACAGAGATTCAAGAAAGAAGAAAAAAATTTTAAGCATTAATATCACCAGAGAAAAAGAACATATTGCAACAATGACACTATGACACATATTGAGAACAAAAAAGGTGCCTTGAAATTCTAAAATATAACAAAAGTAACACTTTCTAGAAAAGATTTGGAACATAAGGATAAGGGAATTTCTTAGAGAGTAGAACATAGAAGCAAAGAAGCTGGAAAGTAGAAAAAGCTGTCATTGATGTTCTTCATGACAACAATTTTGGATTCTCTGTTAGATCACAATATCCTGTGACTTAGGTTTGGTTTCTGGAGAATTGTCCTTTTCTTTCCGTGATCCAGTGTCACTGTGGTTCTTCATGGTGTTTGATGGGCTCTCCCTCTGCCAGTGCATTCGGAGCAGCCAACACCTCTGTCCTTCAGGTAAAGCGTTTTTACCTGATTCTGACTAAAGGCTTTTTGTTTTACAGTAGGTGGTGCTATAGCACACACGTTTCGCTTCCTCTCACCTGAGCTGACTGGTTATAGCCGAGAAGCAGCCATTTCCCGTTCCCCCATTTGTTAGAGGTGCCACATGTACGCCCTTGTTGTCACTGCCTGTGGCTCTGAGGTCACTGCTGTCACCGGCATCACTGCCTGGGCCACAGGGAAGGTGGGCCGCTGCACTGCATCCCTGGTGATGGGCTTGTGGGCACTGCTGTTGTGGGATGGCAGGGGAAGGAAGCCAAGGTCATGGCTTCTGTGCCATCTCCAGGGTTGTTGCGTTAGTGGGTACGCCATGTGGCAGGCGGGGGGCTGAGTCTAGCACCTTCACCACTGGAGGGGCAGGGCCATGGGCCCTGCTGTCACTGGTACCCGGTTGTCTGTGGCCGTGAGTGCGGCAGGCACAAGAGGCTGGGGTCGTGTGCATCACCTCCCCTACTGCACAGGGTTTGCTGGGGCTGCAGGGTCAGCCACCACTGCCAGGGGACAGGACATGGGGCCCTGCCGCCACCGTTCCCCCAGTCTGCATCCTCCATGGGTTCCAGCCCACCCACCTTGAGATGCACGGTGTGTGGGATTCTCTTGCATCTTTGTGTGTTGGGCAAGGGAACCTTTGCTGAGTGGTGGGTGTGTCGCTGGTTGTAGATTGAAGGGGAGAGGCTGAAACAATGTCTCACGTTGCCATGATACTGACAGCACTCAGGCGTAAGTTAAATGTGCCTTTGCACAAATATTTGGAAAAAAAAGTTACCTGAGGAATAAAAACTATCATAATAAGAAAAAAACATTATTTCTATTTTAACTATAAAATATATTGTTTAAAATGCATGTACAATAAAGTAGCACATGTGTGGGATATAACATGCGTAGTTTTTTTTTGTTGTTGTTGTTGTTTTGCGGTATGCGGGCCTCTCACTGCCGTGGCCTCTCCTGCTGCGGAGCGCAGGCTCCGGACGCGCAGGCTCAGCGGCCGTGGCTCACGGGCCTAGCCTCACGGGCCCAGCTGCTCCGCGGCACGTGGGATCTTCCCGGACCGGGGTACGAGCCCGTGTCCCCTGCCTCGGCAGGCGGACTCTCAACCACTGCGCCACCAGGGAAACCCAGCATGTGTAGTTTTGGTAACTCATTTAGTTGCACTAAAATCCCTAGAAAGTTACAAACAATACATTTCCTGTCGTTTCTTTTGCCATTTAAAGTAATATATGAAAGGAAATTTAACAGATTTTTCCTCTTTTGATTCAAACCATTAAAAAAATAATAAGAATCTTTCTTAAAAGTTAGCTTTGAAAATAAAAGTAGAAGTCCCTAACTACACTTAGTCATACTTGGCCCTTGTGTTTTGTATATATTTATATCTTTATTTTTATATGAAATACATATAATATGGATTTGAATACTGGATAATTTATAAGTAATTACAGAATTAAGAAAAATAAAATATCATACTACATGCCTACTATTTAGCATCAGAAATGTTCTAGCATAGAAAATATGTTACTTGTAATAGAATCCACTATTGATACCACAGCAATTAATAAGGATTTGACTCGTAGTCACTGTGATTACTAGGACTGAATAAGGTGCTTGCTTCAACGTGGAAAAATGCACCTGTAAAAGGGGAAACTATGCACGTCTTTTTTTATGGAGGAGGCGGTGTTATAACACCTTGGTGCAACCTTACTTGAACTTACTTGTCATTCACACCAGATATTTTACAGTTGAGAGAGGGCACACTGATGCAGTCACCATACAGTGAGGCATAGAGGGGGCCCAACTTCATTTTACATCTTGTTACTTCTGTGTCTTGTGAATAGTTTTCTTATAACACATGTAATATAGGTAAGGAAACAACAACAAAAAATTCCCACTATGTAAAGATAACCAAAGTTAAGACATGGTGGAAAATTTTTTATATAGTTACATGGCTTTTTAAAAAAGTTATAGGATTAAAAAAAAGAAGTTATAGGATTAAGTGGATGTATCCTTTTGCATTTCTTTTCATATTCTTTACGGGGGAAAGGGGTCTTTATTTGTACATTTCCCTGCCTGCTGTGTCACAACCACATAGAGTGCAAAGCTGTCTAATAGAGATATTTTAAATCTGGCTTTTTGGATTACTCAGGGGGAAGCGTAGATTATATTTACTAAAGCAGAGTGGAAGAATATTGCCTATGCTGTTAACTCTTCAACAGTGCTCAAGTTATCTCCTGAATTATCAGACAAAAGAAACACTGATAAACAATTGGAACTGTGACTCTCAACCTGAAATAAGATTTAGACCCACTTGCTGAGCTTTTAAAATTACAGGAGCTGATGAGTCACATTAAACTGATTAAAGCAGGGTTTGGGCACATGCTTCTTAAAAAATTTTTTAGTTGTATTGGAGTCTAGTTGATTTACAGTGTTGTGTTAGTTTCAGGTGTACAGCAAAGTGATTCTGTTATACATACATGCACTCTTTTTTAGATTCTTCTCTCATCTAGGTTATCACAGAATATTGAGTAGAGCTCCCTGTGCTCTACAGTAGGTCCTCGTTGGTTATGTCTTATGTATAGTACTGTGTGTGTGTTCATTCCAAGCTCTTGATTCATCCCTCCCCGCGCTCCACGTTTCCCCTTTGGTAAGTTTGTTTTCGATGTCTGTCAGTCTGTTTCTGTTTTGTAAATAAGTTCATTTGTATGATTTTTAAATTAGATTCCACATGTGAGTGATATCATATGCTATTTGTCTTTGTCTGACTTAACTTCACTCAGTAGGATAATCTCTAGGTCCATCCGTGTTGCTGCATTTGGCATTATTTCATTCTTTTTTATGGATGAATGATATTCCATGGTATATATGGACCACATCTTCTTTATCCATTCATCTGTCGATGGACACTTAGGTTGCTTCCATGACCTGGCTATTGTAAATAGAGCTGCAATGAACACTGGGGTGCATGTATCTTTGAGGATTATGGTTTTCTCCAGATATATGCCCAGGAGTGGGATTGGTGGATCATATCATAGTTCTATATTTACTTTTTAAAGGAACTTCCATACTGTTCTCCATAGTGGTTGTATCAATTTACATTCCCACCAACAGTGTAGGAGGGTTCCCTTTTCTCCACACCCTCTCCAGCATTTATTGTTTTGAACTTTCTGATGATGGCCATTCTGACCAGTGCGAGGTGATACCTCATCGTGGTTTTGATTTGCATTTCTCCGATAGTGATGTTGAGCATCTTTTCATGTGCTTTTTGGCCATCTGTATGTCTTCTTTGGAAAATTGTCTATTTAGATCTTCTCCACGTTTTTTGATTGGGTTGTTTGTTTTTTTCTTTTGATGTAGAGCTGCATCAGCTGTTTGTATATTTTGGAGATTAACCCATTGTCAGTTGCTTCATTTGCAAATATTTTCTCCCATTCTGTGGGTTGTCTTTTCACTTTGTTTATGGTTTCCTTTGCTGTGTAAAAGTTTTAAGTTTAATTTTAGGCCTCATTGTTTATTTTTATTTTCATTACTCTAGGAGGTGGATCAAAAAAGATCTTGCTATGATTTATTTTTTTAACATTTTTATTGGAGTATAATTGCTTTACAATGGTGTGTTAGTGTCTGCTTTATAACAAAGTGAATCAGTTATACATATACATATATCCCCATATCTCTTCCCTTTTGCATCTCCCTCCCTCCCACCTTCCCTATCCCACCCTTCTAGCTGGTCACAAAGCACCGAACTGATCTCCCTGTGCTATGCGGCTGCTTCCCACTAGCTAGCTATTTTACATTTGGTAGTGTATATATGTCCATATATACAATACCACTCTCTCACTTTGTCCCAGCTTACCCTTCCCCCTCCCCATGTCCTCAAGTCCATTCTCTAGTAGGTCTGTGTCTTTATTCCCGTCTTACCCCTAGGTTCTTCATGTCAAAGGGTGTTCTGCCTGTGTTTTCCTCTAGGAGTTTTATAGTGTCTGGCCTTATATTTAGGTATCTAATGCATTTTGAGTTTATTTTTGTGTATGGTGTTAGGGAGTGTTCTAATTTCATTCTTTTACCTGTAGCTGTCCAGTTTTCCCAGCACCACTTACTGAAGAGGCTGTCTTTTCTCCACTGTATATTCTTGCCTCCTTTGTCATAGATCAGGTGACCATAGGCAGGCACATGCATTTTAATATCAGTAGTCAGAAAGATGGGCATATATAGCACAGTTTATGTACAAGTTAACTGGTTAGGATTTGAGAAGAAAATACAGCATCTAATTTTAATTATTCCATCTCAGACTTTTAAAATCTCTTTTTTGATTCATATTTTAAATGCACACACACACAGTATTTGAAAATGTTACTCAAATCCTTAGTTGTTTATTCAAATTATATAAATGAATTGGTGTGCATGTATTGGTGTTTCACAGAGAAGTTTTCAGGGATGTGATATCCATACTGCAACAAAATTAGAGATCACTAGTGTAAGAGCTCCGTAGATGCTTCTGTCATGTAGAGTGTTAGGTAAGAACTACAGTCTGTGAGTGTAGTTATAACGTTAAGAAAGTACAACGTGGTCCTATGTGTGTAGGCATGTCTACATCATGACTCTGTTAATCAGTTTCTTTGCAAGCAACAAATTACATTATCATAGTATTTAATTTATCACAACAGTGAACCTAGTAAATCTCATTTTCTTACAATTTTTCGCTTTTTTGTCTGATTAATTGAGGTGTGTCATATAGATTATATAATCTGTGGGCTAATCTCTGTTTTTAAAATGTTATTTACATATTTTTAAAGAAATAGTGTTTGCTATTTTCTGCATGCAATTTCTGAGAATGACAATGATTTAGTTGATACTTATTAACTTGAGAAATTATGCTTTGAATTCCATATGATATATACGTAAGAGAAGGCCTGTTGCTAAAAAAAATGGTAGATTTGGATAATTTTATAGCAATTCAATAATGCAAGTGAGAAAAGCTAGAAAAGTCAAATAAGTTATAAAATCATGCATTAAGGGGTAAAGAGATATGTGCAGAAGGAAGAAGTTCTAAGGGGATTAAGATGCTAGTAATTGTAGACACTTTGAGAGGGAACCTGAGGATACGCTTTGTACCTGGAACATTGACTGAACGTCATTATGAGCTGGTGTCTGAGGGATCAGGTGTGGCCCTGGCAGAAGGTTATCACTGGGGACAGAGCAATCAGAGAATTGGTGGTTGGTCAGGGCCCGAGTTACAAACTTGGACAGTTGAATAGTTGAGAGACCTAAGCACACAGATAGTCTTCCTTGAAGACAACTGCCAAACATGAAGCTACACGCGTAAAAACGAAACAGCAAAATTGAAAAGCAGAGTACAGTTCCCCCATGTTTTTATTGGTAGGAAAAACAAACAAAGAAAAAGAATCTCCAGACTCTCAATTGGAAGTCCTGTTGGGCTATAGGATCTGGGGCAAATAGGGAGTAGATTAAATTTTCAAAAACAGCAATTGCGTCTCAATTCAGATCAGCCTATTGGCGGATTGGATAAAGGCGGCCAGCCATTTCTGGCTGCAGAGGAAGGGTGCTTATTACCTGATGGAGGGTAACATTATCTGAAGCTTCTACCACTTTGTGTTAAGGATGTTCAGTATTAAATCAAATAGTATTTGGTATTTTCACAGATGAAGACAAATGATAAGTAACTAAGAGGGAAAAAACCCAGAGAATAAAAGAACACCTGATGTGATTCAGATGTTAGAGCAGACGAGGACTTTAAATAACCAGGATTAATATGTTTAAGAGAATAGAGCATAATAGGAACAATTAAAACTGAAAATCAGACTTCTAAAATAATGAAATATATATTCTAGAACTGAAAGATGAAATAGAAATTAATCCCTCAATTGGTAGGCTCCACAGAAATTTGTACACTAAAACGAATGGTCAAGTAGAATGCAGTTCAGTAGAAATTACTCAAAATGAAGCAGAGACGTAGGAAAGAAAAAAAAAATAATGGAAAGGGCATAAGAGACATGTGTGACATAGTCAGATTACATGTACAACTGGAATTTCATAAAGAGAGTAGAGATTATGCCAAAAGGAAAATTTGAAGAGCTATGGCTGATAATTTTACAAAAATTATCAAAGATGTTGCTATTGGTTTAAATATCTAAGTGAAATCCAAACAGGATAAATATGAAGAAAACCAAGTTATGTCTACCATCTTTGAGCTGTAGAAACTAGAGACAAAGAGAGCAGATTTGAAGAAAAATGATTCCCAGCAGCTCGAGAACAAAAAAGCATTACCTTGAACGGAGATACAGTGAGACTGACCAATGCAAGCTGGAAGGAAATGAAATGGATATGTCAAAGCGCCCAAAACAGAACAAATGAACAAACAAAAACTGTCCACCTAGAGCTTTAAACCCAGTGAAAACTTCCTCCAAATATGAAGATGTCATGACGTTATCAGATGTACAGTGACTACAGAGTACATCACAAATGCAGCTACACAGGAAGTATCCAAGAGGGTTCTTCAGGCAGAACTATAAGATGAAATGAAGGGCACAGAATGATTAGAAGTAGAAGTTTTTTTAAAATTGACATTCCTTGAAAACACTAGCCAGAGGAAATCTGGTATAGCTCTACAGGCATCAGACAGTATTGTCTTTCAGGGAATAAGCCTTACTAGAGATAAAGAGGGATGTGTCATAAGAATAAAAGTGTCAAAATACTGGGACACTCTCTTATTTCTAAATCTGTATGTACCAAATAACTTCATTTCAAAATACTGTAAGCAAAAGTAGTCACAATTAAAAAGAGAAATAGGGCTTCCCTGGTGGCACAGTGGTTGAGAGTCCGCCTGCCGATGCAGGGGACACGGGTTCGTGCCCTGGTCCGGGAAGATCCCACATGCCGCGGAGCAGCTGGGCCCGTGAGCCATGGCTGCTGGGCCTGCGCGTCCGGAGCCTGTGCTCCGCAACGGGAGAGGCCACAATGTGACAGGCCCGCATACCGCAAAAAAGAAAAAACCCAAAAAAAGAGAAATAGAAAATCTACAAATATGGTGAGAGGCACTGTGTCTGTCTAAATTGCTGATAAATAAGAAGCAGAAAGAATGTTCTGTAAGCATTTAGAAAATCTGAACAGCATAATTAACAAACTTGACCTAATAGATATATAATAGGTCATAGCATATATAGATGATAAAGAATACTACCTGATGATGACAGAATTCACATTCTTTCAAATGCACAGAAAACATTTATCAAAAGTGATTATCAAAGAAAGCCTGGACGATTTTTAAAAGGATTTGAATTATTCAGGATATGTATACTGACTTCCCTGAAATTAAGCTAGAAATTAATTAAATAACAATAACTAGATAGTCCATAACTGCTTGGAAATTAATTAAAACACTTGTAACTAATATAGAGGTTAAAGGAAAGAAATACAAAAGAAAATATACATTATATTTTCATTTAAATAATAAATGAAAGCAATCAAAACATCTGGAATTCAGCAAAATATACTCAAAGGGAGATTTGTCATACATGTTGGGGAAAAACAAGATGCCAATGATGTATTCTCATATTTCAAGCACATAGAAAAAGTGGCATATCAATCTCCCCCCAAAAAAGAAAATATTAACAAAAAAGGCATAATTGATTAAAAAGTAAACATACAATAAAGTAAATCACAAAGACAAAAGCTTAAGCGATGAAAAAATAACATTTTAAAACAAAATAAATCTAGTTAATCTTATCACAGAAGACAGAGATAGAAAAACACATTATTATTTGTTATAAAGAAAAAAATTACTACAGGTCTAAGATATTTAAAGTATAAGATTGAAATTTTTCAGAATAAGTTGATTGGAAAAAATAAAATTACTGAATAATTGCAACTTGAAATAAACCTGACAAAAAGTAAAATCTGAATAGTTTAGTTGCCATTAAAATGTTTAATCTTTTATGAAATATATTTCCACAAAGAAAATCTCAGATATCAGTGTCTTCACCCATGACCTTTCCAAATCTTACACAGAAATTATTGACGTGCTAAACAAATGAAAGCATTTGGTTGTACATGTAACTGATTAGTTTTGTTGAAAATCTACTTATGATAAAATTGTCTTGGGGGTGGTGTATAAGACAAGTGAGAAGTGCAGTAAGCAGTGTTTGTTGACATCAGCTCCATGGAGCCCCGAGGGTACATGTGCAGTGACCTGGGGAGGATGGCCTCGCTTGGCAGTCCTGGTGCCCTGGCCGGATGGCCTGATTTGATGCTCAGTTCACAGATGCTGAGGTGTAATGATACGGTGGGGTCCAAGTGGGTTGATTAAATCTGGAACAAGGGTGATGGCATGGCAACCAATAGCGAGAGTTTTGCAAAACCCCTTCCTTACACGGACGTCCTGGCTCAATTAATCATACGTGATTTTGAATAAGTGTGTATAGGAAGTAAAATCAAAAGGGCCGTGATTTATTTTCAGTGAAAAAGCGGATTGGATTTCTCACCATCTGGGTTTTCTAGCTCTTGCTTCCATAGGACTAAGTGGGGTTCACAGACCCTAGACCTTCCTGCAGCGAGCGAGAGATTTAATGGAGCAATTCCTGTCAAGGTGATCTATTTCTGATATCATTTTCCCTTTCAGACCCTTTTTTGACTTCCGGCCTCGGAGAGGTTTGAATGTCCTGACAGATAAACAAAGCAATTTCAGCATTTTTTAGACTTTTAGGCTTTTCTAGGCTTTTGATGGGTTCGCTAAAGGAGATAAAATGGCTTTCTGGCAGAATACCACCATGAAAGGTGGGTTAGACAAAATCTTGCAGGAAGGGACATAGAATGCAGAGAGGGAAAACCAAAGACAAACTGTTTCCTTGCATTTCACCCAAGACCAGTCCTGCATGCTAGTAGTGATAATATGAACCCTAAAGCTGGTCACCTAAATATTGGGTTGTATTGTGCACGCTGTGCCTGGATGCATCTCCTGTAGGACCCACCTACGTGGATGGATCTAAGGAAAAGCAAAAGGAAGAGCAGGGGATTAAACATTGCAGAAAAATCAAGTATTTTAGTGATGAAACACAATAGACACTCGTTCCCTTGTCTCCTCTTCCATCACGTCCAGGGATGCAAAACCTCTGAAATGTTATTTTGCCTGTATCTGTTTAGCTTTACAGTAAGAATGCCAATTACTTTTTCTTACGTCCCTAAAAGATAAACATGTTGATTTTCACTCATTCTCCTGAGTTTCTGAAAGAAATTAAAATATTGCAGAAAATTAACTAAATCTTAGGGAGTTTACACAGAATGAAGGAACCCATTCGTTCACTTATTCAAAATTATTAAATGTACTATAGCGGACAATGTTCCAGACTATGGAGAGAAACCACCAAACAGAACATGACTCTTTACACACTGGAGAGATGATAGTAGAGAGAGATTTGTTGATTGGTCTGGGATGGGTTATACAAGAACAGTGGTGGCCCAAGGAAAGAGTCCCTTTTTCCTTGATGACAAAGTTAGCAGAGAAAGTGAGGGCATAAAAAAAATGGGAGCTTTATTATCAAACAGATCTGTATTTGATCCCTTTCCCTGTAATTCTGGTAAATTGTTTCCAGTCTGTCCAAAAATATAATGATATGTCCATTAGGTAAAATTGTAATGACAGTTTAGAAAACGTATATGAAATATCTCACATGGAGTTAGCTCCCATAAAAAGGAGTCACTAGCATAGGGATAGAAATGGGGGATTTCTGTCCCCTAATTTCAGTATTTTGGCAGCTGGATATCAAGTGCATCAAAGCTGTGTACCCTCCACCTTTTATATACTGTGATCCTTGAAGAAAATGTAAGATTGCTTATATTTATATCTTTTTAAATGTTATATGTATTTTATTTTATTTTTAATTTTCATTTTATATTGGAGTACAATGTTGTGTTAGTTTCAGGTGTACAGCTTTTATGTAGAACATTTTGCCACTATCCCCAAATTGCTTGAGCTATCACTACTGAAGAATCCAAAATGCAAACTTTAAAGTTAGCAAGATATCTTGTCTAACATTTTCATTGTGTCGATGACGATAGAAAAAAAATCCAAGTGTCGTGACTCTCATTGTCTTTGTGTGTGTTACGACCAACAGACCCCTTTGCATCAGGTATGGGATAGAATTAGCTGTGTGAATAGAGCATTGCTGCATTGGCCTTAGGGGATTATATTTATGATACAGGCCTAATCATTTTTATATTCTAACCGATTGTTTTAATTGACTAGTTAGTCCCATTTGTCTCATAATTTGATTTAAATTCCTAACACAGGTGAAGTGGATTGTGGTTTCTGTTTCATTTTTAAATGGTGAATGCCAAAATATTATTAATCCACAGACCAAATAAATTATATCACTTTGTGCTTACAGCTCTTGGGACAAAACAATACAAGCTTGGCTTGGTGGTCAATCTCGGTCTTGCCGAGTGTTAGGAAGTTACACCTCGCTGATGAGAAAGTCTTTGATTAAAGGGAAGCAGCTTGCCTTTACCCACCAAACGCAGATGTGTTAGCTCATTACTGCTGCTGTAAAAATCACCACAGTGTGGGTTAACCCAGCACGCATTTATTATCTTCCAGAGTCTCCAGTTCGGGGAGTTTGCGGGGCAGTGTTTGTTCCCTCTGGACACTCTAGGGGTCTGCGTCCTGCCTTTTCCTGCATGTCTTGGCTCGAGACCCCTCCTCTCTCCACAGCAGCACTGCAGCATCTTCACACCCTCACCTCTGCCTCCACTGTCACAGATATCTGATTGTGCCTAAGTCTCCAAGATCAGATACTTTCTAGTTTCTGAGGTCATCTAAAAATCCAAATAATTTCAACACGGCTTCTCTTGAATGAAGTATTTCTCATTTATATTACAACATCCTTACCTTATTTGTATAGACCTATTTCCTAAAAGAAAGACTTCATTAAGTTAAAATAATGATGCCGTGTGACAGTTCTTTACATCACTATAATTAAGTAGCATAGAAGGCTCTTTCAAAAGACCGTGGAGCACCCTGTACCACACACACACACACACGCACACGCACACGCACACACACACACATATACTGAGGGCTGGTGGCAGTAATGTCTGGAGATAGAGCAGAGGCTGAGCCATGCAGGGTAGGGAGGATGAGTTGGATGCGGGGGGATGGAAGACGCACGGCTGACGGTCCAGGTGATGAGCAGGAAGGTGCAGGATCAACGGTTTGAGCAACAGACTTTAGAATAAACAGTTGAACGAAAATCAAGATGAACTATATGCTAAGAAAACAAAAGAGGAAACTTTCAGAATCAAATATGCCACAGATGCGATGTCCTTTTACTCTCTGTGAAGATGTCTGTGGTCAATGCCATGACCATATATAGGTTTTGACTGTCTTCTCCTTACAGTACCATGGTGGCTTCTTTCCACCCATAAGTATGGTCAGTGTTCTTAGTCATACAAGAGCCCTGGGTGGCAGTACGATCCCCACAGAGGCCCACTGTGTGATCCCTTATGGTTAGCTCTGGACAGGATTTCTCCTCAGGATCCTGGATAAAAATAAGTGTTTGGATGAGCTCTTTTTAAAACATTTAATCATCCCAATGTTCTCACCATGGTTTCTCACTTATAATAGACATATACGAGTTTTGTCTTACCTTACGATTTTATCCTGTCCGCTCACCATTTTAACCAGACTACTATCAGAGAACTAGCTAACCCATTAAAATAAAACTTTCTTAATTTTGACACAACATGTAAAGGGCCTGGAGAACCTCATGTAATTCGATGCATCCCAGACTTCTTCTGGTAAAGAGCTACTGGAAAAGCAGCCTTCGTCTGTGGAAATATAAATGAAAACAACACAATTTACACATTTCTGTAAGAAATTGATATCTGTGTTGGCATTAAAATGCTAACATGGACCAAAATGTACTATGTTGATGATTAAAATTTAACAAACTCGTGGATTAAATTTGGTGTAAGTTATTGCTATGTATTTGTAGTGACTATATTCTTCCATAGCGTTCAAAATGCATTAGCTAACTAATGCTTTCATTTCTGTTGGTGCTTTTTGGAATTGTGATTATAGCGTTTCATGGGTACGGGCTCTCAAGTTGTTTTAATTTTCTACAGCTTTTCAGCACACGTGTTATGACTGTGTTTGTATCTTTGTTGAGCAAATTAACTATTCATTATACACAAAAAAATATGGATTTTTGTACATTTAAAATTAGAAAAAATGATCAAAACATGAACCTCAAGTAGCCTATTAAAACATAATTTAATTCACAAACATTTTAAATTTTAGGGTATTTGTAAAGCCAATTGCAGTTGCCCTCAGAGAGCAGATTATTGTGTCTGATAATTTTGTCCTCACCTCAGTTCAAGTAAGTTAAACAATTTGGTGAAATATTTCTTTAATAGTTTGCAATGAGGCCAGGAATAAATGCATACATACGTCATCAGCTGTCTGCTCTGTACACGTCACTGTGCCAGTGCTGCAGTGATACCAGTACAGTGACCCTTCTCAAGGTCCCCCAAGCTGATGGGAACCTATGCAATGAAATCTAGCCATGTGACGTCACCTCCCACCATCACACAGAGGTGAACATTGATAAGGAGCATAGTTAAGTTTGGTGAGGATTTAGTGAAGTGAGAACAAATTTTAAGAATGGAATCAGAAAAGGCTTTGTGAAGGAGGAATTTTGTTGTGTCTTAAGGATGGTTAGATTTGCATAAATAGGGATGGAAATTAGTGGAGGACGCATACCAATTTTGAGAAAGTACATAATCAAAGTAATTAATGTGGAACATTTTGGAGCACGTATGGGTAGCAATAAACAATTGAGAATAAGAAAATGGGACATGAGGTGGACAAAAGTAAGCATATGTAGAATCAGTACACACTAGTTACATAAAAATAGCAGCCTAAAATATTTAAGAATTAACAAAAAGAATATTCGGATTTTTTAAAATGCATATATAAAAATCATTTTAACTCCTCAAATGTTGTGATATATATATATTATTGACTTTTGAGAGTTTGATGGATTTTATTAACATATTCCAATGTATATTGTTAAATGACATTAAATGCATAATGTTTGTTCTCTTACAAAATACACCCAACTTAATATTTACCAATTATAAACTCAGTAATATTTTAATTTGTAATTACCTTGTGATTTTTTTACAATAAAAATCACATATTTACTGATGAGCTCCCATGTCTCAGATCCTGGAATGAGCTCTTGGGTGGGGATGAGAACAAGATCCCCCCAGTAGGTCCTAGGCATCAGCTGGAATTGTGCCTATGACGTCAGAAACCCCCCTTTCCTATTTGTATACATATAAGAATAAAGTTGTGTTTTTCTTTTATTTTAGGCTAACATCCCTGAAACTGGATAATAATTTTGAGGATGAAACCTTCTGTGACAAAGGTAATTGTCTGTTTCACTTATTATTGATAAGAAACTGATGCAGATGAAAAAAAAAGTTCCAGTAGGTTATTGGGGTCCACGTGTGCAACGGTTAAATATCCCACAAGTGGCATTTCCCATACACCACATAAAATTGATGTGTTTTCTGATTCAGTCCTCAAATTGTGGGTCTAACACACTGTTGACTAAGGAATATCACTCAAAGATGCTATCGAATTAGAATTTCCATGGTCCAGGAAGACGGCAGTGTATTTGAGTCCATTTTGGGGACTCACATGTATGTCTTGTATGTTTGGTGATCTTTGAAGCTTTGGAAAGAGAATATACCTCCAGACTTTTCATAAAACATGTCCAGCTGTCTTCACTGTTCTTGTCTGTTAACCTAGATGTGTGTGTGTGTGTGTGTGTGTGTGTGTGTGTCTCGACAGGCAAAGGTCAGTCTCTCCTGGAAAAGTCCCAGTAATTGCAGGAGTGAAAAGGTGAAGGGGTGGACATCTGTGCAAGGATGCAAGAGTGTTAGCAAATTAGATCCGTGGGGTACCAATCCTCCAGCTGATATTTAGCACACCGTTATACGGCTCAATCCTGCCCATCTCAAGGTGTAAGGACGTGCATCTTGGTCAGGCCCTTTGCCCCAGTGTAGACCTGGGATTCCCCAGAGGCCCACTTTAGGCTCTTGTTAGTATGCTGATCTCTCTGCTGGGGTGTCAGACTCAGAGAAGCAATCACACTCCACAGTTGATGGTCTCTGCTTGGATGGTTTCATGTCTGTCCTGTTTCCACATACTATTGAAATACTTCATCCTTTATGAAACATTTGCTGACCACACGACCCTCATCTATACAGACCTAGCCACTCTTCTCTTTTCCGCCTCTCAGGATTCTAAATGTTATCATCCTGCTACATTTTGTAGACTTTATGCCGTTAATGGTTCTCCCTTCTATTGGGCTGTGCACCTGGAAAATTCAGAAATTTTGCTTTAGTAACCTCTGTAGCTCTGTACCTGGGACAGACTAAATTAATGGATAAATATGTGGTTTATGGAGGTATGAAATATTCTGGTCACAAAATACTTCTGCTTTCAACACTCCTTCAGAAGTCTTGTGTCCCCATATATCCATGTGGGCCTGATGACACTCCCACTGTTGCTAGTATGTGAGTCCATAAGGGCAGAGTTTCCTTTTCTTGAGGCCAAAAGCTATATCTTATACAATGCCATACATACTTCATAATGATTCACATAAAGCTTTTCACATCGTAGCTGCAAAGTAAATATTTGTTGATTATTTGGCCCCCAAATCTATAAGAAATGTTAGTATTAAATGGAGGAAATGTACTCCCCATCTCTCTACTTTCACTAATTGGAAGAGGAGATTCCCAAACTAATACCAGTCCAGTCTTGGTAAAGCTTGGCGATAAAGCTGCCAGAGAATTTGAAGCACTGTAGGTCCCAATTCTTGAGAATTTACCTTGCAGGACAACCCATTCAGAATCATATATAAGAACCTTTCTCCTTTTTTAATAGTAAATTTCTATAATTTCTTTGCTAAATTCTCCTTGAAATAGTGTGTGTGTTTAAATTAACGTTTGGGTATGGCAGTGATTTTCTGGCCTAGGTCATTAACTCAGGTGATGACACATCTTCTCATTGGATGTGAAACCATGACTACAGACACCTGTAAGTGTAGAATTTCTCCTTTACTGCCATAAGCACTTGACAGTTGCTTTGAATCCAAAAATCAAACTTTGCTTTAGACGTTGTATTTTCAGTTCTCTTGAGTTATTTCTCATCCTTTACTGCTTCCATCTTGGTATGTTATCATTTAAACTTGCTTGCATTTTTAATTCCTGTCAGTAAACTTCAGGGAAAGAAGACTGAATATTACTTGTATGTTCATAGTTTGGGAAGAAAGACTACTCAAAAATATTCAAGTGTTCGTTCATTCAGTAAACATCCGTGCTTATTGGAAACATGCTGCAAATTGCCAAGAAAACATGGATCCTGACCCCAGGTGCTCGAAACCTGCCGGGATTCAGACAGTTAAAAATTTCTTTCAAGACTTTGCATCAGGAGTTAGATTGAGCAGATGCTAGAACGACTCCTGTCTGAATCCACCTTCCTTCCCCTTAGAAGACACACACACACACACACACACACACACACACACACACACACACACACACACACACACACACAAATATATAAATACACTCAAAAGCAAGATTGTTGTCCACAACAATAAAGAAACCAAGAGCAACACGCTGTGTAACTCACTAGGGAACTGGAAATACAGAGAGACCTTAGGGTGTGTGGAGCTTTGATGCTTATTTACTGGGGTGATTTTGCATCCAGGGGCCATGTGGAGAGGAGCTTGAAGTGGGCTTCAGGTGGGAAGCAGGAAACCACGATGGACCTAATGACCTCTGTCTACCCTGTCAGAGCCATCGCCTGATTGAGCCAAGGCTGTGAGGAGAAATATCAATACAGTCATCCACAGAGAAACTAGAATTTTGAGACAGTGTTGCAAGTATGTCCAAAGGCAAACTAGCTGTGCCACACCAAGTCAGCCTTGGTTTCATACACGTGGTTTCTGTGCTTGACCATCCAGGTTGCATAGAGAGCGAAGCTCCTCGTTCCCAAAGACAGAGGGCTGGACCTCTCACGAGTTCCCTAGTGATTATTCCGATGCCAGTCATTATTGCTGGAGAGCTTTTCTTTTTTCACAATAAGTCTTCTTTCTGCTTGGAACAGAGAGATGTCTTCCTAAGAGAGTCAGTCTCTTGGACGATGATTGACGGCCTTAGTTATCCTTTTTCCTCAAACAGGAGGGGAGGACACAGTCTGGATGGGGCGGGGCAGGTGTTGCCTGAGATGACAGTTTCCTTCATGCAGTTCCTTGTTCCTGCGCCAGGGCTGAGGCGGGAGCGGCATAAACGGGTGCATCTCTCGCAGACAGTCTCTGAGGCACTATTTTTAAGTTAGGAAGATTGGAGCTCCTAAGAACAGATTACCTTAATTTCCTCAAACTCCTTACCCCGAGTTCTTTGCGAATTTGTATTGAAGTTATGTTATTTTTTTATCATTTTAAAGCAAAGCTATATTTATGATATCTATCCATTGTGAAGCGTGTACATCCCTATCAGAGAGAGACGACTTTATTATTAAGACATGAGCTGAGGCTCACTCTTGCATATCATGAACAGAGCAGGCATTTAATTAATCACGTTTGTGACTGAAGGTAACGTACAGTGAGGAAAAGTCAGAGTTCAGTAGAGCATGGGCTTTGTCTATTTTTGCACTGGTAAGTCTCTCATACCTAGAACGATGCCTGGCACAGAGTAAGCACTCGATAAACACTGTGGAAAGAAGGAAGGAAGGAGGAGAAAAAGAAGGAAGTGGGGGATTGGCTGGAACTGAGCCTCTGAACCTCCTGTGTATTCATCATGAGCTTCCTGTGAGGTTTGTTTCATGGTCTGTTTCTTCATGGACACTTGATGCTGTTGCTTGTCAACACGTGTATGGAGCACGTGTGAGAGGGTCACGTATAGATTTCACGAGGGGCGGCTTGGAGATAATGACTTGTGGCTGCAGTAATGAGAGGTAATGTCAGCGCTCCCCACGTGGAGTCTGGTACAGGAATTAAATTACCGCGTGTCAGTCTCTCCGGGAGCAGGAAGGTTAACTTGGCCTGAACTGCATCCCACCCCTGCATCCACTTCATAATGGCCCTGCCGCAGGGTGCTTAGGAGATAAATTAACTGAATTGTGATACAAAGAGAGCTTGTGATGATGCCAGAAAGTGAGACGATCCGTAGGATATTAATACTCCAAGAAAATCATCTTGACTCTAAGCAGAAAATAATTTTGAATTAAACTTTGTAGGAATGATCTTCATAAAAAGTATTTGGGGGATAAAACTGATTTTCTCTCCTGTTGCCTCAATGCTTAATGGTGGTTGCACAGGCTTAGATTCTTTATATAGCGAACATATCGGCTGTTCCCAAATAATTAGTGCTTATATTTTTGGGAAGAATAAAGTTCAGGAAAATGGTAACTTAACGCTAGACAATTTTTCCCTTATATTGGCTTGGATTTCTCCTATAAAATACTTAGTGTCTCTCTGTTAAATTTACTGGTGATGTTTTAAGAAACAATGTTGCTTTTTCAGTCATGGCTAGGTAAGGAGGAGACCATTTTCCAGAACATAGATAAAACTCATAAAAACGTGCCACGGTTGTCAGGTTATTTTCCTGACAAACTGTGCAGCAGTTTGATTGAATTTCTTACCCTTTTACGTGATTAGATTCTAAAATTCGGTGGGAGACTTCAAGCCTCCTTCCTGGACAACAGTCGCTAACGTAACCTGCCGGCTAGGATGTGGGGAAGGGGATCACAGGCCCACAGGGGCGGCTGGTGACGCAGAAAAGGGGGGTGTCCGAATGGAAAAGTGATAATGCCACAGTCCAAGATCGAAAATCGATTAAGGGCTTTATTCATTCTTCACATATTAACAAAATGTCTTCTGGGCACCAGACACCATGCTAGTTATCAAAAATGAAAATGAAAATAGGAGACACTTGACCTTTGAGGTGCCCACACTCCTGTAAGAAATGAAGTATGTAAAGAAAACAAAGAACTGATAGTAATCTATAGCAGTGCTGGAAATACCAACACAGGGGTCAGATGGGTGACTTGGTGAAGACAGAGGAGAAGACGTTCACCTTTGCTGGGGAGAGGAATCTGAGAAACATTTCAGTAGTGATGAAAAAATTCCCAGGACGACGTGGAAGGACATTCCAGATGGAGAGAAAAGAACATGCAAAGCGGTGAGCGATGAGAGTGTAGTGCTGGGGAAACACAGGTGTCCCGGATCAGACTGAGCACGGAGGAATCCAGGACGCTGACGCCAGGCTATGGAGCTTAGAACTGTCATCGAAAGAAACCAGAGCTGAGGAAGGAGGTCTAAAATGGGTCATGACGTGATCTGCTTTGCGTTCCAGATCACTTTGCCCACAAGGTGGACAGTGCGTTGGAGATGGGCAGGGTGAATACACAGAGGACAGTTAGAACCCGAGGCAGAGCCAGAAGGTCTTAGGGCAGAGTATTTAAGCAATGACCTCAGCGCTATTTCAGGTTCAGACTCACAGGCTGGCAGTTCCATAGTGAACCCTCCAGTGACCACCTGTTAGTCAAGAAATAATAATTTCTCCTGATTAAGATTTTTTTTCAAATATCCTGATCAAATAGTAAAACAACAGTAATATAACAAATTAAAGATGAGGTTTAGCAGATCATCCAAATTTTGTTCAACCTGACACCAGAAATGTTGTCTGTAATGTTTCCCTTTGAAGAGATGTATTCTGTGCACAGCCTCAGTCTGGACTGTGCCGTTGAGGGTACCCTGGCTGCTGGTAGCTTCAGTGTCCCATTGTGAAAGGAAGTGTAGAAGCATAACAGTTCATGATGTTTATTATAATATCCAGTCTATGTTATAGTCATTAAATTATAAAACACATTTCCAAAGTTACATGGTTTGAATGCTATCAAGAAGAAAGTTGAAAAGGGTTTGCATAGGAACTTCAGGGAAGCTCACTTTCTCTCCAGATCAAGACTCAGAACTTGAACTTGCTTCCATACACCTCTAAAAGAATGTCGTGGTCTCTGGATCAAAACTTCATACAATGGAGATTACTCATAACGACTCTACGCGCTGACTTTACAATAAAACTCAACACGAGCAGACCTCCGGCAGGTGTTGATTCTGTGTGGCGAGGTCGAGAGCATTCATAGACTGATGGATCTTAGGATGATCAGGGTCCTTTGTCACACTGTCCCCATCACCTCCAGAAGACTGTCTGTTAAAATAGATGTTCTAGCTCTTGGACTATTCTAGTTAGAGAAACGTAAAGAGTCAATAATGTATTTTGTTGTGTAACAGAGTCCTGACAATGAGTGAGTTTCTGTTCTTGTTTTGTGTGTGTGTGTGTGTGTGTGTGTGTGTGTGTGTTTGTTTGTGTGTGTGTGTGTTTTAGTCGATGGCCTTTCCCATGTGAAGCTTTCCCAAGTCTCCCCAGCAAAACCTTCCTCATGTGGGAGAACCCGGCACAGACCTTGAGCATGTAGTTTACCTGGTTTTGTTGTAGCTCTCTTTTCTTGGTCTGTTTCCTCTAACTTACTGTGAGCCTTCACGTGGGAGCACAGGGTGCCGCCTTCTCTGCCTGCAGCCCCCGGCGTTGAGATCTTCCCACGGGGTGTATCAGTAGACACTTGCTGATTGATGTTATGAATAGAATGTATCCATACCTTCAAAAATCCCTGGGCATTAAATTACCTGATTATTAGGAAACAATCTGAAAGATTTATTAATTCTCCAAATGACAAAATATATTATTAGACTACTGAGCTGTAAATTATGATGCTAAGGTCTTCTGGGCAGTGAAATATTAAATGAAAAGAAATCTGTCTCATTAACTATAATTTCTAAGATAATGGACTATAACATATGAATCATTATTCCAGAAAGAGACCTAGAAATTGTTTCCTAAAAATATCAGTAATAGCCTTTATAAGCTAAAGACCAAACCAAACAAGAAACTCTCATCTTACTGCTACAGGATCCCATGGTGCAGCCTCAGGACCACTAATTACAGCCCTTGTATCGTAACACAGGCGGGCTTAGTGGAGCGTGAGCAAACCAGAGATGGACATTTAATCTAAATCAAAAGGTAAAATACTTTGTAAATCAAAAGATAAAACACTTTCTGATTATTAAAAGTTAAAATTATTGGAAATAAATAATGGCTGGAAATCAGTTTGATCAAATTATATAACATTATAAAGGAAGTAAATTAAGCTTCTTTTTTTTTTTTTAATCAAAAACTCAGGGATACTGGAGAATCCCTGAAACTTGAAAGAAGTAGTTTTTAATATAAATTGAAAAAGATTTACAAATTAGATTAAGAAAAAGAGGCAGGGAGCCGTCAAAAGTCCAATGGAGGACAGAGCAACAAACAGGTAGTTTCAAGATGCTTTTAGATCCTTCCCTAGACTCTGAGTAGTTGTCCAGTGAAGATACATTCATTTAATGATACACTTCTAACTTCACCCAAGAGAGTTTCACCCACCTTGGTCCCATAAAGTCCTTTGGTGCCACTGTATGAGGTAGCCCTGGTTTTATCAATATAGCTTGTCTTATAGATTATGTAGTAGAGCCCTGGGAATAAACCTGCTGGTAAGTCGTGGTTCGTGTGGACTTTGGGTGGATAGTAAGTCATGGTTCTTATGAAGTCTGGGTGGTTGGTACGTCGTGGTTCGTGTGGACTTTGGGTGGACCAGAGGTGAAGCGTGATGCTGTCTGTCGAGGTCCGTGCAGAGGAAGATGTCAGTTTCAATTTCTGGAGTGTGTGCATCTACAAACACAGTATCATCACGCTCATCTTGCCATTCAGTGTATCTTCTCATCTGTAAAGTAATGAAAGCCGACAAGCCAAGGGCATCACAGGACTGACAGCGCACAGCCAGTGCTCGTTTCAGAGAGGGTTCTCTTCTCTGGTTTAATGATGGGGCACAAGGTGACTACTCTCTAATTTGCCGGAAAGAAATGTTCATTCACTCCCACAGCACCTTGTGCCTCATAATATCCGAGCTAGAAAAGCATTTCTGTTGTTAAAAAAGCTGCTGAAACACAGGAAAATAAAAGGAAACATATTCAACTCTTTTAGAAAAATAAATCCCAATACTAGTAAGCCCACGGAATACCATTGCTGAAGGTCACCTAGAGAAGGAGGAATGAACAGGGATAAAGTAGTCCAGTGAACAGAAACATAGCAGAAATGTACCATTCAAGAATAATCTAAAAGGATCAAGCTGGTATAAATAATAGAGAGGAAGTTGGAAGCTGGATTTGACAGCATGTTTTTTAGAGGTGGTTGAATAACCTAAGTAAGAGTGATATAGGGGTGCCAACGACAGAGTTAAGTTTCTTAATTAAATCAGAAGTTTTTTCTGCTGTCCAGATATGCCTGGACAGCAGCTATTTGCATTTGTAGATTTAAGTTGAGGTCCCGCTAAAGCAAGACCCTAAATTGCTACCCTACTCTTTTAAAGAAGGCAGTGATGGGCTTCCCTGGTGGCGCAGTGGTTGAGAGTCCGCCTGCCGATGCAGGGGACACGAGTTCGTGTCCCGGTCCGGGAAGATCCCACATGCCGCGGAGCGGCTGGGCCCGTGAGCCATGGCCGCTGAGCCTGCGCGTCCGGAGCCTGTGCTCTGCAACGGGAGAGGCCACAACAGTGAGAGGCCCGCGTAGCGCAAAAAAATAAATAAATAAAAATTTAAAAATAAAATAAAGAAGGCAGTGCTGCCCTCCAGAAACTTAATATACGTGGGTATAGTCAAGAATGAGTTAGATACGAATTCTCTATTTGAGTTGTGTTGTTTGGCACATTGATGTGAAGGAAATAGTGACCTGTGAGCCTGGAGGGGTGCGAGCCCCCAGAGAAGCTCATGGGGTGTCTGTATCTCCTCTGCCCCCACGGTGCTCGGGTCCTTTGTATATAGCACCTATCACATGGTTATAGTCATTGTCTTAGTCCTTTTTAACAAAACACATATAAAAACATTAAAAATGAAAAAGCACATTATATTAAAAAAAAGTTACATTTATTTATTTATATTCTTGTCTCTCTCAGTAGACTGTGAGAACTATGTTTCATTGATCTTTTTTTCAGCACCTGGCATAGCTATTGGCTTACACTTGGCACTTTATAAATTATTATTGAATAAAGTGTGTGAATATCTTGGATTTAGGTTGATTTTCAAACCTGTGTAGGGCCTTATAAATCGTTACTCTTAGGAATTATCAGCAAATGACTAAGGTAGGGTCTAAAATGTTTTAGAGATGACAACAGTTTGAGTATTTTGCCCTTTCCAAATAGTGTTTGTAGTATTGTAGACTGATGCTTGCATTTCAGATGTTTCCAAGTTTGAGGGTAATAAGGAAAATCAGGGAAGTGAGGAGGAGAATTTAGAGGAAGAAGAAATAGAAAATTAAGATCAGATGAAAGCTGTGAATTCCTCATGATCTGCCATTAATTATGCTTAAAGGTCACACATACATTAATATATTCACTCACTGACCCATTCATTATTTCAATAAGGGTCATGTCAAGCATTGGGTGTATGTTCCGGGCATGGGAACAATGGGAAACAAGAAAGACAGAGCCTGTCTTAAGGCTTAGGGGTGGGATGGTGTCAGGGAAAGCCCAGAGAAGGGGCTCCAAACCTTGCATTTGATGATTGTAAGAAGGTGTCCAAGGCACAGAACAAGAAAAACATTAAAATATGCTAATATGCAGAGGTAAGAGATACCATGTACTTTCAAAAAATCGAAGGGTGTTTACATGCTCTTTTGCATAGACTATAAATTAGGAAACAAAAATCCTCTGCAGAAATTTCTGGATGTATATCAAACGGCACGTCAGTGGAATTCTCCCACTTTCAGTAAGGTTTTCTTTCTTTCCTCCCTTTTCCCCTCTTTTTTCTTTCCCACCTCCCTCCCTCCCTTCCTTCCTTCTCAAACAGTACCTGAGTTTTGTGACATCTCAAGCAGTGAAGGTTAGCAGAATGCTGTATGGTTTGCGTGACCTGTTTTATTACGCACATGTTCTTAAACTTAAATGAAAAGACATATTTCTCATCTTGATTCCTCTCTTACATATACCAAATAGCGTAATCTTTCTCTAAAGCATGTGGCCAGAGGGCATAAGCTGAGCTCAGCGTAGTAGGACAAAAGCTAACATGACAGTCCCTGCCCGAGCTGGAGAGATGGGTGGCGATGAACAAAATTAGACTGTGTTGTCAGGACTCCCAGGAGTATTACAGCTAGTGCGCCTGGTTCTGTAAGAGACCACGGTTCAAAGCAAGCATGAGTGACCCACAAATTTTTCTGACGTTTTTTTCTAAACGTGGGATAGAATGAATGACTCGGGGCTGTTGTATTAATCAAGGCTTTTTTTCATCCAACCAATAGCCTTGCTTCCTTATACTTTTCTTTTGAACCTCTGCCTTTTTGCCCTATGGTAAACAACTAAAAAAATCAGAAGTGTGGGGCAAATGTGGATCACAATGACCATTTACTATGTCAGCTTAATTTATTTTTGCAGAAAAGATCATTTCACGCTGGTTAAAAAAAAAAATCAGTTACTCCACTCAGTACTTAATTTCATAGGCTCGCATAAATAAGGTATTCCTTCTAAGTTACTGTCACACCCCATGCCTAAAATAATTTCCAGAAGCATAAAGGTGCTGTCATGGAAGAATTTAATTTCGAAAGGAGCCCAGCTCCCTCAACACGGTTCCCCGTGGAAGCAGTTGTGCATGACTTCCGAAATGGTCCTACCTCTGAAGATTTGTAGTTGGTTCCATAATATGCAGTCTAGTGATCATCCTTCCAGGAGCATCCCCTAGAAGAATGGGTATAAAACAGGCCGCCCAATAACTCCCTGAAATTTTACGCCAACTTACATGATCGTGACATGCACAATTTTCAACAAAGAACGTCTCTGTTTTCATCAGATTCCTTCCAGGGTCCAGGACCCCTCCAATAGTTAACACTCTTTGGGGGAATTAATAGTTGTTTCAAAATCAAATGGAAACTTGAAGGTGTTTATTTTCAGATACCAATCTCATCCATCGCAGATAATCGGCAAGTGTGACATTAGAAGGTCACCGCCTGCTGTAGTTAGCAAGGCCTCTTTGGAGGAAATTGTCTGTCATCCTTAACTTCTACCCATGGTGGAGAAAGATGTTAAAGTGCCAGGCTTGCTTCATTTCTCTTCAAGCGTCAGGATTTTATCCGAAAGCCTTAGACCAGAACTGATGATACCAGTGACGTAACACGATTTCTTCAGTTAATACTCCTTAGGAATAGACTGCTTCCTGGTGTGATTTGCACACTTGTGCTAGGGTTCGGAGGCTACATCTGCAATAGGAGGTCATAACACATCTGCTTCCACAAGCCTTGAGCCTGCAAGAGGACACTTGGGAGGTCCCCTTTGCAATTAAATGTTTTGCTGTTGGCCAAAATTAGGTGACATAGAACTCCTCAAATGGCTAAATTATTACTGAGGCACTAAGACTTAAAGAGAAGCCTTCCTACTGAGTTCTATCTGTTGGAAATAGAAAGAAGGGTTCCTAGAAACTTGTTGCATTGATTCTGCCATATTAACAGCAACGTTAAAAACATATATCCAGTGGTTACAGAAAATACGTGCTCTTCATGTCTTTTTAGTTCAGATGTTGCCTTATTAGGGAGAAATAAGGTAATATACAAAAATTCTTAACCTATAGAACTGTGTCTCCAACATGAATTATTGTCCTTGAAGAAAGTGGTTTGATTGGTGATTCCTGTTAAGAGTTAAGTTGTGTCCCCCAAAAGATTGGTTGAAGTCTTAACTCTCAGAATTATGGGGGGAGGCATTGAACGCATACCTCAGATGGTGACCTTATTTGGTAATAGGGTCATTGTAGAGGTAGTTAGTTAAGATGGGGTCATATTGGAGTAGGGTGGGCCCTTGATCCAATGTGGCTGTTGTCCCTATAAGAAGGGGAGTGACACAGGCACAGACACCAGGGAGAAAGCCGTAGCAGCCGAGGCAGAGGTTGAATTTCTGCAGGAGCAGCCCAGGAACGTGAGGAGTTGTCCCAACCACCCGAAGCGGGAAGAAGCAGAGAAGATGGTCCTCGCAGGTTTCAGAGGGAGTATGACTCTGCCCACACTCTGCCTTCTAACTTCTGGCCTCCACAGCTGTGGCGCACACTCTGTTTCTGTCGTTGTTAAGGGCACCAGGCTGTGGCACTTTGCTGCAGCAGCCGTAGGAAACAAATGCCACTCTTCAGAACCTCCAGCTCAAATATCCCCTGACTCTTTAAGAGCAAACACTTGTTACTCTTGTGAACTGTATTTCAGAGCAATGGAAACCCAACATGCGTCCACCCTGTTTTCTTGATCAGGTTAGAATGGTCATTATTTACCCTACAACAGCACTATTCTATATGGACAAAACAGTCTTGTAACTCAGGCTTCTGTAGTGAGAAAAACATGCATGAAGACAGTTCCCTGGACCTCAGTAAGTAAAGAGAACAAGGGAGCAAAAATTCAGATGTGAAGTGTCAGCTGCAACTTGAACATGGAAACGTGAACAAGAAATCAGTTGTATTCTTTATCATAGTAACTCTGACTTTTAAAATGGTCTTTAGTTTCTAGTTGCAAATATTTGCAGGAAACTTAAAATGTGGCATAAAAATATTGGAGTCATAAAATCTGCAAAAGTGCATCATAAATACTGCAGAAAGTGTATAGAAACTAAAAATCCGATCTATATCTAATACAATTCTCTGAGGTCTTTAAAGGATTTCAGTTATGTTCTAAGAGTATCATGAATTGAAACTTGGAATTTTCAGGGTATAAAACGTTCTGTACTTCTCTTTAACCTACCTCTGAAAAGAAGACCGAAGGAACATCACAAGCAAAGTAGTTTTAGAATAAATGCTTCTTATTGTCACTGGCTGTAGTGGAGAAGAAATAATTGGGCCATAATAAATCATCCATCTGTGTCAAGCTCACCACCGAAGGGGTCATGGGCTTATAAGTCTCCTTTTCTTTCTCCTTTCTCATTTGAGCAGTTAAAGATCAAGGGGATTATCACGAGTAAAACCCACTCTCCTACTACAAATATATTATTGATTTAGAGTTTCCTGCAAAGTTTCATGGGTCAAGAGTGACTGAGGCTAAGGCGCCTTTGCCAGTTTGGGTGCCCACCTGTGACAATTAGACGTGTGAAAGGGCCTCAGCAGAGGGCTCTGGGGCTGTGGGTCAAATACAGCGTCAGGGCGAAAAAACCATTTTTCATTTAATAAATGCTTCTGGAAGGCTTGTTGCTGCCCACCGTGTTTATAGACACAACTCAGATTCTTCCATTTTCTTCTGGTTCTGCTTCTATGAAACTTCCTTAATCAGCTGGAATTGGATGTGACTCTGATGCCATAAATCTCATAAAGGGGTCAGTTAAACAAGCCCCATTTCAGGGGCATCGACAGTGTGCTTTCTAGAGATTTTAATGAGAGACACCACTAGAGGTTTCCTATGCTTTCCAAACTGGGGGTATGGAAACATTCATGAGGGGAGCAAACTGGGACTCGATGGTTAGATTTTATAAAGAACCTGAAATATTAAAAATAAGATATTTTAATTCTCCTTAACTTCCTCACTGTACACTCTAAATGGGACCTTGTTTTATTCTTTTTAACTTTTTATTTTATTTTTATTATTTTGGGGCCTCGCCAAGCGGCTTGTGGGATCTTAGTTCCTCAACCAGGGATGGAACCTGGCCCCGGTGGTGAAAACGCAGAGTTCTAACTAGTGGACCGCCAGGGAAGCCCTGGAGTCTTGTTTTAATCCCTTTCTCTCTGGGCAGTTATTCACATTGTTTCTTACACTTCTGAGTTCCTCTGGGTATTTTGAAGAACTGACACCAGCATCCTCTGTTAAAGAGATTCTGAAGTGAGATTATCACTGGTCTCCCTAACAGCTGCAGGCACATTGGAGCCTAATTCCTCTGCTTTTTTGTTTTCAGTAGTGAAACAATACTTAGGAAGCTGCAGAAGTTTTGGTTTTTTTTTCTTTTACCAGAAGCAATGGTTTTATAAAATGTCTCAATTCAGACTCATTATGCCATCTCTCTAACTGTTGCAAAAGCATGGATCCTTCCAGGAGTGAAATGGCTCTGCAGAAAATTCTTCCTGCGTCTTCTTGTATGAAGACAGCTCTCTGCAGGCTGGAACTTGAGTGACCGTGAGTGTATGAGGGCTGTGGCCTCAGATGGAGAGGAACCTTTTCCAGAGAAGGGATCCTCTTTATTCCACTGCACAAAGTGGGGATAATGCTTTCTCATCAGGGTATTCTCATCAGGGTAGTAGAAAGGACATGTTTACAGCATGGAATGTAACATTCACTTCAGTTAAAAACTTTATATCTAATAATAAACACCACTGGTAGGGTATATTTGAAAGTGGTTAACAGAGTAGATTCCAGGAGTTCTCAACACAAGGAAAAATACATTTTTTTCTTTTTCTTTTTTTTTTTTGGTATATATTTGAGATGATGGATGTTAACTAACATATGTGGTAAACATTTCACAATATATGGACGTTATTGTGCTGTATAACTTTAACTTATACAGTGCTATGTGTCAATTATATCTCAATAAAACTGGGAAAAAATACCTTTATATTTAATACTAACATATACAATACTACTATTATTAGTATTAATTTACAGTGACAACAAATGTCTATCAAATGAATTTAAATGTGTTATGGATTTATTACCATTATTAACATTGTGAATATAAATTTTATAAGGGCTTAATTTATTTTCTTGTCCCATCATATGCTAAAAAACCTAAATCTTGATCCATATTTAAAAGAATTTTTCTGCAATATAAAGAAGGTATTTACTTTACTAATTTACCATTGAAATAAATCAGAAAATTCTCATGCTTTTCACAGTTTATATTACAGTCATGTATGCTATTTTATGCACAAACCTGAGAAGTTTAAAAGAATTTTTGTGCAAATACAACTTAGATTTGCTTAGAATTGCAAATGGAAATGATTGCCAATCTCTATCAGAAACAAACTGTTTCTTCTTAATCACAAACTTTAATTACAGTTCTGGATTTAAATCCGTTTGGAAAATTTATACATAGTGGTTTTATGAAGATACTAAGTGTTCAGACCCTGGTGATTTTATTGTTATATCCCATAATAGCAGAAATTTTGCAAGATTTCACTTTTTTTAAGAGTTAGAATTTTAAGTCACTCAAAAAAGATTATTGATTCATTTATCCCGTTTTTATATCACGATTACTACTATCTTTTTTAAGTTGACGACTAGCATTGTGTAAGTTTAAGATGTAAAACTTGTTGACTTGATACATTAATATATTGCAGTATGATTAACACCATAGCATTAGTTAACACCTCTATCATGTCATTTTTTGGGGTAAGAATATTTAAGATCTAGTCTCTTAGACACTTTGAAGTATATATTGCAGTCTGTTGGCTATAATCACTATGTTGTGCATTATCTCCAGAACTTATTCATCTTCTAGTTGCAAATTTGTGCCCTGTCACATCTTCCCAATTCCCTTACCTCCCAGCCCCTGGTAATCAACATTCTATTATCTGTTTTTATGATTTTCAGCTTTGTTAGATTTTACATATAAGTGATATCATACAGCATTTTTCTTTGTCTAATTCATCTCACTTAGCACAATGCCAAGGTCCATCCATGTTATCACAAATGGCAGGATTTCCTTCTTTTTCATGGCTGAATGATATATGTCTGTATAGATAGATAGATACATACATACATACATAATCTCACATCTTCTTTATCGATTCATCCTTTGACAATACTCAGATTATTTCTGTATCTTGGCTATCGTGAATAATGCCACCATAAACATGGAAGCACGGTTACCTCTTTGAGATCCTCTTTTCATTTCCCTTGGATATATTCCCAGGAGTGGAATTGCTGGATCATATGGTACTTCTTTTTTTAAAAAACGTAGTGAATATTTATTTATTTATTCATTCATTCATTCATTTATTTTGCGGACTCGTCATTGTGGCATGCATGTGGGATCTAGTTCCCCAACCAGGGATTGAACCCGGGCCCCCGGCATTGGGAGTGTGAGTCTTACCCACTGGGCCACCAGGGAAGTCCCTGGTACTTCTATTTTTAATGCTTAGAGGACCCTCCATTACTGCTTCCCATAGTAGCTGCACCAATTTACATTACCACCAGTAGTGTGCAAGGGTTCCCTTTTCTCCACACCCTCTCCAGCATTTATCTCTTGTCTTTCTGATAACAGACATCTTAACGGGTGTGAGGTGATATGTCCATGTGGTTTTGATTTGCATTTCCCTGATGATTAGTAATATTGAGCATCTTTCCCTTTACCTGTTGGCCGTTTGCATGTCTTCTTTGGAAAAATGTCTATTCAGTTCCTCTGCCCATTTTTAAGGGACTGTTTGAGTTTTTTTAATTCTGTATATATTTTGGATATTAACTTTTCATCAGATTATGGTTTGCAGATATTTTCTCCCATTCTGTACTTTGCCTTTGCATTCTGTCAGTTGTTTCTTTTGCTGTGCAGATGCATTGAGTGCTATAATCCTAATTGTTGCTTTTTGCTTTTGTTGCTTATGCTTTGAATGTCACATTATTGAAATCATCAACAAAAACGATGTTAAGGAGTTTTTTTCCTTTGTTTTTTTCTAGGGGTTTAAGGGAAAAAGTCTTATTTTTAAGTCTTTATTTTGTGTTAAATTTTGTGAGTGGTGAGTGGGAAGATTTACAGAATCCCATAGGTTTTGTTGTTCTCTGTTTCCATTTTCATTCATTTTGACCCACTGGCTGTTCAGTAGTGGGTTGTTCAGTTCCCACATGTTTACACATTTTCTGGCTCTTATCTTTAATGCTTTCTGTGGCCCATTGGTTTTCAGTAGTGGGTTGTTAAGTTTCTACATGTTTATATATTTTCTGGCTTCTATCTTGTTTGTTTCCAATTTCATACCATTGTGGTTAGAAAAAATACTTGGTGTCATTTCAGTCTTCCTCAATTTGCTTAGGCTTGTTTTGTGTCCTATCTTATGATCGGTCCTGGAGAACATTCTGTATACACTTGAGAAAAACTTGTATTCTCCTCCTGTTGGATGGAATGTTGTATGTATGTGTGTTAAGTCTATTTAGTCTAAAGTATAGTTTTCTTTTGATTTTCTGTCTTGTTGATCTATCCATTGCTGAAAGTGGGTATTGAAGTCCTTAATATTATTGCATTATTGTCTATTTCTCCTTTCAGATCTGTTCAGAATTGCTTAATATTAACTAAGGTGCTCTGATGTTGGGTGCATATATATTTAAGATTGTTATGTCTTCTTGATGAATTGACCCCTTTTTCATTACATAATTACCTTCATTTTCTCTTATTACCACTTTTGGTTTAAAGTCTACTTTATCTGACCTAAGTATAGGTACCCCTGCTTTCTTTCATTTTCCACTTGCATGGAATATCTTTTTTCACCCCTTCACCTTGAGTTTAAGTGTGTCCTTAAAGCTGAAATGAGTGTCTCGTAGGCAGCATACAGTTGGGTGTTGTTTTTGTTTTTTGGGTTTTGGTTTGTTTTTTAATCCATCCAGCCACCCTGTGTCTTTTGATTGGTGAATTCAATCCTTTTATAGGTAACTGACATATGAGGACTTACTAATGACATCTTGTTAATTGCTTTCTGTCTGTTCTGTAGTCCATTGTTCCTTTTATCCTCTCTTTCTGTCTACTTTTGTGGATTCTAATTTTTTGTGTGCTCTGATTCCCATCTCTTTATCTTTTGTGAATCTACTCTAGGTTTTGCTTTTTGGTTTCCATAAGACTTACATAAAACAGCTATAGATAAAACAGTCAGTTTTAAGCTAATAGCAACTGAACTTCAACTGCATGCAAATGCTCTACACTTTTACCCTTTCCGTCTTGTTTTTGATGTTACAACTTACCTCTTTTTATATTGTGTATTTATTAACAAATTATAGTAACTATAGTTATTTGTAATATTCTTTTCCTTTAACCTTATACTGTAGTTACGTGGTTAACATTCCAGTATATTACAAAATTAGTTTTATTAATCTGTGTCACCTTTATCAGTGTGTTCTGTGTTTTCACATGTTTTCAGTTACTAATTAGCATCTTTTCATTTCAGCTGAAGAACTCCTTTCACCTTTTCTTCTAAGGCAGGTCCAATGGTAATAAACTCTCTCCACTTTTGTTTATTAGGTAAAATTTTATTTCTCCCTAATTTCTGAAGAATATCTTTGCTGATAGAGTATTCTGGGCCGGCAGTTTTTTTCTTTCAACACTTTGAATATATTATGCTTTCCTTCCTGGTCTGTATGGTTTCTGTCGAGCAACTCATTGTTAGCCTAATGGAGTCTCCTTTGTAGGTTACAGTCGTTTTTCCTGCTGCTGCTTTTAGTGTTCTTTATCTTTGATTTTTGACAGTTTCATTATCATGTGTCTTGGAAAAGGCCATTCTGAATTGTGATAATGAGGTGATCTGTGAACTTCATGAACTCAGATGTCCGAGTCTCTCCCGAGGTTGGGAACTTCTCACAATTAATTCTTTAAATAAACGTTCTGCCCTCTTCTCTATCTATTCTTTTTCTGGAACTCCAGTGATTCTGGTATTTGATCACTTTATTCTGTCCCATAGATTACACAGGCTTTCTTCACTCTTTTTCATTTTTTTTCTTTTTTCTTCACTGAGTTACCTCGAAGTTCTCTTCTCTAGCTCACTGATTCCATCTCTTATTTGTTCAATTCTGCCCTTGAAGCCCTCTATTGCATGTTTCATTTCCGTCATTGAATTCTTCAGCTCCAGAATTTTTGTTTAGTTCTCTATGATTGCTGTCTCTTTATTTGAATTCTCATTTTGTTCATGTATTGTTTTTCTGACTTTGCAGAATAGCTTTCTGTGTTTTCTTATAGCTCTCTGACTTTCTTCAAAACGGGTACTTGAATTATTTATTGGGTAAACCACAGAATTCCATGTCATTGAGTTCAGTTGCTGGAGTACCTCTGAGAATTTTTTGCTGCTGTCGTGCATCCCTGATTCTTCATGTTCCTTGAGGTTTTGTGTCGCTGTTTCCACATCTGAAGAAGCATCACCTCCTGAATCTTTACCTGCTGCCTTCATGCGGGAGGTTGGCCCTGTTCGTATGTAGGGCTTTCTCCGACCTTGTATGTGTAACCCTGTTCCACACCTCTAGCTTCTTCTCCTGGCAGAAGCCTCAAGCAGGTATGTCTTCTCTACACCTTACCACTCACCTGGCAGCTGCTAGAAGCCTCTCTCTTGTCTTCCAGGAGGCGGCCACAGCTCAAGTTTGTGCTTTCTTCTCTGGTCTGTTAACCGCATGAACGCCCAGTCTTCCAAATCTCACTCAGAATTGTGCACAAAATGCATCCCCAGAGAGGGAGCCGTGTGTCGACTCTCAGGTCACCGGAGTACCTGTGGGCCAGGTGGGGGTCCTTGGCTCAGGTTTTCCCAGTGGCCCGTGGGCAGGCTTCCCCTTGGGATCCTGAGTGCAGCCAGCAGGAGCCAGGCCGCTTTGTCGCCCTTTGATACCATCATCTGTCTCTTCTCCCATCTCCCTGCCCCCACAGTCCTGCAGGTCCCACCTCCGTTCCCTGGTGTCCATCCAGCAGCATCCTGCACAGCCGGGAAGGCAGACAGCCATTCTCCACTCTCACTGTCCCCTGAAGGGGGGTCACCACCGCTGGTTCAGCCCTCACTGTACCACATGGGGGGTGTGAGGGCGAGGCTGGCAAGGTTCCTCTTACCTCTCAATGCATCCAAACTCGTACTTATTTTTGCTCCACTGGAGTGCTCTGTGTCGCCTCAGGAAGCCTGGACTGCTAAAGTCTCTGTCATCTGTGGGGGTCCGCCTCAGTGAGCACCCCTGGCCAAGAGGGCTGGTCTGGTCCACCTGCTCCCATTGCTTCCACAGCTAGACCCAGACCTCTCCGCTTTTTACTGGATGGTAAGTGAGTGAGCCTGCTCTCGGGGCTGGGGCTCGCATGGTTGGATCCCACAGCTGCCATATAGATGCTTCTGTTCACAGATGGATGCTGTATTTTAGTTGTTAAGAGAGGACATGGAGAGGAGGGACACCTTATGTTGCCATGATGCTGCTGTTACTCCCAAGATTACAACTATCTTTAGTAATAGTTTTTTTAATCCATTTAATATGCCCTATTATGATCTGATAGGATAATTATACACATTTAATTTTTGAAATTAAAAAGAAATTATTTTAGAGCTTCCCTGGTGGCGCAGTGGTTGAGAGTCTGCCTGCCGATGCAGGGCACATGGGTTCGTGCCCCGGTCTGGGAAAATCCCACATGCCGCAGAGTGGCTGGGCCCATGAGCCGTGGCCGCTGAGCCTGCGTGTCCGGAGCCTGTGCTCCGCAACGGGAGAGGCCACAACAGTGAGAGGCCCGCGTACCGCAAAAAAACAAAACAAAACAAAACAAACAAACAAACAAACAAAAAATTATTTTAGCAATGGTATCCTTTATTATTGAGGAAGACTGGAGAAACTTCTGGGTCGTTTGTTTTTTCTAAGTTTTCTTTTGACTCTAAGGCTCTGTGATGCTTACTAGACAGAGACGTGAAACTCCTAGGAAAAAAAAATAGTCATCCATATGATTTTTTAAATTGCTTTGTGATATGGGTAACTATTTTTTATAAGGCCCTAGTCCTAGCAAATAACATAGGCACAGAATCCAATGTTACTTCTTCCCCATTTAGAAATCCTACTCCCTCTCGCATATGGAGAAAAAGGATTTGATTAATGTTAGGCCGCAGGGAGATTTCTATAACAAAATCTTTCACCATTCATTTTGTAAAGGAATGTTCCCCAGAGTCAAGTAAGGTCCATTGACTGGGACCATTTGGGAAATTCCCTGGAAACTTAAGTCTCTCATGGTCTCACTGAAGGCAGGAATTTCCCTGCTGTGTTCCCAGCATCGAGCTGACCTCACTCCTTTCTAGATGTGACTTGTTCACAAGGCATTTGGGTTACACACTGAGTTTGTCTCCTTTGTGGCATAGAGCATCTGGTAATTGATTTTCTTCCTGGATGGTTGAGAAACCTTTATTATAGGCATGAAGAATTGTTTCTACTCATGGCAGTAAATTGTTTGGGGAAACTGAAACACAGGTGGAAGTGTGGTTCTGCATAGCCCTCTCCTGACAAACTCTCTTCCCTCCTGGTTTGAGGTGGAGAGATAGCCCAGATTCCTCTCAGGAGCGCTCAGGGCATCGAACCAGAAGAGAAAGGAAGATCCCTATGACAAAGGACTGGTGCGACACATTTGTCAGCCAGGCATGTCCCTGATTTAAAGTGCCCACTACTTTTTCAAAGGGATCTATGGTCTTCAAACAGCAGACAAGGAGTCAAAGCAGCAAATGTGTCCAGGAGCTATGCACAGATAGAATTCATCTTGTGGACACCTGTTCTTGACCCCCAAAAGATCTTGTTTAAATATGTTTATGAATCTATCCAAAATCAATGAATGGCTTCCTCCTTAAATTCTCACAGTAGTCATGTCGCCTTTTATTGAGCAGTTTGGCAGGAAACAAGAGGGATTTTATGGTAATTTAATAGAGGGACAGTTTGCAGAGGTGTGAGTGGGGTGACTGGAACTAAAGAGGGAGATTAAAGCAGCAGCCTTAGCCACCCCCAGGCCTGGATGGACAAGGGAAAGTGCATTCGCAGACCCAGTGAGAGCTGCAGCTTGGATTAGGGATGGGCCAAGAAGATCTTTAATCGCAGGAAGAAGCAATCCATGCTAGAACCACAGGTGACTGGAGAGTTGGGGGCAGAGGCGAGACACCCCACCTCTATCCTCTCAGCCCCGCTCCCCATGGAAGGAAAAGTACAAAGACACTGTTGGGCATGTCTGCAAGACGCTTGGTGGGGTCAGGCAAGCAGCCTCCCCGGACCCAGGGGGGCAGGGCGAGACGTGGAGAGGAATGGGGCGGGGGGACAGAATACGCCACCCACAGGTGGGGCCCCCGAGTGCAGAGCCTATATCTCACCTGCCTGTGACCATCGCCACCCAGAGCTCAGCACCTCGGCTAGCAACCTAAACACACAGAGGTTCTCATAAGATCTGCTAAACAAGCTTTCCTTCCTAAAAGTTATATTTGCTTCTGGCCCATAGAGAAATCCAAGAAGGTCACAAAAGACATATCGCTTCTACTTTTACAATCCAAAAACATGTTTGCTGTCCTCATTCTTTCTAACGAAAGAGGAAAACTAGAGTCGCTGAGAAAATTAATCGCGTTTAAACATAACATTTTGCATTTCAGCTTCTCGGCAAAGCTCTGGGTGAGACTGGTGTCCGGGGTGGGGGGCGGAGGATACAGAAAATAACTTAGAAATTGGCCACTACAGTAAGCCTGTTTCATCTCATCTCATCTTACCCGTATTTCTTTAAAACTCTGCATCAAGACTGAGCCCTACAGCGTGAGAGACATAGTCTCTCCTAAAGTTGGACGTGAAGTTTTCAAGTTTTAGTTTGTGATTCTACTTTGAGATGTTCCCCAAACTTTCATTAGAAGTGGAGTTAGAAATAAGCCCCTACGTGGGGTTAAATAAGGCCAAACATAGCTTTCCTTCTTCTAGTCATATTTCCTGCTGTTTGTCCAAATGTATAAAAACGTCCCCCTAAAGACTGTTCTCTATCGCGTTGACTCCAGACCCTACGTGGCTTCCTCCTATTTCACATCAGAACAAAACTGTGCCACTGTTAACACACTGTCTCCAAGGAAAGCACATGGCGGGGCCGCGAGCCCGTGATTCTCTGTCTCTCCTGCCAGGACTGCTGCTCCTTGGCAGTAAACCGGGATCCACGTTGATTGTCACCATCGGCTTGTCCCATTGCCTGCTCTTCCTGGAGCCCTGTGCCCGCATACATAGAGATGTTGCTGGGTTTTGTCAGGTCCTCTACTAATAATTTAAAACCACTTGCCACACTTCTTGGAAAGGTACTTTCATCTCAGCTTCCAACATAATGTTTGCAATGTTTTTAAGAAAGGGTTCTTAAAGTTTGGGTATGAATCTGATCTGTATGTTTCGGAACTTTTCTCTCTTACTCCGTTTGTTTTGTTTATTTATGTGAATAAATATATCTTTATGCTTCTAATTTTTTAAGTCAGGCAAGGATAGAAAAGGTAATAGACAAAGATAATGACATCCCCATGCACAGTCATTCCGAGCTCTTTAAAAGCTCTTCCTTCCCCATAAGATAGAGCCCAGCTCCATGAGTCAGAGTAACAGGTGCTGGTGTCTCTCTGCAGCCTCGTCTGCGACTCCACACCCTGGGACGTAGGGCTGCACCTGTCTGGACAGCGGGGCAGATCCCTTATGTGCCCTGGTTTCTCTCACCCTCCTGCCTTTGGGACTCTTCTTGCTTATTCCTTCCTGCTCCTTTGCCTCACTCCTCAATATTGCTGGAGATAAATTCAGTAGCTGTGCCCTCCTGGTAGCTTCAGCAAACACCTTCCTCCCCACGTGAACACACACGCACCATACACACCACATATACCACACACACACACACGCCACACACACACACACACACACATACCACACACACATCACACATACGCCACACACACACACACACCACACACACACACACACACACACAGGTGCGTGCCACCAGCCGCACACCTGTCCTCACCTCTATAACGTGAATCGGTATTATCTGCTTATATTCCTGTTTCTACTAACAAACTATTATATTAATTGGCCTACTGCTTGACCCATAGTTGAATACGTACTTTTTCTCTGAATGAGTGAATTGATTCATTACTTATACATTTATCAGAAATCATTCTACACTTCTGCAAATTTTTAGCTTTTCTCGGTGTTAAGAATACCTTAAGTTCCTACCTGTAACACAGAGTATTTTTATATGGTTCATAGTTCATCTGAAACAATCCTCAGCACATCTTTGGTGCTTTTTATTTCCATTTATTCAGGATCTAGAGAACAATGCTGTGTTTTTTTCATGTCCTTCGAGACTTTATAATCTTTATTTTCTTTAAAGACATATTCTAATCACTTTGCACAGGATTTGCTCTGTACAATATTACTCCTCCACTTCACTTTTTTCTCCTCTTTCTCTGGGGCTTCAAAACCTTTACTCAAGTTTGAGGACTGGCTACCGCAACTTGTAGTATTTTACATATGAAAACACCCTGCTTTCTTACCTGTATTGGGATAAGAAAGTATGTCTTACTTTCAAAAAATGTCATTTACCTGATTTATCATCTTAATCTCCCTACAGCAATAAACTGGGTTAATATTTTCCAAAAGTAATCTGTGGTGATTCCGAAATCTGGTTTTCCTAAGTTATAACTAAAAGTTCAGGGCCTGTTTTCTTGTGAATTTAGCTGAGGTTATCTTGTTTCTTATCCACATTGAATAATCCACTTTCCAGGCCACAGTCAATATGAAAAGATTCCCTGTCCTTTGTCATTGTCAGTCTGGCATTTCACTAACTGGAAGAAGATATTGTTGCTTTCAACTTTGCTATTTCTCTATTTAGTCCCTTGTCATTAAATTAAAATGTTTAACGAAAAGTAGATTTATTTAGCCATCCATTTATTTAGACCAAAAGAATCCATGGAGTACACTGTCCAAAATGTAGGCATTGGGGACATCATTTTTTTCTATAGATAACAGTGGTTAGCTTATTAGCATTCAGTAACTAAAGCCAGATAAAGTATTTTAATCCATCTTGACAAGAAGCAATTTGTATTCTACCTAGCAATCTAGTTTATATGTACAGTGATGGGTAGAGTTATATTACAACTAGATTTTTGTCAAGTAAATGAGGCTCATCTTGGGCCAGTAAGAGTTTCTTTTAGAGCCGTGGGGCATTTTCAGTGAGAAATGTATTTAATTCTGAGTCTTAATCATGCCTTTACTTCCAATAGGTTCTAATAGACCTGATTAAACCCGAACCCTTCCCAGGGTTTCGCACAGAGGCACACTGTCGACTGTAAGTTTGAGAGACAGAGCTTTGCTTCCACGACCCTAGGGATAGTGTGTTCTCTTAGTTATAGTTCACTTCCAGCTCAAAACTTCCTTTTGAAACTCACCCTCAATGACAGGAAAGATTTTTCTTTTATGATTGAGACAGTAAATAAGATTTGCTAGTATAATTGGACTCACAGCTTAAATAATGGCTTGTACTACTCACAGTATATGGAATTCCTCTGAAACCATACTCATATATCTACCAAAAAATGATGTATTTTTTCAACCCTGTTTCTGTTGAACTTGAGCTATTTCTGAAGAAACGGAATTAGGAAAATTTCAGGCCCCATATACTCAATCCACATGCATGAGTTTAATATTCACACTTGGTTCAAAAAACCTGGCGTCCTCTTGTTATCTTATAGTCTTCTGCTCAGAATCTTCACATCATAGTACAGTAAAAGCGTGCGAGTCAATGAGGCTCCGAGAAATCGAATTTTTAAGAGCTTTCTCATACCAAAATGTGAACTGAGCAATCAGCTCTGTAAATATCTGTGAAATATCCCCATGGTCTCTTTCTCTAGCTACTTCAGGAAAATCCAAATCTTGGCGCCAGGTGTTGTAAACACCCTTGCACCACTGCTCACCCTTGCCCGTCTGCGTTCCAGACAACACTGCAGCAACCTGCTTGCACAGGTACAAGCTGATCTCATTTCTCTTCTGTGGCACCATCCATCACACTGGCTTCCTGAGCACCCTGGCCTGTCACCCACAGCACAACCAAAAGCGCAAGGGAGTTGACAACCCTTGTGGTAAGCCTGAACTACGGGGGATGGCACCCGTGAACACCAGCTCCCTTCTTGGTCCCTTGAGCAAACAATGCTATTTGACCTGATATGCCTCCTCAGAGGACGCTGCCAGGTCAAGTCCCGTCGCCCACGGTGATGATGACATCGTGTTGGCTTTCCGCTTTCCTGCTTCACTCTTCCAAGCCCCTGACCCCACCAATAGGAAAACAGACCACTGGTACTTAAGTCCTTGATCAAGTTCTCCTTCCTGGGGAGAAGTCAGGATAAGAAAGTTTGCTTCATCATGTTTCTGACAAACCCAAATGATGAGGCTAGTGGGGGAGATCACAATGAAGAGCACTTATCGTTTCTTACCTTTTCCCGTTGATTCAATCAAACCATCATATCCAAGCATGAGGATTTTGTTAAGAGTTGTAGTTAATACACCACAAACTAAGCTCTTTGCAGAGCCTACACCTATTCCTCATTAAATATTTCCCATCTCAGCTGGTGACAACTCAGTGCTTCCAATTGTTCAGGGAATAATAACAATGTGACTCTCCCCTTTCTCTCTCAGGCCACGTCTTGCCCCTGTGACAATGCTCTGTCCACTTTCAGAAGACATACTCTTGCCCTCCTGGCTTTCACTGTCTCCTGGGTGGGTATATGTTGGTTTACTTCTCCCAGTGGATGCCAGTTATAGATTTATAATAAAATACTGCTGTGCCTTCATGTGGGCAGAAACTAAATTTCTTTATTTATATCCTATGAACATCATTTCATATGCTTCTTGGCCATCCGTATGTCTCCTTTGGAGAAATGTCTATTTAGATCGTCTGCCCAGTTTTTGATTGGGTTGTCTGTTTTTATGATATTGAGCCGCATGAGCTGTTTGTGAATTTTGGAGACTAATCTGTTGTTGGTTGCATCATTTGCAAATATTTTCTGCCATTCCGTGGGTCGTCTTTCGTTTCGTTTATGGTTTCCTTTGCTATGCAAAAGCTTTTCAATTTAATTAGGTTCCATTTGTTTATTTTTATTTCCATTACTCTGGGAGACAGATCAAAAGAGATATTGTGGGGATTGACATCAGAGAGCACTCTGCCTGTTTTCCTCTAAGAGTTTTATAGTATCCAGTCTTATATTTAGGACTTTAATCCATTTTCAGTTCATTTTTTTGTATGGTGTTAAAGAGTGTTCTAATTTCACTTTTTTACATGTAACTGTCCAGTTTTCCCAGCACCATATATTGAAGAGACTGTCTTTCTCCATTGTTTAGTCATGCCTCCTTAGTCATAGATTAATTGACCATATGTGCGTGGGTTTATTTCTGGGATTTCTATCCTGTTCCATTGATCTATATTTCTGTTTTTTGTGCCAGTACCATACCGTTTTGATTACTGTAGCTTTGTAGCATACCCTGAAGCTGGGGAGCCTGAGCTTTTCTTTCTCAAGATTGCTTTAGCTATTCGGGGTCTTTTGTGTCTCCATTCAAATTTTAAGATTTTTTGTTCTACTTCTTCAAAAAAATGCCATTGGTAATTTGATAGGGATTGTGTTGAATCTGTAGCTTGCTTTGGGTAGCATAGTCATTTTCACAATATTGATTCTTCCAATCCAAGAACATGGTGTATATCTCCATCTGTTTGTGTCATCTTTGACTTCTTTCATCAGTATCTTATAGTTTTCTGAGTATAGGTCTTTCGCTTCCTTAGGTAGGTTTATTCCTAGGTATTTTATTCTTTTTGTTGCAGTGGTAAATGGGATTGTTTCATTAATTTCTCTGTCTGATCTTTCATTGTTAGTGTATAGGAATGCAAGATATTGCTCTGTATTAATTTTGTATCCTGCAAATTTACCAAATTCATTGATGAGCTCTAGTAGTTTTCTGATAGCATCTTTAGGATTTTCTATGTATAGTATCATGCCATCTGCAAACAGTGACAGTTTTGCTTCTTCTTTTCCAATTTGGATTCCTTTTATTTCTTTTTCTTCTCTGATTTCCATGACTAGGACTTCCAAAACTATGTTGAATAATAGTGGCGAGAGTGGACATCCTTATCTTGTTCTTGATCTTAGAGGATATGCTTTCAGCTTTTCACCATTGAGTTTGATGTTAACTGTAGGCTTGGCATATGATGGCCTTTATTATGTTGAGGTAAGTTCCCTCTATGCCCACTTTCTGGAGAGTTTCTATCATAAATCGGTATTGAATTTTGTCAAAAGCTTTTTCTGCATCTATTGAGATGACCATATGGTTTTTGTTCTTCAATTTTTGATGTAGTGTATCACACTGATTGATTTGCAGATATTGAAAAATCCTTGCATCCCTGGGGTAAATCCTACTTGATCATGGTGTATGATCCTTTTAATATGTTGTTTGATTCTTTTTGCTAGTATTTTATTGAGGATTTTTGTTCATTGGTGATACTGGCCTGTAATTTTCTTTTTTCGTGATATCTTTGTCTGGTTTTGGTATCACAGTGATGGTGGCCTTGTAGAATGAGCTTGGGAGTGTTCTTCCTCTGCAATTTTTTGGAATAGTTTCAGAAGGATAGGTGTTAGCTGTTCTCTAAATGTTTGATAGAATTCACCTGTGAAGCCATCTGGTCCTGGGCTTCTGTGTGTTGGGAGACTTTTAATCACACTTTTAATTTCAGTACTTGTGATTGGTCTGTTCATATTTTCTATTTCTTCCTGGTTCAGTCTTGGGGGATTGTACCTTTCTAAGAATGTGTCCATCCCTTCCAGGTTGTCCATTTTATTGCCATAGAGTTGCTTGTGGTAGTCTCTTATGGTCCTTTGTGTTTCTGTGGTGCTTGTTGTAACTTCTCCTTATTCATTTCTAATTTTATTGATTTGAGCCCTCTCTCCTTTTTTTCTTGATGAGTCTGGCTAAAGGTTTATCAATTTTTTTTTTATCTTTTCAAAGAACCAACTTTTAGTTTCAGTCATCTTTTCTATTGTTTTCTTCATTTCTATTTCATTTATTTCTTCTCTGATCTTAATGGTTTCTTCTGCTAAGTTTGGGTTTTGTTTGTTCTTCTTTCTCTAGTTGCTTTAGGTGTAAAGTTAGGTTTTTTATCTGAGACGTTTCTTGAGGTAAGGTTGTATTGCTATAAACTTCCCTCTTTGAACTATTTTTGCTGCATCCCATAGGTTTTGGATCACTGTGTTTCTGTTTTCATTAGTCTCTAGGTATTTTTTAATTTCCTCTTTGATTTCTTCAGGGATCCATTGGTTGTTTAGTAGCATATTGTTTAGCCTCCAATGTATTTGTGTTTTTCTGCAGTTCTTTTCTTGTAGTTGATTTCTAATCTCATAGTGTTGTGGTTGGAAAAGATGTTTGATATTATTTCAATTTTCTTAAATTTACCAAGGCTTGATTTGTGACCAAAGATGTGATCCATCCTGGAGAATGTTCCATGAGCACTTGGGAAGAAAGTGTACTCTATTGTTTTTCGATGGAATGCTCTATAAATATCAATTAAGTCCATCTGGTATAATGTGTCATTTAAGATCTGTGTTTCCTAATTGATTTGCTGTCTGGATGATCTGTCCATTGATGAAAGTGGGGTGTTAAAGTCCCCTAGTATTATTGTGTTACTGTTGGTTTCTCCCTTTATGGCTGTTAGTATTTGCCTTATATATTGAGGTGCAATTTTTTTTTCTCAAATTCATATAAGATGTGCCTGTAGTGTCTACCTTTCTGTCCATGTTAAACATTCCCATCACTTCCAAACTGGGAGGGATCCCTGTCACCTACAACTGCTGAAATACTTCATACCATTTATGTTATGCAATTCTGCATTATAGTATTTAAGTTTCTCACTAAATTCCCCCACAGCAAGGGACACACCGCTTTTTATATGGTAGACACCCAGAATTGTTATTTTGAGTGAATTCATTAGTTTACCCTTCAGGTAAAATCTAGTGAATCTTGTCAGAAATAATTAAACTTTCAAGGGAACATTGGCATTAACACTCACTGAAGTATTTCCAGACTGTTTCCCTATACCCTGGGGTGTTATGAGTCACTTGGCATTAAGACTTAGCTTTTATTAGAGGAGTCTGGCCTGAGAGTTGCTCTTCTAATTTCTTCTTGTGATTTTCTTAGCATTTTGTTACAATTTGCTAAATACCTTATAATTGATATTGATAATTCCAACAATTACATATAGGTTAGAAATAAGCAAGAATTCTGTTCTCCTTTCCATTCCTGCTCTTATTCACATAATGGGCTGTAATTAGCCCCAGACAAAATTGTTTCTACTGGACTCCAAATAACTTATAAGAAAGCCTTTTAACATATTGAACTCTTTAGATTTTAGAAGGTAATTTCAGATCCTTGATTTAAACAAAGAAATTCACAGGGGTAATAGTTGCTAAAAGTTCATACTGGTACCCTACAGAGTTCTCCCAAATTCTAAATAATCATATATCTCTAAATTCCCCCAAAATGCTACTACTTATTCTCATAGTTTGTGTTCTGTGTCCTTGTAGAGAAAATTTGGAAATTAAACTTCCTGGACTATTTTTCTTGTAGTTGTTAAGACATGATAACTATTTTATGCTCTGTTGATAGATTGATAACACTGGAGTTTAGACTGATTTTCTACCTTCAATATATCTATCTTGTTTCTGTTTTAGCTTCTTCATTCAAACCGTGATAACATTTCCACGTACTTTTTTTGACGTGACAGATAATGGGTAATACAAGCTCTCTTGCGCTTAAGAGAAAGATTGTACTTGTTTTTAAGCACATGTGTTTTACTTTATTCATATTTAATTTTTAATGCCAGGATGGCTTCTTTTTAATTTTCCAGCTATCTCATTCAACTTAGGCTAAGTTAATTTGATTTACAGAACATATCAAATTCTTAGTGACCTACAACAAAAGTCCTATTCCCCTGCGGTAAACAACAGTGCATTTTGTATCACAAGTGAATGAATATAATTCCATTTCTCCCCTTATGCTATACAGAACTTCCCCTAGAGAATTGCTAATAATTATCAGTCCTAAGGTCATGAGGGACCAGACTGATTACTGAGGTGATTAGGGCAAAACATTTATGGATGAAACACTCATGCACAGACAGTGATCCTTAGTGACAGCCGGTGTAGAACCATCTACTCCAAGAGACCAAAAATCCCTTATTTCTACTTCCCAATCTAAAAAGCTTTGAGAAGCAGCCTGATGTGAGGTAATTGGGTGCAAAACTTGACCTGAATTGGCTTGAGACTACTTATTATTCTTTATTTACTCATAAATAGCCTTACTTTTCTTTTGTAATCAAATGTTTGATTACAAATGCTCACACAAGTGGTGGAACACATGAATAATCAAGGTATCAGATCAACTTTCTAAAATCTGAAAAATTTGGAATTCCAAATTTCTAAAAAAGGTTTGATTACACGCATATTGGGTAAGAACGTGTGCACTTGGATTTACCGAAAAGTGTTACTGAACATTTCAATAGATATATTCTGGGACCCATGTGGTCATAGAATCTCCATACCCCTATAGTGAGCAGGTTAAGACAGAACGTACAATGTTTAGCTGAATGATGCAGACCTCAGAAGTACACGCACAGGAGATCATAACAGGGCAGTTCAGACTCTAGAAATCCATCTGATGGATATTTTAAAAGGAAAGATCTTTGCATTTGACAAGGTAGAAGGACTAGATCCAATGCCAATAATCTGATAATAATTTGTTCAAAAAAAAATATGGGACAGCTGAAGGATGGGCTGGATTCCTCTCAGGGTAGATGCTGATGTGTTTGTGTTAGAGGATCAAATGGCAAGGATGGGCTGGGTCCTTCAGAGCATCAGTTCCAGCTTGTTGTATTAGAGTGTGGAACAGTGATATTCCTGGTATGTTTTCTTCTTCTTGCCAAAACCGCAGTTTCTTAAGTGTTCTCTCAACTGTAGTCAGTTCTCATTATATTCCTTACAAAATGTATTAATTATCCCTTGGTTATTTGGCAGGATAAATATTAGGTTTAAGAAATCTTGGGGCTTCCCTGGTGGCACAGTGGTTAAGAATCCGCCTGCCAATGCAGGGGACACAGGTTCGAGCCCTGGTTCCGGAAGGTCCTATACGCCACGGAGCAACTAAGCCCGTGCACCACAACAATTGAGCCTGTGCTCTAGAGCCCGTGAGCCACAACTACTGAGCCTGTGTGCCACAACTACTGAAGCCCACATGCCTAGAGCCTGTGCTCTGCAACAAGAGCAGCCACCGCAGTGAGAAGCCCGCGCACCGCAACGAAGAGTAGCCCCCACTCCCCGCAACGAGAGAAAGCCTGTGTGCAGCAACAAAGACCCAACACAACCAAAAATAAATAAAAATAAAATAAATTTATATTAAAAATCATCTTATAATAATTCTACATTCAAAGAACTAAATAAAAATTAACAGTATTTTTCACAACTCCACTCCAGACAACCGTTCGGCATGACAGGCACTGATTATCTAAAATAATATTGAGTGGTTGTTTTAGATATTCTTTCTTTGTTTTTTATTTTCTATTCACCTAGGGTCATCCTTAGAAACAAAAGTGAAAATCGGGATCACATAAGCTAGGTGACTTTTCCTTTGATATGGGCAACTTCTAGCTTTCAAATCTGCAGTAACTGCAATATTTGGGAGCTGTCTAATTGCTCTTCTTACAGAATGAATCCTACATATTGATTTACCTGAAGCCTTTGGAGTACATGATTCTATATGAAATAAATATTAATTTTATATGAACCTAGTGAATGGAAAATCGGGCTGTAGGACCACAGTACATAAAACAGATCTGCAAGAGGCCTAGGAAAGACCTACCTTAGAAACGGCAGTGAAAGTCCTGGGCCCCACAGCTTGTCCTCGGTAATTAAGTTGTCCTTGAGCTTGTCCATCTGCAAAATGAGGATGTAAACCTGTATCATCTCTTGTTCACTAAGACAGATGGCATATTTACAAAATCACTGTGCTTTCCTTGGACAGAGGGTAATTGATACATGTAAACACTATTTAAGAATGAGGATTGAGTGGGTGAAACCACGTTCATATATTTCTCTCCATCTTCATCTAACCTGAGAAACGCTTTTCAAGGTTCTACCACGTGATCACTGGGGCATGAGGGTCCTCTGATGTGACCTAAAAGGCAGGAAGAAATCCTGGCTTTGCAATTTACAAGTTCCGTGACTTTGCTGGAATGTCTGGTTCTCTCTAAACCTCAGTTTCCTTGAAAGTAAAAATAAGCATAATAAATCCTATCTACTACATAGGATTATATAAATAAAATAAGATCAACTATGTAAAAGCCCTTTGAGAAATAGTACCAGTTTTGGGCACCAAAATACTGAATGTGGTAAGAAATATCTAGTGTAACAATATCTGGAAGAGTTGTTGTTTTTTCAGTTGAGACCTTGTGAAGACCACAGTGTTTTCACTAGGAATATCTGAACCAGTGGAATAAAACCCTCTGACTTGACAATTACCTGAGAAAACATATAAAACAATGTTAGTTCTGATAATAATCTTTAATACTTTATAAAAGAATTGTCTTGCAAAAACTAAAATGTGAGTAGGAATTTGTCTATTTTGGTATTTTGCTCTAGGTTGGTTTTCTCTCTTTTTTGTTATCAAAATGTGGCTTGAACTTTAGCGTGTGTGTGTATACCTTAGATGATATAAGGTGTATATATATATATATATATATCTATCTCATGATACTTTCTTAGACCATGGGTCTCCGTATCACTAGCGCTTTCATAGTAGTGGAATAAGATGTTGTGTAAATAGTTGCTAAAGGAATAAGCTATTCAGTGAAGAAGTAAGTCAAGAGACTAATTATTTGAGATGTGGTCAATACAGAAAATGTAACACCCACCCCACCCCCAACTCTTGGGTAAAGGTGAGGTGTTACATGGAGGGCACCTGTGGCCGTGATAACAGGTCATCTTCTCTGGGTCCACCTTAGATGGTGAACAACCTCAGCATCTCAGGGACAGCCTAGGAGGACAGGGCTGAGTTTGCCCTGAGCACACGATCTGCCAGGTAGTATTCCATGAATGCTGAGGTGCAATTTTTTCTTGTTTTGTTTTGTTTTACATTTAATGCGTAAGAAGCTTGATTGTCAATGTCTGCCATAGTTTAAGTGTAAATATGTTTCCTTTCTTAATGATTTTCATGTAAATTTTTTCTTTCTTAGTGGCTTTCTTAATGAAGCACCTTGAAATCATGACATCTTGGATTTGATGAAATAAAAGGTAGCAATAGCAATGGCCTGCTACAGCCTTTGTGTCTTTATTTTCCTTTATTTTCTTTCTTTTTTTTTTTTTTAGCGGTACGTGGGCCTCTCACTGCTGTGGCCTCTCCCGTTGCGGAGCACAGGCTCCGGACGCGCAGGCTCAGCAGCCACGGCTCACGGGCCCAGCCGCTCCGCGGCACGTGGGATCTTCCCGGACCGGGGCACGAACCCGCGTCCCGTGCATCGGCAGGCGGACTCTCAACCACTGCGCGACCAGGGAAGCCCTATCTTCCTTTCTTGATCGTGAAAGAAACATGGACAATCCAGGAACTCGTTGGGAGTTTTGTGTCCATTTATTTTCCTTAAAAGTTTACATAGTAAATGCCATATATAACTACTGTTCAAATGCTTTACAATTATCTCTGCACATCAGCCCCTGAAACTTGCTCCCATCATCCAGAAAATGCTCGTGGACAGAGGGCTTCCCGTGAGTACTCTGAGAATTCTGCTGCTTGAGCAGATGCCTTTGTAACATAAATGCTATTACGAAGCAGTGAAACACCACTACAACTTTGCAAATCAAATGAGGACTACACCTTGATGCAGCTGTAGACAGAAAAAGTGATGCTTTAGAACATCTTTTTATGTTTGAAAATACAAACTTTTTTCCCTAAGGGACAACTTTAAAGAATCTCTAAGATTCAAAGCAATGGTGATAGCAGTTGTTCCTAATTGTTTTACAAATTCTGTACTTTTGAGAAATGTTTCCTTCAGAAATGAGCTGGAGATGCCTAACTAACACATTCATCCAAGTCCAAGATATAATTAGCATTCTGAAAAGCATGGTGACAGCAAGGGCCATTATTACACTATATGATGTTGAAACCTGAGATATTTGCCTTTATTCCCACTGAGGTACGACAGTATTTCAAGCCTCACATTTTATTTGATCTTCATCACATAAATTTATTTTTAAAATAGCAAAGAAGTAGCAATATTGAGGCAAAATGTAAAAGTTTTAAATAGTTTTCATTTTACAGTTACTGTATATTTCCTGACTTTATAAATTTATTTATGGTTTGAGATGCTGAGAGTACAGTGATAAAGGAGAAAAGACTAGCCCCCTGCCCTGCATTCTACTTTGGGAGTAAAGTAAACATACAGCTATGCAATAGGAAAGCCAGCAGATGGTAGTACGTCATACACAGGGTAATGCCTTGGAGAGTGGCTCAGCGTCTCCTGTGGACCCAGAGCTCAGGGGATGTTTGCCCTCTTGTTTTAGGAGGTGGCTTTTAGTTTCAGATCTGAATAGTGAGAAGGACCATATGTGCCAGGATAAGAAGACAAAACGTTCCAGAAGAGGAAGTACCTGGAGCAAAGGCTTTAAGGCAGGAGAAAACAAAATGCGTTGAAAGAATAGGAGGAAAACCGAGGTGACTGGCCTGTGATCGGTGCTCAGAAGAGAGGTACAGATGGGAACGCCCAGGTCAGCACGGAACAGACCACTTTGGGCCTTGTAATCAAAGGAACGCAGTTATATTTGAGTCTAAGTGTGACAGAAAACCTTTGAAACTTTGAACAGGTGATGTGAGAGCTTCTCTATAGGAAATAGATGACGACAGAATAAATGACAAAGGCAAGGATGGCCTTGTGAAGCTGTTGTCTCAGCAGAAGAAGACTGTGGCTCTTACTAGGCGGTAGGCTGGAAATGAAGAGGGCAGATTCGGGATCCACTTGGGGTCTGTAGTCAGTGAGATCTGCCGTGGATAGGTGTGAGGAGTAACCGACACAAACAAGGCAAGAACCAAGGTAGGTCTTTTGGAGTAAATGCAAATTTACGTGAAGGCAACTTGCTGGCAGATGGCAGTGGTTCAGACGGGGATCTCCTAAGCCTCCACGTGGCATCTTGATGCTTCCAGACTCAGCACTCTGACACTCAAAACTTCACCTACTGTTCAACACTTAGACTCAAGACTCAAACACTCAAAGCTTTGATTCAGTGCACACTGCTAACGCGCTCTTATTTTATCTTTTGAGTAGAGTTAGAGCACATTCTGTCATTAAAGTTCATCCATAATAAGGTATATTCAGGTTAACTGCAGTTATAAGACTGAAAAACGGATACAATATTTTTTAAATGATTTCAAGTTGGGCAGTTCAGAGAAGCACCTCCACGCCTATTTTTCTAGGTCTCACAGAAGAATATTCACTGTACAACATTTTAATTTTACCATGATGTACCATTCAAATGTTGATGCCTGGCCTATTTCTTATTTGGACAAAATATATAGCTCACTTTCTAAAAAAAAATAAATTTACAAACACATAATAAACAGACTCTAATATTTAAAAGCAAATGCAAGGATAATTCATTTTAAGACCACACAAACTATGATTAAAATTGTGATGTTTGTGTTTCCTTCACCATTATATACATTTTCTAAGTTGGCATAAAAAGGAAATAACCTGGGCTTCCCTGGTGGCGCAGTGGTTGAGAGTCCGCCTGCCATGGGACATGGGTTCGTGTCCCAGTCCGGGAGGATCCCACATGCCGTGGAGCGGCTGGGCCCGTGAGCCATGGCCGCTGATCCTGCGCGTCCGGAGCCTGTGCTCCGCAACGGGAGAGGCCACAGCAGTGAGAGGCCCGCGTACCGCAAAAAAAAAAAAAAAGAAAAAAAGGAAATAACCTAAACTATAATGCTAAAATAATAGAGTTTTTCTAAAAGTTTTAAATGTATATTTCTATAATACTGAACATTTTGATAGGCCTTTCACAAATAGAATCTCATTTAATAAAATAAATATTTGAGTTGAACTCACCCAAAATATAGAGGTAAGGTGTATAAATCACAAAAGAAAAATTTGGACACAAAAGATAAGTGATTCAATTCAGCTGTTGACATAAAATCTAAAAGGGATTACACCACTGTGAAGTGGTGGTCTTTAACTTCTGCTCCAGAGCCGCTCCAGTATTGCCCAGGCATCCTACTCTATTTACAGGACCAATTCTAATATCGATTATTTTGGCCTGGGTTCTCCCCAGAAGCAGACCATGAGACAGAGTTTGAGTTTAAGGTCTTTCTTTGAAAAGGGGTAGGAAGTTAAAGCCACAAAAGGAGGTTATCAATCCCATTACAACCATGAGCCACTGAAGCTCAATCTTCCTAGAAAATCTGGAGATTGTGTGAAACCTGCCTTAGAACTATTCTGAACAAGGTGTGAGGAAACCTGAATTATGTGTCTTCTTATTTACACCTGAAATTCTTTGCCAGCTGCCCCTGGGAGCATGGGACCCCTGGCACTTCTTCTCTGCCCGCATGTGGACCAACAGGAAACCCTCAGATGGAGCATCAAGGGGCCTTGGCAGGAAGCCTTCATCTGTAATAAGGAGAGATTCAGTCTTTCCTCTCCTGATTTTATAGGAATCAAAATTTACTGCAAAGCTATCAGAAAACTATGGCAGAGAATTTGAGGTCTGTGACATATGGCAGACGTGAACTCCAGGCTTTGGGCCTTGGCATCTACATAGGAAGGAATGTATCACAGGTGTGAGTCCTCAGCCTATGTGATGAGAAGCACCAATCAAATAACATGATGAAAGTCTGCTAAGACGTTGAATAAGGAGCAGATACAGTTGGTACCTTTGCCTTAGTCAGTTGGTCTGCTCTGTAATAAAACACCACAGACTGGACAACTTGCAAACAACAGAAGTGTATTGCTCACAGTTCTGAGATCAGCTGTATTGCCAGTGTGGTCAGGGAGGACCCTCTTTCAGATGCTCTCACATGGCAGAAGGGGCTTGGGCGCTGTGGGTCCCTTCTATAAGGACACCAACCTCTTTCGTGAGGGCTCCACCCTCATTGCATAAGCACCTCCCGAAGGTCCCACCTAAAAGTACCATCACTTTTGGGGGTGGGAATTTCAACATATGAATTTTTGGGGACAGACATTCAGACCATAGCAACCTTGAAGCATTTCGTGTGTTTTCTGTAGATAATATTAAAAAATTTTATGATTCATTGAATCAATCTTCTAACAACTCAATGTCTTTTCCTCACTGTATACTTGAAAAATGTTTGTCAGATAAAGAAATGGTTCATTTTTTCCAACACACCAAAGATCAATCCATTTAATGATTATAGCTACCAGCTTTTCAGTGCCTTTCTGTAAAAACGTTGAAAAACATTGTATATATATTGCATAACCTGAAAGTGGATATTAGTTCCATTTACATGAGGAAATTTAAAAATTAGTGGCATTTAAATTACTTATTGTTGGCCTTTAAAGTATAACAACAGGGCTTCCCTGGTGGCGCAGTGGTTGAGAGTCCGCCTGCCGATGCAGGGGCCGCGGGTTCGTGCCCTGGTCTGGGAAGATCCCACATGCCGCGGAGCGGCTGGGCCCGTGAGCCATGGCTGCTGAGCCTGCGCGTCCGGAGCCTGTGCTCTGCAACGGGAGAGGCCACAACAGTGAGAGGCCCGCGTACCGCAAAAAAAAAAAAAAGTATAACAACATACACTTATTTAACAAAATTGTAATGTTCAGGTAACTTTTTCAAAATAAATTTACCGCATATATATTCTTATTTTACTATACGTAACAAATTTGTTCTTCTGAAATTATGGAAGTCAAACTAAAAGTCAAAGTATTTAGAAAAACAGAGATAGTTACACAAATGAGAATTAAGAAAGGATAGAGCTTAGTTATTATTTAGACAGTAAAGATTAATAGGAAAAATATAAAAGGAGGATACTGAAATTTATATAGACCTATAACTGATTTATTTATTTTAAAAAAATATATTGAGTGGCTACTGTGTACAGAGAATCTGAAAGCTTTATTTGGCTATGAGAATTGTGAAATTTTATTATTTTCATAATTTTATTTATAAAATTTGTGAGTCTGTTTGTCAGAACTTTCCCAAGAATTTCAGAGGCTGCTCTTGAGCCCAGAGTCCAGGGAGAAAGTGAAGTGTTCTATGTGGAAAAGCACAGTCCTGAATGTGGAAAGTAGTAGAGTGCCCAGAAAAATATGAAATAGACTTTAATTGAAAAAATAGAGATTTGTACGTCATTAAATTCAGAAAGAAATAGCAATGTGCCAGATGATATACATCAGAGTAAATAGAGCAGAAACACAGTGAGACATACCAGGTTAATTTTAATGTAAGATGTTTATGGAAACACTATATGGAAATTGGAAATGTTGGTGTTTGTGTATGAGCTTGATATGATGATGTGAACATAATTACAACAGATCAATGAGACTAGATGGGTGCCTTTTCAAGTGCACTGAGGATAAGGACTAAATTTATTGATATCTGAAGATCTACAATTATAAAGAAAATTAAGTGTTATCGATAAAGTAGTACTTGGTATCCTGGATTTTCTCATACGAGAGAATTGATTATAACGTAGGGGGCACAGGATGAAGCATGATCTCACCTTGATTTTTGAGATGGACTAAAGAAACGTAAAAGGTGGGAGAATCTTGAAAGTTGTCATTTCTACTTTTAAGGATAGACTTCAAGTTCATGAGTTTGATAAAACCTGAAGGCAGTTAATCTAGTCGATCCTCTTGTGATTCTCCAACACAGTATTTCCAGAGCCAGTCTGACCATGAGAATCAAGTGGGTGCTTCCTGAATCTCTCTTTTCCATGAAACCACCAGGTGAACATTCTGATCAAGTAAGTTGAACACTCTACTTAAATGCCTTCTTTATCTCACCTGAAAACCCATTTTCTTCAGTGCCTGCATTTTCAAGACAAAAAATCTCTATAAAGGACAAGACAATGGGGTGGAGTACTTTCCAACAGGAACAATTTCCCCATGAGAACTTTCTGCTTAAAAATCAAGCAACAACGCATGCCTCCCATCCAGTAGCATCGGGTTTTCAAACAACCCTAAATCCAACCACCTCCCTCCAGATGCTTTCATTTCCTATATTTTTTTCAACCTAGTCCCCTAGATCTTACCACCAGGATACAAATGAAATAAAGGATATGGGCACTGAGGTTCAAGGTTCACAACCCCCTTTTAGGCAACACATCAAAAGCTCTTAAGAACCTTTCCATGGAATGTAAATTAATTGAATGTTAACAAAGCCATTTAACTGTAAGCTACTCGAAGTTTCTTATTTGTAATCATATCTGCAATGTCAAGGACAACAGCTGTAACAAAGGCGGTAATACATGTTTGCTGGGTAAACAGATGAATGGATGGGACAGACTCCTAACGCTTGAAGGGAATTGGTTGAAACCAGCAGCATGAAGGATGGCCAGCATATCCACCCGCAGATTGCATGGTCCCGGGTTTATGGAACATTATTTTCACGGAGGGAAAGAAATGTGTATATGTGGGTATATTGCGGGGGGTAGGGGTGTTGAAAATGACTGCAGTGTGGAAATATCTCTAGGGCTGGTTAAGAAAGAGGAAGCTGCAGTTTGGGTAGACAGTGCTTAGAGAGAAGAATATGCCTAGAATAAAGAATTGTTACACAAATAACAGAAAGAAAATTAGGAAAAAATACTTTGAAGGCTAGTGGGGTATCTTTGAGAGAACACAGAAAAGAAGCCTTAAAATATTTATAGAAGACAAAGTGCTATGAAGAATACAGTAACTTAGAAAATGCAAACCTGACCCTCAAGAATTTATTTCCCCAAAATGATGGCAAACGGCAGATGATTTTTCCCCAGCTTTATTGAGATGTAATTGGCATATAACTATTGTTGTCATTCACTGTGGTTTTGAAATGTTTGCTTTTGAGCGGGTAGTATGTGCCCCTGTTCCATCCCCATTCAGAGGGTATGAGAACACAGACTGTAGGAAAAGTCGTCCCCTCCTGCCCCCTTCCTTAGCTGCTTAGGTGCCTTCCCAGGCCCCTCCTCCCCAGCTAGTTTTCCATGTCCTCCCAGGTGTGTTCTGCGCCATCCTTGCTGTTACTAGGACTTGGGAAGCTTTGCCCCGAGGGTGCATCCCCTTCGTGCGCTGCAGTAGGACTGGTGCTCAGCGTTCTATGCCTGGAATCACTCTTCTCTCAGGGATGAGGCACCTATTTTCTTCTACTTGAGAAATAAGCCTGAATAACAAGCTCATTAGCACTAATGAGTAATGACTTAATTGCTTCCTCAATTGTATCTGATCATATAAAGGTCTCCAGCACCTCCAGTAATTTTAGACTGGCATGTCTGTTCTTCTGGAGAATTCAATCACAGTCATTTTTTATTTTTAGAATTTTGTAGTTGCAAGAGAAAAAAGTATTCCCCAGTAAGATTGTTAGCATTTAGAGAAGTTAATCATGAGAATTATATATTTTAAAATTTTTTATTGAAATATAGTTGATTTACAATGTTGTGTTAGTTTCAGGTGTACAGCACAGTGATTCAGTTATATATATACATATACTTTTTCATATATAAAATATTATATATATATTCTTTTTTAGATTCTTTTCCATTACAGATTATTATAAGATATTGAATATAGTGCCCTGTGCTATAGCGTAGGTCCTTGTTGGTTATCTATTTTATATACAGTAGTGTTTATCTGCTAATCCCAAACTCCTAACTTATCCCTCCCCCACCTTTCCCCTTTGGTAACCATAAGTTTGTTTGCTATGTCTGTGAGTCTATTTCTGTTTCGTAAATAAGTTCATTTATATCAGTTTTTTAGATTCCACATGAAAGTGATATCATATGACATTTGTCTTTCTCTGTCTGACTTACTTCACTTAGTATGATAATCTCTAGGTCCATCCATGTTGCTGCAAATGGCATTATTTCATTTTTTATGGCTGAGTAATATTCCATTGTGTATACGGACCACATCTTCTTTATCCATTCATCTGTCAGTGGACATTTAGGTTGTTTCCACATCTTGGCTATAGTAAATAGTGCTGCTGTGAACACTGGCTGTGTGTACCTTTTCAAATTAGAGTTTTCTCTGGGTATATGCCCAGTAGTGGGATTGCTGGGTCGTATGGTAGTTCTATTTTTAGTTTTTTAAGGAGCCTCCATACTGTTCTCCATAGTGGCTGTATCAGTTCACATTCCCACCAACAGTGCAGGAGGGCTCCCTTTTCTCCACACCCTCTCCAGCGTTTATAGTTTGTAGGCTTTTTGATGATGGCGATTCTGACTGGTGTGAGGTGACATCTCGTAGTTTTGATCTGCATCTCTCTAGTAATTAGTGATGTTGAGCATCTTTTCATGTGCCTCTTGGCCATCTGTATGTCTTTGGAGAAATGGCTATTTAGATCTTCTGCCCATTTTTTGATTGCGTTTGTTTTTTTTTTTTTGATATTGAGCTGTATGAGCTGTTTGTATATTTTGGAAATTAATCCCTTGTTGCTCGCAATGTTCGCACATAGTTTCCCCATTCCACAGGTTGTCTTTTCGTTTTCTTTCTGGTTTCCTTTGCTGTGCAAAAGCTTTTGTTTATTTTTGTTTTTATTTCCATTACTCTAGGAGACAGATGCAAATAAAATTGCTGTGATTTATATCAAAGAGAAATTCATATATTTTTCATATTTATTTTCCCAAACATTTTTAGGTGGTTCTTGTTTGCCAACCAGACAATTCCGGAAACTAGAAAAGTTTAAGGAGACTATTTCGTGAATTAGTGATCTTTTATTCAAATGATATAAGAATCAACTGCCGTTGACCCAAGCATACAAAAATATGCTTGGGTGCATAATATATACAAATAAAGCTCTGTGTATATTTTAGTATAACAGAACAGCCCAGGGGCAGGCTTGATTTCAAGTGCAGCCCTGTCAGGAGATCATGAGAATTTCATCAGTTTTATTTCCAGGCTGGATACTCTCAAAGAAGCAACGCAGGCCCTGCTATGTCTGCCCACTCCACACCCTACTGCATTGCTCACTCCACACCACTCACAAAAGAGAGCATGTCTTCTGTCTTATTAACAGGAGAGAGAGAAAACACTGTTTTACAAAAGCCCCAGGCAGATATATCTGGTGTGTCACTGGCCGGAATTGGACCTTTAACCTCATTTCCATTAATCAGTTAATGTGCTGGTGTCTGAGGAGGGCCGGTAGGTGGCAAAGTATTGGGTGGGCCAAAAAGTGCCTTCGTTTTTTTTAAGTAAAAATAAAAGACACATTTTTCATTTTCACTGAGAACTTTATTGAACAACATATTCACCCTTTTGTTCCACTACCTTCTGCCATTTTTCAGGCAACTGCATAATTCCGTCTTCCCAAAACTTTTAATCTTTTTGAGCAAAGAACTGTTCCAGGTGCCTTTTACAGTCTTCCAGGGAATTGAAATTTTTTCCTTTAAGAGAATTCGGTAAAGACCAAAATAAATGGAAATCCAAAGGTGCAATGTCTGGTGAATGCAGCAGATGAATCAGAACTTCCCAGCCAAACTGTACAGTTTTTGCCTGGTCATCAAAGAAACATGCGGTCTTGCATTATCCTGATGGAAGATTATGCGTTTTCTGTTGACTAATCCTGGGTGATTTTCATCTAGTGCTGCTTTCAGTTGGTTGAATTGGGAGCAGTACTTGTTGGAATGAATTGTTTCGTTTTCCAGAAGGAACTCATAATAGAGGACTCCCTTCCAGTACCACCGTGATACACAAGGTGATACACAACATCACCTTCTTTGGATGAAGACCATCCTTTGGTGTGGTTGGTGGTGGTTCATTTCGCTTGCCCCACGATCTCTTCTGTTCCACATCGTTGTACAGTATCCACTTTTCATCGCCCATCACGATTTGTTTTAAAAACGGAATGTTTTCATTATGTTTCAGTAGAGAACTGCATGCGTAAATATGGTCAAGAAGGTTTTTTCACTTAACTTATGTGGAACCCAGACATCAAAGCGATTCACATAAACAAGCTGGTGCAGATGATTTTCAACACTTGATTTGGACATTTTGAGTATGTCTGTGATCTCCCATGTGGTATAATGTTGATTGTTCTCAATTATTGTTTCGATTTGATCACTATCAGCTTCAACTGGTCTACCTGACTGTGGAGCACCGTGGAGTGAGAAATCTCCAGCACGAGACTTCGCAAACCAGTTTTGACACGTTCAGTCAGTCACAGCACCTTCTCCATACACTGCACAAATCCTTTTTTCCGTTTCAGTTGCATTTTTATCTTTCTTGAAGTAATAAAGCAGAATATGTTGAAAATGTTGCTCTTTTTCTTTCACCTTCAATATTAAAATGGCTACACAAAAATTCACCAATTTTGATAAGTCTTTTTCTAAATGCACGCTGACATGACAGCTGTCACATACAATCTAACAGAGTTGTTTCAAATGAAGTTAAAGACAACTAAGTGCCACTAGAGCCATCTTACGGAGAAAGCCGAAGGAACCTTCTGGCCAACCCAATATGAGGATGGATTTGAGGGCTTAGCGGTCCACTCCTGAGCTAATGATGGAGACCATCCCACCAGGAACACAGGCTGAGAAGGGAGAGGCGGGGATCCCCAGAGAAACGTGCTTTCGATACTAAAATGAAAAGACAGGCGTGGCTGAAGCAAAGGGAATAGAAACAAAACCACACGGAGAAACTGCAAGTCAGGAGCTTTAAGGTCACATTCATGGCTATGTCTAACCAGCATCTGAACAGTGCTAAGAATAGAGCCTTTCATACAAGTCTTAAAGCTACGTGTATTTTCTGTTGTATATATACAAAAAAATTGTTATTTTAACAGCACTGGGAAGACCGAAGAGGCCCAAGAGGAAACCTTTACAAATAGATTCTTTTACTGATGTAAGAGAAATTTAGCAATGAAATTCAAGTACATGAAAAGTTATGATTCAAAAGACTGGTCGATGGCCAGCTGTTCGTGATTTCTGCACAGGATGCGACCAGGGGCCGTGAGTTTAAGTTGGAGCACAAGGACTTGTAGATAATATAAGACTTTCCTGTTAGTGGAGTTATTAAATCCCAGGATGCGCTGTCAAGGAAGGTTCTGGAATTTACTCTTGAGGCCTCAATGAAATAAAATGTTTTATTTCTTACTAATATGATTCAAAGAAATTCTGCTTAAAGGATAAATTGGACAAATTTTAAATATTTAAAAAGCATTGATTTTTTTAAAGATTGATATTTTAAGCTGAAAATCATCAGCCAGGAATAGACAAAAGCAAGAGAAATTCTCTTCCAAATAGAATTAAATCTCCAGTTCCTCATTTGGAATACTAAATCAGCGAAATGTGAGTGATTATATTTTAGAGATTACAGCAAATATGTCTCAAAATAGCAGCTTAAAAATCTTACGTTTAGGGCTTCCCTGGTGGCGCAGTGGTTGAGAGTCCGCCTGCCGATGCAGGGGACATGGGTTCGTGCCCCGGTCCGGGAGGATCCCACATGCCGCGGAGCGGCTGGGCCCGTGGGCCATGGCCGCTGGGCCTGTGCGTCCGGAGCCTGTTCTCCGCAACGGGAGAGACTGCAACAGTGAGAGGCCCGGGTACCGCAAAAAAAAAAAAAAAAAAAAATCTTATGTTTAGGTTGTTACCTCTTAAACAAAATCTATTCAGCAGCACGGAAACACCTTAGGTGAAAGATTTTTAGAACATGAGAATAATTCTTTTTATGAAATTTAAACCAATCGTTTTTCCAAATGCATAAAATTACCACTTTTCAGATCTGTGCAATTTAAATCCCATTAGCATGCATTAGTCATATGAGAAACCAAAAATCAATTCTGCTAGTCAGGGAACTTATGTCAAGTAATTATCGGATATAATATTATTGCTCTTGTTCTTAGCCATGCATGGGTCCCACTGAGAAAGTAGCGCTTACTTCAGAGGGAAAATTGCAGACAGGAATGTTGCAACTGGCCATCAGAAGTCCACTAAAACCATTATTGTTTTTTCCTCTTAAATTTTAATAGTTCTACATTTCACATTTTCTTTTCTCACTGTGTATCAACAACCTCCTACAGCCAACATTAAATTTTTGCCTTGTGAGAACAAAGGCCCGTAATAGCAGTGAAGTAAATAATGCTTTTTAAACATTAGAAATTATAGGATATGGAAATAGAAACTTTGAATTTACATGATTTATGCATGAAAACTAACAGTAATAAATTTACACTTGGATATCTGGGAATGGGCTTATCAATTTCTATAGCTATTAAGAAATGTTCCTCCTCTTAAATGAAAAATTCAGTACCAGTGTAATTCATCTCTATGACTAAATTAATTTTAAACAAACAAAAATATCCCTGGTTTTGGGTTTTGATTCATATATTTAGTGAAAGTTTTTTTTGGGGGGGAGGGGTGGCATTAGAGCAAGATTGAATGAAAATGATAGATTATCTTGTTAAATGATGTCTAGCAAGAAACAGTTTTGATGGAAATGCATAAACATTTTATTTTTCATTATTAATTTAGGTAACCACTGTCATACTTCTTAGATTCCAAATGCATAATAAGCTACTTGGGATTTAAAATGACTATCAAAACACTGAGAAAGCTGACCTAAGATAGTAGTTATTTCTACTTAGAGAAAATGGGGCATTATAGCTGATTCAAGATGACTAATTATCCTATGACTTATAAATGCACAGTTTTAAGAGACTTCGATCCAAAATGATCTGAAGAGTAAAAGCAGCAATATCTTTTTCTATTTCTTCACACGAGTTTTAAAATTCATTTTATGTAAAGAAATCCTACCTTGTTTTCTGTTGCCAGCTCCACTTAAGTTTTATATTTTAATGATTTATTCACGCAGTGAATATAAGTGTACAAATTAATCCATAAGCATTAATGTTATTTTGGCTCTTAAGAATATGCCAGTTGAATTTTAGAATCCTATGGGTGGAAAATTTCTGGTGTACTATTGCCAAGTCATCAAGTTACCCAAAAAACTCTGGCTGTTTGTGTTTCTGTTTCGTAAATAAGTTCATTTTGTATCATCATTTTAGATTTTACCTATAAGTGATACCATATGATATTTGTCTTTCTCTTTCTGACTTACTTCATTTAGTGTGATAATCTGTAGGTCCATCCATGTTGCTGCAAATGGCATTATTTCATTCTTTTTTTATGGCTGAGTATTTTACTATATATATAGTGTGTGTATATATATATATATCTCACATCTTCTTTATCCATTCAACTATCATTGGACACATAAGTTGCTTCAATAACTTGGCTGTTATAAATAATGATGCAATGACCATAAGGGTGCAAATATCTTCTCGAGTTAGCATTTCCATTTCCTATGGATAAATATCTAGGAGTGTAATGGCTGGCCTATTCTATTTTTAATGTTTTAAGTAACGTCCATACTGTTTTCCATAGTGATGGCACCAATTTAAATTCCCACCAACAGTGCACAACCGTTCCCTTTTCTTCACAACTTCTCTAACACTTGTTATTTCTTGTCTTTTTGATAATAACTGTTCTGACAGGCGTGAGGTAATCTCATTGTGGTTTTGATTTGCATTTTCCTGATAATTATGTTGAGCATCTTTTCATGTGTCTCTTGGCCATCTATCTGTATGTCTTCTTTAGAAAAATGTCCATTTAGAACCTCTGCCCATTTTTTCTAATTGGATTATTCAGGTATTTTGGGTATCGAGTTATATGAGATTTTTATATATTTTGGTTATTAACTCCTTGTCAGATATATGGTTTGCAAATATTTTCTTTCATTCAGTAAGTTGCCTTTTCATTCTGTTGGTGGTTTCCTTTGATGTGCAGATATTTTTAGTTTGCTATAGCCCCATTTGTTTAATTTTGCTTATCTTGCATTTGCTTTTGCTGTTAAATCCAAAAATCCAAAAAAAAAAAAAAATCATTGCCAGGACTGATTTCAAGGAGCTTTTTTCCTGTGACTTCTTCTAAAAGTTTCATGGTTTCTGTTCTTGTATTCAAATCTTTAATCTATTATGAGTTAATTTGTGGGTATGGTGTGAGACAGTGATCCAGTTTCATTCGTTTGATGTGGCTGTCCAGTTTTCCCAACACCATTAATTGAAGAGACTGTCCTATACCCAACATAAATACTTGTCTCCTTTGACATAAAATAATTGACTGTGTATGTGTATGTTTATTTCTGTCTCTCTAATTGGTTTCATTGGACTATATGTCTGTGTTTATGCCAATATCATATTGTTTTGATAATTCGTTATTAGTGTATAGAAATCAACTGATTTTTGTATATTGATTATGTATCTTGCAGCCTTACTGAATTGGTTTATTTGACCTAACAGTTTTTCAGTAGATCCTTTAGAGTTTTCTGTATATATTATTGGGTTGGCCAAAATGTTCATTCGGGTTTCTTCATACATCTTACGGAAAAACACAAACAAAATTTTTGGCCAATCTAATATCATGTTATCTGCAAAGGGACAGATTTAGTTCTTTTGTACTTGGATGCCATTTCATTCTTTTTTATGCCTGATTGCTCTGGCTAGAACTATACTGAATAAAAGCAATGAGAGTGGGTATCCTTGTCTTGTTCCTGATCTCAGAGGAAATGCTTTCAGTTTTTCACTATTGAGTATGATGTTGGCTGTAGTTTTGTCATATATGGCTTTTATTATGTTGAGGTACATTCCTTCTATGCCCACTTTGTTGAGAGTTTTATCATAAATAGATGTTGAATTTCATCAAATGCTTTTTCTGCATCTATTGACATATAATTTTTATACTTCATTTTGTTAATGTTGTGTATCACATTTATTGATTTGCAGATGTTGAACCATCCTTGCACCACTGGAATAAATGCCACTTGATCATGATGTGTGATCCTTTTAATGTATTGTTGAATTTGGTTTGCTAATATTTTATTGGGGATTTTTTTAGCTATGTTCATCAAGAACATGGGCCTGGGGGCTTCCCTGGTGGCGCAGTGGTTGAGAGTCCGCCTGCCGATGCAGGGGACACAGGTTCGTGCCCCGGTCCAGGAGGATCCCACATGCCGCAGAGCAGCTGGGCCCATGAGCCATGGCCGCTGGGCCTGCACGTCTGGAGCCTGTGCTCCGTAACGGGAGAGGCCACAACAGTGAGAGGCCCGTGTACCGCAAAAAAAAAAGAACATGGGCCTGTAATTTTCTTTTCTTGTCGTGTCCTTCTGGCTGTGGTATCAGGTTAATGCTGGCTTATAAATTTATTTTATTTTTGGCTGCATTGTGTCTTCGTTGCTGCACATGGGCTTTCTCTAGTTGCGGCGAGTGGGGGCTACTCTTCGTTGTGGTGCACGGGCTTCTCATTGCGGTGGCTTCTCTTGTTGTGGAGCATGGGCTCTAGGCATGCGGGCTTCAGTAATTGTGGCTCGCGGGCTCTAGAGCACAGGCTCAGTAGTTGTGGCACACAGGGTTAGTTGCTCTGTGGCATGTGGGATCTTCCTGGACCAGGGCTTGAAACCATGTGCCCTGCAATGGCAGGCAGATTCTTAACCACTGTGCCACCAGGGAAGCCCGATGCTGGCTTCTTAAAATGAGTCTGAAAGGATTTCTTCCTCTTCTATTTTTGGAAGAGTTTGAGAAAAATTTGTATTAATTATTCTTTGTATGTTTGGTTAAATTCACCAGTGAAGCCATCTGGTCCTGGTTTTCTCATCTGTTGGGAGGTTTTTGATTACGTATTTGATCTACTTATTAATAAAATCTTTGTCAGATTTTCTGTTTCTTCACAATGCAGTCTTGTTAGCTTGTGCATTTCTAGGAATTTGTTCATTTCTTATAAGTTGTCCAATTTGTTGGCATATAATTGTTCATAGTAATCTTTTGTGATCTTTGCATTTCCATGGCATGAGTTATAATGTCTCTTCTTTTATTTCAATTTTGAGTCCTCTCTCTTTTTTTCTTGGTGAGTCTAACTAAAGGCTTTTCAAAGACCAGCTCTTAGGTTCATTGACCTTTTCTGTTGTCTTTTTAATCTCCATTTCATTTATTTCTGCTCTGATCTTTGCTATTTTTTTCATTCTGCTAACTCTAGGCTTTGTTTGTGCTTCATTTTCTAGTTCCTTGAGATTTTTTCTTGTTTCTTGAGGTAGGCACTTATTGCTGTGAACTTCCGTCTTAGAATTGCTTTTGTTGCATCCCATACACTTTGGTATGTTTTGTTTCCACAGTTATTTGTCTCTAGGTATTTTTTAATTTTTCTTTTGATTTTTTTGTTGATCCATTGGTTGTTCAGTAGCATGTTGTTTAATCTCCACATATTTGCGAATTTTCCAGTTTTCTTCATGTGCTTGATTTCTTGTTTATACCATTGTGGTTAGAAAGATGCTTGATATAACTTCAATTTTCTTAAATTTATTAAGATCGTTTTGTGGGCTAACACAAGATGTATCCTGGAAAGTGTTCCATGTGCACTTGAGAAGAACGTATATTCTGTTGCTTTTGGATGGAATGTTCTGTATATATATGTCAGGCTCATCTGGTCTATCTTGTCATTTAAGGCCAATGTTTGCTTATTGATTTTCTGTCTGGATGTCTAACCATTGATAAGAGTAAGTTAAGTCCCCTAGTATTATTATGTTGCTTTTTGTTTCTCAGTTTAGCTTTGATTATATTCACTTTGTAAATTTAGCTGCTCCTATGTTGGGTACATAAATGTTTACAAATATAATATCCTCTTGTTGGACTGACCTCTTTATCATTTGTAATGATCTTCATTGTCTCTTGTTTCAGTCTTTGTCTTAAGGTCCATTTTGACTGATGTAAGTATTGTTATCCCTGCTTTCTTTTTGTTTCCATTTAGTCCCTTTTTCCATCTCTTCATGTTCCATCTGTGTGTGTCCTCACATATGAAGTGAGTCTCTTGTAGGAACTGACTCCTCTTGGCTTGTTTTTTGTTTTGTTTTGTTTTATAAATCCATTTAGTCCCTTTAGCTGTCTTCACTCTTTATTCTTCTGTTTTATTGCTGCTCTTCTTGGGTAACTTCCACTCCCCTGACTTTCAGTTAACTCATCCTTTCTTTTGCTCCAGCTAGTCTATGGTCAAACCCCTCTATTGTATTTTTTTCAGTTTAATTATTGCACTTTTCAGCTCTCTGACTTGTATTTGGTACTTTCTTATATTTTCTAGATCTTTGTGTTCATCCATTCTTAAGTTTGGTAAGCATCTTTATGACCATTATTTTGAATTTTTTATCAGGTAAATCACTGATTTTTTTTTTCATTAAGGTCTTTTTCTGAAGTTTTATCTTCTTCTTTCATTTGGAACATATTAGTCTATTTTCTTCATTTCCCTTGAATCTCTGTGTTGGTTTCTGTGCATTGGATACAACAGCTACTACCTCTCCCAGTCTGGAGGAGTGGCCTCATGTAGGAGATGAAGCTTATAGTTCAACTGTGCCCTAGTTCTTGGTTGTCTTGGAAACCTTTGTGATTATCCAAGCAGCCTGCTTTATTTTTAGTTGCTCCCAGTAACTGAGATTGTGCTAAGACCTGCCAGTGTCCCAGAGGGGACAACCTCAGTCACTACCTAGATTCAGGCTAGTCTGACCCCAGGCAGAAGCTTTTAAAGTATAAACATAAACCTCTTCTTGTTAAGAAGAAGCATATATATCTGCGCATATATAGCTGCTCCTTCTGCCCTGAGCTCTGGGGTGACAGCCAGTAAAGAACTGTTTCTTTGTTTGCTACTGTCCTGTTGAACCTGTGAACAGAAGCACCACTGGCCACCAGTCAGGTTATCAAGGAATGTGTCCTCTGGGTGGCAGCCACAAAGCTGGGGCACCAGACTTGTACACAAGCTCCTTTCTCAGAGACACCAGAAACCTGCGGTGGAGCAGAGGGAGAGTGCAAAGATGGTGACTGCTGGCCTCCCTGATCACTGCAGAAGACTGTAGTTGGTCCCTGGATGTGTGTTTAATTAGGACCCTACCCCACAGGCTGTAACTACAAAGATAAGCTAATAGGCTTCTTTCACAGAAAGACTGTGGGTTTCAATCTGCTACCTCTCCCTTGTGCCCTGGCGGTATCCAGCTAAGAACTCTGTCTGTTTGTCATACTCCTATGAGACCCATGATCGTAAGCCCACTGGCCATGAGATCCACACTACCAAAGGATGTTCCCTGGGTGGCAGCCACAAAATCAGGTCACCAAATGTGTGTCCCCCCTCCTTTTTCAGGAGATAGTGGCCACCTGGAGCAAAGCAGAGGGAGGGCATGAAGAAGGTGCCTCTGTCCCTGGAGGTTATCCCAGCCAGCCCCCTAGATGTGTCTTCATTCAGGTGCCAGCTTGTCAGGCCAACAGTTTAAGATGATCAAATAAGCCTCTTTCCACAAAACCAGGGCACTTTTCAGTCGGCCACCTCTGTGCTGGGCTCTGGGTGGGTGAGTATGTGTCTACAAGCCTTTTAAGTCTATTTCTCAGTGCCCTACAACCTTGTCTCTCATGGACAGAAGCCCCGTTGGCTTTCAAAGCTACACATCTTGGGGGCTGGTCTCAGAGGCAGGTCTTAAAAGTTGGGGTCCTGATGTAGGGTCCACACTCTTTACGCGTCAGGGAGAAGCTTGGGGTTGTGTGTCCCTCTGATTGTGCGTCACCATGCTGGACAGTGGGGTTTATGGTGAGGCTGTGTCTCAGCCCCTCCTACCCATTTCAATGTGGGTTTTTCTCATTTACCCAACGTGCAGGAGTTGCTTAGCTAGTTTTTGTTTCTTTCAGAGGACATTGTTCCACGTGTAGCCGTAGATTCAGTGTGCCTGAAGGAGATGTGATTCAGGATTCTCCTACATCACCATCTTGAACTGAAACCAGCTGCATAATTTCTTAATGGAAAATAAAAAATTTTATAATGTCTTTGATAACTTTTTGTTATGTCTGTTGAAATCCTTAATCTTTAACTGAATGCCTTCTAAAAAGAAATAAGAAGTAATTTAGGACATGACCAGGAGAAGTGAGTTTCCCTTATCGTTGGCATGAATTCTCCTAATGTCATTGGGGGTGTGTGTGTCTCTGTGTGTGTTGCCTTTTAATAGATTTAGAAACCCAAGTATTCTTCAGAATTACATTTGGGAAATATTCATCTTGGGTACTGTCAGATGTAGAAGTGGGTCTTCATTCAAATGCATGTGATAGAACTTGTAAGATAATCTTTAGACAGATCTTAGGTAAAGTGTAAAAGTGAGAAAAACAGTGAGCTAGGATCATAGCTCCCCAAGGGAGCATAAGACATATTCACACACTTAGAAAACTTACTTTTACCTGGAGAAACTAATATCCATATAAGAGCAAACAATTAAGATTACTGTGAGATTTTAACCATTTATTTTACCTATATATTCCTTTGTTGATTTACTATGTATTACTATACACTTTAAAAGTCCCTGTTAAACAGCAAATATGTATCAGGCATTGTGATAAGTTTTAGGAACTCATCCTTCATGGATGAACAGAGTCTCGTGCACGTGGTTATGGAGACATATACTTGTTTGTCAGATAACCTGGTGAATACACCCTAAAGACTTTGATTAGGTGTTTGTTAGGTGTTTGTCCTGAAGTTCCTGGGATGGAAGGAGATTTGAAGTCATTAATGCAGAGAATGTTTTTGAAGCCACAGCTGTGGGGAACATGGAATAAGCAGAGTGCACAGAATGAGATGAGATGAAAGTAAATAAGAAATCATAGGGAATAACTAAAAAGGGGTGAGCAGAAAAGGCAACTGCAAACAAGGCTGAAAGGAATCATCTTGACCTCAGCAGGGTCAGCTAGCCTGTGGTCACACAAGGAGGATAAAGTTTTAAGAAGAAAGTGGTAGTTAATGCAGCAGAAGCTGTAGAGAGTCAGGAAGGTGACCACTAAACGTCCATTGGATTTGGGGAGTGGAGGCTATTCATTTCGCGAGAGGAGTTTGGATGCAGGGCTGGGGGCCAGAACTAACCCAAACAATTCCCAGAAATTTAAGGAGTAAATTCAGGCAAGAATGAAGGACACTGAATGTGAATTATATTTCTAAAAGGCTGGACTGTGGAGAGAGTAACACAGACTGTGTACCTAGTGGGGGATGGATTTAAGGGAATATTTCATCTGTGTATGTGTTTTGATTGCAGGTACTGTAATAAACATGAAAACATTTAAACATCAGGTTATCTGTGCCAGTAAACGGGGGACTGAACAGACAGGACAGAGAAAGTGTAGAGGGATGCATTGCCATCCCAACCGGGGTGAGGTGGTATCTCATTGTGGGTTTGATTTGCATTTCCCTGTTGATTGGTGATGGTTGAGCATCTTTCCATGTACCTGTTGGCCATTTGTATGTCTTCTGTGGAAAGATGACTCTTCAAGCCCTTTGCCCATTTTGATTGGATTATTTGGGGGCTTTGGATATTTATTTGTATATATTTTGAATATTAGTCCCTTATCAGATACATAGTTTGTGAATATTTCCTCCTATTCTGTAGGTTGAACTTCCTTCAATTTATTGTTTCTTTTGCTGGGCAGAAGCTGTTTAGTTTAATGTAGTCCCACTTGTCTTAGTTTTTGCTGCCTGGTATTTTAGTGACTTATCCAAGAAATAATTGCCTAGACCAATGTCAAGGATCTTTTTCCCTATGTTTTCTTCAAGGAGTTTTTTTTTTGGTTTCAGGTCTTACGTTTATATTTTTGACCCATTTCAAGTTAACTTTTGTGAGTGGTGTAATACAGTGGTCCAGTTTCATTCTTTTGCATGTGAATATCCAGTTTTCCAAACACCATTTGTAGAGACTGTCCTTTCTCAATTGCGTGTTTTTGGCACCGTTGTCAAAAATTAGTTGACCATGTATGTGGGCGTTTATATCTGCACTCTGTATTCTGTTTCATTGTTTTTATGCCAGTACCATTTTGTTTTGATTACTACAGCTTTGTAATGTAGCTTCAAATCAGGTATTGTGATGTCTCTCACTTTGTTCTTCTTTCTCAGGATTGCTTTGGCTATTTGGGGTCTTTTGTAGTTCCAAACAAATTTTAGGATAGTTTTTTTTTCAGTTTCTGTGAAAATGCCATTAGAATTTTGATCAAGATTGCGCTGCATCTGTAGATTGCTTTAGGCAACAAGGACATTTTAACAATATTAACCCTTCCAGTCCAAGAACATGGGAATATCTTTCCATTTATTTGTGTCTTCTTCAATCTCTTTCCATCTTGTAGTTTGTATTGTACAGGTCTTCCACCTCCTTGGTTAAATGTCTTCCTAAGTATTTTATTGTTTTTGATGCTATTGTCATAGGATTGCTTCCCTAATTTCCCTTTCAGATTGCTCATTGTTAAGTGCATAGAAATGCAACTGATTACTGTACACTGACTATCATGCAACTTTACTGAATTTGTTTATTAAACAGGTTTTTTTTTTGGTGGAGACTTTAGAGTTTTTTATATATTTATAAGATCATGTGATCAGCAAACAGAGATAATTGTACTTCTTCCTTTCCAATATGGATGCTTTTTCTTTCTTTATTTTGCCTAGTTGCTATGGCTAGGACTTCTTGTACTATTTTGAATAGAAATGTAAGAGTGGCCATTTCTGCATTTTTCTGGTCTTAGTGAAAAGGATTTTAATTTTTCATCATTGAGTATGATGTTAACAGGGGGCTTGTTACATATGGCCTTTATTATGCTGAGGAACTTTCCTTCTATACCAATTTGTTGAGCATTTTTATCATGAAAGGATGTTGTATCTTGTCAAGTGTTTTTTTTTGGTATCTATTGAGATGATTGTATTATTTTTATCTTTGATTCTATTAATATGGTGTATCACATTAATTGATTTGTGTGTGTTGAGCTATCTTGGCATTCCATGGATAAATCCCATTTGAGCATCGGGAATTACCCTTGTTGAACTTGTTTTGCAAATATTTTATTGAAAATGTGTACATCTATATTTATCAGGAATATTGTATAATTTTCTTGTATATCTTTATCTGGCTTTGGTATCAGGCTAATGCTGGCCTCATAAAATGAGTTTGGGAGTTTTACTTCCTATTGCATTTTTGGGAGGAATTTGAAAAGGACTGGCTGTAATTCTTCTTTAAATATTGGTAAAATTCACCAGTGAAACCATCTGGTCTTGGGATTTTCTGTGTTGAGAGGATTTGGTTAATGATCAATCTCCTTAGAACTTATTGATACCTTTAGATTTTCTATTTCTTCATGGTTCAGTCTTTGTAGGTCCTATATTCCTATGAAATTATCCAGTTCTTCTGTGTTATCCAGTTTGCTGGCATATAAGTGCTCATTATAGTCCCTTTGTATTTCGACAAAGTCTATTATTTTGTGTTTCTGTGGTATCAGTTGTAATGCCTCCTCTTTTCATTTCTGATTTTATCTGAATTTTTCTCTTCTTTTTGTAATCTACCTAAAGTTTTATCAATTTTATCTCTTCAGAGAATCAGCTTTTAGATTCACTGATCTTTTCTGCTGCGTCTCTATTTCATTTATTTCTTTTCTGATCTTTGTTATTTCCTTCTGCTACTAAAGATACCTTTGGGCTTAATTTGTTCTTCTTTTTCTAGTTCTTTGAAGTGTAAAGTGAGATTGTTTGACTTTTTCTTATCTCTTAATATAGGCATTTATAACTTTAAACTTCCCTCTTAGAACTGCTTTTGCAGCATCTCATAGGTTTTTATATGTTGTGCTTCTATTTTCTTTTGATTCAAGATACTTCTTGGATGATTTGAAGATATCTCTTGAATATCCCTTTCTATTTCTTCTTTGACCCCCTGGTTGTTCAGAAGCACATTGTTTATTCTCCACGTATTTGTGAATTTGTTACAAAAACAATAACAAGAGGAAAAGATCATTATATAATGACAAAGGGATCAATTTATATAACAATGGTAACCATATTCACCCAATATCAGAGCACTTAAATATATAAAGCAAGAATTATGTTAATAATTGTTTATTATATTTAGGTGCTCCAATATTGGCAGAGTTTTTTACTTAGTCTATTTTGTCTGATATAATCATAGCTACCCCTGCTCTCTTTGGGTTTTCATTTGCTCAAAATACCTTTTTCCATTCCCTCACTTTCAGCCCTGTGTGTTCTTAAAGTCTGTGAGTCTCTTGTAGGCAACATATATAGAGGTCTTGTTTTGTGTCCATTCAGCCACTCTGTGTCTTTTGATTGAAGCATTTAGTTCATTTAAATGTAATGTAATTATTGATGGGTAAGGACTTACTAGCATCATTTTGTTAATAAATTTCTAATTGTTTTGTGTTTCTTTAGTTTCTGTCTTCATCTCTTGCTGTCTTTGTTAGTTGATCATTTGTGTGTGTGTGGTATGCTTTGATTCTTTTCTCTTAATTGTTTTTATATTATAGGTTTTGATTCTGTGATTATCATGAGTTTTTAAATACATCTTAAAGTTGTAACTGTTTATTTTAAGCTTATGACAACTTAACTACAATTGCATAAGAAAGTTCCACCCATTTAATTGCAGCCCACAGTTTGTGTTGATGTCCCAATTTCCATCTTTCTAAATCTTGTATCCATTAACATAATATTGTAGCTATGGGTTTTTTTCAACAGTTTTGTATCTTAACCAGAGTGCTATATTTTAAAATGATTTATATACCATTATTGCAGTATTAGAGTATTTTTAATTTGACGATATATATGCCTTTACCAGGTCATTTTATACTTTCATATGTTTTCAGGTTACGAAGTAGCAACCTTTTTTTCATCTTGAAGAACTCCCTTTAGCATTTCTTATAGGGAAGGTCTAATGGTGACATATTTTCTTAGGTTTTGTTTGGGAATGTCTTTCTCCATTTCTGAATGACAGCTTTGCTGGGTTAAGTATTATTGATTGTTAGGTTTTTTTTTTTTCCTTTGAGCACTTTGATATATCATTTCACTCTGTCCTGGCCAGGAAGGTTTCTGCTCAGAAATGCTTATAGTCTTATAAGGACTCCATTGTATGTGATGAGTCTTTTATCTCTTGCTGCTCTTAAAATTCTCTGTCTTTGATTTTTAAGAGTGTGATTATAATGTGTTTCAGTGAAGATCTCTTTGGGTTGCATCTATTTGTGGATCTTTGAGCTTCCTATCCCTGAGTGGCCATATCTCTTCCCAGATTTAGGAAGTTTTCACTTCTTTATATACAGTTTCTATCCCTTTTTCTCTCTTCTCCTTCTGGGACTCCCATAATGTGTCTATTATTTCTTTTGATCATGTCTCACAGTTCACACAGGTTTTCTGCTCTCTTTTTTCATTCTATTTTTTATTCTCCTCTGACTGGATAATATCAAGAGATCTGTCTTCACACTCACAGATTCCTTCTTCTGCCTGGCTGAGGTTGCTGTTGAAGCTACCTATTGCACATTTCATTTCATCCAGTGTATTTTTAATCTCCAGAATTTCTGTCTGGTTCTTTTTTTCTGATTTCTCTTTCTTTGTTGAACTTCTTGTTTTGTTCATGCACTCTTTTCCTGAGTTCATTGATTTGTCTATTTGCATTCTCTTTAACTTTGCTGAGCTTCCTTAATATATTTTGAATTCTTTACCAGGTAACTCATAGGTCTTCATTTCTTTGGACAATTACAGAAATATTATTCTGTTCCTCTGGTGGTGTCATGTTTTTTGCTTTTGTCTTCTTGGTGGCTTTGCACTGATGTCTGCACATTTGAGGGCAGATTCACCTCTTCTAGTCCTTCCGTACTGGCTTCAGTGAGAACAGACTTTCACCTGGAGGTGGCTGCAAGGGTGCTGGACGGGTGGGGTTCAGTGTCCTTGCATCCTGAGAAGGCACAGTGGCATAGTCTCCATGCTGCTCTGTCAGCCCAGGTTGACCTTGCTCAGACGGCCACAGGCCTGCAGGAAGCAGTGGCATGTAGGGCTATTGGGATCTTCAGAGGCCACAGCTGCTAAGGTCTTCCTGTTCATTTTTCTTTTTCCCCAAGGGAAGGAGCTCTGAGGGATCCTCTCGGCACTTGGTCTGGTGGGCTGGCACTGAGAGTGCTCAGGACAGTATTGGAGCCACGGTCCTAGGATCTGGGACACGCAGAACTGCCACAGGGCGTGAATCCTGCATGGATCCTATAGCACAGCTGCATTGCCTGTGGCTATGGCACTGGTGTCTACTGTGTGGGTGTGTGCTGATACCCTGTGAAACCAGTACCTGAGGATCAGGGGCTCACTGTGGAGATGCTGGTGTGGGGAGGGGGCACCCAGCAGCACAGGCTCTGGGATAACAAGATATAGTGGTGGCTTGGGCCCAGGGGTCAGTGGTAGCAGAGCCCTTGGATGGTAGGTCTAAGTCTCAACTCTGGCCCAGGGGCTGTCACAGGCCAGCAGCAGCATGGCTCCAGGCTGGTTTCTTAAAGCGTCTGTTGGCCCTGAGGGGCCTGGGCTGAGTGCAGTGATAGCTTGTCCTTGTCAGTGACAGTTCAGAGCCACATCCTTGGAGCCAAGGGGATGCCCCAGCAATGACTGTACAGAGCCATGACCTGGCACCTGGAGAGTGGGGTCCAGGGCAGTGACACCATGGTCTCAGCAAGGAAGGGTCAGAGATGTGCCCTGGGATCCAGGGGGTGGGACTCGGGGCAGCTGTAGCTTGATCCCAGGAAAGAGGGGTCGGAGCCGCGACCTGAAACCCAGGAAGCAGAGCTCAGGGCAGTGGCAGCACCCCTGGCAATGATGGTCCAGGGTCTCAGTATGGATGGGGATGAACCTCAAGGTGGCACAGCCCCGTCCCAGCAACAGTGGGTCAGAGCCTTGGCCTACTGTGAGGGGTGGGCTCAAGGCTGTGGCAGCACCCCTGGCAGTGATGATTCACAGCTGGACCTAGAACGTGGAGCATGACAGCACAACCTGAGGCTGGCAGCCAAGTCATGCCTGGGGGCCCTGGCTCAGGGCAGCAGGGGCCACCCCAGAAAGGGGGTGCAAAGCTGCAACCCAGGGCCAGGAGGAGCAAAGAGCAGTGGCAGCTCCAGCCCTATACAGGATGGGGTGCTGTGATGCCAGATGCCTGAGATGGGGGCACAGAGGCCCCCAGGGCAAGCGCCATCTCAGCACCTGCTCCAGCCCCTTGGAGGAGAAGCAGAGGCTGATCCAGGCTGCTCTTCCCACTGAGATCAGCAGTGATAGAGACTGAGGAGATCTCTGTAGCCACAGCTGCAAATGTCCACCATGGTGAGCCCTGCTGGGCTCTCCTGCTGTCCTTCTCAGGGGGAAGGGGGTGAACATTCTCCAGGGGGTTCTTGCAGGTGCTGAGCTGCTCCTGACTGCGGCAAAGGTACTTCCTGTGCTCTTCTATGTCCATCCTCAGTGCTTGAGCTCTGCAGGGTTTGTACTGCTCCTTTGTAATGCACAGCTTTCCCTGAGTTCTTTTTAATTAAATTTTATTGGAGTATAATTGCTTTACAATGTTGTGTTAGTCTCTGCTGTACAGCAAAGTCAATCAGCTATACGCATACATCTATCCCCTCTTTTTTGGATTTCCTTCCCATTTAGGTCACCACAGAGCACTGAGGAGAGTTCCCTGTGCTATACAGCAGGTTCTCATTATTTATCTATTTTATACATAGCAGTATGTATATGTCAATCCCAATCTCCCAATTCATCCCATCGCCTCTTCCCCCCCTTGGTATCCATACGTTTGTTTTCTATGTCTGTGTCTCTATTTCTACTTTGCAAATAAGTTCATCTGTATCTCTTACACTGTTGGTGGGAATGTAAATTGATACAGCCACTATGGAGAACAGTATGGAGGTTCCTTAAAAAACTAAAAATAGAACTACCATACGACCCAGCAATCCCACTACTGGGCATATACCCTGAGAAAACCATGTGTCAAAAAGACACATGCACTCCAGTGTTCACTGCAGCACTATTTAGAATAGCCAGGACATGCAAGCCACCTAAATGTCCATCAGTAGAGGAATGGATAAAGAAGATGTGGTACATATATATATAGAATGGAATACTACTCAGCCATAAAAAGGATCGAAATTGTGCCATTTGCAGAGACGTGGATGGACCTAGAGACTGTCATACAGAGTGGAGCAAGTCCCTGAGCTCTTTTCTCCAGTTTGTAGTTGTTTATTTACTGTTGTGTTGTGACCTCTTGGCCCTCCATCTTCCTGGCGTCACATTTATGACTTTTTTTTTTTTTTTTACATCCATTCTCCTTTGGTTGTATCTTTGACCCTTGTCCTGTTTGGGACTATTATGAATGAAGCTACTGGAAATACTTTTTGCAGATCTTTTTGTGCATATGTTTTCATTTCTCATGGTTAAAAATGCATGCTATATACTCTGGGTCATAGGCCTGATGTACATTTAATGTGATAAGAAAATGCCAAACTGTTTCCCAAAATAGCTATACCACTTTACACACCCAGTCCACACTGCATTCATCCTCACCAACATTTGTGTTGCTGTCATTTCAGTCAGCTGGAAATGGTTCTTATTGTTTTAATATGCATTGTCCTCATGGCTGCTGATGTCGAGTGGTTGGTTGGTTGTGCTGCTTGGTTATTCGTATATATACTTTTTTTTTAAAATTTTTTTGCGGTACGCGGGCCTCTCACTGTTGTGGCCTCTCCCGTTGTGGAGCACAGGCTCCGGACGTGCAGGCTCAGCGGTCATGGCTCACAGGCCCACCAGCTCCGCGGCATGTGGGATCTTCCCAGACCGGGGCACGAACCCATGTCCCCTGCATCGGCAGGCGGACTCTCAACCACTGCACCACCGGGGAAGCCCCATATATATACTTTTGAAAAAGGTCCAAGTCTTTGTCCATTTTAATTGGCTTGCTTCTATTACTGATTTCTGTGTGTTTTTATATATTCTGGATAAAGAAATTTTGTCAGATAAAGGAATCGCAAATCTTTCCCTTCACTCTGTGGCTGGCCTTTTAATTTTTTAATAATATACATTTTATAAGTCGAAGTTTGTACTTTTGATAAGGCTCAATTTATCAATGTTTTTTCTTTTATGTGGGTGCTCTTTGTGTTATTGCTAAGAAATCCTTTCCTATGTCAGCACACAAACATATTCTCTTGAATTTTTTCTAGAAATGTTATAGTTTTAGCTTTTGCATCTAGGCCTGTAAGCTGTCTCAAACAAATTTGTGTGCATTGTGTGGGATAGAAGTTTATATTTTTGTTGTTTGGTTTTTGTATATTCAGTTGTTGAAGAAATAGCTGTTGAAAAGACCTACTCCCCTTTTAATTGCCTTGGCATCTTTGTTAAAATTCAATTGGCCATAAACGTGTGGATTTATTTCTGAAGATTTTATTCTCTTCTATTGATCTGTTTGTCTCTACTGTCATCAATACTACGCTGTCTTAATTGCTGTAGATTCACAGCAGGTCTTGAAATCAGGTGGTGAACGTCCTCCAACATCATTCTTCTTTCTCAAGATCGTTTGGCTATTTTAGGCTCTTTGCATTTCCACATCAATTTTACAAGTAGTCTGTCATTTTCTACAAAAAAAAAATCTGCAATTTTGATTAGAATGTCATTAAATCTATAGATTAGTATAATGAAACAGACAACTTAATATTTAGTCTTCTAGACGATAACCACCACGTTATCTCTTTGTGTATTTTGGTTTCTTTTATTTCTTTCAACAATGTACTGTAATTTTCCACGTAGAGATCTTGCACATATTTTGTTAAAGGTATCATTAAATATTTTACACTATTGGTGCTATAATATTATAGATGGCTTTAATTTCATTTACAACTTTATTGATATTAAATAGAATTACAATTCACTTTTTTATATTGATTCTATATCCTATACCCTTGCTAAGTTCACGTATTAGCTCAAAGAGGTATTTCTCAATCTTCTATGATTTTCTATATAAGCAGTCTTATCTCTCTATAAAAAATTCTTACGGCTTCCTTTGTGATCTTTAAGATCTTCTTTCCCAAAGCAACAGTGGAGGAAGTTTTCTCTGCTGAACCTGGACGTGGTGTGCGTAAATGTTGCCCATATTTCACAGTTCCTGGCACCCGCTCCTGTTGAACTTCACCTCCTGAGGTGAGGAAAATAAATTCCAGCTGTGGACAGCATCTTAGACCTTGGCTTTTGATCTTCCCTTTCTGACCGCTTGCCCTTTGGATTTCGGAGTAGCTTAGTCAGTCCCAGCAATTGTGTAAGCCAATTCTCATTGTGCTTCTCTGGTTGAACCCTGACTGCCACAGGTTTTGCACACTTTTTTCTATAAATCATCTTATAATTTATTAAAGTAAATTGCCCTAACACATTGCTATTGTTTGAGGAAGCTTTAAAACAAAATATATATGTATATATATATATATTTTATTTTAGCATCTTTATTGGAGTATAATTGCTTTACAATGGCGTGTTATTTTCTGCTGTACAACAAAGTGAATCAGCTATATGTATACATATATCCCTATAACTCCTCCCTCTTTCGTCTCCCTCCCACTCTCCCTATCCCACCCCTCTAGCTGGTCACAAAGCACTGAGCTGATCTCCCTGTGCTATGCAGCTGCTTCCCACGGGCTATGTATTTTACGTTTGGTAGTGTATATATGTCCATGCCACTCTCTCACTTCGTCCCAGCTTACCCTTCCCCCTCCCTGTGTCCTCAAGTCCATTCTCCATGCCTTTTATTCCTGTCCTGCTCCTATGTTCTTCAGAACCTTTTTTTTTAGATTCCGTATATATGTGTTAGCATACGGTATTTGTTTTTCTCTTTCTGACTTACTTCACTCTGTATGACAGACTCTAGGTCCATCCACCTCACTACAAATAACTCAATTTCATTTCTTTTTATGGCTGAGTAATATTCCATTGTATATATGTGCCACATCTTCTTTATCCATTCATCTGTCTATGGACACTTAGGTTGCTTCCATGTCCTGGCTATTGTAAATAGTGCTGCAATGAACATTGTGGTACATGACTCTTTTTGAGTTATGGTTTTCTCAGGGTATATGCCCAGTAGTGGGATTGCTGGGTCATATGGTAGTTCTATTTTTAGTTTTTTATGGAACCTCCATACTGTTCTCCATAGTGGCTGTATCAATTTTCATTCCCACCAACAGTGCAAGAGGGTTCCCTATTCTCCACACCCTCTCCAGCATTTATTGTTTGTGGAATTTTTGATGATGGCCATTCTGACCGGTGTGAGGTGATTCCTCATTGTACTTTTGATTTACCTTTCTCTAATGATTAGTGATGTTGAGCATCCTTTCATGTATGTGTATATATATATATATATATATGTATTTTAAAAATTATCAGTTTAGTGCCTGCTACCTAACATTTTTATCAAAATGTCTGGACAGACTCTTGGGGAAAAGAATCTGTCAGCTCTTTATGGTGACATCTACATTTGTCCACACTGTGTTTTGGGTTCTTTTTAACTATTAATATATCCAGCTCTGAAAATCTGTCTATTCAGTACATGCTAGCATTTGGATATTATGCTAATACATGTTCTACAATTGATGGGAAATATCTCAAGAAATCCCCAAGTTTAACATAAATGAAATGTACATACATATCATTAAAATTTTTAAAACATTTTAAACTTATGCTTGCTTCTTCATCTATAATTTTGGCCTTAATAAATAAAAATTTGATTGCCATTTCCATTTATTCTGCACACAGTATTTTTCTCTTGCTGACTCATCATGTTATCTATTTTATAATTATTGGTTTTTTTCCAGGTCAGTCTGATATATTTATTCCCTTAACCTCTGTAATGTCTGAGATTTACCATGTGTTTTCATGGTGTGTTCTTTTGCATCTGGGGTGAAAATAATTATGTCTTCAGAAACATAAACATTCAATTCTACCCATTTGTGCACTCCAAAAATAGCTTCGTAAGTTAACAGCTAAAATGGGAAGGCAAAGTTACTAAAGAATTCTTGATGCTCATTTGCTATGTGTGGCCTCTTTGTATAAATAGACGGTGGCTGTTTGAAAGCAAAATAATATAAGCATAAGAAGGAGGCAATGAAACCTTGAAACTCACTCCCAGTATGGCTTTTAACAAAACTCGTCTTCCAGAGAATGATATTTATGTCTTTCTGCATTTCTCTGCTTCTTCTATATGGGAATTCCAACAAGACATTATCATTGTATAGGCTTCCTGATTTTACATATATTGCTTTATTTTTATCTTTCAGTATTATTGAGATATACTTGACAAACATTACTGTATGAGTTTAAGGCATATAGCATAATGGCTTGATGTACATATACTGTGAAATGATTGCCACAGTAAACCTAGTGGACATCCATTACCTCAAAGACATTGAAAAAAAAAAAGAAAAATGTGTTTTTCCTTTTGATGGGAACTCTCAGCAGTGTTCAAATACACCATACAGCAGTGTTAACTACAATCGTGCTGCAGGTTAACTCACAGCACTTAATCTGTCTTGTAAGTGGAAGCCAGTATGCTGGCCGCCTTCAGCCAGCTCCCCCACTCTTCACCCCTGCCTCTGGTAAAGACCTAATCTCTTTGCAAAGACTTTGTTTTTGTTTTGATTCCACATATGAGTACTTGTGGGTTTTTTGTCTGACTTTTCACTTACTATAATGTCCTCAAGGTCCATCCTTGTTGTCACAAATGGAAGGATTTCCCTCTTATTTATAGCTGAGTAATATTCGTGTGTGTGTGTGTGTGTGTGTGTGTGTGTGTGTGTGTGTGTGTGTGTGTATTGTATATAAATCACATCCTCTTTATTCATTCCTCTGCTGTTGGACTCTAAGGTTGTTACCAGCCTTGGCTTTTATAAATAATGCAATGAATATGGAGGTGAGGGTATCTCTTTGAGATAGTGATGCCCTTTCTTTTGAATAAATACCCAGAGTGGAATTGCTGATTCATATGGTAGTTCTATTTTTAATATTTTTAGGAACATACATACTGTTTTCCACAGTGGATGCACCAATTTACATTCATACCAACAGTGCACAAGAGTTCTTTTCTCCACATCTTCACCAGGAACTGCTATCTCTTATCTTTTTGATGACAGCCACTCTGACAGGTGTGAGGTGATATCTCACTGTGGCTTTGATTTGCATTTTGCTGATGAGTGAGGTTGAGCACCTTTTTCATGTACCTGTTGGCCATTTGGATATCTTGTTTGGAAAAATGTCTATACAGGTAGTTTGCCTAGTTTTAATTGGATTATTTGTGGCCTTTTTTGCTATTGAGTTGTGTGAATTCTTTATATATTTTAGATGTTAATCTCTTATGAGACACGTGGTTTACAAATATTTTCCGCCATTTACTAGGTTAGGGTTAGGTTTAACGTCCTACGTTTAAGTCTTTAATCCATTTCAAGTTAATTTTTGTGACTGGTGTGAGATAGGGGTCTATTTTTATTCTCTTACATGTGAACATCCAATTTTCCCCATACCATTTATTAAAAGACTGTTTCCTCCACTGAGTACTCTTGGCTCCTTTATCAAGTATTAGTTGACCATAATGCATGAGTTTACTTCTGGGGTCTCAATTCTGTTTCACTGATCTAGGTATATCTCTTTTTATGCCAGTACCATGTTGTTCTGATTATTATAGCTTTACAGTATAGCTTGAAAATCAGGAGACGTGTGATACCTCCCACTTTGTTTTTAAGATTGCTCTGGCTCTCCAGTCTTTTGTGGTTCCACACAAATTTTAGGATTGTTTTTATTACTATTGTGAATAAAATTCCATACAATTCCATACTATTGGAATATTAATAGAGATTTCTTTGGATCTATAGATGGCTTTGGGTAGTGTGGATATTTCAACAATATTAATTCTTCCAGTCCATGAACATGGGATATCTTTCCACTGATTTGTGTCTTCCTTAATTTAATCAATGTCTTGTAATTTTCAGTGTTCAGATCTTTTATTTCCTTGGTCAAATTTTTTCCTAAGCATTTGTTTTTATGTATTGTAAATGGGATTATTTTCTTATTTCTCAGATAATTTTTTGTTAGTGTATAGAAACTCTACTGGTTTTTATATGTTAATGCTGTATTGTGCAACTTTAGTGAAGTCATTGATGAGATCTAATACTTTTTGATTATGTTTACATTTTTCTCTATATAAAATCATGTCATCCTCAAATAGATACAGTTTTTCCTCTTCCTTTCCAATTCTGGTATTTGTTTTTCTTGCCTGAGAGCTCTGGCTAAGGAATTCCAGTATTATTTTGAATAGAAGTGCTGAGAGTGGGCACCCCTTCTTGTTCCTGACCTTAGAGGAAAAGATTTCAACTTTTCACTACAGAGTATATATTGTTACTAGTGGGCTTGTCATCGTGAATGGATATTGAATTTTGGCAAATTTTTTTCCTGCATCTATTGAAGTGATTTTTATCTTTTACTCCTTGTGGTGTATCACTTTTGTTTTGCATACATTAAACCATCCTTGCATCCCAGAGATAAATCCTATGTGATTATGGTGAATGATCCTTTTCATGCTGCTGAATTCAGATTGCTAGTATTTTATTGAGAAATTTTGCATCTATACTCATTAGGAATATTGACCTGTAGTTTTCTTGTTTGTCCTTTTCTGGCTTTAGTATCAGGGTAATGCTGGCCTCTTCAAATGAATTTGGGAATGTTCCCTCCTCTTAGATTTATTGGAAAAGTTTGAGAGGACTGGCATTCATTCTTCCTTAAATGTTTGGTAAAACTCACCAGTGAAGCCATCTGGTCCTGGGCTTTCTTCATTGGGAGATTTTGATTACTAGTAAGCCTGCTCACTCAGGCTTACTAGTAATTGGTCTCTTCAGATTTCCCATTTCTTCATTTCAGTCTTGGTACGTGATAAGTTTCTAAGAATTCATCCATTTCTTCTAGGCTGACCAGTTTGTTGGCATGTAGTCATTCATAGTAGCCTGTTATGATCCTTTGTATTTCTGTACTAGCAGTTGTAATGTCTCCTCTTACATGTATAATTTTGCTGGTTTGAGTCCTCTTTTTTTCCCTTTTTTAGTCTAGCAAAATGGTAATTTTGCTTATCATTTCAAAGAACCAACTTTTAGTTGTATAAATTTTTTCTATTATATTCCTTTTCTCTATTTCATTTATTTATGCTCTTTATTATTTCCATTTATTAATTGAGGATTAGTTTGTTCTTTTTTGCCTAGTTTTAGGATCTTTTTATTTTCTTGATATATTTTTATCACTATGGACTTCCTGTTAAACTGCTTTCATTACATGCCATGAGTTTTGTTATGTTGTGTTTCCATATTTGTTTAATTCAATATACTTTTTAGTTTCCCCTTTAATTTTTTCTTTGATCCACTGGGTGTTCAGGCGAGTGTTGTTTAATTTCCACATATTTGGGAGTTTTCCAGTTTTCCTCATTTTTAGTTTTATTCCATTGTGGTCAGAGAAGATACTTGGCATAACTTCAACCCTCTTGAATTTGAAAGACTTGTTTTATGGCCACATAAATGATCTATCCTACAATATGTTTTATGTGGAATTGAGAAGTGTATGTATTCTGATTTTGTTGAATAGAGTGTTCTGTATGTCTGTAGATCCAGTTGGTGTATATTGTTGTTAAAATCAACTGTTTCCTTATTGATTCTCTGTCTGGGTGATCTACCCATTGCTGAGTTGGTGTATTAAAGTCCCCAACTATTATTCTATTGCTGTTTGTTTCTCCTTTTATTCCATTAGTAGTTGCTTTATGTTATGTTTTTTTTGTTCTCCAATTAAAATTTCCCATTTGTTAAACCTTCTTGATGGATTGATGATCCCTTTACCATAATAATAATGACCTTCTCTTTTTACCATTTCTAGTTTAAAGTTTGTCTTTAAGTATAGCCAACCCTTGTTTGTTTGGCTGTTGGGGTTTTTTTTTGTTTGTTTTCTTTTGTTATCCTTGCCTGAACTGTCCATTTCCATCACTGCACTCATGGTCTGTGAGTGTCTTTCAAGGTAAAGTGAGTCTCTTGAAGTCAGCATATCATTGGATCTTGTCATTGTTTGATTTTAATCCAGTCAAACAATCTATGTCTTCTGGTTGGAGAATTTAATGCATTTAAAACAATTAATGATAAGTAAAAATTTACTATTACTATTTTGTTAATTGTTTTGTAGACTTATCATTCCCTGCATCTTACTTTGCTATCTTCTTTTGTAATTTGATGACTTTTTGTTTCAGTATGCTTCAAATTTATTATCTTTTGTGCACCTACTACAGGTTTTTCCTTTGTTGTTACCATGAGGCTTACATAAAGTATCTTAAAACCATAGCATCCACTTTTATACTGGTAAGAACTTTCATAACATTCCTAAACTTTACACTTTTATTTCTCCTCTCCTCATTTTAGGTTATTGATGTTACAGTTCACATATTTTATGTTGTGTATCCAATAAGAGATTATTATAGTTATGGTTATGTTTAACACATCGTTTTTTAGCTTTTAAACTCAAGTTGTAAGTGAATTACACCCCACCATTACCATATTAGAGACTCTGGCTTTGACTACATATTTACCATTACCAGTGGGTTTTGTACAATCTTCATATGATTTTACATTGTTAACTACTGTCCTTTTACTTCCACTCAACTCTCTTTAGAACTTCTTGCAAGACAGGTCTACTGGTAATGAATGCCCTCAACTTTTATTGAGAAACTCTTCTCTCTCCTTCATTTCTGAAGGATAGCTTTGCCAGCTGTAGTGTTCTTGGCTGACAGGTTTTTATTCTCAGTATTTTGAATATATCATCCCATTCTCTCCTGACCTGAACATTTGCTGTTGAGAAATCTGTCAGTAGTCTTATGGGGGTTCCCTTGTATGCAACTTGTCAATTTTCTCTTGCTGCTTTAATTTTTTTCCTTTGGCTTTGATTTTGACATAATTAAATTAAATTAAATTTTTGCCTTCCCTATTCATGTTCAACCTATTTGGTATCTTTTGGGCCTCATAGATCCAGACATCCAGTTCTCTTCCCAGGATTGGGAAGTTTTCAGCCATTTTTGCTTTAAATATACTTTCTGTCCCTTTCTCTTTCTCTTCTCCTTCTGGGAGTCCCTCAATGCAAATATTTTCTTTTTTCTTTTGATGGTGTCCCATAAGTGCTTTAGACCTTCTTTATCCTTTTTCATTTTTTTATTTTCGCTGCTCTGTCTTCAGGGTCACTGATTCTTCTGCATGGTTAAGTCTGCTGTGGAAGCTCTCTATTGAATTCTTTATCCCAGTCATTGCATTATTGAGCTCTTGAATTTGTTTCTTGACGATTTCTGTTTTCTATTGTTGAACTTCTCATTTTGTTCACGCATTGTTTTCCTTATTTTGCTTAGTTGTCTGTGTGTTGTTGTAGTTCACTGAACTTCTTTAAGAGGATTATCTGAAGTTTTTGCCTGACAGCTTATAGTTCTCCATGTCTTTAGGGTCACTTATTGGAAATTTATGATTTTTTCAGGGTGGTGCCTTGTTCACCTGATTTTCATGCTCCTTGATTCCTTATGTTGGTATCTGCACATTTGAGTAGGTGGTCTCCTCTTCCAGACTTTACAGGTTCACTTTGGCAGAGAGTTCTTCACCAGTCTGTTCATCTTGGGATTCTAAACATGTCAGGTGATATTGTCCTTGGGCAGATGGGGCTTGCTGTCAGGGTCTATTTTTGGGTGAGGCAACTATCTGAACTGTGAGGTTGGAGAGAAGGTGCCACTGGCTGATAACAGTTGGATAAGTTTGCTTCCCAAGAGATGCTGTAGGATGGGTGCTTTCCTGAGTTCTCTGGTCAGGCTTCCTCGACAGTGGAAACTGGGTACTATATTCACAGGTAGGCAGTGCTGTGAATTAGCTTCCCTGCCCTGGTTGGGCAGCAGAGTGGGCCCCAGAGCCTGCATGGCTGGTTGTCTGGGAACCTGAATCAGGCAAGTCTGTGCACAGAATATCCAGACCAGGTGGGGCCACAGTCTTGCCTACAGATAGGGAAAGCCACGGGCTGTGTCTCCATTTACATGCTACTGTAAGCAGGGCTGTGGGACGTGTAACAGAAGAACAAACCTGACTCCCTATTGGATCTATTCCTTTAACGATAACCTTTGTGCTCTGTCCCTTGTGCTTAGTCATGCTGGCTCTGCACCTTCATAAAAGAATATTGCCTGTAGCCTGAAATATACAGATTGGCCCATTCTCAAGGCTCTGACCTTTAAAAGTATAACACTTCTCCATCCATACAGAGCTAAAATGTTGCAGAACAGAAAATAACAATTGTCTTGTTGGCATTTTACAGGAGCATTGTGACCTGACCTACACCGACAGCTGCAAGAACAAAGGGTTCTGAAACCAAGAAGTTTGCAACAATAACCAGCCACACCTCCTCCCCTTTCAGTGTAGAAGAAGCCTGAATTCTAACTCAGGTAAGAGGGTTCTTTGGGACACCAGTCCACTATCTTCCCAGTCTGCTGGCTGCTTGGACTCTGTAACAGTTGGACTGCACAGCTTCCCGTGTGCTCTTGAGCAGTGGACAGGGATATGAATAGTTTTTCTGCCCTGGAGGGGCCCCTAGATAGGCCCCAAGATCACTCTCTTGTGTGGGGATCAAATTAGGCAGAATTGTGCACCAAATTCCCTGGCTTGATGGACCAACATCCTAACTGCAGATGCAGGGCCACTGGCAGGGCTCTGCCCCAGTGCCACTGTAATTGGAGCTTCAGGATGGGCTACACGGATTCCCAGGAGCTCAGGTAAGGCTTTCTCCTCGGAGGGGCTAGGAGCTACGCTCAGCAGGTTGGGGGCTTTAGCTTAGCTCCCCTGCCTGGGTTGCCTGGAGAAATAGCTCCAAGGACAGAAAGGCGCTTTGTTTGGGGTCTGGACTTGAGGGGAATCATTCCCCACCTTCCCTGGCTCTGCTCCAGTGCTGCTGGGCAGGGCAGCTTCCAGGTTGGTCCATGCTGGAGCCACACTCAGCCGTGGGTGGGTTATGACGCAGCTCCCCTCTGCTTGGTCAGAGGGGCAGACCAGGCTCCAGGTCTACTAAGCTCTTTGTCTGAGTCTGCGTATCAGGCAGACCTGCCCCCCACGAGTCCCCAGCCAGACGGCACCTTCTTGGACCTGCAGGTGAGTAAAGGCTCTGGGTGGGACTTTGACTTGAGCTCTGCAGGCAGGAACCTGGTCTGTCCAGGTCCCAGGGCTGGTGCTGCAAGCCCCTCCGCCTTCTCTGTCCCTATACGATTCCGGGGGCGAAGCCTGCAGACTCCCCATGATCCTGGTGAGGCAGGACCAGAGTGGGGCTCCTGAGAAGTAGCCACTGTGCTGGGGTCTGGATGTCCCCCCGGGCTCTCTCCCCACACCGAGCCCTCTGTGTGCAGTGCTGTCAGAGTGTAGCTGTTTCCCTTACCTTATAATGGTGTGTCTGTGGTGCTGCTGCACCCCCGTTCTAGGGTTTCACGGTGGGGTCTTGTCCATGAAGAGTTGTTAGTTGCTGTTCTTGGGAGGGGAGCAAAGTCTTGTGACGTCACTCCTCTGTGTAACTTTAATTTTAATATGAGCCACGGGAAAGTATTACTGTGTTCATCTTGGACAGATCCTGAGAGAATCAAATAATCAGGATACTTTGATAGCTTTGATAGCTTGAAATAAAGGTAAAATCTGTTAAGAAGCTTGAAATAATTGTTAAGGAAAAAATACGTATTTATGTGAAAGGTTAACTGAAACTTTCCTTAAAGGTAGTCCCTCTTTTGTAGTTTATTTTAAAGCCTAATTTGAGAACCAATTAATTTTTAATTTCCCTCATGATTACTTCCCAATCAAACCCATCTTGACCAATCTTTCAGTCCCTTGGGAAATTCCCTTTATCTAGGCCATGTTTTGCTCACGAATTTAAAAGGCAGAAAGACTGGTGACCTGAAATGGTATTGCCCCAAACCACAAAATTCAACAGAAATGCATCATGTTCCACAAACATTTCACTTGCATTTCAGATGAAATTAAATTATATCAATTAACATTTAAGAAAATAGACCCGTTGGAGACTAAGTGACACATACTAATTAACCTGTCGGTTAGACCTCAGAATAAACCCATCTTAGTGCATATCTGTGAACACCTTATAAGTGTGTCCTTGACTTTGGAGGGAGGGATTTGGAACTTGTCTTTTTAAAAATTCAGCAAATCTGCTGAGTGAAAATTGTACAAGCACGTACACTGATGTAAGCACACACTCAACACCCATACGTATTAATACATTTTAGGAAGTGCTCTCCTCAAAACAAAATCTGCAGTTGCAAAATAGTGTGTTATCTGATGATAGTACCATGCAGTAGTTCTAACAGTAAAATCTCAACATTCTCACCTAACTTTCAGCTGATGGAAAAGTCAATAGCAGCCATTATTTGATAGCTAGGGATTCTACTATTGAAAGGTAAAAATGAAGGAAGGAAAGACAGCTGACTATATTGTCCATCAAATTTCCAAATTAAGGGCATTGATGTGTATTTTGAAATCTTATAGAGAACTGGGAAGGAAGGAAACAGAAAGAGAAAGATATAGACAGACAGGGAGATAGGGCAGTGGATAAAGGGGGAGAGGGATGTAGGGAGAGGGAGAGAAGTTAGCAGTATTTGTAACTCTTTGTCTGCATTAATAAGGATTTTCTCTGCACTTGCAACTAAAGAAAATACAAAAGTCAGTCATTTGCTGAGGCTGGCATCACACTATGAGTGGTAGCAATATATTAGGTTTTCATTTAGATATTTCTGCCTAAAAGATGTGTTTACACCTCCTAACCTGAGGGGTTTTTGCTTAAGAGAGCTGTGCAAGTAATAATTGCTAAATAGGGTTTAAAAAACTGGGAAAGCATCTAATGCTCGCATCTAAAGCATTTAACGTCCTGAGGTATCTGCTCTCTGATGGGCTCACAGAAAGTTATCATTTTTAGAAGTGTTTTTTCCCTTGTTGTTAGTGTGGGCAAGAGGCTCCCTCTAGCTCTCTACATCCAAGGAAGAATCCAGAAGCCCTATTTTTAATTTTTTGAAAAGTATATTTTGACAGAACTAACAAAATGAATTCCCGTTAATAAAATATAACATTTTGATTCAGTTTGTGTAAATATAACCATATGATCCAATTTATAGGCTATACTTGTGAGTATGTGTTCATTTTAAAAATGTAAGTGGATGGAATGACTGATATTATTTGAATAGGAACTTAGTTTAAAATTTAGTTGTCACCTAATATTCTAAGACACGTTAAGTTCATCTAAATACTTTGAATGCTGTAACGTGCTGCCACTCAAATTCAGGCCATGCAGATTCAGATCTGGTGTCTACTAATCCTTTATATATTTCTGGCTATTTTATTTTCCTAAAAGCCTCGTTACCCTAGAAAATTTCCACAGGTGCATTTGGGGAAGGAGACTCTGCGTGAGACTTCCGTAGAGGGAGGTATAGCCCACCCATCAATCAAAGGTGTCCTCAATCAGCTCTGACCTGTGACTGAGCTGGGGTCTGCAGAAGCAGTGAAGCCTCCTTACCCTGCATCACGGTGACTCATGGCTACATTGAGGTCATCTCAACTGGAGTACTTGCTCTCATACAGAGTAAGTCACTTTTTAAGTAGTTGGCTCATGAATTTCACTCCAATGATCAATTAGCCACAGAATCATTTAAACCAAGTCATTCTCTTTACCATTTTTCTGATGCCATTTATAGTATAATTTTATATAATTTAAATATGTATGAATATTAATGTATATAATATGCAAACATACATGTGCCAGATATTTTCAGATAGGACAAAGCATGTTTAGGTGCTGGATTAGAAGACTGGAGGAATTAAAAGCCAGGCGTGTGATTATTGCATTAGTTCACTTACCTAGAAATGAATGTCAAAGCTGTATCAAAACGTGAAGTAATGATTTCTGAAGCATTTCCTTACTTGGGAAACTCTGTGATTAAAAAACAGTTGTAAAGGCACTCCTGTCCATGTAAAGAATATATATGACTATTAATGACAGCTACCAATAATTTATATTCTTAAATTCAGTTTCCATAGAGTTTCCTTCCCTCCCCCTCCCCTGGAACATAACTCTTTCTTATATAGAATCAACTAAAAAAGGAACACAAAATCAGAAAGAGCAGTTAGCCAGAGACCCAAATTTAGTATGTTAATAACAAAAAATAACCCAGGAGATAAAAAAAAAATTTTTAGAAGGAAATATGACATTACTAAAAGCATGGAAATAAAATGTGGTAATTATGCAAGACTTGTGAATACATTATAGATAACTTATTATTGTTTTTGTTGTTTTGAATACGTATTTCCATGGCAACCTGTGGATCATAATACATATGGTCCTTTAGAGATTTCAAAAATAGCCTTGAAAATGCAAACTCTCTTAACGTTTAAAATCTCAGGAGGCAAAAATGTTGCAGCAAACTATCATAGTTTAAAATTATATTTAGCTTAATGTTTATAAATATTTAGTATCTATTGAAAATACGATTTCTTTAGGAAAAATATGCAGACGTTTATATTTGGTAGCTGCTTTTCATCTTAGCATATTTTTATGACACTAAGCGTAATATTATATTTATGCGATTTGACATTACGCTTCCCAGTGTTTCTTGCATTTCTGAAGGTGAACTGGTGAAAACACCTCCTGGGATTCATGCTCTGTATCTTCTTCGAGCCTCAGTTTATTTTATCCATAAAATTCGGAGGTTCTCTAACAATTTATCTTTAGTAAGTGGTACAACCACTTGTCATGCCAATCTAGGCAAATCCTTAAACTCTTGAAAGTTTGTTCCATTCCATGTAAAGGGAAGGGCCAACATGGACAAATATTCCCCTACATGTTATAAATTTAGTTGCTTTCTTCCAGGTTGTAGAGAGCATTCTCTATATTCAAATGAACAGTAATACTTTCCTCTCTACAAAACCCTAAATAAAGGAAAGTAAAAATACCTTGGTATTAAATAGATGAATCCAAGCAGAAATGCCAAAAATATTTTTGCACTTTTTCTTACTTAAATTCAATGATTACATCATTCAGTTCCTACGTTGACATTACAATAATGTATATGTTTTTAAATTGAAAGTGGAGGAGCAACATTAGTTTGTTTCCTAGTCTATATAACCTTAAAATTAATGTCCGTCACTCACTGAATGATTAAACTATTATTACACAACTCTAGGAAAACTGTCAGGGCGCAAGAGTAACATTCGGGAATACGGTAGAGAAGCAAGTGCCAGGAACCTGTTTCTCCACCTAGAAAATAATTTTATGGCACTAAATGGCTGAAGTGACTATCCTGCAACACTGGACTCTATTTGAATACTTGCTGCTTCCAGGAGAAAGCCTGGCTGGTAAGTTACAGTTAATATTGGTTGATTTTTGTCTTCAAGATGGTAGTGGCTCTCTATCCCACATCCCTGAGCCCTGTGCCAAGCAGCGGTGGGGAGGGCAGCCTGTGTTTCAGGCACGGCTTGTTGGAGCCAAGATGGGCAATTAGGGCCTTGTCCAACTGCTGATAGATGCTTCTGATCACCAAGATACAATACAGAGGCTGGCCCTCATTGTTTCACCCAACCAGCTAAAGAGGCTCCAGAAAATTTAAAGAAACCACGTCTGGATTTTTCTTGGACATTCAAAAAGAGCAGGGAATATACGGGAATTTAGCAAGCCATCGCACATGCCCGAGGAGAGAGACAGGCTCAGAAAAGAACTAAGACCTTAAGCTTTCACCTCAAGCTGATTACCAGCAGAAGACACACTACAACAATCAAACCAAACAGCAATTCTCCCCCGTGAGAGGGGGATAATTTGATTTTCATATTACCATATTAAATATGATTCAAATGTAAATTTTCAACAGAAAAATCGCAGGGTATGCCAGGAAACAGAAAAGTATGGCTTATTTAAAGGAACAAAAAAAGTGGATAGACAACATACCTTAGGAAACTCAACATCAGACTTCATGGACAAAGACTTGAAGACAGCTGTCTTACAAATTCTTAAATAGCTAAAAGAAGACATTGGCAGGAAAATCATGCATGGAGGAAGTGAGAATACCAATAAAGAGATAAAATTACAAAAAGAACCAGAAATAAATTCTGGAGCTTAAAAGTCCAATAATTTAAGTTAAAAATGCAATAGAGATTTGACAGGCAGAAGAAGGAATCTGCAAACATGAAGATATAACACTGAAAATTATTGAGTTGCACAAATAGAAAAAAAAGAACCAAGAAAAGTGAACAGAGCCTAAGCAATCTGTGAGACATCATCAAACAGATCAACATTTGCCATTGTGAGAATTCCAGAAGAGCAGGGAAAACATTTGCAGAAACAATGACTGCAAACTTACTAAATTTGAAGAAATACATGAATCTAAAAGTCCCAGAAGCTCAATGAACTCCAAGTACGTTAAACTCAAAGAGATCCAAACAAAGACACATGATAATCAAACTATTAAAAGACAAGGAGGACCCTGAAAGCAGCAAGAGAAAGGTGACTCCTCATATACAAAGGATCATCAACAACTTTCAGTCAATTTCTCATGAAAAGCCTTGGAGACCAAAAGGCAATGGGTTGATATATTCAAAGTGCTCAAAGAAAAAATTGTGAAGTTAGAATTGCATATCCAGCAAAACTGTCCTTCAAAAATGAGGAAGAAAAACAAAAGCTGAGGGAGTTTATTGCAACTAGATCTGGCTTGGGAGAAAGGCTAAAAGTAGTCTTTCAGGTTAAGATGAAAGAAAACTAGATAGTCATTTCAAGCCTTACAAACAATTAAAAATCTCCATTACAAGTAAATTCACGCGGGGCGCGCGCAGCGGCGGCGGCGGGGAGACCCGTACTCACCTCCGGCGGGCGGCCGCGGCCAGCCGTCTCCAGGCGGCGGTGAAGTCGGGCGGCGGAGCTCGCGGACTCCGGCAGACCAGGGAGAACAAGGTCCCCAGCAGGAAGGCGGCCGCAGCGCAGCCCAGCCGCCTCAGGAATGGAATCAGACAAATGTGGAGCAGTAGATGAAGCCTGCAATTCCTACTTACGGAAGGGCCCAAAAAAGTCTGCCTGGTGCCAGAGGGTGTGCACAGCTGCCACAGTCGCTGGCTCCAAGTCCCTGTATTTTTGTCGCCGACGATTCAGTACAAATGCTACTACCCACGCAAGTGAAAGTAGTCCAGCTATTTTGAGAGTACCTATTTTCTTCTCCTGTCATGGTCCCGGCGTTAATATACAGATAATGCTTACTGCGAAGATGCCAGCCTGCGAAATACTAGAAATTAGGAACGCCAGAAAAGCAGCAGATGTATCTTTAATGAATAAAGGAATTCTAAAGACGTTAATGATAATTTAAAAGGGGGTGATAGAGAGGGCAAATCAACAATAGAAAGGGAAAGAGAGGTAAACAGATGAGAGAAGCCAAGAAGGATACGGGAAACATTAAAAAGCAAAAGCCCAGAACTCTCTCCATGCAGCAGTCATGAAGAATTTCAACGGTTTAAAAGCGCTATTGTTTCCCAATAAATTGAGTTATATCCTGCTTCCCAGGAAACATAGTTAGGAAAAGTAAGCATTAAAATATATTTTCAAATACTGTGACTATACTGGGTTTTTCTATACGGAATAGCTGTCATTTCAACAGAGGAAAAAAATATAACCTTCATACAAAGTAAACTATTTAGTGGATATTTATTCTTTTAAAACAAAGTATTATCGAAGAGGTTATTAATCAAAAGAAGAAATACCAGTGTCCATAGACATACACAGCCCGCCCATGTATTCACATCATTGTAATAAATTCTCCTGGAATGGCATGGATTTCAAGTGGGAGATGAAGTAGGAGGTCTAAAAAAAATTATCCCTAATATTAAGCTCTAACAAAACAGCGTAGAAATGAATTATTTTATGTACCTACATAAATTAAGCTCTAACAAAACAGCGTAGAAATGAATTATTTTATGTACCTACATAAAAATAAATATGTTCACATTTGTCATTTTTTAAAAGTTAAAAAAAAAAGTAAATTCATGCAAAAGTATAAAATTTAGCATTATTGTAATTTTGATATGTAACTTTTTTACTATCTACATAATTTAGGAGACAAACAATTACGAATCTATGTTATTGTGAACACAAGGTGTAAAGATATAATCCATGGTATAAGTAACAGAAAGGTAGTGGGGTGGGCAGAAGGGACAGAGATGTATAGGAGCAGAGACTTTTTTTTATGCTATTGAAATTAAGTTGATATAAATTCAGATTGGATTGTTTTAACATTAGGATGTTACCTGTAATCCCCATGGTAACCACAGAGAAGATATCTATAGAATATTGTGTAATAGGAAATCAAGGGAATCAAAGTTTCACTACAAGAAGATTAACCTAAAACAAAACGCAGTAATAGAGGAAATGGGGGGGGGGAAGCTACAAAACTGAGGTGGCAGAATCAGGATGGCAGAGTAGGAAGATACAGAACTCACCTCCCCCAAAAACACATCAAAAATGCATCTACACGTGGGACAATGCTCACTGAAACCTGGAGACTGGCAGAAAGATTCCTGTACCACCAAGGCTGTAAGAAGAATCCACACAGATTCAGGTAGGATGGGAAGAGAAACCATCGGGTCAGGACCTGTGCCCTTGAAGGGGACACAGAGGAAAATGGAGATTACATGAGCAGAGATCCACCCTGGGGAGTGAGCAGTTAGAGCCATATATTGGGCACCCCATCCCTGAGGTCCAAATAAGGGAAGACGAGGCCCCTTGACTTGCTGGAGGGCCAGTGGGACTACAGAGAGGGCTGTGGGGAGCCCTGGCGAGCCCTTCTCACTCTGCTGGTGAGAAGCACACAAATGCTTGCTTGCTCCCAAGGCAGGGCACGAGGGCAGTTGAAACCACATGGGTAGCTGACTAGTTTCTTGTTACCGCCCCAGCACATGCCCCAGCCTGAGCCAAGCAAACACTCCAGTCCCACTTACTTCATGTAACGGCTCCACACTGGAGCGAGAGCTGCCACAACGGAGCAGAGATTTCAGCCATGAGATGCTGAGTTGGCTCAAACCCAAAGCAGTGGCTGAGCTGGGCAGAGGCGGTCACTGCTGGTGCTTACAGGGCATCCGAGGCAGTCTGTATCTCTGACAGCAGCTGTACCTCCACAGCCCATGCCCAGGACCATACCAAGTGCCCATGCCAGCCCCTCTTGTTCCAGCCCTGTTCCCCTCTGGGGCAAGGGTGCTAGTGCTGGGAGGGAGAAGAGCACACACTTAGAGGGAAATGAGCTGACTCAGACTCCAGCGACTTGAGACCCATCCCCACTGCTGATGGGGAGGGGATGGCCACTGAGCAGAGAAGCCCTGCCTCATACTTGGCTCTGGTGCTAGCCCTCAATCTCCAGCCCCACCTCCTACCAAGGTGACAGCTGCCAGCATACCCTGGGGGAAGACGTGATGTGTTCACTTCAAATCCAGCTCTCCCACCACAGCCACTGGGCACATGCAGGCTGTATAGCAATGCCCCCATATAAAGACATCCCTGCAAGACTGCAATAGGTAACTGTTTCACCTAACTTCATAGAGACAGCAAGTTAAGCAAATGAGGAGAGAGAGAAGGTGTCCCAATTCAAAGAGCAAGAAAAACATCTGAAAAAAAAATGAAACAAATAAAGAATTCAAAGCATTAGTAATAAGAATCCTAACTAAATGAGGAAAAGAATAGATGAATACAGAATTTTAACAAGGAACTAGAAAGAATTAAAAAGAGCATGTCAGAACTGAAGAATACAATAACTGAAATGGAAAACAGAGTAGAAGGAATGAACAGGTGACTACATGCTAAACAATGCCTAAGTAATCTGGAAGATAGAATAATGAAATCACCCAATCAGAACAGCAAAAAGAAAAAAAATTTAAATGAGAACAGTTTAAATAAGACATCTTTGGAAGAAATACAGATGGCCAATAGGCACATGAAAAGATGCTAACATCACTAATTACTAAAGAAATGCAAATCAAAACTACAATGAGGTACCACCTCACACCAGTCAGGATGGCCAGCATTAAAAAGTGTACAAATAATAAATGCTGGACAGGGTGTGGAGAAAAGGGAACCCTCCTTCACTGTTGGTGGGATGTAAGTTGGTGCAGCCACTGTGGAAATCAGTATGGAGGTTCCTCAGAAAAACAAAAACAGAACTGCCATATGTTCCAGCAATCCCACTCCTGGGCGTATATCCAGATAAAACTATAATTCAAAAAGATACATGCACCCCAACGTTCAGAGCACTATTCACAATACCCAAGACATAGAAACAACCTAAATGTCCATTGATAGATGAATGGATAAAGAAGACGTGGTGTGTGTGTGTGTGTATAATATATATACATTACATATATAAATGTATATATACACACATACATGCACACACAATGGAATATTACTCAGCTATAAAAAAGGATGAAATAATGCCATTTGCAGCAACATGGATGCAAATAGAGATTATCATACTAAGTGAAGTAAGTCAGATAAAGACAAATACCATATGATATCACTTATATGTAGAATCTAAAATATGACACAAATGAACCTATCTATGAAACAGAATCATGGACATAGAGAACAGACTTATGGTTGCCAAGGGGGGAGGGTGAGGGAAGGATGGGGTGGGAGGTTGGGGTTAGCAGATGTAAACTTTTATATATAGAATGGATAAACAAGGTCCTATTGTTGTTCAATATCCTATGATAAATCATAATGGAAAACAATATTAGGAAAAAAATGTATATGTATAACTGAAAAAAAGAGATCTTTGGAGTAAAATCAAGTGTACCAACATTCACAATGTAGGGATCCCAGAAGGAGAAGACAGAGAAGGGGGTTGAAAATGTATTTAATGAAATTATGGCTGGAAGTTTCCCAAACCTGACCAAACCTGAAGGAAACAGGTATCTAGATACTGGAAAAACAGAGGGTCCAAACAAGTTGAACCCAAAGAGACCCACACCAAGACATATCAATATGAAAAAGGCAAAAGATAAAGGTAATTCTAAAGAGAAAAAGAGTCATATAAAATGGGAACTCCCATAAGGCTATCAACTGCTTTTTCTGTGGAAACATGCAGGCCACAAGAGAGTGGCATGATATGTTCCAAGTGCCCAAAGAAAAAAACCTGTAACCTAGGATACTCTACCCAGCAAGATTATCATTTAGAGTTCAAGGAGAGAGAAAGAACTTCTTAGGCAAGCAAGAACTAGAAGTTCTTCAATACTAAACTGACACTAAAAGAAATGTTAAAGGGTCTTCTCTAAGTGGAAAAGATTATAACAAGACATAGAGGAAAGGTAAAATCCCACTAGTAAAGGAAAGTATATTGTAAAGGCTGAGTATCGATCACTTAAATAAGCTAAAATGAGGGTTAAAAAACAAAGAGTTGTCAAATCATGTAAAAATACAATAGTCAGGAAAGGGACAAACATGAAGATTAAAATATGACATCAAAAGCAAAATGTGAGGGAGAAGAGTAAAAAAAATGTAGCTCTTTCAGAATGTGTTTGAATTTGAAGGAATATATGTTTAAAACAAATACAGTCATAGGTCAAGATATATGAACCCCATAGTAAACATGTATCAAAAACCTTCAACAGACACACAAAAATAAGAAAGGAACACAAGCATACCACTGAAGAAAATCCTCACACCAGTGCAAAGAAACTAAAAGAAGAAAAGAACATGGAAAAAAATCAGAAAACGAGTAATAAATGGCAATAAGTACAAAACTATCAATAATTTTAAATGTCAATGGACTAAATGCTCCACTCAGAAGATATAGGGTGGCTGATTGGAAAAAACTAACAAAACCTATCTATACACTGCTTACAAAAGAGTCCTTTTAGAATTAAAGAGGATGGTAAAGGATATTCCATGCAAGTGAAAATGACAAGAGAGCTGGGGGTAGCAATACTCATATCAGACAAGATAGACTTTAAAACAAAGGCTACAACAAAAGTAGAAGGACATTAGATAATAAAGGGATCATTACAAGAAAAGATATTACACTTTTTAACATATATATACCCAATATAGGGGCACATAAATATATAAAGCATTTATTATCAGATATAAATGGAGAAATGAAAACAATACAATAATAGTAGGAGACTTTAATACCACACTTACATCAATGGACAGATCAACCAGACAGAAAATCAACACAACAGACAAGTTGGACTTAATAGGTATCAACAGGACATTCCACCCAAAAAGAGCAGAGTACACTTTTTTTTTTCAAATGCACATAGAATGTTTTCAAACATTACAGGAAGAAATCAATTACAGGAAGAAAAATGGGAAAACCACAAACATGTAGAGAATAAATAACATGCCACTAACAAAACCAGTGTGTCCATGAAGAAACCAAAAAGCCTAAAGTCATCAGAAAGAAGGAAATAAATATCAGAGAGGAAATAAAATAGAGACCAAAGAAGCAATTAAAAAGATGAAACCAAGAGCTGGTTCTTTGAAAAGATAAAGAAAATTGCTAAACCTTTGTCCAGGCTCATCAAGAAGAAAAGAGAAAACCCATATAAAAAGAGAAATGAACAGGAGTATATAATTGATACCACAAAATACAAAAAAATATCATGAGAATACCACAGTTATATGATAACAAATTGGGCTTTACAATATATTTTCCTTTACTAGTGGGATTTTACCTTTCCTCTACGTCTTGTTATAATCTTTTCCACTTAGAGAAGACCCTTTAACATTTCTTTTAGTGTCAGTTTAGTACTGAAGAACTTTTTAGTTCTTGGTTGCCTAAGAAGTTCTTTATCTCTCCTTGAATTCTAAATGATAATCTTGCTGGGTAGAATATCCTAGGTTACAGGTTTTTTTCTTTAGGCACTTTGAATATATCATGCCACTCTCTTGTGGACTCCAAGTTTCCACAGAACTTAGAAGAAATTGTATGTTTGTAGAAATGTGTCAGTGTGCCAAGATGGAAGCAGGAAGAAAGAGACTTTCTGAATAGAACCATTACTTGTAGTGAAATTGAATTTATAATTAAAAAAACAAACTCCTAGAAAACAAAAGTCAGAACAGGATGGCCTCATAGGCAAATTCTACCAAGCATATAAAGGATAGACTATCTATCTTTCTCAAACCATTCCAAAAAAAGTGAAGAGGAGGGAACACTCCCAAATTCATTCTATGAAGCCGTCATTACCCTGATACCAAAACCAGACAAAGAAACTATAAAAATGGAAATCACAGGGCAATGTCTTTGATGAATAGAGGTGCAAAAATCCTCAACAAAATATTAGCAAACTGAATCCAATATATATAAAAAGGATCATACACCATGATCAAATGGGATTTATTCCAGGGATGCAAGGATGGTAAAATATTTGCAAAATTAAGGTGATAATGTTACATTAACAAAAAGAAGAATAAAAATCACATGATCATCTCAACAGATGCAGGAAAATTGTTTGACAAAATTCAACATCCATTCACGATTAAAAGAACTCTTACCAAAGTTGATATAGAGTGAACATATCTCAACATAATAAAGACAGTTTATGTGAAGATCATACTCAACAGTAAAAAGCTGAAAGTCCTTCCTCTAGATTCAGGGACAAGAAAAGTATGCCCACTCCCACTACTTCTATTTAACATGGTATTGGAAATCCTAGCCACAGCAATTACACAAGGAAAAGAAATAAAAGGCATCCTAATTGGAAAGGAAGAAGTAAAACTGTCACTATCTGCAGATGACATGACACCATATATAGAAAACTCTAACATCTCCACCAAGAAAATATATTAAAACTAATAAACAAATTCAGTTAAGTTACAGGATACAAGATTAATATACAGAAATCTGTTGCTTTTCTACACACTAATAATGAACAATCAGAAAGAGAGAGCATAAAACAAACAAAAACAATCCATTTAAAATTGCATCAAAAAGAATAAAATACCTAGGAATAAACTTAACCAAGCAGTTGAAAGAAATTTATGCTGAAAACTAAAACATGGATGAAGGAAATTGTAGATAATAGAAAGAAATGGAAAAATATACTATGTTCTTGGATTTAAACACTTAATATTGTTAAAATGCCCACATTACCCAAAGCAGTCTATAGATTTAATACAATCCCTATCAAAATATCCATGACATTTTTCATAGAACCAGAAAAATAACTCTAAAATTTATATAGAACCACAGAAGACCCCCAATTGCCAGAGCAGTCTTGTGAAAAAAGAACAAAGCTGGAGGTATCAGACTCCCTGACTTCAGATTATATTACAAAGCTATGTCAATCAAAACAGCATGGTACTGGCACAGACACATAGATCAATGGAACCAAATAGAGAGCTAGAAATAAATCCATGCATTTACAATCAATCTATGAAAAAGGCTGCAAGAATATCCAATGGAGAAGAGAAATTCTCTTCAATAAGTGGTGCTGGGAAAACTGGACAGCTAGAGGTAAAACAACGAAATTAGAACATTCTCTGACACTATATATACAAAGTCAAAATGGATTAAAGACTAAATGTAAAACCTGAAACCATAAACTCCTAGAAAAGAACATAGGCAGAACACTCTGACATATACCATAGCAATATTTTTTTTGATCTTTCCCCTAAGGGAAAAGATATAAAAGAAAAATAAATAACTGGGACATAATTAAACTTAAAAGCTTTTGCACAGCAAACGGTACCATTGACAAAATAAAAAGACAACACACTGAATGGGAGATATAGTCTGCAAATGATATGACATTTAGGAGTTAATATGTAAAATACAGAAACACATCATACAATGGATCAAAAACAGACAGCCCAATTAAAAATTGGCAGAAGACCTGAATAGACATTTTTCCAAATAAGATATACAGATGGCCAACAGACAAATGAAAAGATGCTCAATATCATTAATCAGAGAAATGCAAATCAAAACCACAGAAGATCTCACCTCACACATCAGAATGGCTATCATCAAAAAGTCTATAAATAACAAGTGTTGGCAAGGATATGGAGAAAAGGAAACCCTAGTACACTTTTGGTGGGAATTTAAGTTGGTGCAGCCACTATGGCAAACAGTAGGGAGGTTCCCAAAAAAATTAAATATAGGACTACCATATGGTCTAGCAATTCCACTCCTGGGTATATATCTGAGAAAATAAAAATAAAAAATATTTTGAGAAGATATATACATTCCAATGTTATAGCAGCATTATTTATAATAGCCAAGATACAGAAGCAACCCAGGTGTTCACCAACAGATTAATGGATAAAGAAGATGTATATATATACACAATAGACTACTACTCAGCCATAAAAAGAATGAAATTCTGCCTTTTGAAACAACATGGATGGACTTGGAGGGCACTAAGCTTAGTGAAGTAAGTCAGTAAGAGAAAGACTAACACTCTTATTTTATCACTTATATGTGGAATCTAAAAAATAAAACAAATGAGTCCTTACGGCAAAACAAAAAGACCTACAAATAGAGAACAAACTAGTGGTTACCGGGGGGATAAAGAAGGAGGGAGGCATGAGACAGGGGTATGGTATAAGATCCACAAACTACTATGTATAAAATAAACAAGAAGGATATATTGTACAGCACAGGGAAATATACCCATTATTTTGTAATAACTTTAAATAGATTATAAAATTATCGAATTACTATGTGTGCCCTTGAAACTAATAAAATACTCTAAGTCAACTATAATTCAAAAAAACAAAAACTTAAAAAATAATTTTAAGCCATAAAACATGATGAAAAAAGCAAAATGGCAGAAGTCTCTCCTCATCAGCAATTACTTTAAATGTAAGTGGATTATACTCTATCAAATGACTGAGATGAGCAGAATGGATACAAAAATCATGATCCAACTATATGCTGGCTAGAAGAGTCTCACCAAAGACACAAAGCAGTTGAAAGAGAAAGGTTGGAAATGATATTCCACACAAAGTGTAATCAAAAGAAAGCTGGGCTGGCTATACTAATATCAGACAAAACAGACCTAATTCACAAAGTTTACGAGAGTCAAAGAAGCATATTATATGTTAATAAAATTTCAACTCATTAAAATGGTAAAATGGTGATTAACATTTAGAGACCTAACAACAAATCTACAACATAGGTGAAACAAAAATTGAGAGAATTAGAAACAGACAGTTCTACAGTAATATTTGAAGACTTCAGTTCCCCACTTTCAATAATGAATTGATCAACCAGACAGCAGATAGGTTAGGAAACAGAAGATTTGAACAACACACCTAGGCTTAACAGACAAATACAGAAGACTCCACCCAATTGCTGAAGAATCGTTGTTTTCTTAAATTCACGTGGAACATTCTCCACAATGGAAAATACATTAGACCATAAACAAGTCCCAACAGATGTAAAAAGATAGATATCATACATTGAATCATCTCATACCACAAAAAGATGAAGTTAGAAACCAATAACATAAGGAAACCTCAAAATTTCACAAATATGTGAAAACTTTTAAAAATACTCTTAAATCATCAACAGGTCAAAGAAGAAATCAGGCAGAAAATTAGAATATGCTTAGAATATACAACGAACATACAACATCCCAAAACTTATGCAATGCAGTGAAAGTGGTATTCAAAGGAAACTTTATCACTGTAAGTGCCTACTTTAAAAAAGGAAAAAGAACTCAAAATTTTATAACTTAAATAACTAGAAAAAGATCATGCTAAAACCAAAGCTAGCAGAAAAAAAGAAAATAAAGATTAAAATGGAGATACACAAAATAAATAGAAAATAGAATGAAACCAAAAGTTGGTTCTTTGAAAAGATCAACAAAATTGACTAAATTTCAGCTATCGTGGCAATGATATTAGAAAAGACTCAAATAACTAAATCAAAATGAAAATAGAGGGCTTCCCTGGTGGTGCGGTGGTTGAGAGTCCGCCTGCCAATGCAGGGGACACGGGTTCATGCCCCAGTCTGGGAAGATCCCACATGCCACGGAGCGGCTGGGCCCGTGAGCCATGGCTGCTGAGCCTGTGCGTCCAGAGTCTGTGCTCCACAATGGGAGAGGCCACAACAGTGAGAGGCCCGCGTACAGCAAAAAAAAAAAAAAAGAAAAAGAAAATAGAGACATTACCTACTTTATAGAGATAAAAATTATTTTAAGAAAACACTATAAATTATTGTATGCCAAGTTAGATAACATAGAAGTGGAAAAATTTCTTAAAACACACAAATGACCTAAACTGACTCAAGAGAAAAGAGAAAATTTCAATAGCGCCATAACAAAGATTGACTCAGTAATCAAAAACTTTTCAGCAAACATTCTAGACCAGTTAGTGTCATGAGTGAGTCCTACCAAACATTTAAAGAAGACTTACCAGCAATCCTCAAATTCTTCGAAGAAAGTGAAGAGGAGACTTCTCATTGGCCACGCTGGTGGAGTACAAAGACTCTGAGCTCACCTCACCTCACAGGTACTTGAAAATCACAACTATGTGTAGAACAACCATCAATGAAAAAGACTGGGACCTACCAGAAAAGACCTTCTATAACTAAAGATATAAAAAAGGAACCACAGCAAGACAAGTAGAAGGGGCAGAGTCGAGATATAGAGACACAGTCAAGTCCCGCAGCCCTGGGTGGGCGACCCACAACAGAAGAATAATTACAATTGCAGAGGCTCTCCCCAAGGAGTGAGGGTTTCCGAGCCCACATCAGCTCCCAGTTGCTGTTGCTCCAACATGTGCATTCTTTAACACATTGGGCACCTGAGAAAATGGTTTTATGGGGAAAGCAATGTTTTTGGAAATTATCAGCCCATTGGTTCAAGGGAAATATTACATTATTGTCAGGATCTTATTGAGGCACTTAAAAAAACTGGTACTAACTCCTTTTACAGGAGTTAGTTTCATCCCAGAAGATGAAAACCTTAAGGATTAAAACCGAGAGATTTTGCTTATTGGGAGGAAAATAAAATAAAAGATTCTTTGCAGCCAGGATGGGAAGAACCTTAGCAGGTCTTATAAACTAACCCACATGCAGCCAAACTGAAAGACATAAATTCGTGGATTCATATCTCTTATTGTAAAAAAAAGTCCCTCCACCTGAAGGAATTCAGTCCCTGCTTCTGACACCCAGCTTCAACTAAGATAAGCATCATCAAGCTCAGAAGAGAAGGCAACAGCAATGGTAGCAGACAGCTTACCCAGGAGACCAGACCAGGCCTGTATGTAAGACCCATGCTACTATTCTTAGGTCAGTCTCCCAAGCCAATAGAAATAAAAACAAAAATAAACAAATGGGACCTAATCAAACTTACAAGCTTTTGCACAGCAAAGGAAACCATAAACAAAACGAAAAAAAACCTATGGAATGGGAGAATATATTTGCAAATGATGTAACTGACAAGGGCTTAATTTCCAAAATATACAAACGGCTCATACAACTCAACAACAAAAAAAACCAAACAACACAATCAAAACATGGGGAGAAGACCTAAATAGACATTTCTCCAAAGAAGACATACAGATGGCCAGGAGGCACAAGTAAAGATGCTCAGCATCACTAATTTTTAGAGAAATGCAAATCAAAACTACAATGAGGTACCACCTCACACTAGTCAGAATGGCCATCATCAAAAAATCTACAAAAAATAAATGCTGGAGATGGTATGGAGGAAAGGGAACCATCCTACACTGTTGGTGGGAATGTAAGCCACTGTGGAGAACAGTATTTAGTTTCCTTAAAAAACTAAATATAGAACTACCATATCATCCTGCAATCCCACTCCTGGTCATATATCTGGAGAAAACCATAATTTGAAAAGATACATGCACCCCAGTATTCACTGCAGCACTATTTGTAATAGCCAAGACATGGAAACAACCTAAATGTCTATTGACAAAGGAATGGATAAAGAAGATGTGGTACATATATACAATGAAATATTACTCAGCCATAAAAAAGAACAAAATAATGCCATTTGCAGCAACATGGATGGACATGGATATTGTCATGCTAAGTGAAGTGAGACAGAAAGAAAAATATTGTATGATATCACGTATACGTGGAATCTAATAAAAATGATACAAATGAAATTATTTACAAAACAGAAACAAATTCACAAATCTTGAAATCAAACTTACGGTTACAAGAGGGGAAATGTGGGGGGAAGTGATGAATTAGCAGATTGGGATTGACTTAAACCCACTACTACATATAAAATAGATAACTAATAAAGACCTACTGTATAGCACAGGGAACTCTCCTGAATATTCTGTAATAATCTCTATGGGAAAAGAATCTGAAAAAGAAGGCATATATGTATAACTGATTCACTCTGCTGTACAGCAGAAACTAACACAATGCTGTCAATCAACTATGCTCCAATAGAAATTTTTTAAAAAAGAAAGAAAACCAAAATCCTCCAACCTGCCATGCAGAAAAGAGATAGTCTCTAACCACCTTCTAATCCAGAAAATATCAATCTACTCAGAAAGAATTTATGTATCACAATACAAAAGAAAACCCCAAAGGGGTAATTATCAGGAAAGTCCTAGAAACAGATAATATTTCCAGAAGACGAAAATTGTATATAATTGCAATCCAAGAAGATATGAAAGAGGCAAAGGAAAAAGAGGAAAGAGAAGTAAATAAACCATGCCTCCTTTTCTCACTGGGTCCTAGAACAAAGCATCAGAACTATCTTGAGAAAGCCCTAAAATTTATGGAAGATGAAAGTTTTAAATCTGACTGAAGTTTTCTATCTGAAAGTTGAGTTTTCTTACAGTAAAAGTGCTAAAGCCTATAACACCTTTCTAACATATCAGCAGGTTGAGGAATGGAGATTTAATAGAACACGTCTGAAGACAGTGATGGGAAGAATATTTGTTTGTAGTTTGTGACCCATCCAATTATGACTGTTTATTCTTTACTCATACAATCCCCTTTATGCTTATATATAATTGTATAAACATGAAGAATTGTGTAGAAAGATACATGCCAGCCTTTTAGCCTATTTTATGGGAAAGGGTTACAGTGAGGAGGAGAAAAAACTCAAAAGAGAAATGACATAAAATATGCATTAAAGTGACATCAATATTAACATATTTTATAGTAGAAAATATGCATTACATTATCAGTAAAAATGTTTCCATGTATGACAACACTACAAACAGGTAAAGACTGAATATGCGCAAGGACGAAGACGGGGAAAAAGAAAAATGAGAGCAATAATTTCATTTGATTTGAGACTGTGACCAAGTCTAACTTAGAGTTTTGTTAATTTTTAATACAGCTTCTTCAGTGAAGTAACTGGGGAAAAGTGCCTGGGGTTTGTTTTGTATAAATATCTCTCAGGCTTTCTTTCAGTTGTAATTTCTCCATAAAATCTCCCTTAGTACTTCAAATTGAAGTACTCTGTTCCTCCTTCAAAATATTATAGCAATTATGCCCTGCATAATGGAACAATTAAAACAATGACATACTGCCTCATGACATAACTTCTTTTCCTTCTTGACCTATATGCATTTTAAATTCTTATTAGAATTTAAATATTTGTCATATTACTCAATTAGATCTTGAATGCCTTGTGGTTAGAGAAGCTCTCTAATAAATCTTGGGATTTCTCTAATCATTCACTACTTTGCACGTACAGATGCCCCTGATAAAAGTTGTGGAATTAATTGAAGAGTAAGCCTTTTTGACATAAGGAGGGCGATTGCTTTAATTTGCCACCCTATTCCCTCACTCATCAAGTATTTAGTGGGTGGACACGAGGAAAAACTGTTCTTGTAGACACTGGGGGTCTTGGATTGAGAACTATCATGTATAACTGGCAGTAAATGAAAACACAATGTAATAACAGGCAGTGATATGAGCAGTGGAGAACAGGTAAGGCAGAGTAAGGGGAAGAGAAGGGAGAGAGAAATGATTTCTATTTTAATGAAGTGCTACTTGAGCAGAGGCCTAAATGCCATGAGGAAATAAAGTATATGGATAACTGAGAGATAAACAAACAGAATGGGTAATGCTGGCTGTGTCCGAGGAAAGAGAGGAAGCCCCAGTAACCAGAGTTATCAATGAGCAGAAAGAAAAGTGGTAGAAAGTGGCCAGCACTTAGAAAAGGGCCAGACCATGCAAGTGCTCCTGGGATTTAGAATTTTTTTCCAAAGTGTTAGGGTGCCATTAGAGAGAACAAGTTTGGCATACGGAAATGAATAATTCTGTTTAGAACATGTTATATTTCATGTGAATACTAAGGAGCAGACTTAAGTAAGCTAACATTAACACACAACTCTAAGGCGTCAGTGGTTTAAACCAACAAACATTTATTTCTTCCTCATGTTATATAGACTACTCTAGCTTGGAGATGGTGGGGAAGTCATTCAGAAACTCAGCCTCCTTCTCTTTTCCCTTCTCCTCCCAGAAGATTCAGTTATACCTACGTTATTTGTTTCAAACAAGATCAGCTTCCTCCCGTTGGAGAGGAGGTTTAGTGGACCACATCAGCTTGTCCGAGCCCAAGTAGAGTGAGGAGGGTATCTTCTCAGAGATACAACCCAGCACAGGCTACCCGGATCCAAGTGGAGTAAGAAGAGTATCCTCAGAAGTGATCTGCCTTGTATGGTGTGTAGGAGCCAAAGCAGGCTGAGCAGGATGCCTACACAGCAGGTGGAATTACAGAGATGTCACGGCCCACACCCAGGTGCCTGTGGGGAGAGGAGAGGGCAGCAGGAAGGGGCTGTTGGAGCATGGCAGGATGAGGAGAGAGTCTACACAAATTGGGAGAGGCAGCAGACTGGTTCAGGGTGTCAGACCATGAGTGGAGCAAGAAAGACATCTTCTCAAGACAGAGATAATGTAGAAACTGTGGCAGACCACCACAATCCCTGCCTGCTGTTGTTTACACTCTTGTGTGATCCCCTCACCTCGAATGTCACTGGGACCTGTGATAGCCTCTAACCAGTATAATACAGCAAAGGCGACAGGATGTGCATGATGATTTATACACATAAAATTCATTTCATAAGGACGTAGTACCCATCTTGATGTACTTTCTATCTCCCGTGCTAACTTTGAGGAAGGAAGCAAATCCACGTAATGAGTTAGAAAGAGATCCACATAATGAAGAACTGCAGGGTGGGAGTTAAGGGTGACTTCTAGCCAAAAGTCAGCAAGAAAGTGAATTTTTCAATCCTAAAAGAAAATAATTTTCCAACCACCTGAGTGAGCTTGGAGGTAGATTCTTCCTACTCAAGATTCAGTCAAGAACCCCCACCCCTATGGCCAACCCTAGACTGCACCTGATTTCAAGCTTCTCAGAGGGCCCAGCTAACCTGCGTCAGGACTTCTGACCCACAAGAACTTGGACATCATAAAACACAAGATGTTTAAAGCTGCTAAATGTGTAGTAATATTTTTACAGAGCAATGGTTAACTATGCCACTACATAAAAGGAGATTAATGAAATGGTTAAATGTATTCGGAACAGTGGGGGCCATGTTTAACACTGTCACAAGGGGATTAAAATATGAAAATATACTAAAGAAAGCTGGAGTAACTATACTTATATCAGAAATAATCAACTTTAAACCAAAAAATGAAATAAGAGACAAAGACGGGCATTACATAATGATAAAGGGGATATACCAAGAAGATATAACATTTATAAATATTTATGTACCCAACAAAGGAGCACCTAAATATATAAAGCAAACATTAAGAGACCTAAAGGGAGAGATAGCCAGTAACACAATAAGAGTAGGTGACATTAACGCCCCACTTGCATCAATGCACAGTTCATCCAGACAAAATCAATAAGGAAAAACAAGCTTTCAACAACAGATTAGAACAAATGGACTTAATTGATACATAGAGAGAGCATTCCATCTGAAAGCTTCAGAATATACATTCTTTTCAAGTGCACATGGAACATTCTGTAGGATAGATCGCATCCTAGGCCACAAAGAAACCTTAGTAAATTTTAAAAAGTTGTGCTCATGTCAAGCATCTTTCTGACCAAAACACGATGGGACTAGCAATCAACTACAAGAAAAAAATGCAAAAAACAAATGTGTGGAGGCTAAACAATACGCTACTAAATAATCAATGGATCACTGAAGAAATCAAAATGGAAATTAAAAAAGAATACCTAGAGACAAACGAAAACTTGACAACCCAAAACCTATGGGATGTAGCAAAAGCAGTTCCAAGAGGGAAGTTTATAGCAATACAAGCCTACCTCAGGAAACAAAGAAAATCTCAAAGAGGCTAATTGTACACCTAAAGCAACTAGAGAAAGAAGAACAAACAAAACCCAAAGTTAGCAGAAAGAAAGACGTCATAAAGATCAGAGCAGAAAAAAAAATTAGAGACTAAAAAAAAATAGAAAAGATCAATGAAACTAAAAGTTGGTTCTTTGCAAAGATAAACAAAATTGATAAACCTTTAGAAAGACTCATCGAGAGAAAAAGGGAGAGGGCCCAAATCAATAAAATCAAAAATGTAAAAGAAAAGTTACAACCAGGAACAGAAGTACAAAGGATCATAAAAGACTGCTACAAAACAACTATATGCAAATAAAATGGACAACCTAGAAGAAATGGGAAAACTTTTAGAAAGGTATGATCTACCAAGACCGGACCAGGAAGAAATAGAAAATATAAACAGTCCAATTACCAGTACTGAAATTCAATCAAATTGAATCAGTTATTTAAAAACTCCCAACAAACAAAAGTCCAGCATCAGATGACTTCACCAATGAATTCTACCAAACATTTAGAAAAGAGTTAACACTTATCCTTCTGAAACTATTTCAAAAAATTGTAGAGGGAGGAACACTTCCAAACTCATTCTGTGAGCCCAGCATCACCCTAATACCAAAATAAGACAAAGATATCACAAAAAAAGAAAATTACAGGCCAATATCACTGATGAACATAGATGAAAAACTCCTCAACAAAATACTAGCACACCGAATCCAACAATACATTAAAAGGATCATAGACCATGATCAAGTGGGATTTGTCCCAGGGATTGAGGATTTTTCATTATCTGCAGAAATCCATGTGATACACTACATTAAGAAATTGAAGAATAAAAACCATATGATCATCTCAATAGATGCAGAAAAAGATTTGATAAAATTCAACATTCTTTTTTTTCTTAAGGGTGTAACTAGGATTTTTTGTATTTTATATTGAACTATAATTGATTAACAATGTTGTGTTAGTTTCTGGTGTACAACAAAGTGATTCAGTTATACATATACGTGTATCCATTCTTTTTCAAGTTCTTTTCCCATTTAGGTTATTACAGAGTATTGAGCAGAGTTCCCTTTGCTATACAGTAGGTCCTTGTTGGTTATCTATTTTAAATATAGCAGTGTGTACATGTCAGTCCCAAACTCCCAATCTATCCCTCCGCCCATTCTTCCCCCATTGTAACCATAAGTTCGTTCTCTAAATCTGTGAGTCTGTTTCTGTTTTGTAAATAAGCTCATTTGTTACATTTTTTAGATTCCGCATATAAGTGATATCATGTGATATTTGTATTTCTCTGACTTCAGTTACACTGATAATCTCCAGGTCCATCCATGTTGCTGCAAATGGCATTACTGACATTAACAAAATGAAGAATAAAAACCATATGATCATCTTTATAGATGCAGAAAAAACTTTTCATAAAATTCAACACTCACAGGGCTTCCCTGGTGGCGCAGTGGTTGAGAGCCCGCCTGCCGATGCAGGGGACACGGGTTCGTGCCCCAGTCCGGGAAGATCCCACATGCCGCGGGGCGGCTGGGCCCGTGAGCCATGGCCGCTGAGCCTGCGCGTCCAGAGACTGTGCTCCGCGACGGGAGAGGCCACAACAGTGAGAGGCCTGCGTACTGCAAAAAAAAAAAAAAAAAAAAAAAAATTCAACATTCATTTTTGATAATAAATCTCCAGACAGCAAGCATCAAGGAAATCTACCTCAACATAATGAAGGCCACACATGACAAACCCACAACTAACACCATACTCAACAGTGAGAAGTTAAAAGCATTTCCTCCAAGATCAGGAGCAAGACAAGGACGCCCACTCTTGCCACTTTTATTCAACATAGTTTTGGAAGTCCTAGCCACAGCAAAGAAAAAGAAATAAAAAGAATCCAGGGCTTCCCTGGTGGCGCAGTGGGTGAGAGTCCGCCTGCCGATGCAGGGGACATGGGTTCGTGCCCTGGTGTGGGAGGAATCCCACATGCCGCAGAGCGGCTGGGCCCATGAGCCATGGACGCTGAGCCTGTGCTCTGCAACGGGAGAGGCCACAGCAGTGAGAGGCCCGCATACTGCAAAAAAAAAAAGAATCCAAATTGGAAAGGAAGAAGTAAAACTGTCACTGTTTGTAGATGACATGAAACTATACATAGAAAATTCTGAAAAAGCCAGCAGAAAACTACTAGACCTCAATGAATTCAGTAAAGCTGTAGGATACAACACTTATATACAGAAATCTGTTGCATTACTATACACTAACACTGAACTACCAAAAAGAGAAATTAAGGAAAGAATCCCATTTACTATCACATCAAAAAGAATAAAATACTGAGGAATAAACCTACCTAAAGAGGCAAAAGACATGTACTATGAAAACTATTATATAAGAGGCTGATTAAAGAAATTGAAGATGACACAAACAGATGGAAAGATATGCCATGTTCTTGGATTGGAAGAATCAAGAGTGCTACAATGACTCCACTACCCAAGGCAATCTACAGATTCAATGCAATCGCTATCAAATTAACAATGGCATTTTTCACAGAACTAGAACAAATCATTTTAAAATGTGTATGGAAACACAAAAGACCCCAAATAGCCAAAATAATCTTGAGAAAGAAAAATGGAACTGGTGGAATCAGGCTCCCTAAGACCATACTACAAAGCTACAGTAATAAAAACAATATGGTACTGGCACAAAAACACACACACAGAGCAATGGAACAGGATAGAGACCCCAGAAATAAACCCATGAACTTCTGATCAATTGATGTATGACAAAAGAGGCAAGAATATACAATGGAGAAAAGACAGTCTCTTCAATAAGTAATGCTGGTAAAATTGGACAGATACCTATAAAAAAAATGAAATTAGAACATTTTCTAACACCATATACAAAAATAAACTCAAAATGAATTAAAGAACTAAATATAAGACTGGACACTATAACACTCCTTGAGGAAAACAGGCAGAACAATATGACATGAATCACAACAATATTTTTTTGGATCCACTCTTAAAGTAAAGGAGGTAAAAGCAAAATAAACAATGGGACCTAGTTAAACTCAGAAGCTTTTGCACAGCAAAGGAAACCATCAACAAAATTAAAAGCAACCTACTGAATGGGAGAAAACATTTGCAAATGATATGATCGATAAGGGATTACTATCTAACATATATAAACAGGTCATACAACTCAACATCAAAAAAACCAACCTGATTAAAAAACTGGGCAGAAGAACTGAATAGACATTTTTTCCAAAGAGGAAATACAGATGGCCAAGAAGAACATGCAAAGATAGTCAACATCGCTAATCATCAGGGAAATGCAAATCAAAACCACAATGAGATATCATTTCATATCTGTCAGAATGGCTATCATCACAAAGAACACTAATAAAAATTTTTGGAGAGGGTGTGGAGAAAAGGGAACACTCAGAAACTGTTGGTGTGAATGTAAATTGGTGCAGCCACTGTGGAGAACAATATGGAGGTTTCTCAAAAAGCTAAAAATAGAACTACCATATGCTCCAACAATTCTACTCCCCCCAAAACACAAACATTAATTCAAAAAGACACATGCACCCAGTGTTGACAGCAGCATCATTTACAGTATCCAAGATATGGAAGTAACCTAAGTGTCCGTCAACAGATGAATGGATAAAGAAGTGATACATATACACAAAGGAATATTAGCCATGAAAAGGAATGAAATTCTGCCATTTGCAGCAATTTGGATGGACCTACAGAATATTATACCTAGTGAAGTCAGACAGAGAAAGACAAATATTATATGATATCACTTATATGTGGAATCTAAAAAATACAACAAATTAGTAAACAAAAAAGAAGCAGATTCACAGACACAGAGAATAAACTAGTGGGTATCAGTGGGGGATGAGGGAAAATATAGAAGTGGGGGAGTGGAAGGTAGAAACTATTGGGTGTAAGATGAGCTCAAGAATATATTGTGTATCATAAGGAATAAAGGCAATGTTTTGTAACAACTGTAATGTAAAGTAACCTTTCAAAAGTGTATAAAAATAATAACTACATAAACCCACATATATCAATAGATAGATCTACACAAAATCAACATGAAAATACTGGCCTTAAATGACACTTTAGACCAGCTGTATTTAACAGATATATAAAGAACTTTCCATCCAAAACTAACAGAATACACATTCTTCTCAAGTGCACATGGAATGCTCTCCATGGTAGATCATATGTTAGGCCAAACCAATCTTAATAAGTTCAAAAGTTTGTAATCATATTAAGCATATATTCTGACCACAATGGTATAAAACTAGAACTAAATTAAAAATGGAAAATTCAAAATAGTGGACATTAAATCACAGGCAACTGAACAAACGGATCAAAGAAGAAATCAAGGTAAAAAAAATACATTGAGACAAATGAAAATGGAAATACAACATAACAAAATTTACAGGATGCAGCAAAAAAAAAACAAATCTAAAGGAGTGAAGTTCATACCAACAAATGCCTACTTCAAGAAATAAGAAAAATCTCAAACAACCTAACTTTACACCTCAAGGAACTACTTTTTTTTTAAAAAAAGAACAAAGCCCAAAGTTAGTAAAATAAAAGAAATAAGGATCAGAGCAGAAATAAATGAAACAGAAACTAAAAAGACAATAGGAAAGATCATTGAAAGTAACAGCTTGTTTTTAAGAAGACAAACAAAATTGGCAACCATTTAACTAAACACACCAAGAAAAAGGACTCAGATAAAAAATATCAGAAATGAAAGATGAAACATTATAACTGATACCACAGAAATACAAAGTATAATAAGACACTACTATGAATAGTTGTATGTCAAAAAATTGGACAGCCTAAAAGAAATTGATAAATTCCTAGAAATGTAAACCTATCAAGACTGAATCTTGAAGAAATAGAAAGTATGAACAGACCAATTACTAATAACTTTATTAAATCAATAATCAAAAACCTCCCAACAACAGAAGTCCAGGATCAGATAAATTCACTGGTGAATTTTACTAAACATTCAAAAAAGAATACCAATCCTTCTCAAACTCTTCCAAAAAATGGTAAGGAAGGGAATGCTTCCAAATGCATTTCATGAGGTTAGCATTACCCTGATACCAAAACCAAACAAGGCCACCACAAGAAAAGGAAGTTATAGGCCAATATCCTGATGAACATAGATGAAAAAATTCAACAAAATATTAGCCAACTGAATTCAACAATACATTAAAAGGATCATATACCATGATCAAGTGAATTAATTACAGGTATGCAGGATGATTCAACATCCACAAACAATGTGATACACCACATTTACAAAACAGATAAAAATCATATGATGTCAACAGATGCAGAAAAAAACTTTTGACAAAATTCAACATCCATTTATGATAAAAACTCTCAAAGTGGGTAAAGAGAGAGCATACCTCAACATAATAAAGGCCATATATGACAAGCCCACAACTAACATCATATTCAAAGGTGAAAAGCTAAAATCTTTTCCTCTTTAATCAGGAACAAGACAAGGATGCCCAGTCTCACTGTTTCTATTCAACACAGTACTGGAAGTCCTAGCCAGAACAATTAAGCAAGAAAAATAAAGTCATCTAAACTGTAAAAGAATAACTGCAACTGTCACGATTTGCATGTGACATTACATTATATAATAAGCTCTAAAACACCAAATAACTGTTAGAATAAAAAGTTCAGTAAAGTTGTAGGATACAAAAATCTGTTCCATTTCTATACACTAAAAAACACTAGCAGAAAGGGATAGTAAAAAAAACAACAATCCCATTTACAGTTGTATCAAAAGAATACCTAAGAATAAATTTAACCAAGGATGTGAAACAGTTGTACATTGACAGTTATAAGACATTAATGAATGATTGAAGAAGGCACAAATAAATAGAAAGCTATTCCATGCTCAGATTGGAAGAATTAATATTGCTAAAATATCCATACTACCCAGAGTAATCTATTATTTCAATGCCATTCCTATCAAAATTCCAATGGCAATTTTCACAGAGATAGGACATACAATTCTAAAGATTGTGTGGAACCACAAAAGGCCCCAAATAGCCAAATAAATTTTGACAAAGAGGAATAAAGCTGGAGGCATTATGTTCCCTGATTTCAAACTATATTACAAAGCTACAGTAAGTAAAACATCATGGTATTGGCATAAAAACAGACAAATCAATGGAATATAACAGACAGCACCAAAATAAAACTACCCAAATATGGTCAAAATTACTAATCAAGAGAGATGCAAATCAAAACTACAATCAAAGTGATAAGAAATAACAAGTGTTGGCAAGAATGTGGAGAAAAGGGAACCCTTGTGCACTGCTGGTAGAAATATAAATTGGTGCAACCACTATGGAAAGAATTATGGAGAGTCTTCTGAAAACTGAAAATGAACTATCACATGACCCAGCAATTTCACTTCTGGGTACTTATCCAAAGAAAATGAAAACACTATTTTGAAAAGATATATTCACCCCTACGTTCATTACACATCATTTACAACATCAAAGTAATGAAAACAACCTAAGCATCCACTGATAGATGAATGCATTAAGAAAATATGGAATAGGAGAGACCTTCAAGATGGTGGAGGAGTAAGATGTGGAGATAATCTTCCTCCTCACAAATACATCAGAAATACATCTACATGTGGAACACCTCCTACAGAACACCTACTGAATGCTGGCAGGAGATCACAGACTTCCTAAAAGAGCCATGTGGGTGACAGGGTCTTGGTGCTCCAGCCAGGTGTCAGGCCTCTGCCTCTGAGGTGGGAGAGCCAAGATCAGGACATTGGTCCACCAGAGACCTCCCAACTCCATGTAATATCAAACGGCAAAAACCCTCCCAGAGATCTGCATCTCAACACTAAGACCCAACTCTACTCAACAACCAGCAGGCTACAGTGCTGGACACCCTATGCCAAACAACTATCAAGACAGGAACACAACCCAACCCATTAGCAGAGAGGCTGCCTAAAATCATAATAAGGTCACAGACACCCCAAAACACACCTCTCACATGGTCCTGCCCACCAGAAAGACAAGATCCAGACTCATCCTCCAGAACACAGGCACCAGTCCCCTCCACCAGGAAGCCTACACACCCCACTGAACCAACCCTAGCCACTGGGGGCAGAAACCAAAAACAATGGGAACTATGAACCTGCAGCCTGTGAAAAGGAGACCCCAAACACAGTAAGGTAAGCAAAATGAGAAGACAGAGAAACACACAGCAGATGAAGGAGCAAGGTAAAAACCCACCAGACCAAACAAATTAAGACGAAATAGGCAGTCTCCCTGAAAAAGAATTCAGAGTAATGACAGTAAAGATGATCCAAAATCTTGGAAATAGAATGGAGAAAATACAAGAAACATTGAACAAGGACCTAGAAAAACTAAAGACCAAACAAACAATGATGAACAACACAATAAATGAAATTAAAAATTCTCTAGACGAAATCAATAGCAGAATAACTGAGGCACAAGAACGGATAACTGACCTGGACGATAAAAGGGTGGAAATAACTACTGCAGAGCAGAATAAAGAAAAAAAGAATGAAAAGAATTGAGGACAGTCTCAGAGAGACCCCTGGGACAACATTAAATGCACCAACGTTCAAATTATAGGGGTCCGGAAGAAGAAGAGAAAAAGAAAGAGACTGAGACAATACGTGAAGAGATTATAGTTGAAATCTTCCCAAATATGGGAAAGGAAATAGTCAATCAAGTCCAAGAAGTGCAGAGGGTCTCATACAGGATAAATCTAAGGAGAAACATGCCAAGACACATATTAATCAAACTGTCAAAAATTAAATACAAAGCAAAAATATTAAAAGCAGCAAGGGAAAACCAACAAATAACATACAAGGGAATCCCCATAAGGTTAAGAGCTGATCTTTCAGCAGAAACTCTGCAAGCCAGAAGGGACTGGCAGGACATATTTAAAGTGATGAAGGAGAAAAACCTGCAACCAAGATTACTCTATCAAACAAGGATCTCATTCAGATTCGATGGAGAAATTAAAACCTTTACAGACAAGCAAGAGCTAAGAGAACTCAGCACCACCAAACCAGCTTTACAACAAATGCTAAAGGAACCTCTCTAGGCAGGAAACACAATAGAAGGAGAAGACCTACAATAACAAACCCAGAACAATTAAGAAAAATGGTAATAGGGAACATATCTATCGATAATGACCTTAAATGTAAATGGATTAAATGCTCCAACCAAAAGACAGAGACTGGCAGAATGCATACACAGACAAGACCAGTATATATGCTGCCTACAAGAGACCCACTTCAGACCTAGGGACACATACAGACTGAAAGTGAGGGGATGTAAAAAGATATTCCATGCAAGTGGAAATCAAAAGAAAGCTGGAGTAGCAATTCTCGTATCAGACAAAATAGACTTTAAAATAAAGACTATTACAAGAGACAAAGAAGGACACTACATAATGATCAAGGGATCAATCCAAGAAGATGATACAACAATTGTAAATATTTATGCACCCAACATAGGAGCACCTCAATAAATAAGGCAAATGCTAACAGCCATAAAAGGAGAAATCGACAGTAACACAATCATAGTAGAGGACTTTAACACCCCACTTCCACCAATGGACATATCAAGCAAAAGGAACATAATTAAGGAAACACAAGCTTTAAATGATACATTAAACAATACCGACTTAATATTTATAGGACATTCCATCCAAAAATAACAGAATACATTTTCTTCTCAAGTGCTCATGGAACATTCTCCAGGATAGATCATATCTTGGGTCACAGATCAAGCCTTGGTAAATTTAAGAAAATTGAAATTGTATCAGGTATCTTCTCCAACCAAAATGCTATGAAACTAGATATCAATTACAGGAAAAATTCTGTAAAAATTACAAACACATGGAGGCTAAAACAATACACTACTAATTAACCAAGAGATAAATGAAGAAATGAAAGAGGAGATCAAAAACTACCTAGAGACAAATGACAAGGGAAAGACAATGATGACATAAAACCCATGGGATGCAGCAAAAGTACTTGTAAGAGGGAAGTTTACAGTAATACAATCCTATCTCAAGAAACAAGAAACATCGCAAATAAACAACCTACCCTTACACCTAAAGCACATAGAGAAAGAAGAACAAAAGAAAACCCAAAGTTAGCAGAAGGAAAAAAATCATAAAAATCAGATCAGAAATAAATGAAAAAGAAATGAGGAAAACAATAGCAAAGATCAATAAAACTAAAACCTGGTTCTTTGAGAATATTAACAAAATTGGTAAATCATTAGCCAGACTCATCAAGAAAAAAAGAGAAAAGGCTCAAATCAATGGAGAAGTAACAACTGACACTGCAGAAATACATAGGATCATGAGAGATTACTACAAGCAACTCTATGCCAATAAAATGGACATCCTGGAAGAACTGGACAAATTCTTAGAAAAGAACAACCTTCTGAGACTGAACCAGGAAGAAATAGAAAATATAAACAGGCCAATTACAGGCACTGAAATTGAGACTGTGATTAAAGATATTCCAACAAACAAAAGCCCAAGACCAGATGGCTTCACAGGCGAATTCTATTAAACATTTAGAGAAGAGCTAACACCTATCCTTCTCAAACTCTTCCAAAATATAGCAGAGGAAGGAACACTCCCAAACTCATTCTACGAGGCCACCATCACTCTGATACCAAAACCAGACAAAGATGTCACAAAGAAAGAAAACTACAGGCCAATATCACTGATGAACACAGATGCAACAAAATACTAGCAAACAGAATCCAACAGCGCATTAAAAGGATCATACACCATAATCAAGTGGGGTTTATCCCAGGAATGCAAGGACTCTTCAATATACGCAAATCAATCAATGAGATAAACCATATTAAAAACTGAAGGAGAAAAAACATATGATTATCTCAATAGATGCAGTAAAAGCTTTCAACAAAATTCATCACCAATTTATGATAAAAACCCTGTAGAAAGTAGGCATAGAGGGAACTTTCCTCAACATAATAAAGGCCATATATGACAAACCCACAGCCAACATCATTCTCAATGGTGAAACACTGAAACCATTTCTCTACAATCAGGAACAAGACAAGGAAGTCCACTCTCACCACTATTATCCAACATAGTTTTGGAAGTTTTAGCCACAGCAGTCAGAGAAGAAAAAGAAATAAAAGGAATCCAAATTGGAAAAGAAGAAGTAAAGCTGTCATTGTGTACAGATGACATGATACTATACAGAGAGAATCCTAAAGATGCTACCAGAAAACTGCTAGAGCTAATCAATGAACTTGGTCATGTAGCAGGATACAAAATTAATGCACAGAAATCTCTTGCATTCCTATACACTATTGATGAAAAATCTGAAAGTGAAATTAAGGAAACACTCCCATTTACCACTGCAACAAAAAGAATAAAATGCCTAGTAATAAACCTATGTAAGGAGACAAAAGACCAGTATGAAGAAAACTATAAGACACTGAGGAAAGAAATTAAAGATGACGCAAAACAGATGGAGAGATATACCATGTTTTTGGATTGGAAGAATCAACATTGTGAAAATGACTGTACCACCCAAAGCAATCTACAGATTCAATGCAATCCCTATCAAACTACCAATGGCAGTTTTCACAGAACTAGAACAAAAAATTTCCCAATTTGTATGGAAACACAAAAGACCTTGAATAGCCAAAGCAATCTTGAGAAAGAAAAATGGAGCTGGAGGAATCAGGCTCCCAGATTTCAGACTATACTACAAAGATACGGTAATCAAGACAGTATGATGCTGGCACAAAAACAGAAATATAGATCAATGGAACAGGATGGAAAGCCCAGGGATAGCCCATGCATATATGGTCACCTTATCTTTGATAAAGGAGGCAAGAATATACAAGGGAGAAAAGACAGCCTCTTCAATAAGTGGTGCTGGGCAAACTGGACAGCTACATGTAAAAGAGTGAAATTAGAACACTCCCTAAGAAAGCAAGCCCAAAGTCAGATGGATGGAAATAATAAAGATCAGACAGAAAATAAACAGAGATTTTTTAAAAATTAGAAAAGATCAATGAAACCAAGAGCTACTTCTTTGAAAGGATAAACAAAATTGATAAACTTTTAGCCAGGCTCATCAAGAGAAAAGAGAGAGGACCCAAATAAACCAATTAAGAAATGATAGAGGATAAGTAACAACTGATATCACAGAGACAGAAAAAAAAGTAATCATAAGAGAAAACTATGAACAGTTGTATGGTAACAAACTAGACAATCTAGAAGAAATGGACAAATTTCTTGAAACATACAATCTGCCTAGACTGCGTTGGAACGAAATAGATAAGCTGAGATTGATCACTCACACTAAAACTGAATTTGTAATAAAAATTCTTCCAGCAAACAGAAGTTGAAGACCAGATGGCTTCACCGGGGAATTCTACAAAAGAAGTGCTCATACTTATCCTTCTAAAACTATTCCAAAAAACTGTGCATTCTCAAATTCATTCTACAAGGCCACAATTACCTTGATACCAAAACCAGGAAAGGACATGACAAAAAAAAAAAAAAAAAGGAAAATTACAGACCAGTATCTCTGATGAACATAGATGCAAAAATTCTCAACAAAATATTAGCAAACTGATTTCAACAATATATAAAAATAATCATACCCCATGATCAAGTGAGAATTATCCAGGGGTTCAAGGATGGTTCAATATTTGCAAATCAGTGTGATACACTACATTAAAAATGGTGAAAATTACATGATTATCTCAATAGACTCAGTAAATCAATATTCACAGTAAATACTCTCAAACTTGGTTTAGAGGGAACAGATCTCAATATAATAAAGGCCATTTATTAAAAAAAAAAACACAGAGCTAACATTATACTCAAGAGTGAAAAGATGAAAGCCTTTCCTCTAAAATCAGGAACAAGACAAAGATGCCCACTCGCACCACTTCTATTTAACATAGTATTGGAAGTCCTAGTCACAGCAATCAACAAAGGAGAGATAAAAGACATCCTAATTGGAAGCGAACAGGTAAAACTGTCACTATTTACAGATGACATGATGCTACATAGATAAAATCCTAGTCTTCACTGAAAAACTATAATAACTAATAAATGAATTCTGTAAAGTTATAGGATACAAGATTAATATACAGAAAGAAAGAGAAAATAAACGTTTAAAATCACATCAAAAAAGAATACCTAGGAATAAACTTAACCAAGGAGATTAAACACCTAACCTCTGAAAATGATAAAACACTGATGAAGGAATTTGAAAATGAAACAAAAAATGGAAAGATATCCCATGTTCTTGGATTGGAAGAGTTAACATTGTTAAAGTGTCCACACTAACAAAAGCAGATTTATAGATGTAATGCAATCCCTATCAAAATGCTCATGACATTTTTCTCAGAACTAGAACAAATAATTCTAAATTTTTTTATGGAACCACAAAAGACTCCAAATTACAAAAGGAATCTTGAGAAAAAAGAACAAAGCTGGAGGTACCATGCTCTCTGACTTCAGACTATACTACAAAACTACAGTAATCAAAACAGTATGGTACTGGCATAGAAACAAAAATATAGATCAATGGAAGAGGATAGAAAGCCCAGAAATAAGCCCATACACCTACGGTCAATTAATCTATGACAAAGGAGGCAAGACTATACAATGGAGGAAAGACAGTCTCTTCAATAAATGGTGCTGGGAACACTGGACAGCTACATGTAAAAAAATGAAATTAGAACATTTTCTAACACTATACACAAAAATAAACTCAAAATGGGTTAAATACCTAAATGTAAGACCAGATGCTATAAAATTCTTAGAGGAGAACAGGTAGAACACTCTTTGACATAAATTGCAGCAATATCTTTTTTAATCCATCTCCTAGAGTAATGGAAATAAAAACAAAAATAAACAAATGGGACCTAATTAAACTCAAAAGCTTTTGCACAGCAAAGGAAACCAAAAACAAAACGAAAAGACAACCCACAGAATGGGAGAAAATATTTGCAAACAATGCAATGGACAAGGGATTAGTCTCCAAAATTTACAATCAGCTCATGCAGCTCAATGTCAAAAAAAACAAAAAACCCAATCAAAAAAAAATAATCAAAAAATGGGCAGAAAACCTAAATGACATTTCTCCAAAGAAGACATACAGATGGGCAAAAGGCCTGTGAGAGGATGCTCAACATCACTAATTATTAGAGAAATGCAAATCAAAACTACAATGAGGTATCACTTCACACTGGTCAGAATGCCTAGAATGCCCATCATCCAAAAGTCTACAAACAATAGATCCTTGAGAGACTGTGGGAAAAAGGGAACCCTCCTAACACTGTTGGTGGGAACGTAAATTGTTATAGCCATAATGGAGAATAGTATGGAGGTTCCTTATAAAACTAAAAATAGAGCTACCATGTGATCCAGCCATCCCACTCCTGGGCATATATCCAGAGAAAAATATGGTTCATAAGGATACATGCACCCCAATGTTCATAGCAGCACTATTTACAAGAGCCAATACATGAAATCAACCTAAATGTCCATCAACAGATAAAGTGATAAGATGTGGTACATATACAATGGAATATTACTCAGCCATAAAATGAATGAAATAATGCCATTTACAGCAACATGGATGGACCTGAATATTATCATATTAAGTGAAGTAAGTCAGAGAAAGACAAATATCATATGATATTGTGGAATCTAAAAAAAAAAAGACACAAATTAACTTATTTACAAAACAGACTCACAGATTTAGAGAAGAACTTATGGTTACTGGGGGGGAAAGCTGGAGGAGAGGGATAGATTGGGAGTTTGGGATTGACATGTACACACTGCTATATTTAAAACAGATAACCAACAAGGAACGCTGCTCAAGGTGGCACAGGGAACACTGCTCAGTATTCTGTAATAACCTACATGGGAAAAAATTTTGAAAAAGAATAGATACATTTATGTATAACTGAATCACTTTGCTGTACACCTGAAACTAACACAACATTGTAATCAACTGTACTCCAATATAAAGTTTTAAAATGTCTTAAAAAGAAATGAACAGCAGGCTGAAAACCAGTAATGACATAATTGAACTCAACAGCACCATCATATATATATATTTGATATCTAGAGACCATTTCATCTTAAAACAAATTACCAATTCTTCATGGAAGAATTATAAGCTCACATGGAACATTCACCCAGACAGACCACATTCTGGGCCATGAAACACACCTTAACAATTTTAAAATAATAGAAATTATACAATGTTCTCAATCCACAATTGGATTGTGGCACCCTCCTCAACTGAATTAAACCAATATTAATAACAAAATGATAGCTGGAAAATCCTAAAATACTTGGAGATTAAGCAACACACAAAGTAACACATGGGTCAAAGAAGAAATCTCAAGAGAAATTTAAAATATTTTGGCTAAAATGAATTTTGAAATAAAAATGAAAAACGACATTAAAATTTGTGGGACGCAGCAAAATGATGCTTACTGGGAAACTTATTGTATTGAATGCAAATATTAGAAAATAAGAAAGATCTAAAATCAATATCCAAAACTTGTACCTTAGGAAACTTGAAAAAGAAGAGCAAAGTCAATGTAAAGTAAGCAGAAGAGATGAAATAGTAAAAATTAGAGCAGAAATCAATAAAGATTAATAAACAATGTCAGTAAAGAAAATCAAGTAAACCAAAAGCTGGTTCTTTAAAAAGATTTTAAAAATCAATAAGCCTCTAGCCAGGCTAAGAAAAAGGAGAGAAGACAAAATTACTGAATCAGAAATAAAAAACGGGACATCACTACAGATCCCATGGACGTTAGAAGTATAACAAAGGAATATTATAAACAACTGTATCCCTACAGATTTGATAACCTAGATGAAATGGACCAATTCTGTGAAAATACAATCTGTCAAAACTCATAGAAATAAATTATCTGAATAGGCCTATATCTATTAAAGAAACTGAATCAATAATTAATAAACTTCCAAAAGAGAGCACCAGGCCCAAATGAGTTTACTGATGAATTCTTTGTAATATTTAAGGAGGAAACTATGCCAATTCTTTTTTTTTTAATTTTATTTATTTATTTTTGGCTGCGTTGGGTCTTCGTTGCTGCACAGGGACTTTCTCTAGTTGTGGCAAGCAGGGGCTACTCTTCATTGCGGTGCATGGCTTCTTACTGCGGTGGCTTCTCTTGTTGTGGAGCACGGGCTCTAGGCGCGCAGGCTCAGTAGTTGTAGCTTGCAGGCTCCAGAGCGCAGGCTCAGTAGCTGTGGCGGACGGGCTTAGTTGCTCCACGGCATGTGGGATCTTCCCGGACCAGGGCTCAAACCCGCACCCCCTGCAATGGCAGGCAGACTCCCAACCACTGTGCCACCAGGGAAGTTCCTATGCCAATTCTTTACGATCTCTTCAAGAAGATAGAAGCAGAGGGAGTATTTCCTAACTCACACTTAAGGCCAGCATTACACTGATACCAAAATCAGACAAGGATATTACAGAAAAAGAAAACTATAGACCAATATCCCTCATGAACATGATGCAAAAATCCTCAGTACATAGAAAGGTCATTACAGAATTGCAAAGTAAAGCAACAGTGTGGTATTACTACACCCAAACACCGACAGGTCCAAATTCTGGCAAGGATGTGGAGCAACAGGAACTTTCACTCACTGTTTTCACAGTGTAAATGGTATGGGCGCAGTGGAAGACAGCTTGACAGTATCTTATAAAACTAAATCAACTCTTGCCTTAAGATCCAGGGAGGGGGAAGGGTAAGCTAGGACGAAGTGAGAGAGTGGCATGGACATATATACACTACCAAATGTAAAATAGATAGCTAGTGGGAAGCAGGCACATAGCACAGGGAGATCAGCCCGGTGCTTTGTGACCACCTGGAGGGGTGGGATAGGGAGGGTGGGAGGGAGACGCAAGAGGGAGAGGATATGGGGATATATGTATACGTATAGCTGATTCACTTTGTTATACAGCAGAAACTAACACACCATTGTAAAGCAATTATACTCCAATAAAGATGCTAAAAAAAAAAAAAGATCCAGCGATCACATTTCTTGGTATTTACCCATAGGGTTAAAAACTTATATTGAGGGCTTCCCTGGTGGCGCAGTGGTTGAGAGTCCGTCTGCGGATGCAGGGGACACGGGTTCGTGCCCCGGTCCGGGAAGATCCCACATGCCGCGGAGCGGCTGGGCCCGTGAGCCATGGCTGCTGAGCCTGCGCGTCTGGAGCCTGTGCTCTGCAACGGGAGAGGCCACAGCAGTGAGAGGCCCGCGTACCGTAAAAACAAACAAGAAAACTTATATTGAAACAAAAACATGCATATGGATTTTTTAGCTGTTTTATTCCTAATTGTCAAAACTTGGAAGCAACGAAGATGTCTTTCAGCAGATGAATGAATAAATTGTGGTCCATCCAGACAATGGAATATGAGCCAGTGCTTAAGAGAAATGAGCTATCCAGCCATGAAAAGACATGGAGAAACATTAAATGCATTTTACTAAGTGAAAGAAGCCAATCTGAAAAGGCGACGCACTGTATAATTTCAACCATGTGACACTCTGGAAGAGATAAAACTATGGAGACAGTAAAGAGATCGGTGCTTGCGGGGGGAGGGCAGCAGGGACAGGTAGAGCACAGAGGAAACCCTTCTGCGTGACACTGCAGTGGGGACACAGGCCATCATATGCAGAGGATGTACATGACCAGGAATGAATCCTGCTGGAACTACGACCCTGGGAGATGCTGCTGGGTCCATGTATGCTCATCCGTTGTACTAAATGTGCCAGTGGTATGAGATGTTGATGGCGGGAGTTGTGTGTATGTTGGAAGGGGGGACAGGTGGTTTGTGAAAACTCTAGGTACTTTCTGGTCAGTTTTGTTTTGAACCTAAAACTGCTCTAAAAAATAAAGTTTGGGATGATTTGGAGATTGGGATTGACGTATGCGCACTACCATGTGTAAAACAGATAGCAGTGGGAACCTGCTGTGTAACACAGGGAGCTCAGCTCGGTGCTCTGAGGTGACCTAGGTGGGTGGGATAGGGGTGTGGAGGTACACCCAAGAGGGAGGGGATGTATGTATACATAGAGCTGATTCACTTCGCTGTACAGAAGAAACTAACACAACATTGTAAAGCAACTGTACCCCAACAAAGAAAATTAAATGAAACTTTTTTTCTTTTTGGTAGATAGTAAAGGCAGAGTTCTCTGCATTGCATAATGTCCTTTGCCATATATGAGGTCCATGATCCATTGCTTCAAAGGGAATCAGTAAGTTACCAGCACTGTAAGGGCTACTAAATATTTCTAGCTGGAGAGTGAATGTTTCTATTGCCAGAATTCATGTCTCAAATTCATCCTCTGGGCAGCTCACGAGCAAATGCATCTCGGCAGACCTGCACGCAGAGGATTCGCCATTGCACACTGGAAGAAATTCGAGTATTACTGTTGACACGAACATCTGAAGTTACAGCATTTTCCTTGTGACTGATGCAAAGTTCTCTGCTTCCTGAGGATCTAAATGCACTTTGTGCCCTTAATATAAATGTCAAAGTCGCTGTAAAAATTTTACGTACGCAGTTAACTGACTTCACAAGTGACAGGCTCTAACTCAGTGTATTAATATGCTTATGAAACAGCTAAAGCTCTTGTTAAAATACAAATTCTTGGGAGTTCCTTGGTAGCCTAGTGGTTAGGATTCTGGGCTTTCTCTGCTGTGGCCCGGGTTCAATCCCTGGTTGGGGAACTGAGATCCCGCAAGCCATGCAGCAAGGCCAAAAAAAAGAGAAAAAAACCCCACAAATTCTTGGTGGAGTCTGAGATTTCTGAATTTCCAACACGTTCCCAGGTGCTAGGAGTGCCACCAACAGGTGGACTGTACTTCTGTCACAGGCTGTAGACCAAATTCTTCAAAGTACAGTCGAAGAATAACCTGCATTAGAATCACCTGTGGTGGTCATGAAAGTTTAGAGTCTAGGGTCTAAGACCTCCTGAATTATGCAGGAATCTGTCTTTTAAACAAGTGCCTATGTGATTCTCCTGTGTTTCAATGGCTGAGAACCAGAGCAAGTCTAAATAATTTGGGTCTGCACAGATGTATAAAGCAGTCTATGGACTGAGTTTTTTACTTTTCTATCAAGTTTTATGTGAAACTGCCACGTTGGAATAACTTGGTAGGAAATCAGCTGTAATAAAATCACTTAAACGTTAGAAGACTTATAAAGTCACATAGTTTAAACTATGTTTATATATTATTTAATTTATGGTGCTATTTATTTTATTTTATCTTTTACATCTTTATTGCAGTATAATTGCTTTACAATGGTGTGTTAGTTTCTGCTGTAAAACAAAGTGAATCAGCTATACATATACCTATATCCCCACATCCCCTCCCTCTTGCGCCTCCTTCCCACCCTCCCTATCCCACCCCTCTAGGTGGTCACAAAGCACCGAGCTGATCTCCCTGTGCTATGTGGCTGCTTCCCACTAGCCGTCTATTTTACATTTGGTGGTGTATACGTGTCCATGCTGCTCTCTCACTTGGTGCTGTTTAAATTTTCTGTCATTTCATGAATTTAAAACGCAAACAGAGGGAATCGCTTTGTTTTTGCTGTAGGCAGTGTTTTGATTTGCAAGCCTGATATCTAAATCCTGATGAGAACTGTTGTGTGTCTTTATTGTGGCTTGTCTATTTAGGAGAATATTTGAAGAATAAAGGCAGACTTTTTCATAATATCCCCTTATTAGGAACTCTGTCTCCAGGTAAACTCTGCTGTTCAGAACACAGCCTGAAAGCTCAAAAAATGCAAACACAGAATCTCAGAAACAGAATCAGCAGTTGTAAGGCCCCCGCGTGGACCTGTGCACACACACCTGTTTTACTTTTAGAGCCTAATTCATTCAAATTCATATTTCCTTTTAGTGTCTTCCAGAAATTTCACTGAAGTGCAGGAGAACAAACTAACCTTGGGGCAAGGACAAAAGCACAATGAAAACAGAAGTAAGAGCTGACAAATCAAGTCACTTTTAATAGGAAGTAAAAATTTTAAAGTTTCAAGGATTTTTTAAAATCACATTTAGTTTCCTATGTTTAAGAATAAATGAATAGGCGTGTTTGGATCGATTTTTATCAAAAATTATTTTAATAACATTTTAGATCATAATTGTGTTTCATTTATCTGAATAATATTTTCTAGTATAGTCCCATTTGACTCTGATGACACTAGATATTTGTCAGTGTACCATTTTAAACAATTCCAGGGGCTTCCCTGGTGGCACAGTGGTTGAGAGTCCGCCTGCCGATGCAGGGGACACGGGTTCGTGCCCCGGTCTGGGAAGATCCCATATGCCGCGGAGCGGCTGGGCCCGTGAGCCATGGCCGCTGGGCCTGCGCGTCCGGAGCCTGTCTAAGCAGCCTTAATGTGCTTACGCTTTTCCTAATTAATCAACATTTTACAAAAAATGATTCCCAAAATTTGGTCAGAGGTAGCCTTCGTTTCATACATCCCACTGGCCCTCTAATTCTGGAGCCAGTGAAACAAAGCCAAGTGAAGCTTAGGTTTCCACAATCACAGAAGCTGCCTTTTGTTTAACAGAGGGGCCTGAGTGGAAGTTGAAACATCACACACCTAAGGCAGATCCAGGTCATCAGGTGAGAGAGGCGGAAAAGAGGCAGAGTCACAGCACCCAGCAGAGTGAGAAGGTCCCCTGAAGATGGTCAGGCACTCGACTGACTGTCCCCTTACTTCTTTCCCAACATCCCCGGGCATTTCCTCACATCAGTCACTGGGAATAGTTTGTCAGCTGAATATCAAAACAATCATGACAAGCAAATAAATAAGAAAGTCTGAGAAAATGTGCTCGCACTTGAGCCACAGCTGAGCAAGCGGGGCAGGCACCCCACCCCGGCCCCACCCCCCGACACTGACAATTGAATTTTACTTTGTTACTGGAAGGCTAAGAATCCTCCCTCGCAGCTCTGTGGTTAGACAGTGTGACTTTCTCACGTTAAAGGCACATCCACCACATCTAAGCAGTTAGGAATCATTTCGTATTACATTGGTTAACTCGTCAAATCTACTCTCTATTCCAATTTTATGGACGTGCCTGGTTGGACGTTCAGAATGAATGAGCCAGGATCTGAAGCAGAATACCTCCAGGGAGTGGGAAGCACCTTGTCAGTAATCCACACTGGGGGGAAGTGGATTTTATTCAACAAACCTGGGGGCTGACTTGTCATATTCTATCCATTAAAACCATTTCAAGGATCAATAAAGTCATGAGAATAGGCATTAACTTTTAAACCAAGTGCTACACATTATTTCTTAGGAAAAACATTAAACACAGATCATACTTAGATGTGCAGCATATAAAAGTCTCCCTGTTATTGTTCAAGGTTCTCAATAGTGAACGGCTAGTCCATCTAACCTGCCAAAGTAAAAGCCCTTGGAAGGTTAATTACCCCCCCAGTCAGGGCCTGCCCTCTGCATTATGCATACGTTAACGTAGCTTTTTCCCATCAGTCAAAAGAGCAAACACTCAGTCGCTACACACGTAGAAAAAGGAATCTTTCCTTCCCCAGTGACGGAGATTTAAATTTTCCATTCCAAATATGCCCTATAGGACCACCCTCCTGTGCTTCACCTGGGCTCCATGGTGTTTGCTTGGAGACACTGGGAATCAAATCTCCCACCTTGCTTTCTCTGATTCTCAACTTACCAGGCTTACGCCCAGTTTAAGCAGAATGTCACTCAAAATATCACACAATAAATACTGCAGATTTCTTAGACTCACTACATTCTCCTTGAAATTCAGAAGAGCAAACTGTAGCAGGTACACAGAATTCTGTGTGCTACTATCCACCACGAAGAACTGTTAAAATTCAGCTAATACTACTATATAGTCCTTAAATTTTTCTCAGATAGTAGAAAGAAGAAACACTATTTTTTCTAAATAAATATTTTCCTAGAATGTATAGGAAATACAAATGATTAGGCATACTTAGCATATGAATAGAGCATTTCTTACTATAAAGCAGCTTGATTCAATGTTTCTGTATTGTCAAAGATCTACCTAAAAATAGATCATAGTTAGTATTTTAGTTTAAAATCATGTTTTCTCTTTATCTAAAGAAACAGTATTGGCAGAAGTAATTGCCATAGCTGATAAAGGAACATGATCCAAGATATACAAAGAACTCTTAAAATCAAGAAAGCAACCAGATTTAAAAATGGATCAAAGACCTTTACAGACCCCTCACCTAAAAATATACACAGATAGCAACTAAGCGTATGAAAAGATGCTTATGTCATCATATGCATCAGGGAACTGCAAATTAGAATAACAAGATTCCACTACCCGTCTATCAGAAGGGCCAAAATTCAGAACACTGATAATAGTAAATGTTGGGAAGGATGTAGAGCAACAGGAACTCTCATTCGCTGCTGGTGGGAATGCAAAACCGTTAAGCCACTTTGGAAGACAGTTTGATACTTTCTTACAAAACTAACAATACTCTTACCATACATCAGTGATCACGCTCGTTATTTACCCAAAGGAGTTGAAAACCTATGCCCACACAGAAACCTGCACATGGATGTTTATAGCAGATTTTTCATAACTGCCAAAACTTGGAAGCAACAAAGAAGTCCTTCAGTAGGTGATGGATAAATAAACTGTGGTACAGACCATGGATTATTATTCAGTGCTAAAAAGAAATAAGCCATCAAACCAGATCATGGAAAATACATGAAGGAAAAAATGCATATTACTAAGTGAAAGAAGCCAATGTGAAAAGGCTACATAAGGTATGATTCCAACTCTATAACATTCTGGAAAGGGTAAACTATGGAGACAGTAAAAAGATCAGTGTCCCAGAAATTAAAGAGGAGGAGCAATAGACAGGGCAGGGACAATTTTTAGGGCAGTGTGATTACTCTGTGATACTACGATGGTGGATACAGGTCATTATACGTTTGTCTAAACCCACAGAATGTGGAACACCAACAGCGAACTATAATGTAAACCATGGACTTTGGGTGATGTGACGTGTCAATGTAGGTTTATCAACGGTAACACGTGTACCATCTGAAAAAGTCACTATTCTTTGCCCCAACAACTTGTCTCTCAATTTATTGGCCTGTCGTGTGGTGAGCGGTATGAGCTTGGATGCAGTCACATCATGGCTATGTAAATATTTTTAAAGTTTTAATAAGTAGTATTTAAAATAAAAATGAAAGGTAAAAATTAAATATCTTTAAAAGAAATTTTTGAAGAGGCAACTCCGTGAGACAGGTGAGCAGTCTATTTTGAGTAGAAGCTTCCACTGCTAACACCCCAAGACTGGAGCAAGTTTGGCATATTCAGACCCTGGGATGGGCCAGTGTGAATGGGACAAACAGGACAGTGTTTCTCCAGGAGAAAAGTGGGTAGATTTGAGAATTATCTAGAAGAGAAATCAGCAGAAAGTGTTGGTAATTAAAGCTAGGGGTTCAGAAAGGGATAGGGCTAAGCTCAAGCTTGAGCAATTGTGTAGATGGTTTAAGGATTGATGAGATCACAAACAAAGAGGGCGTACATTGTTTGGGGGGAAAATATTATAAATGTTGAAAGACAAACAAGTCAGGGAGACCCTAAGAAGTTAGATATACTGTCTGAAGCTCATTATATGGGTCAGGGAACAATTAGGTATAGGGCTTCAAGTTTGGGAATTCTCAGTATATACACATGTAAAATATATAAACATATAAATCGTCAACATATAATAACAGTAGCAAAGGTCTTTGATTATGAAGAGAAGCTTGGAAGGGATAAAGTTAGAGTCAGAAAAGGTTTTCAGTTTTGCCTGTAAGGTAAGATGAGGTGAGTTATGTTAAAGTAAGGAGGATGAGATAAAACTATCTATGCTAAGTGTATGGTACCAGCAACATGTGGGAGAAGGTGCCTGGAAAATGTGAAATAAAGGGAGAAAGGAGGTAATTTATGACTTAATTGTCTACGTAGATGAGAAAGTTGGGTCCCAAACGCAAGAGCAGGAACTCACCAAAGACAGAAGGAGGGACACCTGGATGGCTTATAACTGGGTATCCAGACTTGTAAGACTAACTGGCTGTGTGAGCTGGGTTAAGTAATTTAATCCATCTGTGTCCTAGTTTCTTCATTTGAGAAAAGAGGAAAATGACATTTACCTCATGGGGTTGTCACTGAACCAGGTCTGTTTGCCCAACGCACAACGAACTAAACACTGAGATGCCAAGGTCTGCGAGTTCTCTGAGGCAGGCGGGGTCTTTATGGGGTAGGCGGGGTGATCTTAGGCGTGGGGAGAGGTGAGGTCATCGGTGGTCTGAGCAGTTGCACCTGGGCTACGTGCTTGTGCAGATTCAAAATGGAAGCACTTAGCATCATCTAAAGGAGGCATTTCTAGCCTCTGATGTCAGCATGGGACACCCTCACAGGCCCTGTTTTAGGGCGGGGGTCCAACCAGCCTTGGCAGGCTTGCACTGGCCAGGAGGTGACTCCAAGTTCTTGTAAAACACCTGGGCTGCGTGAAGCTGGGAATGTATGCAATTAAAGAGAGGAAAAGAGAAAGAAAAACAAAATAACTAAAGGAAGCTGAGTCAGTGAAGGCCATTTACCAGCAGAGGGGTTTCAGTAAGCGGTTCCCCTATCTGCTGCTCTGCAAGACAAGCTCAAGAGTTCCTGTTAACCCGCTTCTGTCAACCCAGGGGGTGCAGTATCAGGGGTGTTGCAAGGATCAAGTGGGCCAATATACTCATAATGCACTCCAAACCCTATCTGTTACACAGTAACTTTTCAAAGATATTTTTATTTTTATTATTATACTATCAACAGCATGAAAGGATAGTTGAGAACACAGTTAAGATTGTAGGTTTATACAAATGGCCAATAAGTACACGAAAAGATGCTTAACATCATTAGGGACATGCAAACCGAAACCAAAATGAGATACTCTCCACAGTCATTATAATGACGACTATTAAAAAGAAAATCACAAGGGGAGGGGAGGGTGTGGAAAATGTGGACCCTGCACACTGTTGATGGAAATGTAGATGGTGTGGCTGCAATGGCAAACAGTACGGCAGTTCCCTCAAAGAATTAAAAATAGAATTACCCTATAATCTTGCAATACCACTCCTGGGCATATACCCAAAAGGACTGAAAAGAGAGTCTTGAGGAGATATTTGTACACCCATACTCATAGAAGCATTATTTACAATAGCCAGAAGATGGAAGTAACCCATGTGTCTATCAATGAATAAATAAAATGTGGTCTAACCAAGCAATACTATTCAGTCTTAAAAAGGAAGGAAACTGACACATGCTACACCATGGATGAACCTTGAGAATGTAATGCTCAGTGAAATAAGCCAGTCGTGAAAAGACAAATAGTGTTTAATTTCCCTCCCATGAGGTCCTAGAGTCATCAGATTCAGAGACAGAAAGTAGAATTGTTGCCAGAGGCGGGGGGAGGGATGTGGAGTTGCTACATAGCAGGTAGAGTTTCAGTTGCAGGATGATGTGAATGTACTAACACCTCTGAACGGTACACTTAAAAATGGCCAAGATGGTCATGCTTACATCTCGTGCGTTTTACCACGACTGAAACAGGTTTTTAGAGGATTGTCCATTAGTTGTGAAAGCGCTGCTCCTGTGGCGTCTGTTATTACCTCTGGGAATTAAAAAGCCATCACCTGCATCTGTCTTGAAGGAGGGGAGGAAGTGTTAGGATGAGGTTTGAAAAACAGAGAAGAATTTTTCTATTAACTTTCACCTATTTGTGTACTTGTTAATGTAACTGTGAATATCTCCTCTGCAAAACCTGACCATCGATTCTCCTATTGCATCGATGCACAGTATAGCTATAATATCTCCTTGTTTGTACAAAAGCACTAAATTAAGAAGAAACACCAATGGAATCATTACTTCTTGCTTGGTACTTCGGCATATTGAGAACATCTGCACAGATTCAACAACTTCTTCAAATAAAATTAGCCAACTGTTAACAAGCTTTAGACGGTTTCCTGATTACCATCAATCCCAGCCTCTAACACTTACCCAGAGCTACAGTTCTTTATTAGGAAACCTCTCCTGCTTATTCCAGAAAGAAAGAGCCCGCACTTTTATTAGGTCCTAGCAACATAAGGATCGAGTTTCATCAACAGCCATGGGCTTCCTACACCCTGGATGCTAATACAACACCACAGAGATCAGAGCCAGCAAAAGGCATGGTCCGTGCACTTTCTACGATCTTCTGAGGTGTGAAACTTTAGGTAAAATCAAAGATGAGCAGTTTTGTCCTGAAGCAGTTAGCACTTAAACTCCTTAAATTGTACACAGATAACTTGAAATGAGGCTGTTTTTTACTGACACGATTCAATTCTACTTAAAATTGCAGGCAGTAGCTTTTCCGACAGCATTTACCAGGTAATTTTTTTTTAACATCTTTATTGGAGTATAATTGCTTTACAATGTTGTGTTAGTTTCTGCTTTACCACAAAGGTAATTTTTGCTTCCAGGACTCAGGTGTCTAAATGCTCTGTGGTCGGAGTGTGTTTTCCACACACCAGTGTGCGGCACCCTCCCAGGTTTGTACACCAGCAGGGCTCAGGGGTGACTGACTGGATTGGGTGTCACACTATGTCTAGGGCTCATAAAGTGTGTCAAGGGAGCCCTCAGTGAATGCCGTTTAGAGGAATGCACTTGGTATCTGCTGGCGGATGTCTGGGCGCTGTGGTTGGATAAACTAAATCTAAGCTCTCCCTAATGCTCTTTTTTCTTCAGTGTGACTGATCAGAAACATACTATGAAAAATAATGTGTGTTTTTAAAAGAAAATAAGGTGAAATTCCATGATTAAAAGTCAATCATGTGCTCAACACTGCTAATTTTTAGAGAAAAACTACGATGAGGTACCACCTCACACCAGACAGAATGTCGATCATCAAAAAAAATCTACAAAGAATAAATGCTGGAGACGGTGTGGAGAAAAGGGAACCCTCCTACACTGTTGGTGGGAGCAAAGTTGGTGCAGCCACTATGGAAAACAGGGTGGAAGTTCCTTAAAAAACTAATAACAGGGCTTCCCTGGTGACACAGTGGTTAAGAATCCACCTGCCAATGCAGGGGACACGGGTTTGATCCCTGGTCCGGGAAGATCCCACATGCCGTGTAGCAACTAAGCCCATGCGCCACAACTACTGAGCCCACGTGCTACAACTACTGAAGCCCGTGTGCCTAGAGCCCATGCTCCACAACAAGAGAAGCCACCACAATGAGAAGCCCTTGCACTGCAACGAATAGTAGCCCCTGCTCACCACAACTAGAGAAAGCCCACACACAGCAACGAAGACCCAATGCAGCCAAAAATAAATAAATAAAATTTAAAAATTTATAAAAACAAAACAAAACAAAAAACTAAAAATAGAGTTGCCCTATGATCCAGCAATCCCACTCCTGGGCATATACCCAGACAAAACTATAATTTGAAAAGATACATGCACCCCAATCAATGTTCATAGCAGCACTGTTCATGATAGCCAAGATATGGAAGCAACTTAAATGTCTATCAGCAGATGCAGATAGATCAGCAGATGGATAAAGAAGATGTGGTACATATATACAATGGAATACTACTCAGCCATAAAAAGGAATGAAATAGTGCCATTTGCAGCAACATGGATGGACCTAGAGATGATCATACTAAGTGAAATAAGTCAGATGGAGAAAGGCAAATACCATATGACATCACGCATGTGGAATCTAAATTATGACAAACTTATCTATGAAACACAAACAGATTCATGGGCAGAGAACAGACTTGTGGTTGCCAAGAGGGTGGGGGAGGGATGGACTGGGAGTGTGGGATTAGCAGATGCAAACTATTATATATAGAATGGATAAACAACAAGGTCCTACTGTACAGCACAGGGAACTATATTCAGAATCCCGTGATAAGCCAGAATGGAAAAGCATATGAAAAAGAGTGTGTGTGTGTGTGTGTATCTGAATCACTTTCCTGTACAGCAGAAATTAACACAACATTGTAAATCAACTATACTTCAATAAAATTTTCTTAAAAAGTCATTCATGGAAATAGCTGACAAAACCCGAGTGACAGCTAAGACAGGCCAGATTTTACATTATTATCTAGATATGTATCATGTAAATGATTTTCCACAATTGCACGTTTACACACACTTTGTATTTCAGCTAGCCATCAGTTATTTCCGAAGGTAATTTATCTACGATCTTCTAAGGTCTAAAAGTTTAGGTAAGAATGCAGAATTTTCTTGGTAGTAGCTGCTGTGATGTACACTCAGACGGAATTTACCTTCCTCCCAATTCCAAAATAAAGACTTTGGGTACTTGGTACTAAAATTCTGTGCCTTATGAATAACAGTGTTTCCATTAACCTCACTGACACTAGGTATCGGACTGTCGGTATTGCCTGGAATTTGATCTCCAATGATGCCAGCTTCTATCAATACTTACTTGTATGCACTGTTTCCACTGCAGTAAAATTTCACTTGAACTGTGACAGCTGGCTTTCATGTTTTGTGAGTACGATCTATTTCTGCCCCCTCTGCAACTCACAGTGATGTAAAATATTCTCTGTCATCACTATAGGTGTCAAAAATGAACCGCTGATCATCCGTCTCTTCCCTTGAAAATGGCAGTTTCACAGCAACAAACCCACTGTCCTTACTGACCCTCCCCCACTGTGGGTGAAGGAGTGGGGACGCCCTGGAGACACTGAGTGAGCACCTGGACTTCAGTTCCACCCCCAGCATCTCCCCAGGCTTCCTCCCCCAGGCCACTGCCTCACTGGGTGGATGGTCCAGTCTCTAGCCATGGTCACCTCATGAACTCCTGAATTTTCTCCTCTGCCCGCTGAAGTGATGCTGATTGAAACTGTCTCTCACTGGCCTCATCCAGGTCAGGGCCTTGATGCCCTGCTTGTTCCTAGGAAGGGAACTGAGACAGTGATCTCTCTATAGAAACATTCTTAATGAAATTCCTCAGGCAAACTCAGCGTGGTTCCACAAACACAGAACATAACTCTTCGTAGAAAAAAGAAGGGCTGCAGCCCATCAGAATGGGTCATGGAAGCAGGTGGGCTATACTGGGGCAGAAGGAAAGTCACACAGTGGTTTCCTCTGACCAGCTGAGTGGACCGTGAGACTGGGCACAGAAGAGAACTCTCACTCTGGGAAAACGAAGCACGCATGTCAGATACAGCACCCGTTTCCCCACTATTGCTGGTTAGCATGTGATACAGCAGAAACCACCATGAAAAAAAAGGAACATTCACAAAAATATTAATAGTATCTGAAAGAAGACATTAGCAGAAAGTATAACAGATAAATGAGATTGTCTGGGAACCTTGGGCTATAAATATCTGCTTTGATATTTGAAATGAGGAACAGTTTTGGAAAAACAACACAAAGAAGCAAGACTTATGACTCTACAACCTAGTGAAAAACAATTCATTATTTTGCAGAGCTTACTTAGATCAGACAAATAGAAGGTCCATAAGTGGCTCAGGGTACATCTTACGTTTCAGGCATTATTAAACAGTTTAAATAGTATCTTAGCTCATTTAATCTTCACTTTACTCTGGAGAAAACTGAGGCTCAGAGATGCTAAGGAATTAGCCCAATTCCAGCTTACAAGTGAGAAAGAAGAATTTTGAACTCAGATCAAATTCTGTTCTCATTCACTTTCAAAGGATGTTTTCCTGCACTTTCATTTTGGTCTTTCGGGGGAGGCAGAGTGGGGTTCTGGGTTTTTGGAAACACAGAATGATAAATACCTGGAATTCACTGCTGTTAATGTCCCCCTGAAATGCATTGGTTTTTGGTTTTTTTTTCATTTTTCCAAAATTGCACCAGAGATTGAGAGGAGAGGAAAAGATAAGTAACACTCAGGACATCAAAGTGAGGATAAACGGAGATTCACATTGGCAGAGAGCGATGCTAAAATAATAAGACCTGATGGCTATTAAATGAAATATGGCAAAAATGGTCCCTGACAGACTCCCTGAAAAGAAAGACAGGTGACGGACTATTATGGATTTGGCTACAACACAGGTCAAGACAACGGGTGTTTGCAAGTGCATGAAATCTCATTAAAGTGTCCTAAGATAAATGATGGATCTATTGATGGAAGTGTAGAAGAGCTAAACACAGCAGAGCTAAGAAACTAAGTCTTGAGAAGGAAGAAACCCACGCAACTGTGTCTGTGTGCCTCCTTTCCCCACTTCTCTCTCTCCATTTATTTCTTGGTTTAATTCTGCACATTTATTATGACCTTGCAGACCTTCTGGCTCACAACTCCGCTTTCCACCAGCACATGTGTGACAAATAGTGTGGACTGAATCCAGTCGACCTGACCTTCTCAGATCTCTGACTATAGAGATCATTGGCAGTTCGGGCTGGGCTTCCCTGGTTTCCCTAGAAAACCAAGTCTGAAACAAACATTGTAGGGTGATTACCAACCCAGAAAATAAGAGTGAAGGAAAGACGAGAGAGAGGGTGGTAAGGAAAGCAAATACAGGGTGATAAATGACCAAGTTGGCCAAAGCGTCATCAGAAAGCACAGCTGATTCGCTGTCACGCAGAGCATCGCAAAGGAGCCTTGTGGAAACACGGTTCACGCCACGATGGTGCTGACAGAACACTCCATGTCTCTCCAGTAAAGATTAAAGCCTTAATTCCAGGCCTACAAGATTGTGATTGGTGCTGGGGACCTTCCTGGAAAGCCACAGTCACAATGAGCAGAAATCTATGGCCAAGTAAGTGTACACACATGCAAAGATCAGCAACTGCACCTTGGGGTATCCGGGTATGGTGCAAAGCTTGACTCAGATGTCCAGTTCTTTGTTAATTAGTACAGTTAAGGATACCAGTCATTGTATAAGAAGGGCATTTACACACACACACACAGAGGATATAGACAGAGGGTGAGTGCAGGAGAGATGGATGGAAGATGGGAAGAAGCAGGATAGGAAATGATAAAAGAAATCGGACTAAAGGATGACCAAGGTCATGAACTAATTAATAACTTTAAGGAAAAAGGAGAAGAGTTGGCAAAGGAGAAAGACAGAAATGGAGGGAGGAGCCGTAGAGGGACACACACACACACACACACACACACACACACACACACACACACACACACACAGAGGCAGAGGAAGGGACAGAGAGACACAGAGAGAAAGAGGGAGTAGTCAAGGGACAGGGGGAAGCAGAGGTAGGTAATAAGATGGGAAAGAACAAGAGAAAAGATCTTTTGATCCTACTAACCACTGTTCAGATGATCATACTAAAACCCCTAGTTGGTTTTAGAAAATTAAAGTATTCATGTGGTGCTGGGATATCGGCAACAAATGAATGATGAGGCTAATTTTGTGAATTGGACCATGCCTGAACCTAAGAATGCCCTACCTCCTATTTTCCTTTTTACTTCATGTAATAAGGAAAACTCTCCAGCCGTCTTCACTATGATCACAAAGAGCAAGCTTTCCTATTTGAAGAATGGACTGACTGTATTTGCTTGGACAAAAAGTAAGGCAGCATCTAAACCCCGAAGGAGATGCAAAGAACTACCCACCAGTGGTGGCACCTGTTCTGTCTGTGCAGCTGGGAGTGATGTAAAGGAAATGACTTGGAAAGCAACACCGTTAAGCACTTACGTATGCCTATATATTTATGTCTACACAATACACACCAACATGCCGTATTTTATGACCACATTTATATGACTTTGTATATATCTTTGCAACAAATCCTGTCGGTTTTACTTCAAAAGTACTTCCGTCAAGCAGTCCAGTACCTGCGTCCTATGCACCCATGCTGATCCCGATGGGTAACACTCACCTCTGCTCTGACCATATGGCATTTTCTTGTTTGCTGGTTAGCATCTGTCATTATCTGGAGTGTGAGAGTGTGAGCTCTGGGGAAGGAGGGGCCTGTGTCCTTCACTGCTGACCCATCACCTGCGACAGAGCCTGGCACACTTTAATGCTGAAACCAAAATATCTTTCATTCACTGCCCGTCTCTCTGAAGGAATCCTCTTCAGTTCACTGTTAAACACAGATCTATCCCTAGTTGCTTCTTTTCCATTTTATAATTTAACAGATGAAACTATGTGACCTCTGACCACCTTCATGTGAATTACAGATTTTGTTTGTGTTCCCTGTACTAGCATGCCTTTACACACACAACAGTTAACAAAAGTGGAAATATATACTGCAGTCATTTCTCTATTATGTCATTGCCCTGATGATCTTTATTAAGCAGTAATTTTAAATCTTTCCTATTCAATGATAATTGATGTTGCAAACACTGACCCCTAGTGCCATTTTAGTACCAAAGTCAAATTGTCTGTGGTATTCTGTGATTTTTTTCTCTTTTGTTGTTTCCCTACTTATTTTAAAGTTCATCACTTATCCTACCTCTTCAGACTGTACATTTCTCCATGTGTCTCTTAAACAGATGTTTTGTTAATTAGAAAATTGGAGCCTCTGGAAAAATGGCAAGAGAGATGGGGTTAACGGATACAAGCTATTACATACAGAATGTATAAACAACAAGGTCCTACTTTATAGCACAGGGAACTATATTCAATATCCTGTGATAAACCATAATGGAAAAGAATATGAAAAAGTATATGTATGTATAACTAAATAACTTTGCTGTACAGCAGAAATTAATGCAACATTGTAAAAGAATTTTTTTAATGGCTAGAGGGAGAGTGAATGTGGTACCACCTGCCATAGAACAAGACTTCTTGTTAATACATCAGGAAGCTCTGACCCCTCCTTGGAACCTGTGAGACGACCTTGGATGACTTACTCTTTACATGGGATATACCGCTATTACTTTAGGAAACAAGGCTTTTCTCTCTTACGATGTTAGAATGTGAGATGAAGTTTGAAAAGAGATACCTATTAAACGCCTTACTGTTCTTGTCTTTCATATCATGTACATGCTTTGACTCCTCGCAATATGACCAGCATTTCATAACTGCACCATCGGTTAATAACAAGCTCTGGTTAGTCCAGGAGATGAATATGGTTTGTGCACGTTATTTCAATTATAGAAACTAGAACATGACCCCAAGACCTCTGTGTTTTCCTTTCTAAATGTCACACGCACTAAACAGCATGCATGTGTCATCTGTCTGGTGACAGGAAGGACAGCTTGCTGTTGATATTCTGGAGAAAGAATCCAAACATACCTCAACTTAGAGGCTGCTCCCATTTAAAGGATTAACTGAATGTCTTCTCTCCTATTAAATATAACATATTACAGTATGGTCTGTGTACACTTGGCCAACCTCAAAACTAAAGAAAAACATTTATTATTTTATTTTTCTTTCTTTGTGATTCAGTGTTGATATGAAGTCATAAAAAATACTGCATGTGATTACATTCAACTATTAGCACATTATTCTTGCACTGATGAGGTAACTGTCACACAAGCTCAAACCAATAGTTTAGTTACATGACAAATCCATGAGAAAGAGAAAGCGAATCAATTTATACCTGCGCCGACCAGCACTCACCAGCCCGAGAGGCTTGTCTGCTCCCCCGCCGCCAGGGCAGGCGGGGCTGGGAGCTGAGGCCCGGGCTTCGGTCGGAGCGCAGGGAGAGGACTGGGGTTGGCGGTGTGAACACAGCCCGCAGGGGGGTAGTGTGCCACGGCTGGCAGGGAGGGAGTCCGGGAAAAGTCTGGACCTGCCTAAGAGAAAAGAGACTTTTTCTTCCCTCTTTGGTTCCTGGTGCGCGAGGAGAGGTGATTAAGAGCGCTGCTTAAAGGAGCTCCAGAGACGGGCGCAAGCCGCGGCTAAAAGCGCGGACCCCAGAGACGGGAATGAGACGCTAAGGCTGCTGCTGCCGCCACCAAGAAGCCTGTGTGCGAGCACAGGTCACTCTCCACACCCCACTTCCGAGGGGCCTGTGCAGCCCGCCACTGCCAGGGTCCCGGGATCCAGGGACAACTTACCCAGGAGAACACACGGCGCGCCTCAGGCTGGTGCAACTTCACACCTCCTCTGACGCCACAGGCTCGCCCCGCACTCCGTGCCCCTCTCTCCCCCTGGCCTGAGTGAGACAGGGCCCCCGAATAAGCTGCTTCTTTAACCCTGTCCTGTCTGAGCGAAGAACAGACGCCCTCAGATGACCTACATGCAGAGACGGGGCCAAATCCAAAGCTGAACCCCGGGAGCTGTGTGAACAAAGAAGACAAAGGGAAATCTCTCCCAGAAGCCTCAGGAGCAGCCGATTAAACCTCCACAATCAACGTGATGTACCCTGCATCTGTGGAATACCTGAGTAGACAACGAATCATCCCAAATTGAGGAGGTGGACTTCAGGAGCAACAATATATATATTTTTTCCCTTTTTCTCTTTTTGTAAGTGTGTATGTGTGTGCTTCTGTGTGTGATTTTGTCTGTATAGCTTTGCTTTTACCATTTGTCCTAGGGTCCTGTCTGTCCGTTGTTTTTTTTTTTTACTACTTAAAAATTTTTTTTCCTTTAATTTTTTTAATAACTATTTTATTTTACTTTATTTTATTTCATTGTATTTTGACTTCTTTCTTTCTTTCTTTCTTTCTTTCTTTTCCCCCCTTTTATTCTGAGCTGTGTGGAGGACAGGCTCATGGTGCTCCAGCCAGGCAAAAGGGCTGTGCCTCTGAGGTGGGAGAGCCAAGTTCAGGACACTGGTCCACAAGACACCTCCCAGCTCCACGTAATATCAAATGGCGAAAATCTCCCAGAGATCTCCATCTCAACACCAGCACCCAGCTTCACTCAACGACCAGCAAGCTACAGTGCTGCACACCCTATGCCAAACAACTAGCAAGCCAGGAACACAGCCCCATCCATTAGCACAGAGGCTGCCTAAAATCATAAGGCCACAGACACCCCAAAACACACCACCAGACGTGGACATGCCCACCAGAAAGACAAGATCCAGCCTCAACCACCAGAACACAGAAACTAGTCCCCTCCACCAGGAGGCCCGCACAACCCACTGAACCAACCTTAGCTACTGAGGAGAGACACCAAAAACAAAGGAAACTACGAACCTGCAGGCTGCAAAAAGGAGACCTCAAACACAGTAAGTTAAGCAAAATGAGAAGACAGAGAAACACGCAGCAGATGAAGGAGCAAGGCAAAAACCCACCAGACCTAACAAATGAAGAGGAAATAGGCAGTCTACCTGAAAAAGAATTCAGAATAATGATAGTAAACATGATCCAAAATCTTGGAAATAGAAGAGAGAAAATACAAGAAACGTTTAACAAGCACCTAGAAGAACTAAAGAGCAAACAGTGATGAACAACACAATAAATGAAACTAAAAATTCTCGAGAAGGGATCAATAGCACAATAACTGAGGCAGAAGAACGGATAAGTGACCTGGAAGATAAAATAGTGGAAATAACTACTGCAGAGCAGAATAAAGAAAAAAGAATGAAAAGAATTGAGGACAGTCTCAGAGACCTCTGGGACAACATTAAACACACCAACATTCGAATTATAGGGGTCCCAGAAGGAAAAGAGAGAAAGAAAGGGACTGAGCAAATATTTGAAGAGATTATAGTTGAAAACTTCCTTAATATGGGAAAGGAAGTAGTTAATCAAGTCCAGGAAGCACAGAGAGTCCGATACAGGATAAATCGAAGGAGAAACACTCCAGGACACATATTAATCAAACTATCAAAAATTAAATACAGGGCTTCCCTGGTGGTGCAGTGGTTGAGAGTCCGCCTGTCGATGCAGGGGACACGGGTTCCTGCCCCGGGCCGGGAGGATCCCACATGCCACGGAGTGGCTGGGCCCGTGAGCCACGGCCACTGAGCCTGTGCGTCAGGAGCCTGTGCTCCACAACAGGAGAGGCCACAGCAGTGAGAGGGCCACATACCGCAAAAATAAATAAATAAATAAATACAAAGAACAAATATTAAAAGAAGCAAGGGAAAAACAACAAATAACACATAAGGGAATCCCCATAAGGTTAACAGCTGATTTTTCAGCAGAAACTCTGCAAGCCAGAAGGGACTGGCAGGACATATTTAAAGTGATGAAGGAGAAAAACCTACAACCAAAATTACTCTACCTACCAAGGATCTCATTCAGATTTGATGGAGAAATTATAACATTTACAGACAAGCAAAAGCTAAGAGAATTCAGCACCACCAAACCAGCTTTACAACAAATGCTAAAGGAACTTCTCTAGGCAGGAAACACATGAGAAGAAGACCTACAACAGTACACCCAAAACAATTAAGAAAATGATACTAGGAACATACATATTGATAATTACTTTAAATGTAAATGGATTAAATGCTCCAACCAAAAGACACAGACTGGCTGAATGGATACAAAAACAAGACCCATATATGTTCTGTCCTCAAGAGACCCACTTCAGACCTAGGGACACATACAGACTGAAAGTGAGGGGATGGAAAAAGATATTCCATGCAAATGGAAATCAAAAGAAAGCTGGAGTAGCAATTCTCATACCAGACAAAATAGACTTTAAAACAAAGACTATTACAAAAGACAAAGAAGGACACTACATAATGATCAAGGGATCAATCCAAGACGAAGATATAACAATTGTAAATATTTATGCACCCAATGTAGGAGCACCTCAATACATAAGGCAAAAACTAACAGCCATAAAAGGGGAAATTGACAGTAACACAATCATAGTAGGGGACTTTAACACCCCACTTTCACCAATGGACAGATCATCCAAAATTAAAATAAATAAGGAAACACAAGCTTCAAATGACACATTAAAGAAGATGGACTTAATTGATATTTATAGGACATTCCATCCAAAAACAACAGAATACACATTCTTCTCAAGTGCTCATGGAACATTCTCCAGGATAGACCACATACTGGGTCAAAAATCCAGGCTTGGTAAATTTAAGAAAATTGAAATCATATCAAGTATCTTTTCTGACCACAATGGTATGAGATGAGGTATCAATTACAGGAAATAATCTGTAAGAGATACAAACACATGGAGGCTAAACAACACACTACGTAATAACCAAGAGATCAATGAAGAGATTAAAGAGGAAATCAAAAAATACCTAGAAATAAATGACAATGAAAACACAACGACCCAAAACCTATGGGATGCAGCAAAAGCAGTTCAAAGAGGGAAGTTTATAGCAATACAATCCTACCTTAAGAAACAAGAAACATCTCAAACAAACAACCTAACCTTACACCTAAAGCAATTAGAGAAAGAAGACCAAAGAAAACCCAAAGTTAGCAGAAGGAAAGAAATCATAAAGATCAGTTCATAAATAAATGAAAAAGAAATGAAGGAAACGATAGCAAAGATCAATAAAACTAAAAGCTGGTTCTTTGAGGAGATAAACAAAATTGATAAACCATTAGCCAGACTTATCAAGAAAAAAAGGGAAAATACTCAAATCACTAGAATTAGAAATGAAAAAGGAGAAGTAACAACTGACACGGCAGAAATACAAAGGATCAGGAGAGATTACTACAAGCAACCATATGCCAATAAAATGGATAACCTGGAAGAAATGGACAAATTCTTAGAAATGCACAACCTACCAAGACTGAATCAGGAAGAAATAGAAAATATGAACAGACCAATCACAAGCACTGAAACTGAAACTGTGATTAAAAATCTTCCAACAAACAAAAGCCCAGGACCAGATGGCTTCACAGGCGAATTCAATCCAACATTTAGAGAGGAGTTAACACCTACCCTTCTCAAATTCTTCCAAAATATAGCAGAGGGAAGAACACTCCCAGACTCATTCTATGAGGCCACCATCACTCTGATACCAAAACCAGACAAAGATGTCACAAAGAAAGAAAACTACAGGCCAATATCACTGATGAACACAGATGCAAAAATCCTCAACAAAATATTAGCAAACAGAATCCAACAGCACATTGAAAGGATCATACACTATGATCAAGTGGGGTTTATCCCAGGAATTGAAGGATTCTCCAGTATATGCAAATCAATCAATGTGATACACCATACTAACAAATTGAAGGAGAAAACCATATGATCATCTCAATAGATGCAGTAAAAGCTTTCAACAAAATTCAACACCCATTTATGATAAAAACCCTCCAGAAAGTAGGCATAGAGGGAACTTTCCTCAACATAATAAAGGCTATATATGACAAACCCACAGCCAACATCATTCTCAATGGTGAAAAACTGAAAGCATTTCCACTAAGATCAGGAACAAGACAAGGTTGCCCACTCTCACCACTCTCATTCAACATAGTTTTGGAAGTTTTGGCCACCACAATCAGAGAAGAAAAAGAAAAGGTATCCAAATTGGAAAAGAAGTAAAGCTGTCACTGTGTGCAGATGACATGATAATATACATAGAGAATCCTAAAGATGCTACCAGAAAACTACTAGAGTTAATCAATGAATTTGGTAAAGTAGCAGGATACAAAATTAATGCACAGAAATCTCTTGCATTTCTATACACTAATGATGAAAAATCTGAAAGTGAAATTAAGAAAACACTCCCCTTTACCACTGCAACAAAAAGAATAAAATATCTAGGATAAACCTACCAAAAGAGAAAAAAGACCTGTATGCAGAAAATTATAAGACACTGATGAAAGAAATTAAATTGATATAAATAGATGGAGAGATATACCATGTTCTTGGATTGGAAGAATCAACATTGTGTAATGACTCTACTACCCAAAGCAATCTACAGATTCAATGCAATCCCTATCAAACTACCACGGGCATTTTTCACAGAATTAGAACAAAAAATTTCATAATTTGTATGGAAACACAAAAGACTCTGAATAGCCAAAGCAATCTTGAGAAAGATAAACGGAGCTGGAGGAATCAGGCTCCCTGACTTCAGACTATACTACAAAGCTACAGTAATCAAGACAGTATGGCACTGACACAGAAACAGAAATGTAGATCAATGAAACAGGATAGAAAGCCCAGAGATAAACCCACACACATATGGTCACCTTATCTTTGATAAAGGAGGCAAGAATATACAGTGGAGAAAAGACAGCCTCGTCAATAAGTGGTGCTGGGAAAACTGTACAGCTACATGTAAAAGAATGAAATTAGAACACTCCCTAACACCATACACAAAAATAAACTCAGAATGGATTAAAGACCTAAATGTATGGCCAGACACCATCAAAATCTTAGAGGAAAACATAGGCAGAACACTCTGTGACTTCAATCACAGCAAGATCCTTTTTGACCCACCTCCTAGACAAATGGAAATAAAAACAAAAATAAACTAATGGGACCTAATGAAACTTAAAAGCTTTTGCACAGCAAAGGAAACCATAAACAAAACGATGAAACAACCTACAGAATGGGAGAAAATATTTCCAAATGTAGCAACCAACAAGGGATTAATCTCCAAAATATTCAAACAGCTCATGAAGCTCAATAATTAAAAAAAAAACAGGGGCTTCCCTGGCGGTGCAGTGGTTGAGAGTCCGCCTGCCGATGCAGGGGACACAGGTTCGTGCCCTGGTCTGGGAAGATCCCACATGCCACAGAGCGGCTGGGCCCGTGAGTCATGGCCGCTAAGCCTGCGCGTCTGGAGCCTGTGCTCTGCAACGGGAGAGGCCACAACAGTGAGAGGCCCACGTACCGCAAAAAAAAAAAAAAAGAAAAAGAAATGAAATTGAGTTATTTGTAATGAGGTGGATGAACCTAGAGACTGTCATACAGAGTGAAGTAAGTCAGAAAGAGAAAAACAAATACAGTATGCTAACACATATACATGCAATCTAAAAAAAAAAAAAAAAAAGGTTCTGAAGAACCTAGAGGCAGGACAGGAATAAAGACATAGAGAATGGACTTGAGAACATGGGGCGGGGCAAGGGTAAGCTGGGACAAAGTGAGAGAGTGGCATGGACATATATACACTGCCAAATGTAAAACAGATAGCTAGTGGGAAGCAGCCGCATAGCACAGGGAGATCATCTCGTGCTGTGACCACCTAGAGGGGTGGGATAGGGAGGGTGGGAGGGAGACACAAGAGGGAGGGGATAAGGGGATATATGTACACATATAGCTGATCCACTTTGTTATACAGCAGAAACTAACACTCCATTGTAAAGCAATTATACTCCAAAAAAGATGTTTTTAAATAAAAGACATGTCCTTTCTTATTTGTAATCAGTCGAAAAAAATTGACTATCTGAAGCAAAACAAGTAGCAATGTATTAGAAGGTATATTATATAATAATAAACACATAATAATAGCACAATGGATGGGAGAGAGGAGTTAAAATTATATACTTTGGGGTTCTTACACTATACCTGAAATCATATGATATTATTTAAACATAGATTATAATAAATTAAAGATATGTAGAGCAACTATTAGAAGTCATAATGAAACAAATATAGCTAATAAGTTAATAAAGGAGATAGTATGAATAAAACTATTCAATTGTAATAAAAGCAGACAAAAATGAAAATAGGAAAAGAAGAGCGATAAAATGGAAACAATAAGCATGATGGTAAATATAAACATAACCGTATCAATGATTAGATGAAATATAAATGGCTAAATCCCCCAAAGATAACTGGTCGAAAATACAGAAATTGTCTGACTAGATTTAAAACCACAATCTAACTACATGCTTTCTACATGAAAACTACTTTAGATATGAAGACTGAAAGTGAATTAATGCAAAAGGTGTACCATGCAAACATTAACCAAAAGAAAGCTGGAATGGTCTATATTTTCCAAAAAGACAATTTCAGAATAAGGAATAATTCTAGGGATGAACAGGGACATTACATAATGATAAAGCGGTGAATTCATTAAGAATACACAAGGAGTTTCAACGTGGAGGCACCTAACAACAGAACTTTAAATACACAAAGCACAAAACAATGGAACTGAAAGGAAAAATAGACAAATCCACAATTACAGTTGAAAAGTCAACATTCTGCACTCATTAATCAATAGAATTAGACAGAAAATCTCAAGTACATAGAAGATTTGAACCTTACTACCTACCGCCAAAAATAGGAGGACACACATTCTTGTCAAGAATATGTGGAATATTCCTCAGTATAGCCCATACTCTCTGGGCCATAAAACAAACCCTGACAAATTTCAAAGCATTGAAATCAGGCAAATTTAATTTGATTGATTTTTTTCTATTAATCAAATTAAATTTTAAGTGAATAAGAGAAAAATATGTGGAATATCCCCAACACTTGGAAGTTCAAAAACAAACCCATGGGTCAAAGAGAAACTCACAAGGGAATTGTGAAAATTATTTGAATTAAAAATTCAAATAAAACTGAAGATAAAACATATAAAAAGTTGCAGAACATACACATATGAGAGAAGCCTTTAAAAATTAAATAAATGGAGAGTTATATGGTGTTCATGGATTGAAAGACACAACATTGTCAAGATATCAATTCCCTCCAAAGTTATTTATAGATTTAAAAAAATCCCAATCATAATCCCAGGTGGATTTTTTGTGAAAATTGAAAGTTCATTTGGAAAGTAAAGGAAATAGTCAATATAATTTGGAAAACAATCAAAAAATCTGAAGGCCTCTCACTTCTGATTTCATATTTAATATGAAGCAATAGTAATAAAGACAATGAAGTGAAAATTACAAAAAAGAAAGAGACTCATATATATAGTGAACAAACTAGTGGTTACCACTGGTGGGGGGAGGGGCAAGATAGGGGAGGGTATTAAGAGATACAAACTACTATGAGTAAAATAAATAAGCTACAAGGATATACTGTACAGCACAGGAGATATATCCAATATTTTATAATAACTATAAATGGAGTCTAGTCTATAGAAATGTTGAATCAGTATGTTGTACACCTGAAACTAATATAATATTGTAAATCAACTATACCTCGAAAAAAATTTTTCCCACCCACCCCAAAACTAGATAAATTTTGCATTCTTATTAAAAAAAAAGACAGTGAAGTTTATTAGTTTTATAGATTCCATATATGAGTGAAATCACACTGTATTTTTCTTTCTCCACCTGACTTATTTCACTTAGCATCATGCCCTCAAGGAAACTAAATTTTTGGTGTGAGCACACTGTAGGGTATGCAGAAGTAGAAATATGCTGTACACATGGAACTCATATAATGCTATAAGTCAATGTTACCTCAATAAAATAAAATATAAAGTAAAATACAGTGTGGTATTTGGTAAAAGAAAGACACACAGACCAATGGCACAGAGTAGACAGTAAAAAGTAGATCCGTACATATTTGGTCAATTGATTTCCAACAAATTTGCTAAGGAAATTCAAGAGAAAGGAGAGTTTATACAATAATTTGTTACTAAAAATAGGCATCATATGCAAAATAAAATTCAAATCACTGTTTGCAACATGTTCAAAATTAACTTAAAAGAGATCATCAATTTTAAACTAGAACTAAACTAAACTGAAGACAGAAAACTTCTACAAGAGAACATTGGATAATATATTAAGACTTCGGGAAAAACAAAGATTTCTTAGATAGGACACAAAACAATATGAAATTTAAAATGATATACTTATTAGACTCAATCAAAATAATCATACCTGCTCTTAGAAAGACACTTAAGAAAATAAAAATAAAATAATATCTAAAAGAGGATTTATATCTAGAACTATAATCTATAACGAAGAACTATCACAACTCAATAGGAGGACAAACAACTCAATAAAAATGAACAAAAGATGTGAACAGACACTTCATTTAAAAGACGTTGTAGAGACAGCAACTAAGGATATAAAATGGCCCTCAGCATCATTAGTCATTCAGTAATAGAAAGAAAATCACAGTGATAAACCATTACTTACTAGTGAGGATGTAGAGAAAGTATAACCCTCAAGCATTGTTGGTGCAAAATGCAAAGGTTACTATCGCTTTGGAAAACAGTTTTGCAACTTCTTATATAGTTAAACATATTTACTATGTTACCTAGCAATCTCTCTCCTAGGTTTTTACCTAAGAGAAATGAAAATATACATCCACTCAAAATTCTGTAGGTAAATATGTAATCCCTGGAGAAAATGTGAAAGGTTTACATAATTTTGAAGAATTTCAATTTCTTGCAGTTTTTATTACATTCGGTGTTAACGTTAAATATCTGTGTTCTTAAAATCATGATAGGTAGGGACTTCCCTCGTGGCGCAGTGGTTAGGAATCCACCTGCCAATGCAGGGGATGCGGGTTTGAGCCCTGGTCTGGGAAGATCCCACACGGCGCAAAGCAACTAAGCCCGTGCACTACAACTACTGAGCCTGAGCTCTAGAGCCCACGAGCCACAACTACTGAGTCTACGTGCTGCAACTGACACCCACGTGCCACAACTACTGAAGCCCATGCACCTAGAGACTGTGCTCTGCAACAAGAGAAGCCACCGCAATGAGAAGCCCGAGCACCACAACAAAGAGTAGCCCCCGCTCGCAGCAACTAGAGAAAGCCCCGCGCAGCAACAAAGACCCAACGCAGCCAAAATTAAATAAAATAAAAAATTTTTTTTAAATAGAGAAATACTTTAAAAAACTCATGATAGGGCTTCCCTGGTGGCGCAGTGGTTGAGAGTCCACCTGCCGATGCAGGGCACACGGGTTCGTGCCCCGGTCCGGGAAGATCCCACATGCCGCGGAACGGCTAGGCCCGTGAGCCATGGCCACTGAGCCTGCGCGTCCGGAGCCTGTGCTCCGCAACGGGAGAGGCCACAACAGTGAGAGGCCCGCGTACCGCAAAAAAAAAAAAAAAAAAAATCATGATAGGTTTCTTTTCTTGTATGAATTAAACAATGTTTTAACTTCTGGGCTGGACAATACTTCCAAAGAAAAAGAGGGGGTTTGTTCATCTGTTTGTTTATTCATGGACATGATTATGGAAGATACGGCAATGTGAGTTAAGTTTTCATTTATGAGCCTGAAACTTCCCCATAACTCACCGTACCATTAATAGTTTGTTCTTTCTCATTAAGAAGTAAACAGTTAGCAAATACTTACGATTATCTCTTTTAAATAAGCAAAACTAAGATTTGTAAGCATCATTTTGGTTAAGACAGTCTGTAAACATAGATTGCAGAAATGGAACATGGGGTGGTAACCAAATTACTGTGAGAAATATCTTTCCAGTGCTTGATCACTATGTAATATTGCTGTTGGAATATAGAAACCTGATCATTAAACTTGCCAACAACTGGTAACATAATTAAAATTGTGTATCACAAGTGGCCATTCTCTCTGCTCTGAAGGACACATTAAAAAAAAAAAAAATCCAGAACAACCAACCTTCCACTTTAGAGGCAAGGTCCATGTCCTTCCCTAAACTGTTGACTCTCACTAGTGGGCAAACTCCAGATGTGAGGGAAGAGTCTTGACCCAAGCAAGTTGCTGAGGTGACCAGAAGTAACGTATGAATTTATGTATTCACCCATGCATCTATTCAACAAGTACTTATTGAGTGCTTTCCACGTTCCAAATAGTGTTCCAGGTTCTGAGAACACGGCACAAGACAGCGTCCCTCACCTTCAAGGAGCCTACGTCCTAGTGAGAGGCACTCAAAGAAAGAGACCACATAATGAAATTTCAGGTAGTGTTCACTGCTATCATGAAAATAGAGAAAGACGGGTGTAGAGAGTGATGGCCGACTCACCGAGAAGGGGCAGTTTGAGCAGAGAGAGGAATGATGAGAAGAACCAGAGATTATCCCATAGATTTTTTTTACTGGAAGTGGGCAGCTACATTCAACTATCGTCACAGACTTCACACGTCCAAGGACTGTCCTCATTTCACCTGTAAAACCTCTACAACCCGTTATCCCAATCCCCACGCCTCCTCGCAAGTTTTGTCATCACGGTGATGCTATTCATATTATTCTGCAATTAATCTGACAACAATTAGGTAAAAATAGTATCATGGGTACAAAATAGGATAAAATAAGGAGCAAATGTCTCTAGGGTAATTTAAACATAAAATAGGAGGCCAAGGGCACTAAGTGTTTAGGAAGGACATCTGTTAATTTTCTCTAATATTCTTTGCTCATGGCCCGTGCACGCATTCTGAGGGCAGAATAATACAGGAGGAGACATGAGGAGTAATTCTTGATTTGTAACTGCTATTACAAAGTTTAGATTTGTAATTCTTTTTTAAGCCTTTAGAATTTTCATGCCCATTGCTCTCTAAAAATACCACATGCTCGAAAATCTAGAAATATAAATGGCATTGTGAGATAAGCAACATGTTTAAAGCATCTTAGATTCAGTCTAAGGCTAAAATTCTGATTTAAGTGTATGGCAACACTGCAATAGCTCCCCAATCTAATTAAATGGCTAATACTTTGATAAAACGTGTTCTTGAATAGAAAATTCTATCCATTGATTTAATATTTACTTCATAGAATTAAAGCACTGTCCGCAAAATAAAAGGCATGCCCATTTTTAGAATTGCAGTTATTCTGACCTTTATCTTTTCAGAAACCTGACTGTGCATGTATGTGAAATACTTAGTTTAGACTTACCCTTCATTTAGCATGAAATTTGAATACATTTATCTGCCTATTCCTTCAAGGCTATTTTTTTCTGAAGTGCATATCAGCCGGATGCAGGTGTATTAAGCTCTTTGGCCCCTATTTTAGAATTCCAGTAAATAACTGCATCCCTATTTATATGTTTGAAGTTTTATCTTGCTAAGGACACACATACATACACACACAATTGGACGCTGAGTCATATGTAGAAATGTTTCTATAAATATACGGGAGGACATTTTGGTGTTCTACAATCTGTTGTAATCAAAACACATTAAATGTTAACATAATTGCAGCTGCATATTTTGTTAGGCTGCCTTAATCAAGGATTCCAAAAATGGCCTAAGTCATAAGTGAAAGTCAAGTTCTATAAGATCAAAAGCAAACTAAAGATACCAAAACCCATCTGCTGAGGACAGCCTTTAAGAGTCAGCCCCAACTATGCTTCAAGTATTTTGTGTGTGTGTATGCTGCAAATGTTTTAATAATCCATTACTTTCTACCAGGCATGACTCTAGGTCCTGTTGAGGCTTATCAATGGATGTACTTGTCTTTAAAAATAATTCTGCTTTGGATAAAGAAGACGTGGCACATATATACAATGGAGTATTAGCCATAAAAAGAAACGAAACTGAGTTATTTGTAGTGAGGTTGATGGACCTAGAGACTTGTCATACAGAGTGAAGTAAGTCAGAAAGAGAAAAACAAATACCGTATGCTAACACATATATATGGAATCTTAAAAAAAAAAAGGGTTCTGAAGAACCTAGAGGCAGGACAGGAATAAAGACACAGACGTAGAGAATGGACTTGAGGTCATGGGGAGGGGGAAGGGGAAGGGTAAGCTGGGACAAAGTGAGAGAGTGGCATGGACATATATACACTAGCAAATGTAAAATAGATAGCTAGTGGGAAGCAGCCGCATAGCACAGGGAGATCAGCCCAGTGCTTTGTGACCACCTGGAGGGGTGGGATAGGGAGGGTGGGAGGGAGACGCAAGAGGGAGAGGATATGGGGATATATGTATACGTATAGCTGATTCACTTTGTTATACAGCAGAAACTAACACATCATTGTAAAGCAATTATACTCCAATAAAGATGTTAAAAATAAATAATAATAATTCTGCTTGCACAGTGGCTCTTCAGCATATTTCCACACATGGGCAGAATCCTACTGAATTTTAGTGGATTCAGTCAGACTCATTCCCTGTTCCCTAGAGACAAATAACCACAGCATAGAACTAGTAGTCAGTGTGATGCCCTCTTATGTGGGGAGCTAGGGTTGAACTCATGTCTAAACACTGTTCCCACACATCTGAGCCAGACCTAAATTCTTCAGAGTGTCTAAGTTTTGGGCAATTATTTTCATCACATAAATTGTCCCAGTTCCATTAAAAACAACTCAGATCACATGGGAGACGGACCAAAGAGGGGGAGACAATGGAGGGAATTGAGGAAACTGATTTTAACTGTTTTTCATGGGCTTCATGTTACTGATGAATAGTGAGTAAGAAGCTTAGAAAAATTCCTTCAACCTTTTCTAGGGTTTGAATATCCCAGAGAAACAGTAAAAGTACTAGGCTGGAAAATAAACATAGGCTGTCTTCCATTTAGGGTTGGATTTTATTGATCCAAGCAAAGATTCAAGACAATGGATTAAATAAAGGCAGAGGAGAAGCTAAGAAATGGAACAATCTTGCAAAACTTAGAAAATAACTATTTTGCAATGAGAAAATTATAAGTATTATGGAGGACATTCAGGACCATTTCAGGTACTTCTAGACTAAGTTGATAGAGTTAGTGTAGTTAGTATATGACTGTGGAACATCAGACTTGTATTGGTTCCTTACTGATCACTGTGTCTTGTAAGACTGGCAAACACTCAGGAAGCTAAACCATCCCTGAAATCTCATTCCTAACCTCCTTCTTCCATTTTATTTTGCCTGTGAATATCCTTTTGGAGCTTGAGACAGAGGACCAAATTTCTTTTTGTCACTTTACTCAAGCTTAGTTTTTCACGCTCAGTGTGTCTGGTGGTTAAGTGCCCTGTCACGAGACGGCTAAAAGCAAGTAACCTGAATTCAAAATCTGGATTCAAAGAGCTCCGGTGTGTGTTTGAATATAGGAGCTAGCACTAACAGATATTAAAACACACAATAACACTCTGTAAGTAAAACATTGTGGCATTGACTTATCAATAGATGGGTGTACCAATTGAAAAAAATTTTTAAATCCCCAAATAATGAAAATATAATATGTAATGTAGATGGCATCTCAAATTGGTGACAAAAAGATAATTTCAGGGCTTCCCTGGTGGCGCAGTGGTTGAGAGTCTGTCTGCCGATGCAGGGGACACGGGTTCGTGCCCCGGTCCAGGAAGATCCCACATGCCGCGGAGCGGCTGGGCCCGTAAGCCATGGCCGCTGGGCCTGCGCGTCCAGAGCCTGTGCTCCGCAACGGGAGAGACCACAACAGTGAGAGGCCCGCGTACCGCAAAAAAAAAAAAAAAAAGATATTTTCAAATAGATAATTACATCCAAAAATATAAAATTATCCAATTCCTTACACCATACCCTAGAATATATTCCAAGTGTATAACAGATATAAATATTAAAAATGGGAACATCCCACTGTGTGTTAGATACTGTTTTCAACTTGGTTAAGACTTGGACTGTGTTTTTCCCAGAATCTTCTCACCATGAGTTGGTTAGAGTTGACTAAAAGAGAAACTAAGTTAGTGTCTGGGATCTGAGTTAGGGTGCAGGATGCTGAGGGCTGGCATCACCCAAAGGCTGGTGGTGGTTAATGGTGGCTGTTGGCCGAGACCTTATGTGGGGCTGTCGGCCAGAACATCACAAGAACATAGAGACACCTGGGTAAACTGACAGGTGAGAAATAGTATCTCAGTGCACTTCTAATCTATATTTCTTTTATGACATGCAAGGTTGATAATCATTAGTATGCTTAAGGATAATTTTTTCACCGAAGTATTTACATCTCCTGCTATTTTTTTCGCCTAGAACTTATTTGTCTTTTCCTTCTTGACTTTCAGAATCTCTTTATATAGAGGGAATATTAACCCTTGATCAGTGATATCATTTGCACATGTTTTCTTATTTTATCATCTGTTGTTTTTCATGAGAAATATTTTTACTTCTATGTCATCAAAATTATCACTCACTTCCCTTATATTCTCTGGAATTTTAATAAGAGCTAGAAAATTTTCCCACTTCCAGTAGAGGGAGTTACCCATGTTTTCCTCTCGTCATTTGCATTACATAGCTTTTGTTATGTAACGAGACACTCAACATTGTGTGGCTTAACGTGGGTTGATAAATTTTTTCTGTAAAGCCCAAAAGGCCAGACTGTAAGCACTTAGGCTTTGTGGGCTGTGTGGCCCCCGTTGTAACTACTCAACTCTGCTATATGACGCTGACTTCTGTTCTCTTTTAAAACCCTGGTTTTACAGACAGGGAATTTGTCCTTGTGCATAAACTCCTCACAGTTATCTGCTTCTTAGATGAAAGGACATAGAAGGCCAAGCCATGAGCAACAGAGACACTGGAACCAAGATCACCCTCAGAGAACAGAAGGGTGCAATGAACGAAGGACCCTCCCGAGGAAATGTGGAGGTCAGTGCACTGGAATTCATTTCTAGGGATATGACCTGGGTCCGTCTCTAAAAGAGGAAAAACTATTCTTCAATAATGCATAAAGCAGAATAACAAATTTAGAAGGATAAATTTTAAGACTGTAGAATTTATACTGCATATTTTAAATAAATTCAAATTAAATTATAAATATAGTAGTACAAAAGAAAGAATGTATACCTATGACTAAGCCTGACTAGTATAGGTTTACTGATTTTAAATTGTTTCTATTAAAATTGAAATGGGGCTTCCCTGGTGGCGCAGTGGTTGAGAGTCCACCTGCCAATGCAGGGGACACGGGTTCGTGCCCCGGTCCGGGAAGATCCCACATGCCACGGAGCGGCTGGGCCCGTGAGCCATGGCTGCTGAGCCTGCGCATCCGGAGCCTGTGCTCCGCAACAGGAGAGGCCACAACAGTGAGAGGCCCGCGTACCGCAAAAAAAAAAAAAAAAATTTGAAATGATTAGTATGACTCCAACGTTGAAAACATTTTTGCATGAAACAAAGTTATAACAAATATATACAACTAACAATGAAAGGCAAAAACTGTCATGTGTTACTTTTGAAGTAAATTATAAGTAAATTTGAACTGAGAAAATTTTGATATTAATATTTAAGAAGATAATGTATCCTCAATATATATGAGGATGAATATTTTTTAGAATTATTCTACAAATGTGAATTTGGAAAGGCAATTTTCTGGCATGTGATCTGAAAATTAATCATAATTTTTTTTGGGGGGGGGAAGGTGCACTATGAATCATGTGAATTCCAATCATTAACTTACATGGAGAAAATGATGCTAAAAATTGTCTTAGGGGGCATTCATAGAAGGTTGAGTATTTATCCTGAATTCTTTACTTAGGTTCTAAAAGCCTAAGTAATGCATTCAGAAATGCTACTCCTTCTCCCCCCAAATTATAAACAAATTCTATGACCCTATGTTATAGGGATACTTGACTACATCTATTCTTTAGTGATAGTATGTTTATGTCTGTGCATGTGTGTGTATTTGTGTGAGCCAAGAAAGAGGGAGAGAGAGAAAGAGGAGTTACACATTTCTCTTCAATAAATGGTGATTTCTGCCCTGTGATTCTAAGTCTAGCAGTTGTTTTGTCAATTTCTATAACGGCTTCTTTATTTTCTCAACTAGAGATGATGTCCTGCTGCTGTCACAAGCTGAGAATTGACCCAGTTAAGTTCTGTAGTCAGTCATAATAGCACTGTGATCATCATACCTTAGGATCCACAGCTGGTAAACTTCAGTTTATACTGATAATCTCGGTGTTAATGGGAGTTACCCCAGTCCATTTAATTTTTCTCTTCCATATTGAGCAAGATACTAGCACCGAGCTTTATCTAGTTATTCAGAGTAAGTAAAGTTATAACTAATGTTGACAGACAACAGACAGCTCCCCAACTGTGGCTCCGTTTTTCCAAAATGCAGGGGGCCTTTGTTTGAGTTGATCATCTGGCAGAACCAGCATGGCCTGGAGTCTAACTTGCCCCTTCCAGGTATGATATCAGGGGCCCACACTGCCAGAGTTCTCAGGTGTGATGTATGCATTTGCTTCAGTAAAGTGAATGCTACTTTGTCACATGGATTTTTGTACAAAGTGACTACGAATAATGCAAATAAATTTAACAAAAATTCATCAAAAATAAATATTTACTCTAAAAACAATTATGTTGCAAGTTCACTTATACACCATGGCTAAAACATTGTTTTCAGTGTTGCCTAATTTAGGGTCCACCCAGTGATGGGCAGCCCCCATGCGAGTCAATTGTGCGCATCTCTTCTCAACTCTGTTAGCTGATGCTCCATACTGGTAGTTTAAATTAGTATTTATACTAATATTTATGCCACAGCAATGATCAAATGCTGCAAGTTAAGGTTCCCCCATCTATGAAGAGCCCATTGTTAAATGTTTACCACCATAGCATACCACTGGATCAGCTCACTTTTTTCTTCTCAGTTAAGTCTATTGTATTTACCTATATTTTTATTTTTTCCTACATGTTTTCTTCTTTCCTGTTTTTCCCAGTATACTTTTTATCACTTCTATTCTGTTTCAAGAACTTCCTTCATCCATTCATTTAGGGCACATATAGTGGAACAAATTCCCTTACTTTTTATTTATCTGAGAATGCCTTTCTTCTACATTCATAAAGGGTATCTTTACTACAGATATAATTCTGAATTTACGGTTCTTTTCTTTCAGCACTTGACAAATGTCATGTCACCTCCTTCTGATCTACATAGTTTCTGATGAAATATCTGCTATCATTTGAATTGCTTCACCCTCTGGATAAGGTACTATATTTCTTTCATTTCTTTCAAGATTCTTTTCTTTGTCATTAATTTTCAGAAGTTTAATTATGATGAATGTTGATATGGATTTCACTGGATTTATCCTCTTTGAGTTTCCTCAGCTTCTCTAATGTGTAGATTTATGTCTGTTGGTAAATTCAGGAAATTTTCAACCCTACTCTTTTCCTCCTCTCCTTCTGTGATTTCAGTAATACAAATGTGAGATATTTTGAGATAGTCTCATAGGTCACTGGGGCTCTGTTCACTCTTTTATAAAGTCTATTTTCCCTCTGTTGTTCTACCTGCAAGTTCACTGATTCTCTTCTCTGTCCTCTTCATTCTGCTGTTAAGTCTATCCATTTAGATTTTTATTTGATTGCTGTATTTTTCAGTTCTAAAAATGGTCCATTTGCTTCTTCTTTCTACTTCTATTTATTTTCTGAGACTTTTTATTTCTTTGCTGAGACTTTCCATTTTTTCATTTACTTCAAACATGTTCATTATTGCACACTGAAGTACTTTTTCTGAAGGCTACTTTAAAATTCTTTGCAGATAATTCTCACATCTGTGTTACATCACTGTGGACATCTGTTGATCGTCTTTTCTCATTCAAATAGGATTTTTCTGGTCCATGACTTGATGAGTGATTTTATATTCTATTCTGGAGATTTGGGGTGCTATGGAATGAGAATCTGGGTCCTATTTAAATCTGGTTTCACAAGGCTCCTAGGACACTGTGCCAGCAGACGAAAGAAGTACTGCATTTTTATGGGCATGAGGCAACGTGTGCTCCAGGCCAGCCTCAGGTGCAGATGCCAGTGTGCGTGGCCCACACGCAGATGTGGGGCTGAAAACACAGTTGAGCCCCAGGAGCCATGCAACTAAGGAAGAAGAGCTGAAGTCTCTCCTTGCGGCTGCACAAGCCACAGATTACACACACACACCTGCGAGGCATGTATTAATCAAACTGACAAAAATTAAATACAAAGAAAAAATATTAAAAGCAACAAGGGAAAAGCAACAGATAACATACAAGGGAATCCCCATAAGGTTATCAGCTAATTTTTCAGCAGAAACTCTGCAGGCCAGAAGAGAGTGGCACAGTATATTTAAACAGATGACGGGGAAAACCTACAACTAAGAATACTCTAATCATCAAGGCTCTCATTCAGATTTCACAGAGAAATGAAAAGCTTTATAGATAAGTAAAAGCCAAGAGAATTCAGCACCACAAAACCAGCCTTACAACAAATGCTAAAGGAACTTCTCTAGGCAGGGGAAAAAAAAAGAAAACAGGCCACAACTAGAAGCAAGAAAATCACAAATGGGAAAGCTCACCAGTAAAGGCAAACATAAAGTAATAGTAGGAAATCATCCACACACAGATATGATATCAGAACCAGCAACTATGAGAAGTGGAGAGTACAAAGGCAAGAAATGGGAATTTCATTAGAAATTAAAAGACCAGCAACTTAAAACAACCTTGTACACATATAGACTCCTGTATCAAAAGATCATGGGAACTGCAAACGAAAAAACTGCAATACACACAGAAAAAAGAAAAGGCAACCCAAACACAACAATAGGATAGTCATCAAACCACAGAAGAAGAGAACAAAAGAAGGGAAGAAAGAAGACTGACAAAAACAAATCCAAAACAATTAAGAAAATGGCAATAAGAACATACCTATCCATAACTACCTTAAGTGTAAGTGGATTAAATGCTCCAGCCAAAAGACATAGACTGGTTGAATGGATATAAAAACAAGACCTATGTATATGCTGTCTACAAGTGACCCACTTCAGACCTAGGGACACATACAGACTGAAAGCGAGGGGATGGAATAAGATATTCCAGGCAAATGGAAATCACAAGAAAGCTATAGTAGCAATACTCATTTCAGACAAAATAGACTTTAAAATAAAGACTGTTAAAGGGACAAGGCAGGACACTACATAATGATCAAGGGATCAATCCAAGAAGAAGACATAACAATTGTAAATATATATGCACCCAACATAGGTGCACCTCAATATATAAGGCAAATGCTAACAGCCATAAAAGGGGAAATCAACAGTAACACAATAATAGTGGGGGGATTTAACACACCACTTACACCAACAGACAGATCATCCCGACAGAAAATTAATAAGGAAACATGAGCCTTAAATGACACATTTCACCAGACAGACTTAACTGATATCTATAGGACACTCCATCTGAAAGCAGCAGAATACACTAGCTTCTCAAGCGCACATGAAACATTCTCCAGGACAGATCACATCTAGGGTCACTAATCAAGACTCAGTAAATTTAAGAAAACTGAAATCATATCAAGCATCTTTTCTGACCACAATGCTATGAGATTAGAAATAAATTCTAGGAAAGAAAAACTGTAAAAAAACATAAACACATGGAGGCTAAACAATGTTACTAAACAACCAATGGATCACTGAAGCAATCAAAGAGGAAATCACATAATACCTGTAGAAAAATGACAACAAAAAACAACAATCTAAAACCTCTGGGATGTGGCAAAAGCAGCTTCAAGACGGAAGTTTACAGCAATACAATCTTATCTCAGGAAATAAGAAAAATCTCAAACAACCTAACCTTACACCTAAAGCAACTAGAGAAAGAAGAAAAAACAAAATCCAAAGTGAACAGAAGGGGAAAAAAATCACAACGATCAGAGCAGAAATATATAAAATAGAAACAGAGAACAGCAGAAAAGATCAATGAAACTAAAAGCTGGTTCTTTGAAAAGATAAACAAAATTCATAAACATTTAGCTAGTGTCATCGGGAAAAAGGGAGAGGGCTCAAATCAATAAAATTAGAAATGAAAAAGGAGAAGTGCCAATGAACACCACAGAAATATAAAGGATCATAAGAGACTACTACAAGGAACTATACATCAATGAAATGAACAATCTAGAAGAAACTGACAAATTCTTAGAAAGATACAACCTTCCAAGACTGAACCAGGAAGAAAGAGAAAATATGAACAGACCAATCACAAGTACTGAAACTGTGATTTTAAAAGTTCCACCAACAAAAGTTCAGGAGCAGATGGCTTCATAGGTGAATTCCATCAAACATTTAGTTAAGAGTTAACACCTATCCTTTTGAAACTCTTCCAAAAAATGGCAGAGGAACACTTCCAAGCTCATTCTATGAGGCCACCACCACCCTGACCAAAACCAAAGATACCACAAAAAAACCCCACAAAATTACAGGCTAGTATTTCTGATTAAAATAGATGCAAAAATCCTCAACAGAACACTAGGAAACAGAATCCAACAACACACTGAAAGGATCATACACCATGATCAAGTGGGATTTATCCCAAGGATGCAAGGAGTCTTTGATATACACAAATCAATCAATGTGATACACCACATCAACCAACTGAAGCATAACAACCATATGATCATGTCAACAAATGCAGAAAAAGATTTTGACAAAATCCAACACCTATTGCACTTCCCTGGCAGTCCATGGGTTAAGATTTCGCCTTCCAATGCAAGAGGTGCAGGTTTGATCCCTGGGCAGGCAGCTAAGATGCCACATGCCTCACGTCCAAAAAATCAAAATATAAAACAGAAGCAATATTGTAACAAATCCAATAAAGACTTTAAAAAATGGTCCACATCAAAAAATTCTTTAAAAAATCCAACACCAATTTATGATAAAAATTCTTCATAAAGTGGGCACAGAAGGAACCTACCTCAACATAGTAAAGGCCATATATGACAAACCCACAGCTAACATCATTCTCAATGGTGAAAAACTGAAAGCATCTCCTCTAAAATCAGGAAGAAGACAAGGATGTCCACTCCTGCTACTTTTATTCAACATAGTTTTGTAAGTTCTAGCCACAGTAATCAGAGAAGAATAAGAAATAAGAGGAATCCAAATTGGAAAAGAACAAGTAAAACTGTCACTCTTTGCAGATGACATGACACTATACATAGATAATCCTAAAGATGCCACCAGAAAACTACTATAGCACATCAATGAATTTGGTAAAGTTGCAGGATACAAAATTAATACACAGAAATATGTTGCATTTCTATACACTAACAACAAAAGATCAGAAAGAGAAATTAAGGAAGCAATCCAACTTACCATAGCATCAAAAAGAATAAAATACCCAGAAATAAATCTAGCTAAGGAGGCAAAAGACCTGTCCTCTGAAAACTGTAAGATTCTGATGAAAGAAATCAAAAAGGACACAAACAGATGGAGAGATATACCATGTTCTTGGATTGGCAGAATCAACAGTGTGAAAATGACTATACTACGCAAAGCAATCTACAGATTCAGTGCAATCCCTATCAAACTACGAATGGCATTTTTCACAGAACTAGACAAAAAAGTGCACAGTTTATATGGAAACACAAAAGACCCCAAACAGCCAAAGCAATCTTGAGAAAGAAAAACGGAGCTGGAGGAATCAGGCTCCCTGAGTTCAGACTATACTACAAAGCTACAGTAATCAAGACAGTATGGTACTGGCACAGAAACACAAATATAGATCAGTGAAACAGGATAGAAAGCCCAGAGATAAACCCACACACATATGGTCACCTTATCTTTGATAAAGTTGGCAAGAATACACAGTGGAGAAAAGACAGCCTCTTCAATAAGTGGTGCTGGGAAAACTGGACAGCTACATGTAAAAGAATGAAATTAGAACACTCCCTAACACCATACACAGAAACAAAGTCAAAATGGATTAAAGACCTAAATGTAATGCCAGACACCATCAAAATCTTAGAGGAAAACCTAAGCAAAACACTGACATAACTCTCAGCAATATCTTTTTGGGTCCACCTCTTAAGTAATGAAAATAATAACAAAAATAAACAAATGGGACCTAGTTAAAATTAGAAGCTTTTGCACAGAAAAGAAAACCATAAACAAAACAAAAAGACAACCCACAGAATGGGAGAAAATATTTGCAAATTATGCGACTGATAAGTGATTAATCTCCAAAATATACAATCAGCTCATGCAGCTCAATATCCAAAAAACCCAAAAAAACTCCAAAAATGGGCAAAAGATCTAAACAGACATTTCTCCAAAGAAGACATACAGATGTTCCAAAAGCACATGAAAAACTGCTCAACGTAATTAATTATTAGAGAAATGCAAATCAAAACTACAATGACGTATGACCTCAAGCTAATCAGAATGGCCATCACCAAAAAATCTACAAACAATAAATACTAGAGAGGATGTGGAGAAAAGAGAACCCTCCTACACTGTTGGTGGGAATGTAAATTGGTACAACCATTATGGAGAAAAGTACGGAGATTCCTTTAAAAACTAGATATAGAACTACCATATGATTCAGAAATTTCAATCCTGGTCAGATACCCAGAGAAAACCATAATTTGAAAAGACACATGCACCCCCATGTTACTGAAGCACTAGTTACGAGCCAGGATATAGAAGCAAACTGTGTCCACGGACAAAAGAATGGATAAAGAAGATGTGGTACATATATACAATGGAGTATGACTCAGCCTTAAAAACGAATGAAATAATGTCATTTGCAGCAACATGGATGAACCTAGAGATTGTCATATTGAAGGAAGTAAGTCAGACAGAGAAAGCCAAATATCATATATCACTTACTTGTGAAATCTAAAAAAAAGTTACAAATGAACTTATTTACAAAACAGAAATAGAGGCACAGATGTAGAAAACAATCTTATGGTTACAAGGGGGAAAAGAGGAGGGAGGGATAAATGGGAGGCTGGGATTGACATATACATGCTACTATATATAAAATAGATAACTAATAACGACTCACTGTATAGCACAGGAAACTCTACTCAATACTCTGTTATGACCTGTATGGAAATATAATCTAAAGAGTGAATATAGGTATGTGTATAACTGATTCATTTTGCTGTACAGCAGAAACTAACAGAACATTGTAAATCAACTACACTCCAATAAATATGAAAAAAAATACAAAAGTAAATGTAAATAGATTGTTTTATTTTTATCATTCTTAATACACTAATTATATTTATTAGGTGCATATTAAATGCCAGAGTTTCCTCTAAGTACTTTTTCTGGCACTATTATCTTCACTGTACAGATTAGAAACCTGAGGCACAGAGAACATAAGACAAAAACAGTCCCAGTTATTACCTGGAGTCAGAAAGATTTTCTGAGAGCTCACATTTCCAAGCAACACAATAAACTGTCTTGTATGTAAATTTGGTAGAATCTTAAATACTTTTAAAACATACAATCATGAAAATTCATAAATACATAGGAATTTAAATCATTACTGTCACCTTATACTGCATGATCATTAAACTGGAGTCAAATACAAAATGTATCCAAAATCCACACAAATGAAGACCATTACATCCATTAATCCATCAATGCAACAGAAATTCAGAAAAAATTGTCAAAATGGAAAACCATTTTCAATCTCATTAGTATAAAACCAAAAGGTGATTGTTAAAGTTTTCAAATAAAACTAAGAGGAGTTTTCATGAACAAGTCATTTATTATTTTTCTTTGGGGGAAAAAAATTAAGCAAAATTTTTTTGCATTTTTTGACTCTTTATTTTCTCCTCAACTTGGCATCACAAAAAACAAAGATCAAAGCTATGCCTTGAATTTGTTTGAAAGATACATCTTCTCACTTTTCCAAACATGAGAGAAAAAAATTGGCATTTCACAACAAATAACTGGAATCAGAAATGTGTTTACCTTACAAATCTCAAGTTATACATACAAAATTCTTTTTCAGATGCATTCAAAATTTATATATGTAAAGTTTTATATTTATCTATCTTATATTAAGTATATTAAAAATTCTGGCTATACCCTTTAAAACTACTCCAACAAAATTGTATTATTCATAATAATAATAATTTATAATAATTTTGTTGGAGTATTTTTCAACAGTAGAGCCAGAATTATACATATATGATATCATTATAATATATTATTTTAAAATGTACCTCAGAAAAGTAGTGTTCTCTTCTTTAATTCTAACTTGTGAAACTAATAGTTCCTATTGTGTTTGAATACTAAAATGCACAATTTTTTCTTAAGTTTAGTATTTAAACATCACTGAACATTTTTTTTCACCAATTTGCCATGAAAATATGAAAATCTACACAGCAGCTTTTCAAGGGTTTTTCTACTTTCACTTGTGTGTAACTAGGTGTATCAGAGTGGAATAATTGAGTAACCATAGCAACAGTAAAATAATTCATTAACTTGGCAGTGTACCATAACTGTATTATTATCAGGAAAATTATCAGTAATTTCCCTATATCAGGTTGTTGTATTTCTCAGTTTTGGCATATTATATGTTGATGAGCTGTTCTTTCACGGACTAAAAGCTGTTAGTGACATTTTGTGATTTAAATAACTTTCATCATAACATTTTATGAAACTGTAGCAACCTATAATATCAGCAGTACAAAAATACATTTGACATGTGCTAACTTATCTAAAATGCCATAGTTAAATTACCCTGTTTAAAAGTTAAGATATTTTTATTCAGTTCTTCTAAGGTTATTTGTATTGTATTTTTTGAGAAAGAAGGGATTATTAGAGAGGCTATATATTTTCTGTTCTTACTCCTCATTGTGTATACAGTATTTATTTTATATTTTTGGCTCAAGAAATGACACTTAATTTGGAAAACAATCAAAATTGGAGGAAAGATGGACCTTCAAGATGGCAGAGGAGTAAGATATGCAGATCACTTTCCTCCCCACAAATACATCAAAAATACATCTACATGTGGAACAACTCCTACAGAACACCTACTGAACGCTGGCAGAAGACCTCAGACCTCCCAAAAGGCAAGAAACTCCCCACGTACCTGAGTAGGGCAAAAGAAAAAACAGAGACAAAAGGAAAGGGACAGGACGTGCACCTCTGGGAGGGAGCTGTGAAGGAGGAAAAGATTCCACACACTAGGAGGCCCCTTCACTGGCAGAGATGGGGGTGACCGGGGGGAAGCTTCGGAGCCACAGAGGAGAGCAGAGCAACAGATGTGGAGAGACCAAAGCAGAGAGATTCCTGCACAGAGGTTCAGTGCCGACCAGCACTCACCAGCCCAAGAGGCTTGTGTGCTCACCCGCCAGGGCGGACGGGGGCTGGGAGCTGAGGCTCAGGCTTCGGAGGTTAGATGCCACAGAGAGTACTGGGGTTAGATGCGTGAACACAGCCTGAAAGGCGCTAGTGTGCCACACCTAGCCAGGAGGGAGTCCGGGAAAAAGTCTGGACCTACCTAAGAGGCAAGAGACCACTGTTTTGAGGTGTACGAAGAGAGGGGTTCAGAGCACCACCTAAACAAGCTCCAGAGACAGGTGCCAGCCGTGGCTATCAGCACGGACCCCAAAGATGGACATGACACGCTAAGGCTGCTGCTGCAGCCACCAAGAAGCCTGTGTGCAAGCACAGATCACTATCCACACCTCCCCTCCCAGGAGCCTGTGCAGCCCGCCGCTGCCAGGGTCCCGTGATCCAGGGAAAACTTCCCCAGGAGAAAACACGGTGCACCTCAGGCTGGTGAAATGTCACACTGGCCTCTCCCACCACAGGCTCGCCCTGCATTCTGTACCCCTCCCACCCACCGGCCTGAGTGAGCCAGAGCCCCCTAATCAGCTGCTCCTTTAACCCTGTCCTGTCTGAGCAGGAACAGATGCCCTCAGGTGACCTACACGCAGAGATGGGGCCAAAACCACATCTGAACCGCAGGAGGTGGGAAAACAAAGAAGAGAAAGGGAAATTTCTCCGCGCAGCCTCAGGAGCAAAATTAGAACACAGAGGAATATGCAGCAGTTGAAGGAGCAAAGTAAAAACCCATCAGACCAAACAAATGAAGAGGAAATAGGCAGTCTACCTGAAAAAGAATTCAGAGTAATGATAGTAAAGGTGATCCAAAATCTTGGAAATACAATGGAGAAAATACAAGAAACATTTAACACGGACCTAGAAGAACTAAAGAGCAAACAAACAATGATGAAAAACACAATAAATGAAATTTAAAACTCTAGAAGGAATCAATAGCAGAATAACTGAGGCAGAACGGATAAGTGACTTGAAAGATAAAATAGTGGAAATAACTACCACAGAGCTGAATAAAGAGAAAAGAATGAAAAGAATTGAGGACAGTCCCAGAGACTTCTGGGACAACAGTAAACACACCAACATTCGAATTATAGGCGTCCCAGAAGAAGAAGAGAAAAAGAAAGGGACTGAGAAAATATCTGAAGAGATTATAGTTGAAAACTTCCCTAATATGGGAAAGGAAATAGTAAATCAAGTCCAGGAAGCACAGAGAGTCCCATACAGGATAAATCCAAAGAGAAACACACCAAGACACATATTAATCAAATATCAAAAGTTAAATACAAGGAAAAAATATTGAAAGCAGCAAGGGAAAAACAACAAATAACATACAAGGGAATCCCCACATGGTTAACAGCTGATCTTTCAGCAGAAACTCTGCAAGGCAGAAGGGAGTGGATGGACATATTTAAAGTGACGAAAGGGAAAAATCTACAACCAAGATTACTCTACCCAGCAAGGATCTCATTCATTTTTGACAGAGAAATTAAAACCTTTACAGACAAGCAAAAGCTAAGAGAATTCAGCACCACCAAACCAGCTTTACAACAAATGCTAAAGGAACTTCTCTAGGCAGGAAACACAAGAGAAGGAAAAGACCTACAATAACAAACCCAAAAATATTAAGAAAATGGTAATAAGAACATACATATCGATAAAAACCTTAAATGTAAATGGATTAAATGCTCCAAACAAAAGACACAGACTGGCTGAATGGATACAAAAACAAGACCCGTATATAACCTGCCTACAAGAAACGCACTTCAGACCTAGAGACACATACAAATTGAAAGTAAGAGGATGGAAAAAGATATTCCATGCAAATGGAAATCAAAAGAAAGCTGGAGTAGCAATTCTCATATCAAACAAAATAGACTTTAAAATAAAGACTATTATAAGAGACAAAGACACTACATAATGATCAAGGGATCAATCCAAGAAGAAGATATAACAACTGTAAATATTTATGCACCCAACATAGGAGCACCTCAATACATACGGCAAATGCTGACAGCCATAAAAGGGGAAAATGACAGTAACACAATAATAGTAGTGGATTTTAACACATCTTTCACCAAACCACAGATCATCCAAAATGAAAATAAATAAGAAAACACAAGATTTAAATGACACATTAAACAAGATGAACTTAGTTGATATTTATAGGACCTTCCATGCAAAAACAACAGAATACATTTTTTTCTCAAGTGCTCATGGAACATTCTGCAGGATAGATCATATCTTGGGTCACAAATCAAGCCTTGGTAAATTTAAGAAAACTGAAATAGTATCAAGTATCTTCTCCGACCACAACGCAATGAGACTAGATATCAATTACAGGAAAAAATCTGTAAAGAATACAAACATATGGAGGCTAAACAACACACTTCTAAATAACCAAGAAATCAATGAAGTAATCAAAGAGGAAATCAAAAAATACCTAGAGGGCTTCCCTAGTGGTGCAGTAGTTGAGAGTCCGCCTGCTGAAGCAGGGAAGCAGGTTCTTGCCCCAGTCCGGGAAGACCCACATGCCGCGGAGCTGCTGGGACCGTGAGCCATGGCCGCTGAGCCTGTGCGTCCAGAGCCTGTGCTCCACAACAGGAGAGGCCACAACAGTGAGAGGCCCGCGTACCGCCAAAAAAAAAAAAAAAATCTAGAAACAAATGAAAATGAAAACATGACAACCCAAAACCTACGGGATGCGGCAAAAGCAGTTCTAAGAGGGAACATTATATCAATACAATCCTACCTCAAGAAACAAGAAAAATCTCAAATAAAAAACCTAACCTAAAGCAATTAGAGAAAGAAGAACCAAAAAAACCCCATAGTTAGCAGAAGGAAAGAAATCATAAACATCAGATCACAAATAAATGAAAAAGAAATGAAAGAAACAATAGCAAAGATCAATAAAACTAAAAGCTGGTTCTTTGAGAAGATAAAAAAAATTGGGACACCACTAGCAAGACTCATTAAGAAAAAAAAGGAGAAGACTCAAATCAACAGAATTAGAAATGAAAAAGGAGAAGTAACAACTGACACTGCAGAAATACAAAGGATCAGGAGAGATTACTACAAGTGACTATATGCCAATAAAATTGACAACCTGGAAGAAATGCACAAATTCTTAGAAAAGCACCACCTTCCAAGACTGAACCAGGAAGAAATAGAAAATATAAACAGAGCAAACACAGGCACTGAAATTGAGACTGTGATTAAAAATCTTCCAACAAACAAAAGCCCAGACCAGATGGCTTCACAGGCGAATTCTATGAAGCATTTAGAGAAGACCTAACACTGCTCCTTCTCAAACTCTTTCAAAATATAGCAGAGGGAGGAACACTCCCAAACTCAAACTACAAGGCCACCATCACCCTGATACCAAAACCAGACAGAGATGTCACAAAAAAGAAAACTACAGGCCAATATCACTGATGAACACAGATGCAAAAATTCTCAACAAGATACTAGCAAAGAGAATCCAACAGCACATTAAAAGGATAGTACACCAGAATCAAGTGGGGTTTATCCCAGGAATCCAAGGATACTTCAGTATATGCAAATCAATCAATGTGATACACCATATTAACAAACTGAAGGATAAAAAACATATGATAATCTCAACAGATGCAGAAAAGGCTTTCAACAAAATTCAACACCCATTTATGATAAAATTCCTCCAGAAAGTAGGCATAGAGGGAACTTACCTGAACATAGTAAAGGCCATATATGACAACCCACAGCCAACATCGTTCTCGATGGTGAAAAAGTGAAACCGTTTCCACTAAGATCAGGAGCAAGACAAGGTTGCCCCCTCCCACCACTATTATTCAACACAGTTTTGGAAGTTTTAGCCACAGCAGAGACAAACATGAAATAAAAGGAATCCAAATTGAAAAGAAGAGGTAAAACTGTCACTGTATGCAGATGAGATGATACTATACATAGAGAATTCTAAAGATGCTACCAGAAAACTACTAGAGCTAATCAATGATTTTGGTAGAGTAGCAGAATACAAAGTTAATGCACAGAAATCTCTTGCATTCCTATACACTAATGATGAAAAATCTGAAAGAGAAATTAAGGAAACACTCCCATTTACATGGAAACAAACCCATGCACATACGGTCACCTTATCTTTGATAAAGGAGGCAAGAATATACAATGGAGAAAAGACAGCATCTTCAATAACTGGTGCTGGGAAAACTGGACAGCTACATGTAAAAGAAAGAAATTAGAACACTTTCTAACACCATACACAAAAATAAACTCAAAATGGATTAAAGACCTAAATGCAAGGCCAGACACTATCAAATTTTGAGAGGAAAACAGAGGCAAGACACTCTATGACACAAATCACACCAAGATCTTTTCGACCTACCTCCTAGAGAAATTGAAATAAAAACAAAAATAAACAAATGGGACCTAATGAAACTTAAAAGCTTTTGCACAGCAAAGGAAACCATAAATATGATGAAAAGGCAACCCTCAGAATGGGAGAAAATATTTGCAAATGAAGCCACTGACAAAGGATTAATCTCCAAAATACAAAGGCAGCTCATGCAGCTCAATATCAAAAAAAAAAAAAAAAACCCAACCTAATCCAAAAATGGGCAGAAGACCTAAACAGACATTTCTCCGAAAAAGATATACAGACTGCCAACCAACACATGAAAGATTGCTCAACATCATTAATCATTAGAGAAATGCAAATCAAAACTGCAATGAGATATCATCTCCCACCAGTCAGAATGGGCATCATCAAAAAATCTACAAACAATAAGTGCTGGGGAGCGTGTGGAGAAAAGAGAACCCTCTTGCACTGTCGGTGGGAATGTAAATTGATACAGCCACTATGGAGAACAGTATGGAGGTTCCTTAAAAATCTAAAAATAGAACTACCATAACACCCAGCAATCCCACTATTGAGCATATACCCTGAGCAAACCATAGTTCAAAGAGTCATGTACCAAAATGTTCATTGCAGCTCTATTTACAATAGCCAGAACATGGAAGCAAACTAAGTGTCCATCAGCAGATGAATGGATTAAGAATATGTGGCACATATATACAATGGAATATTACTCAGCCATAAAAAGAAATGAAATTGAGTTATTTGTAGTAAGGTGGGTGGCTCTAGAGTCTGTCCTACAGAGTGAAGTAAGTCAGAAAGAGAAAAACAAATACCATATGCTAATGCATATATATGGAATCTAAAAAAAAAAAAAAGGTTCTGAAGAACCTAGGGGCAGGACAGGAATAAAAACACAGACATAGAGAATGGACTTGAGGCCACAGGGAGGATGAAGGGTAAGCTGGGACGAAATGAGAGAGTGGCATGGACATATATACACTACCAATGTAAAATAGATAGCTAGTGGGAAGCAGCCACATAGCACAGGGAGATCAGCTCCATGCTTTGTGACCACCTAGAGGGGTGGGACAGGGAGGGTGCATGAGAGACGCCAGACGGAGGGGATAAGGGGAGATATATGTGTGTGTGTGTGTGTGTGTGTGTGTGTGTGTGTGTGTGTGTGTGTATGGCTGATTCACTTTGTTATACAGCAGAAACTAACACAACATTGTAAAGCAATTATACTCCAATAAAGACATTAAAGAAAAAATTTGAGGAAAATGATCAAGTACAGAATTTTGAAAATCTAATTCACAAGGTCACCACCATAATAATTCTGCCACTCATACGGTAGTAGTAGAGAGAAAAAAAAGCCAAGAGGATTATTTAAGTTGAAACGTATTTTTTTAAACATCAGTGCATATTTTTAAGTGTAAACGAATGTGGTGGTTTTACAAACAGTGAATCCGACACTGAGTGTGGTTCATCCTGGTGGTTGGCTGTGTTAGTCCAACATGATCACTCTCTCACGTTAACAATGCCTCTACTGCACAACGGGAAGTGGTCATGGACCTGGATTAAGAAGAACTAAGTATTGATAGATGAACTAAGTATCGATAGATCCCAAGAGTACTTAGTAAGATTTTTCAGGTACCCTGTGTCACCTGCTCACAGGCAAGAGTGGCCACAAGGAGATGAGTTAGGAGTTGGACACAGAAGTCAGTTGACGGTGACGCTGGCTTGGACGAGGGTGATGCAGGTGGAGAGAAAGGAGGGAAGGATCTGAGATGTGGTCTTGAGTCAGAGGGCCGGAGTGCTGGCAAGACTGGATGAGAGGGTATCAAGGAAAAGTAGGGGTCGAGGATGCTGGCTTCCTGCATCTGGCAAGAGCAAGTGGCACCGTTTACCTGGACAGGAAGACCCAACGGGGAGCAGTTTTGGACAGAGGATGAGTGCCGTTTCAGTTATAATGATTTCAGAGGCATTTGTGGTACGAAAATGGAGACGTCACCTAAGTGGTTGATCTCCGAGCCTGGCGCCCAGACGAGTGGCTTTATTTAGAGCATCTATTTACGTGTCACCATCCAAAAGCTGTGACTCAGAGACACATGGGTAAACATGATCAATCAGGGCAGAAAATGTAGATGCAGTTTCCCAAACGCCAAACAGTGATACTGTTAATAAAGACCATAGTAACAAGGTTATCGCAATACTTATATTAAAGTTAGTATTAATTAATAATGAGTATTGATGTATGTTTATAAAACTAATGGCATTAACACTATTAATGTTGAACAGTATGATCATATTAAACATGTTAATATTTAATGAATATTAAAAGCCCAATATTATACAGCTTGGTAGAAATTCAAGGCTCTAAGGAAAAAGAGAAAATTCTTAATGGGAGCCACAGTGTAGATGATCTATGTCAACAACAAAATGTCTAAACAGACTGTAACCTTATAATCAACAATCTATTTCCAAAAGAATATGGATAAACTACAGTACAACAAGCACTGAATATAAGCAAGAAGAAAACTCTAAACTCCAAAAACCTCAGATATACAAATTATTTACTAGAAAACATTAAAATGCTTATTTTATATTGACAAAGGTTTAAAGCATCTTTAAAAAAGTCATCCCTGGACATTATGTCATAGTTCTCGATTGTTTTACCAGAAAGTCAGAAATTTAAGGCAACATCAACATGTGCAAAATCAGGGTGGAGGATTTAGACCACATCTCTGCCAACAAGTACGACACTGACCATTTGAAATTGCCAATATTTGACTATTTTAATGTACAAAAAATGGCAAACTGACATATTTAAACTAATCAGCTAAAAGAAACATTAAAAAGAGTTTGAAGAACACATTGAAAACTTGTTCATTCTGTTCAAAAGTTAAAAAGACAAACTCCCTGCTTTCACTGGGCTTACACTTTGGAGGAACCACAGATGATAAGGTTGATCTAATGAATATTAAAACGGTTTAGAGAGAAAAAGAGAGAGAGAATAAACTTCCTGGACTTCTCATATTCCTGCAAGAGGCCCTGGCCTCCTGAAATGTGCATGATATGAAGATAGGGAGTGTTTGCTTTCATTTCCACTAGACATACTTCATCACATACCACTGGAATTCAAAGGGTAGTCATTTGTCTAGTCTATTGCTTTTATCCAGAAGGATAATAAAACTTCCCCTGTCTCCCAGAGAAAGCCCAGGTTAGGTCTGGGGTAAACCCTAGAGTGTCAGACAGACAGAAACTTCAACTTTCTAGATGTATCCATGTCAAAAGGAGAAAAGTCAGAACAGGGAAAGCCTCTGGGTAGCGCAAGCTGAGACAGGGACTAACGCTCCTGGTGGATTCACCCAATGATTATGGTTAAGATTCACGTCCCTTACATTTCCAAGGAGACCCTTTCAGGACGGGAGAGGTATGGCTGGCTCCTCCCCCTTTATAAGCAAAGAATAATAATTTTTCTTCAGGCTTCACCTGTGGAGTTTCCAAGTGTCATGTAAAATGACTGACATGGCACTTACCACATGGCCCTCAGGATAAGGGCTAGAGCAAATGGAGTGTCCACACTCTTGTTATTTACAGGGAGGTACTTAGTAAGAAATCAGTTTTTGATCCAGAATACCTCATGTGCTCATCCACACTAAAATGAACAAAGATGAATGTTAAAAACACAATGCTGAAAGCACTTACTCTAAGACCAGGAACAAGACAAGGATGTCTGCTCTCACCACTTTTATTCAACATAGTTTTGGAAGTTTTAGCCACAGCCATCAGAGAAGAAAAAGAAATAAAAGGAATCCAAATTGGAAAAGAAGAAGTAAAACTGTCACTGTTTGCAGATGACACGATACTACATATAGAAAATCCTAAAGATGCTACCAGGAAACTACTCGAGTTCATCAATGAATTTGGTAAGGTGGCAGGATACAAAATTAATACACAGAAATCTCTTGCATTTCTATACACTAACAAGTAAAGATCAGAAAGAGAAATTAAGGAAACAATCCCATTTACCATCACATCAAAAAGAATAAAATACCTAGGAATAAACCTACCTAAGGAGGCAAAGGACCTGTACTCTGACAACTATAAGATGCTCATGAAAGAAATCAAAAATGAAACAAACAGATGGAAAGATATACTGTGTTCTCGGATTGGAAAAATCATTATTATTAAAATGGCTATACTACTCAAAGCAATCTGCAGATTCAATGCAATACCTATCAAATTACCAATAGTATTTTTCACAGAATTAAAACAAAAAAATTTACAATTTATATGGAAACACAAAAAAACCCAAATAGCCAAAGCAATCTTGAGAAAGAAAAACAGAGCTGGAGGAATCAGGTTCCCTGAGTTCAGACTATACTACAAAGCTACAGTAATCAAGACAGTATGGTACTGGCACATAAATCAAAATATTGATCAACGGAACAGGATAGAAAGCCCAGAGATAAACCCATGCACCTATGGTCAATTAGTCTACAACAAAGGAGGCTAGAATATACAATGGAGAAAAGACAGCCTCTTCAATAAGTAGTGCTGAGAAAACTGGACAACTACATGTAAAATAATGAAATTAGAACATTCTCTAACACCATACACAAAAATAGACTCAAAATGGATTAAAGACCTAAATGTAAGGCCAGATACTACAAAACTCTTAAAGAAAACACAGGCAAAACACTCTTCGACATAAATCACAGCAATATCTTCTTGGATTCACCTTCTAGAATAATGAAAATAAAAACAAAAATTAAAAAATGGGACCTAAGTAAACTTAAAAGCTTTTAAGCAGCAAATGAAACCATCAACAAAATGAAAAAACAACCCTCAGAATGGGAGAAAATATTTGCAAATGAAGCGACCAACAAGGGATTAATCTCCAAAATATACAAACAGCTCATGCAGCACAATATTAAAAAAAAAAAAGACAACCCAATCAAAAAAATGGACAGAAGATATAAATAGACATTTATCCAAAGAAGACATACAGAGGGCCAAAAAGCACAGGAAAAAAATACTCAACATTGCTAATTATTAGAGAAATGCAAATCAAAACTACAATGAGGTATCATCTCACACTAGTCAGAATGGCAATCACCAAAAAATCTTCAAAGAATAAATGCTGGAGAGGGTGTGGAGAAAAGGGAACCCTCCTACACTGTTGGTGGGAATGTAAATTGGTACAGCCACTGTGGAAAACAGTATGGAGCGTCCTTAGGAAAACTAAAAACAGAACTACCATATGATACAGCAAGCCCATTCCTGGGCTTATACTGGGAGAAAACCATAATTCTGAGAGATACATGCACCCCAATGTTCACTGAAGCACTATTTACAACAGCTAGGACATGGAAGCAACCTAAATGTCCACTGACAGATGAATGGATAAAGAAGATATGGTATACATATTGTACATATATATATATATACACACACACACACAGATAGATACACAAACAATGGAATATTACTCAGCCAAAAAAATATTTAAGTAATGCCACTGGCAGCAACATGGATGGACCTGGAGATTATCATACTAAGTGAAGTAAATCAGAGAAAGAAAGATAAATATCATATATCACTTATATGTGGAATCTAAAAGAATGATACAAATGAACTTATTTACAAAACAGAAACAGACTCACAGACTTAGAAAACACATTTATGGTTACCAAGGGGGAGAGGTGGTGGGGAGGGATAAATTAGGAGTTTGGGATTAACATATACACACCACTATATAAAAAATAGGTAAACAACAAGGACCTACTGTACAGCACAGGGAACTCTACTCAATACTCTGTAATAATCACTGTGGGAAAAGAATCTGGAAAAGAATAGATATATGTATATGCATAACTGAATCACTTTGCTGTACACCTGAAAATAACACACCATTATAAATAAACTATGCTCCAAAATAAAATAAAAATTAAAAAAGAAACTGCCAAAAAAAATAAAATTAAAAAGCCCATACCACTAACAAACAAAACTACCACGGAAGGACAGCTGTGTATACAAAAAAACACAAGTCATTCAAACATCTGAACTGCTAAAATAAATAAATCTCAAACAATTCTCAAAGCAAATATTATAAACCTTTTCCCCCCTACAGAGTACAAAACAGAATCAAGGGGAGACTAGCTGAATAAATTACTAAACATCAGCATATAGATTATGAACTATATTTTTTAAGATTATGTTTTTGAACGTTTTATTCTGTAGAATTTGATAGACAATATTACAGAGAATTTTTATAGATGCAAAAGTATCAGTGTAAGGAACCGTCATGTGTTTATGACGGAGCCCCTAACCCTAACCATAGCCAGTCCTGTCCCACCCATGACCCATCCGCAATATCACCGATGAGGATAACGACAGCACTACCTCCAAGAGCTGCTGTTTAGCCTGACTGAGGATGCTGCAGCTAGTCCAGCATCCTCCCTGGAGGACGCATTCCACACACCACCTGTTCCTGCTGCCCTGCCATGCAGAGCTGAGCCATGTTCCACCAGAACCTGTCACCACCAAGGCACCTCAGGCACGCTACTTCCGACGAGCCTGAGGAAACAGACCTGGACAGTTACTTCCAGTCCATCATCTCCTTTTCATCCCTGTAACCAGCACACGACTTTTTTTCTATTTTTTTAGGTGCCTGGTGCTAACGTATCCTTAACCTAACCAATCTGTGAAGTGTTAAATAATTTGAAAAAGGCTACAAATTATTAAAGTTTGCCCACAAAAAGTCACTCTGCAGTAGTACAAGGTCATGAGAGAGCTATGGTCAAGACACCATCAATGTGAGAAGCCTAGAAATGATAAAAATTACCATTTCTTATTTTGGAATTAATTCCCACAGGATAATAACTTTACTCTCAACTTTATACTTGGGTGGTTTATATAAGGCGTAAAAGTGGTAATAAGCAGCATTTGTTATTTCACATACATGATAAAAATTATCTTGTATTTTTAATATTAATAAAATGTGGGAAAAAATGATTCTTCTAGCCACTAGATCTATCATTCATTTACCTTCCTCTTAAATAAATAAATTTTAAAAAACTAATCATATGTGGGAGGTTATTTCCATTTAGATTGGCAGATAAAATTTATGGTAGAATAAGCTACATAGTATTATTCAACTCATAATAAAGTAATGTAGGTCTAAAATAATATTACTTAAAATAATCAATAACTGAGAAATTGACTCAAATATTCTGAAAGAAAGCAAATAAATGTCAAACACAGCAACAAAAGAATGAGGTAAATGATCACTTAAATCAACTCTATGACCTGGCTTTTGCAGCAGATTAAGTTTGACACAACTCCAAATGAATGGTAATTTATTATTGTGAGAAACAAAGCTGCATTATAGAAACCACTAATACTTTTTCTAATGCTCAGAGCATCAATCTCAAGAATTAACTTCCCAAGTCACAAAGCCCAACACATTCATTGAAGTGAATTGGTCTCCATGCTTCACAAATTTTCTATCCAAGCACAATAAAGTGAGAAAAGCAGTAGATTCCATGTGCTTTTGGTACTGAAAAGGGATTGATCATAGTACCTAACAGTGTTCCATGATTTTAAAAGTTTAATAAATAAGGCTTCCTCTCTAATAAATGTAATGTTAATAATAATCTATAAACCAATACCTTTTATAGAAAACATTTGATTCACCAGCTATGGCTATTAAATTTTGCTTTGCTCAAGACAGAAATCAAAGCGCTTGATAATTCACCTTCTTTTCCATTCTTCACCTCTTCTACCCCAACTACATACCATATTCCGTTAAACAAACCTCACCATGTTTTCATTATTCTTGCAAAATACCCAGAATGTCCTACATCGATGTCTAACGTAAGCTCTTATCTCTTTGAATTTCCTACTCGCTCATGTCTTCGAAGACTTTTAAGTCCTAAAATTTTTTAACGAAGCTTCTAAGAGCCCTTCTGTCAAATTTATATCCCCACACTCTGAATTTTTTTTAGAGTTACATGCGGCAGTAATCAGAGGCATGTGAGATTTTGCTATTGTCCTAGAATTGGTCTAATCCTCAAAGTTAAGAACAAGAGACACAAATTAATCCACCACTGAGAGCAAAGATTTTCCTACGAGGGACTTCATCACCTCTTTGTGAAACTTACTTGAAACATGAACGTTTGGAGAACTGGTCAACCCCACATCCTTACGAAGACAGCTTAGGTCTCATAAGGGGAAGGTCTGGCAAGAGAAAGGGTGAGTTTCTGAGGGATTTCAGGGTGCCTGGATCAAAGGTGTCCTCTTCCCTCACATCTTCCTGGTGTAAGGGGCAGAAAACGTTTTACCTCCCAAAAGATAATGTACAAAGATTCTACTGTAAGGGATGACTGCTGTTCCCATTTCCACCTGGGCGTCTGCTTAGCTAGCGGCTCATCAATAGGTTCTAAACAATTAGGGTTAGGAAGTGAAAACTGCAAAGGATGGTGTGTCCGGTGATGGCCAAGAGACAGAGGGGTAGGACTTCTCCTTTAGATTATCAGCTCCTAAGAGGCTGGGAAGACAGATTCTGCACCCAGAGGAGTGCCCGAGAATTAAGGACAATTGTCAACTCTGCTGCAGCCTGATGGGTAAAAAATCATGTATTCTAACAAAATGGAGTGAGTCGACTCAAGCAGGGATCAGGGAAACAAATGGCCAAATTTCACAAGGGCATGCCCATGCCTAGGGAAGTTGTTGGATTTTATTCTGAACGTTCAATTATTTATTTAAAAACAAGTTCGATGGGGAATTCCCTGGTGGTCCAGTGGTTAGGACTCTGCGCTTCCACTGCAGGGGGCACAGGTTTGATCCTTGGTCGGGGAACTAAGATCCGGCATGCCACATGGCACGACCTAAATAAAAAACAAGTTAGAGATAAAACTTCATTTCTGAGGAAATACAATGCATTTCTTTTGAATCTTGTGACATATTTTATGACTAGTGATCCTCATTGAAGGAAGTGAAGAAACTTTAATTGAACTCATACTAAATTGCAGGTACGTTGAGTAAATATTTCTGAATTTTCAGTTGATGAAGCAAACAGCAAATCTCCAAAAGCCAGAAACAATGTAACAGCGATCTGATCTCCCATTATTTCTCCAAACATTTATGCCCCCAGACATTTACCACCAAACATATTCTCCCCAATCATGGCAGTTTTATCACATTTTCTAGATTCATCTTGAGTGGATTCTCATCTCCAGACTTTTTCCCACAGCATTCTTTCATCAGTAGCATGGACAGAGTGGGCAGGAAAAGGCACTTGCTCTCTGTATCAGTTTTCGGTTGTACCATAGACTCCATGCCTTAAAACAACAGAAAACGTATTATCTTACAGTTCTGTAGAACCAAAATCCAGCATGGGTCTCAATGGGCTAAAATCGTGGTGTTGGCCAGGCTGTGTTCCCTTCTGAATGCTTCACGGGAGGAGCCATTTCCTGTTCATTCAGGTTGTTGGAAGAATACAGTTCCTTGAAGAACCAAGTTACTGTTTCTTTGCTGAGAATAATCTGAGAACCAAACTGCTTGCCAGACACACAACAAAGTCAGCCTACGGATGCCAGGTGGTGGTGAATGAAAGCGCAGCGTTTATTGCAGGTGCCAAGCAAGGAGTCCAGGCAGCTAGTACTCAAAAGACCCAACCTCCCCAGTAGCTTTTGGACGAGGGTTTTTAAAGGCAGCATAGGGGAGAAGGTTGCAGGGTGTGTGATGAGCATGTGGACAATTTTCTGATAGACTGCGGGTGAGGTAGCAGGTGGTGTTTCAGGGATCTCAACCATCAATCTTCTGACTCCAATCAATCTAGGGTCTACCGGTTTGAGGTCAGTGGTTTTCACCAGTGGGGGTCCGGTTTCTGTAAAAACAGTTTAAGACTGTGCATCAGACGTTGTCATCTGTCTTCCTCAAGGAAAACTAGGGCCTTAGGACCCCATCCCACAGTTTGACTTGTTGCTTAAGTTATCCCCTTCCTTACCCTACTGCCTCTCCTTTGGCCCCTTTTCTTCTTTTTTTCCTTTTATTTATTTATTTGGCTGCATCGGATCTTTAGGTGCAGCATGTGGGATCTTTAGTTGCAGAACGCATGCGGGATCTAGTTCCCTGACCAGGGATCAAACCCGGGCCCCTGCATTAGGAGCGTGGAGTCTTAACCACTGGACCACCAGGGAAGTCCCTCTGCCCCTTCTTAAATGATTAACCTTCGGAGCTGGTTCTTTGGAACTCAGGGAGGCCTAGGAGACTAAAGGTTTTCCCACAAACAGGAGTCAGGGGACACAGAGGGGCTTGTGCTGGGGAGCCCTGGAGGGCACTGCTGAGTCTCACTGTCTGGAGGCTGCTGCACCCCATCTGTGGAAGATATAGTCTGTCTTCAATGCTATAAAAAGTACTAGTTCTCCTCCTGCTTTGAATCTCCCCTGCCGCATCTTGAGTCTCATCTTTCGTACTTGAGCTGGGAAAGATTCTTCTCCTTTAGAGGCTCATGTGATCAGACTGGGCCCAGATAATCCAGAATGACCTCCAATCCTGCAGGGTCTCTCTTCCTACATAACATAATCTCAGGTTCCAAGGATAAGGCATGCCCATCGTTGGGGGGGCCAGGATTCTGCCCATTGCACTGCCCTGGAAGGTGGCTCCAAAGGAGGGAAACATATAACAACATTTACCATGTTGTCATGACAGTTGTTAGCGCTAGCTGTCCATATCAGAGCACAAATCATGAAAGCAAGAGTCCATCTGTGCAGGACATGATCCAACCAGAAGATAGAGCATGACACACATGGGCTGGTACTGATGTGGAGGTACATTTCTGGTGATGACTTCCCCAATATTCTTTATGGTCTCTTTCTTCTTGCCTTTCTTTCCTCTTGTGGCATTTTCATCCTTTATTTCCTAATTTTTTAAAAAATTTTTACTGAAATATAGTTGATTTACAATGTTGTGTTAGTTTCAGGTATACAGCAAAGTGAATCAGTTATATACATATATGTATATATATATTCAGTTATATATATTTATATATATATTTTTACATTCTCTTCCACAAGACAGCCGGTGGAGCACAGTTCAGGACCCCCCCTTTTCTTCCACCTCTATCAGCCTTTTTCACAGAACGTTTTGGATTTACTGTCACCATGCACGAGATTTGTAAAAGGAGAGAAAACAAAATCAGATTCACTATTAACCTTGTGATGGGGAAGTAATTCGAAATGACGATTCTGAGCTGCAGACTTAATTCAACCTGTAAATTTATTTATTTGATAAATCTGGAGTAAATTGATTAGGTAGTGCTCCTTTTAAAATAACACATCAATTTCAATGAGAAACGGACCTCGCTGTTCTTTATTTGTCCCTTGACCAGTACCAAAACAACATGTGCCTATTGGAAAAAGGCAGGCGGCCTTTTGACAGTCGGGTCTACGATATCACCATCACACAAAATCCTCGGTCTTTTGAGGTCCATCACTGCCAAGCTCTGAAATAACCTGACTGCAGGAAGCGAGTGAAAGGTGATGCTCCTGGAGCAGTAGGTGGCCTTGCCTCCTGCAGATGAATTAGTGCCGGGGCACACAGAGGTCATACACGGGGCAACTGTACTTTGCTTCCTCAGACTGAGTTAAACTGTGCTCTGAATCAGTGGTGCTCAGAATTGGTCAACATTCCCCTCAAATACAGCAGCAATAGCTACAGGTTTAACTCAGCTTGAAATCTGCAAACGGAAGTGAAAAGGCTGCTTTTCAAAATAAGAGTATCTTTTAAATGATTTCCCTGGTAAATCTTTAAAATACAGTTTACATTTTTTAATGTTTTACTAAATACCATAAGAATAAATAGTTTGCCCCCCCATTGTTACTCAATCTAAATTGAGCAAGATTTATTTATTATCTCAAAAAATATATCAGAAACGCCCAGCAGGTGCTGCGTGATCTGCTCACTGCAAACAAGGACCAAGTCTTCCCCTTGAGAAGCTTATATTTTACTGAGGAAAATAGCGCACAAACCATTAGTAAAAATATGATACAATTTCAGTTGGAAGAAAGCACTGCGTGAAAACAAAACAGAACAGATGAATGGTTAGGAGTGACCGGTAGAGGGGGGCTCTCTGAGGCTGTGACGTTTGTGTAGAGCAATGGGTGGAAACAGAGGGACAGGCCACGCAGACGTGAGGCGGGAGACCGTGCCTGGGCCCCGAGGACAAAGTCTTGCTGCAGAGTGAGCCTGGCTGTCCAGGAAAGACAGGAGGGTGTGAAGCAGCAGGACGTGGGGACAGAGGGTGGAAAGTGAGGTCAATGGACAGAGGCAGGACCGGGTGTGAGCACCGTGCAGCCCCGCGGAGTCTACAGAGGAGGGGGGAGCAAGCAGACCTCCTTTCAGCAACTGAGATAAGGGATCATCGTGCGGGATGCACGGGCGGCAGGGGAGGTGGTGGGAATCCTTTGAATTTGGATTTGTTTGAAATAATGTTCCCAAAGATGTCCGTGTGCAATGAGCAGGAGAGGTGCAGGTGGTGACCCCGGGACGTGCGGCCTTGATGGTGCCGTGAATGACGACGCCTTGGAGGGTACCGAGCGGGACCAGGTCTGAGGCGGGGGCGCGTCGCACACGCGGTACACAGTGGCTTCATGAGAAAGAGGAAGCGCAGACAGTGACACAGCCAAGCCCTCAAAATGTTTCAAGTAGCTGACACACTGACTATATTCTCATAAGTAGGTGTTTACGTGAGAAATCGAATAACAAAAAGTAACAGAAATCCTTTACCTCTTGAAATATCAAAATGCATTATAGCTATCTCATGATAAAATCTCAAGTAGACGTTTTTAAATCAGAGGCAAACTGTAACTTCAGCAGTAAAGTATCAAGACGGAGGTGTCAGGAAAGTAATATTTGGGGAGGAAACGTGTAGCTGAATGCTGGTCCCCAAAGAGCTCCGCCTCAGGTCCAGGGTCACCGCCGACTCGCCTCTTACATACGGCACATCGGCAACGCTTCATGCTCAAACTTTAAAAGCGTAAAAAGTTAAATTAATGAACTAAGGAACTAAATCAAAAGATCATTAGGCTTCTTAAATTACAGAAGTATTTGGCGCTAGTTTTTTTTTTTTCTTCCCCCAAATCGAAGTGTGGAAAAGGTATCTCAGTATTTTAAATCGAATTCCCCCATTCGTGTTTGAACCTCTTTCAGTTTAATTGGGTTTCTGGGTGCCTTCCAGGAACTTTGGCTGTTTTTCTACCGAACTGGTTTTTTTGGTTTGTGTGTGTGTTTTTTTTCTTGCCTCATGGATTCTTTAAACCTCCTTCTACACTCTGGAGACTGATCCTTTGTCAGCCGTGTGTTTTTTCAAATAACGAATTCCCCTAATATGGCTGCTTGACTTTCCTTTCATCATGTTATCTTCTGGTACAGAGGCTTTTTTTCGTGTTTTATTTAATAGAATTAACTAAACGTTTTCCCCCTTTTAAAATGAATTAAGAAACCATATCCTATTGCTGACTAATAAAGTATTTCCCCATGTTTTCTTCTAAATTTCTATCATTCTGTTTTCCATATTTAGTTAATTTATATACCCAGAATTTGGGGGTATATGGTGAGAGGCAAGATTCCAATTTTTACTATGTTGTGCAGGAGGACCCCGTATCTCTTTACACTATTTACTGACTGGTCCAGCTTGTTATTTATCTGTAAAGTCACCTCATAACGTACATGGGTGACAAATACTTAGGCTCACTGTTTTGTATTCATGATTGTTACCCTAAGTTTGAAACACCCCCTCTTTTAGAGTTATCACTAGATGCCCTCAGCATTTGACCTCCAACCAAAAACGTCTCCACACATCACCAGATGTGCCCTGGGGGAAAAATCACCCTGACTTGAGCCCCCATTCCAGATCAGTGAATTCAAAATTATAATATTAAATAGCCAGTGTAAATGTGGTTACAAAAGCCCCGTGACGGTCAGTTTTACCTGTCAATTTGTCATGTTCGTAAATGGTCAGGAAGGTACTGAAGGAATTGATAATTTCCTTTTTTTAATTAACAGTTTCTTCTGTGTGCATAAAAAATTCTTTGATGTATCAGATCACCTTTGTGAGTGATGACGGAGGTAATAATCTTAAATCTGATTAATTTACAAAGACCATCGCTCTCTTGTTAAACGATCTTAGTTAACAATAATTCATCTAAATTGTTGAACATTTGTTTCCCCTCTCCATCAGTTTTCTCCCTCATTAAAAATAAATTAATGACAAAGCCCAATTAAAACCACAGATTTGGGCTTCCCTGGTGGCAAAGTAGTTGAGAATCCACCTGCCAATGCAGGGGACACAGGGTCTAGCCCTGGTCTGGGAAGATCGCACATGATGTGGAGCAACGAAGCCCGCGTGCCACAACTACTGAGCCTGTGCTCTAGAGCCCGTGCGCCACAACTACTAAGCCCATGAGCCACAGCTACCGAAGCCTGCGCGCCTAGAGCCCATGCTCCGCAACAAGAGAAGCCGCCGCAATGAAAAGCCCGCACCCCACAACAAAGAGCAGCACCCGCTCGCCGCAACTAGAGGAAGCCCGTGCACAGCAACAAAGACCCAACACAGCCAACAATACATATATAAATAAACAGAAAAAATTATTAAAAAAATAAATAAAACCACAGATTTTCTCAAAGTCATCTACACAAGCCAGCCAAGGCAGACAAAGGTGCAAAACGAGTTAGGGCAGTTTCTCTGTCTTCCCGGACCACCTCCTTATTTCCCCTGGCTCCCTCCTCCTCACAGAAGATGTTGGAACGAAAGTGTATCCAGTATCCACAGATGTAGCTGCACCGCCATGAGTAATAGTTGGTACCATTATCAATTACTGATCAACTACAATTTTTGAATTTTCATCATTTATAACTTTGGGGAGTGTATTAGATTGGAAAGGCTTAAAATAATGCAGATTAAGTTTTAACACTGGTTCTGCAATTTATTACCTGTGATCGCGGGAAAATTGCCTAACCTGTCTGAGCCTTAGGGCTCTAATCTGTATGTGACTAAATTCCAGTTGTTCGATCCCAAGGAGTTTACTGCCAGAACTTAGCCTCTCCCGAGCACGTCCATCAGAAACTGGGGGAGGAAAAGGCCTAGGTACTGTCCTGCTGCAGGCCCTTCCCCTGCTGCTCCAGGTCAACAGCCCCAGACCTCTCAACAGCACCCCCAGCCAGGGCCCCCGTGCACTGCACCCCCGATCAGATCGTGAATGATCCCAGGTCCCACGACTGTGAGGACAGATTTCTCCTCACCTGACCTGCTGCTTCTACTGCTGTGCAAAACCTCACCTTGCATCCTCCACAGCAAAGACCACAGAAGGCAAGTTTTCATCCTTAGGGTTGGATTAAAATGAAGGAATGACAACACTGTAATGATTACCCAACACTGCACAGGCTCACCCACGTTGGGGCTCCCACTGAGCTGCCCCTCCAACTCCTCTCCCAAGACACAAGCTACAGCTCTCAGTGTACAAGGGGCTCTGGGGCCTCGAGGTCCAGCTCAGAGAAAGGATGGAGTTTGTCCTCGTTTGTGTAATGCACATCACCTTCATTTACTGTCCTGGGATTAAAATGAACACTGCCCAGAAGTTGATTCACTGTGCTTGGGCTACAACATATAACTCAAAGAATATGTAGGGCTTCCCTGGTGGCGCAGTGGTTGAGAGTCCACCTGCCGATGCAGGGGACACGGGGTCGTGCCCCGGTCCGGGAGGATCCCACATGCCGCAGAGCGGCTGGGCCCATGAGCCATGGCCGCTGAGCCTGCGCGTCCGGAGCCTGTGCTCCGCAACGGGAGAGGCCACAGCAGTGAGAGGCCCGCGTAGTGCAAAAAAAAAAAAAAAAAAAGAATATGTAGAATATTCCTATAGATTCCTTGAGTTAGTGTTGTAAGAAATCTGACCACGTGTCAAATCCTCAGGCATCTCAGAAGCCAAGACAAAAATGTAACTAATATTGAATGTCCGATGACAGAGGAATGGATAAAAAAGATATGGCACATATATAAAATGGAATATTACTCAGCAATAAAAAGAATCAAATAATGCCATTTGCAGCAACATGGATGAAACTAGAGATTATCATACTAAGTGAAGTAAGTCAGAAACAGAAAGACAAATATCATATGATATCACTTATATGTGGAATCTAAAATAAAACACAAATCAACATATCTACAAAACAGAAACAGACTTACAGACATGGAGAACAGATTTGTGGTTGCCAAGGGTAGGAGGAGGGATGGATTGGGCATTTGGACTCAACGGATGTAAACTAGTGTACATAGAATGAGTAAACAACAAGGTCCTACTGTATAGCACAGGGAACTATATTCAATATCCTGTGAAAAACCATAACGAAAAAGAATATGTATAACTGAGTCACTTTGCTGTACAGCAGAAATTAAACACAATCTCATAAATCAAATATATTTCAGTAAAATTAAAAATAATTATAAATGTGACTATTGAGATAGTAATATTTTTCCTACAATATTATACTTAATTGTAATGCATATGTCAAATAAGCTAACATACTGCAGCCTGCATCTCTGATAAAAAATAAATATACAATTCTATGAGGCTACCATCACCCTGATACCAAAACAAGACAAAGATGCCACAAAGAAAGAAAACTACAGACCAATATCACTGATGAATACAGATGCAAAAATCCTCAACACAATACTAGCAAACAGAATCCAACAGCACATTAAAAGTATCATACACCATGACCAAGTGGGGTTTATTCCAGGAATGCAAGGATTCTTCAATATATGCAAATCAATCAATGTGATAAACCATATTAACAAATTGAAGGAGAAAAACCATATGATCATCTCAATAGATGCAGAAAAAGCTTTCAACAAAATTCAACACCAATTTATGATAAAAACCTTCCAGAAAGTAGGCATAGAGGGAACTTTCCTCAACATAATAAAGGCCATATATGACAAACCCACAGCGAACATCATACTCAATGGTGAAAAACTGAAACCATTTCCTCTAAAATCAGGAACAAGACAAGGATGCCCACACTCACCACTATTATTCAACATAGTTCTGGAAGTTTTAGCCACAGCAATCAGAAAAGAGAAAGAAATAAAAGGAATCCAAATTGGAAAAGAAGAAGTAAAGCTGTCACTGTATGCAGATGACATGATACTATACATAGAGAATCCTAAAGACGCTACCAGAAAACTACTAGAGCTAATCAATGAATTTGGTAAAGTAGCAGGATACAAAATTAATGCACAGAAATCTCTGGCATTCCTATACACTAACAATGAAAAATCTGAAAGTGAAATTAAGAAAACACTCCCATTTACTACTGTAACAAAAAGAATAAAATACCTAGGAATAAACCTACCTAAAGAGACAAAAGACCTATATGCAGAAAATTATAAGACACTGATGAAAGAAATTAAAGATGATACAAATAGATGGAGAGATATACCATGTTCTTGGATTGGAAGAATCAACATTGTGAAAATGACTACAGGACACAAAGCAATCTACAGATTCAATGCAATCCTTACCAAACTACCACTGGCATTTTTCACAGAACTAGAACAAAAAATTTCACAATTTGTATGAAAACAAAAAAGACCCCGAGTAGCCAAAGCAATCTTGAGAAATAAAAACGGAGCTGGAGGAATCAGGATCCCAGACTTCAGACTATACTACAAAACTACAGTAATCAAGACAGTATGGTACTGGTACAGAACAGAAATATAGAGCAATGGAACAGGATAGGAAACCCAGAGATAAGCCCACGCACATACGGTCACCTTACCTTTGATAAAGGAGGCAAGAATATACAATGGAGAAAAGGCAGCCTCTTCAATAAGTGGTGCTGGGCAAACTGGACAGCTACATGTAAAAGAATGAAATTACAACAATCCCTAACACCATACACAAAAATAAACTCAACATAGATTAAAGACCTAAATGTAAGGCCAGACACTATAAAACTCCTAGAGGAAAACACAGGCAGAACACTCTATGACATCAATCACAGCAAGATCCTTTTTGACCCACCTCCTAGAGAAATGGAAATAAAAACAAAAATAAACAAATGGGACCTAATGACACTTCAAAGCTTTTGCACAGCAAATGAAACCATAAACAAGTCGAAAAGACAACCCTCAGAATGGGAGAAAATATTTGCAAATGAAGCAACTGACAAAGGATTCATCTCCAACATTTACAAGCAGCTCATGCAGCTCAATATCAAAAAAACAAACAACTCAATTCAAAAATGGGCAGAAGACCTAAGCAGACATTTCTCCAAAGAAGATATACAGATTACCAACAAACACATGAAAGAATGCTCAACATCACTAATCATTAGAGAAATGCAAATCACAACTACAATGCGATATTATCTCACACCGGTCAGAAGGGCCATCATGAAAAAATCTGCAAACAATAAATGCTGGAGAGGGTGTGGAGAAAAGGGAACCCTCTTGCACTGTTGGTGGGAATGTAAATTGATATAGCCACTACGGAGAACAGTATGGAGGTTCCTTAAAAAACTAAAAATAGAACTACCATACAACCCAGGAATCCCACTACTGGGCATATGCCCTGAGAAAACCATAATTCAAAAAGTGTCATGTACTACAATGTTCATTACAGCTCTATTTACAATAGCCAGGACATGGAAACAACCTAAGTGTCCACTGACAAATGAATGGATAAAGAAGATGTGGCACATATATACAATGGAATATTACTCAGCCATAAAAAGAAACGAAATTGAGTTATTTGTAGCAAGGTGGATGGACCTAGAGTCTGTCATACAGAGTGAAGTCAGAAAGAGAAAAATAAATACCGTATGCTAAAACATATATATGGAATCAAAAAAAAAAAAAGGTCATGAAGAACCTAGGGGCACGATGGGAATAAAGATGCAGACCTACTAAGGAATGGACTTGAGGACACATGGAGGGGGACGGGTAAGCTGGGACAAAATGAGACAGTGTAGCTAGTGGGAAGCAGTTGCATTGCACAGGGAGATTTGCTCGGTGCTTTGTGACCAACTGGAAGGGTGGGATAGGGAGGGTGGGAGGGAGGGAGGCACAAGAGAGAAGAGATATGGGGATATATGTATATGTATAACTGATTTACTTTGTTATAAAGCAGAAACTAACACACCACTGTAAAGCAAATCAATAAAAATGTTAATAAATAAATATACAGTGTTTCAGGCTTAATACTTAGTTACTCATACATGATTGGTTTAATTAAGGATATCTATCTTCAAATTAATAATAGAGTATGATAAAAATATTAATTTGTCAATTAAGCTAATTTCACAATTTCAGCTGGATCAAAATGATATTTTTAAAACAACTGGAAATTAATCAGAAAGTTGTAATTTTTTAATTGACTCTAAATTAGGTGAAAGACGCTTTAATCAGTCCTAATACAGACAACATGCAGATGAAGAGGGACTAACTTTACTCTCACAATACATGGCTAATGTGATAGCTTAGTTCTCCTGAATGTTGAGACTGTAATTTTCTAGTTAGCATTTCCTAGAGTTAATAAAGTCAGCTTTTCCATAGATTTATAGTTTATAATTAAACTTTTACAAAAATAGAAAAATGATAACTGGTGGCATAAACCCCTTTCCATCAGATTACTCCCAGTCGGGTGTGGGTCTCCTTGCTGTTAGAAATGAAAATAAAGCCAATCATACACATGGCACAGAGAAAAAGCAAGGTAAGTCTTTCTACAAACATGCAGCATTTCTCAGGTTTTCATTAAAATGCAGTATGTTGTATGTTAAACTGAAAACTCTTTGGCGTTCTAAAAGGAAAAATAAAACCTCGACTCACACACAATGAGAGAAGACCGAAAGGAGTATTTATACCCTTCTTACTCTTCACTGATTTTTAAAGACAGGCCATCGACTATTACGACTTCTAGAAATCAACATTAAATAATAATCAAAGCCTTCATATTAAAGCCTCTTGATTACGCCTTAACTAACTCACTGTGATTCTATAAAGGAACCGTGCGCACCCGGAGAAGAACACTCTCAGACGCTCCTGTGCCCCACACTCCTCTCATTATTTGCAATGGCAACTGTGGCATAAAGCTGACAAAATGCAGCAACAGAGATGCGAGAAACTGCTTGAAAAGAAAGTGAGGCTCCTCATGTCAGAGGAGGGACCCAGCCGGTGAGAGTGTAAAGAGACCTTTACGGAAACGAAACAGGAAAGATACGGAACACGGTGGACCATGCCAGCCCAGCGGGTGGTCTCCACAAGGGACAGCCGTAATTACTCAACTGAATGTCCACACACACACACACAGACTCGCACACAGGCTCTCTCACAGAAACTACAACATTTCCTTTGGTTTAAAATTGATTGAAGCAACTCAAGGATTTTCTTTCAGCCAGTCTTTCAAAAAGCATTTCCTGCCTGTATATGACGTGCAGGGTGCTCTCTGATGTCTGAAAAGATGACGCTATTTAGAAACCATGATGGCAAACCATAGAAAATATTTTTCAAATACAAACAATCGTAAACATTACGTGTGTGTACATATGGACGTATATATAATAACCTTTATATACAAATAAAAACTTTGCATTTCAAATATGCATTAGCATATTCACTAATTTGCTTGGTCTCCTGGGCCCAGTTTGGATGTAGAGAAAATGGCCAATATTAGCTGGAAGGCGTAGCATTGGCCGCAGGAGAGCTGGGTTCTGGAAAGTGAGCTAACACAGCAATATGCTTGTGCCTTTCCTCAGTAAGTGTGCGAAGAAGGGCTATGCAGGATAAACAAAATATACTGATATATTCATTGAATTTTTGAAAAATAAACACGAAGTAAGCTTTAGCAAAGAAAGAATACGCAGGCAGCTATGACTACTCCCTTTACTTAATTTTACCCACAAGGCATCCCCACTGTCTGACCGGGAGGCCACCATGCAGACCCTCAGCTCCCTGAGTCTGGGGGCTGCTGTCCTGCCCCTCAGGCTCCACGGGCAGAATGAAGGGCATGGTCAGAGTCCCGGGAGCAGGAAGGATTGTTCCGATCCTCTTGGAACTGAATCCAGTTCATGTCAGACTCATTTCAATGTTCCTCAAAGGTGTGTCAGTAAATCTAGACCAAATTCAAGCCAGTGCCCCAAATTTGGCAGCCAAAATTTATAAAACCGTGGTAGACTTCACCCAGATGCAGAGACTCCCATTCTGTGTGCTAAAGCATCAGGTGCTACTTAGGACAAAGGTCTTCGTGTGCCAAAGCGCAGGGAGAAGTTTTTTTCAGGGATCTTGAATATCATGCAGTACAGCCACCTTATATTTTTTGAGATAAAATTCACATCATATAAAATTTACCACTTTAACAACGTTAAAGTGTACAGCTGAGTAGCTTTTAGTACCTTCACAGTGTTGGACAGACAGCACCACGCTCTAGCCCCAGATCATTTTCATCACCATCATCCCCGCCAAAATACCCCATACCCACTGACCAGATACTTTCAATCCCCCTCCCCCCGTCCCCGTCAGTCGCTAATCTGATCTTTGCCTCTATGAACCACCTTGATTTTAAACGAAGGGAAGCTCAGGTCTACACACATCACGTGACTTCCCAGGTTACACAGTCAGCAAACCTCAGAGCTGGGGCATCAATTCAAAGTTTGATTTAGGAACAATTTTTGATCAGAATGTAAGGCAGGATTGTCCTGGGCGTGAACCACGGATAGGGGCATTGGGCCAAGTTCTGCCCTGAGGAAAAGGCTGCCCATCACAACTGGTCCTTCCCCTCTTACAGTGGAAGGACAGACACTTGAAGCTCTCCGACAAGCTCTACGAGAATCAATTCAATTATTTTTTTTTCATAGAGAAAGTGGGAACTGAACAGCCTCAACTGCAAACCCCAGCTGGATCCATCACCTCAAATCACCACCCGCTGTGCTCATCTCAGAGCCACCATCCCCAGGCCGCTACCTGGCATCACCCAGGACTTAGGAAGCAGCTTTGTTAAGAGTTCAGACCATCACAGAGGGAATCGGGCCGGAGCATGATGTGCCGTGTAAGTGAATCAACCTTCACAGGGCGTGTACGTCTGAGAAGATGCCTGTGTATCACTGCATACGTAGAGTATTTGATCATTTTTAACACCAGCCCACCTCAGTATTGCAAAACCGTTCAGTAACATTCACAGAGTGAAACAAATTATAATAGTGACAGAAAAAAACAGGTAGTGCAAACCTGGTGAACGGCCCAGGGGAAGCAGGAGGTCGTGGAGTTTCGTCCTCCCGTTGGGAGCGCTGAGCAGGACGCCGGCCTCAGCCAAAGCACTGACTTCCTCCTCGGGCCCAACTTAACCCACGTGCAACTGGGTTCCTTTGAAGACCCGGCAGAAAAACAAAAGTAACACAGGTGTAAAAAATGTTACCTTAATTTGGCTTGGATACTTAAATGATCTAGAAGTTCTCTCTGCTGAAGTGCCTCTTAGCGCGTCTGCTCACCTGCAGCTGCAGTAGCCCAGCCCCTGCCGCGCGGGGCCGCATCCCTGTTCGCTCATCCCCCGTCGACCTGTCCGCATCGACTCAGACTTGGCTGCTAGAAACATCCTCATCTTTTCTAAAGACCTTTTTGCCCACGGAAAAGCCACATAAATCCCTGATGACATCTCTTCAGGTGCTTTTTGCCATTGGGACATCTTTGCTGAGGAGTCTGTTCAAGTCTCTGATCCTTTTTTTTTTTTTTCTTTTTTTTGCGGTACGCGGGCCTCTCGGTGTTGTGGCCCCTCCCGTTGTGGAGCACAGGCTCCGGACGCGCAGGCTCAGCGGCCATGGCTCACGGGCCCAGCCGCTCCGCGGCACGTGGGATCCTCCCAGACCGGGGCACGAACCCGTGTCCCCTGCATCGGCAGGCGGACTCTCAACCACTGCGCCACCAGGGAAGCCCCACAGTGTCCTCTCTTGATCGTTCCTTTTGTAGGATGCCATGTGGTTCGTCACCCAAGCACAGCTGCACACTTGGCTGTCTGTGCACGAAGCAGATGCTAGACTCACGGTGACGATCGAGGTGCTCAGAAGGAAGGACAGGAACGGTCGGTGACCTGCTGTGCATCGGTGATTTGTGGACAGCTGTCGAGCATGGAAGGTTCCAGTTCGTGCCAATACTCACAATTCCTAGTCACGGACACTGAAACTTGAGCCGTGTTGTCGGGGACCTTTTTGATTTGTGTACACAGGAACCGCACAAGAGATAGCAGCCTGCACTATATGTCAACAAACGCAGGCCATGTGCAAAAACAGGGAAGACTCTCGCCACGTGGCACTGAGTGAGAGACCAGACATGAAGAGTGCTGACTCCGTGGTTGAACTTAGATGAAACAAGGGGGGAGGATTACTTTGGTGACAGACACCCAGAGGCTTTACCTCCCCAGGGTGTAGTGGGGTGTGTGGGGTGCAGGGGGAGCCGACGGTTCCTGATTTGTGGGGATCACAGGGCTGTGCTCACCATGTGAAAACACGTGGAGCTGGATACTTACAATTTGTGCACTCCTCTCTATCATTTATTCTTCAACAACGTAGTTCATTTGAAAATATATAGCTTGCGTCATCGTAAATTAGAAGGACCACTGGACTCGGATGAGGAAAATGGAGTTCTGGGCCTAACCTATCATGAGTTTACGTCTGAAAACCAGCTGACTTATGTGGGCTTCTGGATTTCAATGGGAAAAAAAAAAAACGATTTGAACCAGGTGATCTTAATATTTCTTCCAACTCCAGGTGTCAGTAATCCTTTGACTGAAGCAAGGGGCTTTCTGCATTTTAAGAACCAATATTACACTCTTTTCAGACTGGAAGATGGCTTATACAACATGGTGACAGAAGCTTTGTTTTACGTTACACCAAAGGAACAATTATCAGTAATGTTTATTTTAAAACAGATACCCGTTATGTTTACGCTCTTTGATGTAAACTGTGGTTTTCGCAATAGAATTGAAAAGTATGGAGTGTTCTAACGCACATATTAAATAAAGCAATATCCAAATTTGACATCCTGACATCTATTAAACGCTTTCTGTCCCACATGGGCTGCAAACCCGCTTTGATCTGGGTTCCAAGCAAAGTTCACATCTTCTAACAGTTGAGTATAAATTTACAACACTTTTTCCCAGTCTGAGGGAGACCACAGCTGCTGTCCCTGCAGAGCTCTGAGAAGGGCTCTGAGAGTCTCCAGAACTCTCCAGAACTCGAGGGGGCGGGGGCACTGTATAGGTGTGATGGGCTTTACCTTCCATCCTCCTGTTGTCACCCAAGAACTCACCGCCAGGAGAAGCAAATACGAGAAATATCCCAGCTGCTCCTGCCACCTCTTCCTTCCCCAGGCCTCAGGGCGCAGCGACCTGCCTAAGACATGAGTGTGGAAGAAGAAATTGAATATCAGGCTTAGGCTCTTTCGGTTTGCATTTTAGATGCAGCCCGTCTGTCAAAGGTGCTCTGGTGCTCGATTCCACACACTTGCGGTCAGGTGGTCTCTGCCCCACGGGCAAGGCCCGTGGGCTAAGGGTGTCCGTCTGACTTGGGTGGGTTCTGAGCAAGTCCCTGTGTCCGTGGAGAGGAAATCACGCTCTCAGTCTGCTTTCTTGCTAATGAGCAGGGGGCTGGGCTCCATCTGTCTCGCCATCACATTTCTCAATGGTTCCGAATTAAGGAGAAGAAAAAGGATTATTTATTTGCTCCACAGATTCTCACCATGAAGTTCCCAAAGTCTAAACAAGAGAGCTATGGGTTATCGTATCAATAAAAGTTACTTATATTTTCAGGCTGAAAAATCAAATCAAGAAAATAAACAAAAAAAACTGTCCAGGAAGCTTTGCTTCAAACATATTTGAAATATCTTTGAGGAGGAAACGTGCTGCTTCTTTTGTATTTCCATTTTCTTGGAGGATAATTTCCAGGAGCACAATGTAAATACCTTATTTTTATTTCATCAAAACTATTCACAATACTGCCTTGTCTATGATAAATGTGCAACTAATCAGTTTATCTCTGTCTTCCACTTTTTAACATCCATGGAGTCTTATTCTGCATATGAATCTATGTTTTAAAAGTTTTTATGCTAAATTTTCCTGATCAGAAATGCACACAAGAGGTGTGGTTTCAAACTTTTATATATTCAAAGATAGATTTTCAGTCTATGTGGTTCACATTTAATAGGTGCATTTACATATCCAAAATAAAATATTTGTTATAATGATGCACTTCTGCTACTGATCATTACTCAAGAGGTAATAAGTTGTAATATAAAATATTTCTATGTACTTATGAAAGCAAATAAATTTAAAAGTGACACTAGAATAAGGAAATGAAATGAAGATTAAAATAACGTTAAAATTTATAATAAAACATTCGACCTTTATTTTTTAAATCTTTGCATTTATTCAAGGTGTTCAAAATTACTTTCTCTCAATATGATTTTATTAAACATTAAAATTTATGGAATCCATCACTAATATAAAAGTTTGAACACAAAATTTTTAAATTAAAAGTCAAAGGTACCCAAAAAATACAACCATAGAGACAAAAGTAATAGTATGTGGATGTCATTAATAAATTTAAATATTGGAATTCTCTGTTGAGTGTATGATATGTCCTATTCTTTAATCTTTGTGTCACTTCCTTTAATGCATTCGATTGCTTTTTCCACATGCTTCTTTCAGTGAAAATCAGAATCTCACGTTTTCAAACCAAAAGAGGGATTTTCATTTTTAGGAGACACCATTACAAATTTTTAGGACTAAAAACCTGGCACAGATATTAATATTAAATACCAATTATATGTCACACGAGCAATTTTTAAAAAATAAATTTAATGCCTGTCATCTTGCTCATGGGTCATAAATGGCCTTATTTACTTTTAAATGACTAAGATGATGTAAGTTATAGATCAATCCCAGAGAACAAACCAGTAGATTGTTTAAAATATACGTTGCTCAATATTTTAACAGAACAAGAGCTAGGCACATTTTTCTTTGGCTTTTCCTATCTGCAGGCGACCAGCACCTGGAAAGTCTTGGAGAGCACGTGGATGCAGGTCAGCCCCACCTGGGCCGGGATGAGGCCGCTGATGCCCAGACACACCTTACGGGGAATGGCACGGCCTGACTCTCTAAGTCCCAGTGTCTCCTCAGTGTTTTGTAATACTTTCTACTACATGGAAAACAGCATTCAGCTGCTCATTCTAACTTAACTTTCCTCCCACTATCTTATATATAAGCATCTGTTAGGTACAAGTACTTATTTTACATTCTTCTCAAAGAAGACTTGTTTAGGAAAATATAGAAACCACATTTTGTAGAAAGTAATAAATTCCTTTTAAATGTTCTCTAATTGTGCTCCCATTGGGATCTTAATGATGTCTCATTTGTGTGTGTGTGTGTGTGTGTGTGTGTGTGTGTTCAGTATTATATTACTCTGACAGCATAATTTCATAGTCCCTTTATTTTCTGATACTTGGTGATTGATAAGGAGAAATTCAAAGGTTTTGAGTTAACCATGTAGGTAACGTTTGACCATCTAATCAGCTTAGACTATTCTATACTCAAAATAGTATAAAGTCACGTTGACATGTTGTTTTTCAAAACAAAGAAAAGGTGATTTTACAAAAATATATGATCTAAAGTCGTCTTTCTAAGATATAAAAATGCACACTGGTTGGGCTGACTTAATGAAATTGCCTATTATCTTGATGACTTTTTTTAATAATAGAAAGCAAGCCATGGAGCATTTACATTATTCACTGTATTCATTTAAACAGGGTATTCGATAGGACCTATTCAAACTGATTCATTCTTTCTGCTTCTGACAGTGGGAATAAAAGGATTCGCTTTTCGGAGTTATTTTTAATGCAATGGATTTGCCATTTTTCCTGTTTAAAATACTGTTCACTAGTTACTTGAGAGCATCATAATTCCAGGAAATTATGACTTTCTTACAAGAAGAGTGTTTCTGAGTCATCCTCACATTAGAAGCAACCACGCTTCCATCAGCCACCCTTGAGAAATGATCTTTTGTTCATTTGAGCATCAAATTGGAAATCGTTCATCTCACAGTCTCTGCCAACTAAATGTTTCCTCTTTCTTAAACATAAAATTTCAACATGTGATAAACTAATTACTCTTTATTTTTCATGCCTGGTTCCTATCTGCTTGTCATTTTTTCCTTGCACCTTTTCATATGTCTACAGCATAACTACCTGTTATGCTTCAGAAGAGACAGAAAAACATGAATTCCCTGTTCAATAGTCATTTTTTATATATGCTGATACTTCTTCCTATTTAATCGTTATATTGAACACAAAAGAACTAGCAAAGAAGAGTCCTGTAATGATTTTTTATATATTTTTTGGTATACATTTACAGGACTGGAAGTCTTATAGGATATATCTATGCCTTGAAAGATAATGCACATAAATATCCCCAGGAAAGTGAAAATTAAATATCTTTTTTAAAACGATGGAGACCTCCCTTATATGATTTTTGTTTAGACATAGTACATTAACATTTAATATGTTTTTCTAAAAGTCTATAGACCTCTCAGATAAAGTATTAGCTGCACAGCTTATAATAATTTCTTAGTTGATTAAATTATGATTTAAAAGTTACAAATTAGGGCTTCCCTGGTGGCGTAGTGGTTGAGAGTCCGCCTACCAATGCAGGGGACACGGGTTCGTGCCCCGGTCCGGGAGGATCCCACATGCCGCGGAGCAACTAAGCCCGTGAGTCATGGCCGCTGAGCCTGTGCGTCTGGAGCCCGTGCTCCGCAACGGGCGAGGCCACAGCAGTGAGAGGGGGAAAAAAAAGTTACAAATTAAAAACCATAGAGTCATCAGCAAATGGCAGAGTAAGGAACTCTGAAACTGTCCCTTCCAAAAAAGCAACAAAAAAACTGGAAAAGCCCGTTAGTATCAATATTTGAGAGTACCGAAAGGCTTTCAGCAACCTAGATTGTGCTTACTCAAAAAAAAAAACAACTGAGTCTTGGTGAGAACAGTGACATTTGTGGCATTTTAACTTGCCTCCTTCCCATCTTCTGTTTCCCAACTTCATGGTGGCTTTGAAAATACCAGCCCACATTCCCAGTAGTAGCATAAGGAGCCGAACAGACCCCATTTACAAAGATGTGTAAGTACTTGTTTGGACCTGTCCGGTGGCTCCACAGAAGCCTGGCTCGAACGGCCTGTCTTTACTCCCCTGACTCAGAGCTTGCCCGGTGCCAAAGCTGTCACCCAGCTGGAAGGGGGGTGGTTGCATGTGTTGGAAACACTTACAGCCAGAGGTTTTAGTTGCCGCTGCCTGAGGTCCTAGGAAACAGGGCAAACAACAGACTAACTGAAAACTAGAGAGGAACGTCTGTGAAATGAGAAGTTTATAAATACTTTAAAAACTCTCAAAGAGAGCATCTGATTTGCAGACTTGCCAAAACAAACTATTCAAAATGTCTAGTCTTCAATGCCAAAGTACGAGGTATGCAAAGAAAAAAGAAAGTATAGCTCATACACAGAGGAGAAGACATTAACACAAATGTCCCTGAGGAAGGTCTAGATAAGAACTGCAACTCAGCTGTTTACAAAATACACCCAAGGAGCTAAGGAAACAATGTCTAAAGAAGCAAAATAAAGTATCAGAATAATGTTTCAACCAGTAGAGAATGTCAAGGAGAAAGAAAAGATGAAGAGTTTAAATAGGAATTCTCGGGTTGAAAAATACAATAACCGATATGAAAAATTCAATAGAGGTGCTCAACAGGCAGATTTGAGAAGACAGAACAAAGAATCAGTGACTTGAAAACCGATCAACGGAGATTATCTAGTCTGAAGAACACAAAGAGAGAAGAATGAAAGTATGTGTAATGGGCGTTCCAGAAGAAGGACAGAGGAAGGAAGCCAGACATGAACATCACAGGCAAACAGTAAACCAACACCTCATGAATAAAGAGGCACAAATCCTAAACAACATACAACTAGGCTGAATTCAGCAGTATACAAAAAGGGATTTATCCCAGGAACACAAGGTTTGTTTAGCAGCTCAAAATCAATTAATGCAATACAGCATATGAATAAAATAAAGGGGAAAACCCCACCGGATCATCTCAACAGATTCAGAAAAATTATTTTGACAATTCCAACACCTTTTCGTAATGCAAAGTCTCAACAAAATAAGAATAAAAGAGACGTGACCTTCTAAGCCCTGGCTACACAAACACAGTCATCATTTTAGTGTTTTTTCTTTAGATGCAGTCGGCTGCACAGCTACCCCATCTCATGAGAAATTCAGGAAAGGCTGTGAAAAAGCTCATCAGACTTTACTATAACCTACTCCCATTTTTATTCCTATCCTTTGCCCAATCCACTTCTCTATGAATTTTGTCAGATGCCATCCACGTGGCCCACCAAGTTCAGGAATTCCTTCTCATCTGCCATGGCTCAGTACTGTCTTTGTGCAAAATTTTCTGAGTCAAGACTGATCTTAAGAGTTGCTATTTAGGGCTTCCCTAGTGGTGCAGTGGTTGAGAGTCCGCCTGCCGATGCAGGGGACACGGGTTCGTGCCCTGGTCCGGGAAGATCCCACATGCCGCGGAGCGGCTGGGCCCGTGAGCCATGGCCGCTGAGCCTGCGTGTCTGGAGCCTGTGCTCCGCAACGGGAGAGGCCACAACAGTGAGAGGCCCGCGTACCGCAAAAAAAAAAAAAAAAAGAGTTGCTATTTAAATGTACCTTTTACAGTAGATATCACTGTGGCATTAGTATTCTGGTGGATGAGGATGGGTAAGAAGTCTTCAAAACATTCAAACAAACCACTTGGAAAAAGAACTGGACACACGAAAGTCACATTTATGGAGTCACATTTACACGTTTTACATTTACATGTGAACTATCCATTAAATAATCACTTTGGAAGTCAATTTCAGTGATGGGTAATAACTAACTCATTTCCAAAGTCAACCCATTCCACTTCTGCAAACTTGTATTTATTACAGTTCACAGTTAGTGAGACTCATTTGGGGGTAAGTGATTGAACTCATTATGAGTTCGTTTGTTTGCATCATCGCCCAATATACACTTTTCTACTTGCTTACAAAATTGATGTGGAAGAATAATCTACATATGACATATATATTTTATCTGCGTTTGACATTACACATATTTGCACACGTAATAAAGTCTGCAAGAGCGCCACGCTGCTGTATTTACACGTTTACATTTATGGTCCCCCTTTCTTGTCTCCACTGTCTGGCTTATCATATATTTGGGTTTTCAACTTTGTGATCCTACAGTTAATTTTCCACACAAAACCTAGGATATTTTTTTGCACATGAACGTATATGTTAAATATCAATATTTGTGGCAATCAATCAGTTGACATTCTCTTGCAATTCTTTAATGAATAACTCGTATTTTGGAAATTTTAGGGAAAGTGTTACTTCTCGTGCCATTTCAAATATTTTAATATGCTGAGTTTACATTATTAGTCCTTATATCTCAATGACGGAAAATGGGGGAATATTTGTCACGTACACGTAGAAATGTTGACATTAGAAGGATTAAAATTTTTAAAAGTTGCACAAAAATGTAAAGTGGTAGGCAACATGACGTAATGAAAAGAGCTCATTCTCTAATATATGAGAATTTTAATGCAAGTTCTAACTTGTACTGATGACATGACACGGGACAGATTTCCCAGTCACTGTAAACCTCAGTTCTCTTATAAAGCAGTGACCAAATTATTCCACGGAATTATTATGTTAATTAAGTAATAAATGTAAAGTTTTGGCACATGTGCTTAACATGCTTCACGAAAGTTTAATATGATTAATAGATACAGATATAGACTACTTTTTGTGAGGGAGTCTTAAGAAATTGGAGGACCTGTATTACATACCCCAATTAAGGGAGAGAGCTTTCTAAATCTAGTTTGACCTGCTTCTTTACACTTTATCCTCATGGATGGAAGTTTTTCTGTTGCATTTCAACATCTAAGGTTATGTGTATTCTGTGGTCTCACCGTTCCTTTTTGTCTTTTGTGATTTACAGCCTCCAAAACACATAAGAGTTGATATGAGAAATTTAGATAACTTTACGTGTGATAAATGTGTTCACTTTGAGAGGACAAATAATATCCAATGAAGTACGTGCCACGAGACTACAAGGTACAGTCTTTGTGCACAATCTCTCATTCCTTCTCATGCATCGCAAGGATGAGATGTGCCTCCTGTCTCTGATTTTTAGTCCTCTTCCTACCAACACCAGTACAACCTCCTAGGTTTAAAGTTTGTTATCCCCTCGCCTTCAAAATATTGTCTTTCCCAGGGTTAGCCCACCTATTCTCATGCTTATACCCAAGTCATGGTCGTTATCAATAACTACATAATTACCAAAATCTCAACCCCAAGTAAATTCCTCTCTGATCACACCCGCATATTTCTTGTTCTAATAGCTATACTTCATCTTATTAAGGGCTCTCATATGCTGACCCTACTAGTTTTGCAATGTCCATTACTGCCAGAATCATACAAGTGACCTTCCAAACCAAGAAACCTTTTTTATTAATTTTATTTTTTTATACAGCAGGTTCTTATTAATTATCCATTTTATACATATTAGTGTATATAAGTCAATCCCAATCTCCCAATTCATCACATAACAAAAGGAACATTCAAAATAATCAAAATTATCTAATTAGTTGACATGTTTGTTTATTAACCAACAAATAGATTTTATTACATTGATGGACCTATATGATAGTTTTTTTATGTAAAAATAGTATAGATTTATTTATATTAAAGCAAAAACTTTTAATATTATATCGAGCCTCTGAACATTTAAAAAGTATTGCTGAAATGTAATCAACTGCATAATTATTATATGCTACAGACTTACATATTTTAACCAGTTTCCTAGACATACCTATTTCTAAAATGCTATATTTTTCCTGAAGAATTTATTTATTTTTAAATAAAGTTGATTCTAGTTTTCTTCAAAGTTGCATTTTTTGCTTAACAAATTTGAAGTAGTTAACACTTTCAACTGAAGTTTCTCTTTAGAATATACCATTTTGAATTGAGAAAAATATTACTCATGTGCTGGGATTCTGGGAAACTGAGAATGAATTCTACTGGAGGCTATTTGCACCTCTATTTTTTAATTGAAATATACAGAATTTGTAGATATAGTCTTTTTTCCTCCATCCAGAGTGCTTTTCTTTAACGATATTATGGTAAAATAATGTCAAGTAATGTATTTGTATTTATGATTTTTTTTAATATTTTGCCAAATTTAGATTCTTCAGAATTATAGATTCTTCAAAACTATGGCATCAGGGTAGTTCTTCAATCTTTCCGGATCCCCTCACAAAAATACAGCTGGCAGTGAAACAGGAAAGCCAAAAACCCATAGACAGTATTGACAACAAAACTAAATGACCAGTTACCTCTGCAGACGCCCAAATACAAACAAGTGGGGACAAAGCACTAAACCCAGAAGACCTGCATGTGTCTGAATCAGCACAACAGGAGGAATCAAGGGTCCAGAGGGTTTGTGACGGATCCACGAGCATACCCACCTGGAGGCAACGTGTAGACAGGAGCTGACACCGTCCCAGAGTAAGGCGTTAGAGGGGAGAGGTTGTGGACCCACAGGAACTCCTGACACTGACCAGCCAGGAGTTTCACACCCCAAGTCTGCACTCAGCGGAAGCTGCTCAGAACAGAATCAAATCTGAGTCGACGATGACAGAGTCAAAGGAAGAAAGCAGATTAAAGGGGCAGAGAGAGACCGAATCAGCACATCTCGGAATACAAGCCACCAATTTTTAACTCTGAACAGCAGAAACAAACCTCTAAGAAGTTCGATTACCTGACTCCTTTGCCACGCTTTCTAACTAAATCACAACTCCAAAAATTGGAAATACAAATCTCAGATAAAAACAAAATGTAGAACAGAATCGAGTTCAAATCCTATGCAAAATTTCTGTAAGGAAGGAAACAAAACAGAATAAGGAACAGAATAACATTCCTTTGACCATGAAATTATTCCAGAAAGCATACCAACAAAACATATAAAAATGATAGCCTACTCTTTTAAAAGTAACTGAAAGACACAAGAGAATGATATATAACCTGAAAAAAAATGACAAAGATTTTTTTAAAAAACTTAGAGTAAAAGAACTTAGAAAGAATTAGAAATAAAATGAAAGGTTATTACAAAAATAAACATTAAATTAGAAAGAACATGAGAACAAGTAAAAGAACAGTTAATTCCTTAAAAGGAGGAGAAGTTGAAAAAATATAATCAAAATAAATAAAATATGTCTCAAATAATTTGGAAAAAAACATTAAGTATTAAAATGAGGCAAAGAATATCCAACATAACATCAATCCTGAAGATGAAAACCAAAACAAAGAAACAGAGATAAACATTAAATACAATAATTAAAATAAAAGCTTTCCTAAATAAAATTTTTAAATAATTTGAAGCTGCGTATTCAAAAAGAATTCGCATGTAGTATTGATCCAGAATGACCAACACCCAAACATTCAAACAATGTTACCGAATTTTAAAGGGAAGAAAATAGTCTTCTGGGCATGTAGGCAAAGAGATAGGGTGACTTACAAGGAAAATTAAAATTAGATTTTCTGCAGAAATGCTTACTTCAGCAGGAAAAGTAGCATACTTAAGAAATTCAGTGAAAGAAAATATGATCCAAAGGTTTCATGTCCAGAAAAAGTGACTTTCAAATAACAGACAAAATGCTCTGGACATGAAAGGCTGCGAATCCTCACCAGGGGATATGTAGACGGAACCTCACAGTGGTAACAAGCATGAAAAGGACAGTTATTTGCAGAACTAAGACGAAGTTATAATATGTACCCCAACCAGCAGGTGTCATTCAACCATGAAAACATGGAAGAGAATGGGGAGGAGTGATGTCAAAGACAACAGGGGACCACCCACTCCTCAGTCAGGGCCCTAAACATCGGTGACAGGGGAGCACAGGGGTGGTGTTTTGAAGATGATGGTAATTCATATATTTTTTAATTCCAGAAAGTTCCAAAAAGCAAAACTTAAATTTGCCCAGAGCTGGCAAATACGTACATAGTATTAACATTGTAGTATTAGGTATTATAGGCCATCTAGCAATGATTTAATGTGTATGTAGGTTACATGCGAATACTAGGCCATTTTATGTAAGGGACTTGAGCATCCTCGGGTTCTGGTGTCCACGGGGTCCTGGACCAACCCTCTGCGGGTACCCAAGGAGGGCTGTGTACCCTGTCAGAGAAAGCCTTTTCTAAAGGTAGGGTTGGACCTGGGGGACAGAAGGTAGGACTCTGAATGGCTAACCCAGGAAATAAACAGGTTCTGTGAAGCACTCACTGAAGGTACAGCAGAGGTGAAAGTGGTGCCTCCGCTCCATAATTTTAGTTTGATTTTTAGTAATACTGTGAAGCTCTCTTGAGAACGTACATTTTAGCAAAAGTGTACCTTTTTACCAGCTTTGATAGATAATAAAGTGAGGGTATTTATCATTCCTCAGACGAATGCAATTCTATGTACTTCATTTCGGTCAGCACATTATTGTCAGGTTACGGTTATGGATGTTATAAGACAACTATTTTGTGATATATACCTAAAGGCTTATATTTAGATGGTGTCTTCTAATTTTTTAGTGGTCCAGGATGAAAACGAAAACCCTTCATTGTTGAAGTATGGTTGGATGGCTTTCATAATAACAGAGCAGGAGAAAAAAAGACTTTAATTTAGTAAAGAAGAAAAACGTTCTTCCAAAATAACCCAAACTGTAGAGCTGACATATGCCCAGATATAAGTGTGTTCTTTTGTCTTCTCCCTATCTGGGTAACAGAGAGGGGGTTCTGGGTAGTGAACATTATCAGAAAAACAGTTAATAGTTAAATTCTGCACTTAGCACTTCCAGAGGGAGAGGAAAAAATCCTCTGCAACTTATACTATGTTTATTTACAAACCTCCTAGAACTATCCTAAAGATTTTTCAAACATAAATTACTGACTTAAAAGGCAAATAAAGAGACCTAGAATTAAATGTTACTCATATCCCAAATGATATTTCACAGCTTAAAATATGTTTAGTTCCATATAGTCTCACAGAATTAATTCTTTAAAATATTGCAGACTTTTGAGGTCTCCACTTAGTTCACCCTCCCACATTTTTTAAACTTTTGTTAATTGCGGTTCTTTAATTCATTTAACAAAAATGCACTGAGTACCTTTAACAAATATTGAGTGCAGTGTGCAAGGCAGTGGAACACAGCAGTGAACAAAACAAAATCACAGACTTCATGGAGATTAAATTCTTGTGAAGAAAACAGAAAAATAACGTATGTGGATACATTAATAAGTTAATTTATAAGTAATTATATATATATATATATATAACGATGAGCTAAATACGTGAAGTATGAGCATGTTGAACAGTGATAAGCATGAACAGGAAAGACGAACTAGGGACAAGGAGGTGAGAGTGGAGAGTCTGCAGAGGTACCAGGATGTCCTCCACGGTGGTGTTAGGATGAGGCATAAAGGAGTGGGTGTGAGGGGCCCACGGAGCCGAGCGTAGAGGCCCGGGTGCAGGAGGAGGCCAGCCGTGTCCGAGTAAATGACGTGACAGGCCCGGGTGTCAGGACCACTGACCGTCAGCGATTCTGGGATCTTTATGGGGACAGACTTCCACTTCCACACTGAGGGGGGTGGTGAGTCACCACAGTACACTGAGCCCAGGGGCAAGCTGACCTAACTGCAGTTTTTCTCTCTTGTTTTTTAAAAATTAAGAGTTTTTATAGCAGTTTTCAGTTCATGGCAAAATTTAGCAGAAGGTACAGAGATTTCCCCTAAACCCCCCACCCCCCCAACATGCACAGCCTTCTCTCAACACATCATTACATCCCCACCAGTGGTACCTTGTTAAAACTGATGAACCTACATCAACATGTCATTATCCCCCCATATCCACAGTTTACATTATGGTTCCCTTTTAGCGTTGCACATTCATGGGTTTGGACAAATATATAACGACATGTATCCACCATTATAGCATCACACAGAGCATTTCATGACCCTAGAAAGCCCCTGTGCTCTGCCTCTGCATCATTCCCTGCCCTGACCCCCCAGCCCCTGAAACCACTGACCCTTTTTCTGTCTCCGTAGTTCTGCCTTTTCCAGAATGTCATATGGTTGGAATCGACTGGCTTCCTTCATTTCGTGATATGCACTTACGGCTCCCCCACGGCTTTTCATGGCTTGGAAGCTCATTTCTTTTTAGCTCTGAGTCATGCTCCATTGTCTGGAAGGACCACAGTTTATTTATCCATCACCTACTGAAGGATAACGGTTGCTTCATGTTTATAGCTTGGTTGCAATAAACATCTGTGTGCAGGTTTTTGTGTGGATACAAGTTTTCAACTCGTTTGGGTAAACACCAAGGAGTGCGAATGCTGGATTGTATGACAAGAGTGTGTTTAGTTTTGTGAGAAACCGCCAACTGCCTCCCAAAGTGGCTGCAAACTTAATTTTAACAGGATAATCTTCTTCATTCCCTGGTTAGTGAATGTCACCTATTTTTAAAGAACCTGAAAGTATCAGTACATGAAACTGTAGAGGCCCTGAAATCTTAAGTGTCATATGTGAAGGAACATTTATGAAGATTATTCCAAAATCCAAAGATTACTCCAAAAGGGAAGTGATCCAAAAAACCTTGAATTTAGATATCATTGCCAACACTCGGTTGTGAAGCTGAAATTTCACAAATTTTACTTCCAAACTAAAAATAATTTTAAACTTTCAATCAAATGTTCTGAGAAGAGTGACTTGAATGTCTGAGCCTGACTTTTAGGGGAGGGATGTGGGGTAGAGTTATGAATTTGAGAGTCATCCACAGAGCTGCTTTTTATTAACTCTGAATGACATCATGAGGAAGTGAACGCAGACAGAAAAGATGGGCCATCTGAGGTCTGAGCCCTGGGTCTGAGCCTAGTTCACCAGAGGCAAGGGACGGACCAGCAAGGCAGACGGAGAAGGGCAGTCAGAGGGCTCAGAAGAAACAGGAGCATGTGGTACCTGATGACACCCTCCCCCCGCCACACAAACACACACACACACACACACACACACACACACACGTGGAAAGGGCGTGAAACCGCCTATTATCCAGAATGAGGCTTCTGCGGAGAGCAGAGCAGCTTCCCTAACTGGTCCCAAATGGCTCTAGAGACCAGAGAAAGGAGGATGGCTTAGGGTTTTGTTGTGGCTCGGAGGTGGGACCAGAGTGAGGAACCGCTCTTTGCAAGGTTTGAAATTCATCCTTGTAGAAAAAGGCAGCAGGCAGGCTTTCTCATCAGCTTGTCCAGATGTGGGGGAGAGGGGTAAGGCATCAAAGCTGCCCACAAAACTCCAGAGGAGGCGTCAAACTCCTCCGGACCGGGTGCAGGCTACAGTCTGACCGGAGCGGCTTTAGGAGAGAGTCCAGGGGAGAACAGGGCCTAGTGGGAAGGGATAACTCACAAAATTTCTGGAAGTGGAAGGAGGAAAAAGGGGTGATGCTGATGACAGAAACAGGCTCAAGAGAGGCGTTTTTCAAGGTGGAAGAAATGACAGTGTGTAACTGTTAGAGAGAGGAAAGCTGGTGCCACAGCTGGAGGACAGAGCACTGGGTGGGCAGAGGGAACATCATCTAAGTTCCGAGGGGACAGGGTAGAAGGCAGAGTGTCCAGCCCAGCGCAGGGCGGGTTGGATGAAAGGTGAGAGGCTGGTCCCTGCTGGCTTCAGCTTTCTCAGGGAAAGGGGGCATCAGGTGATACGGCAGGCGAGGGGCGTGTGTACCGACTTTAAAGAGAGAAGAAAAATGAGCCACAGTCATCTCTCTTCGGCTACACTGAATCCCCCCTGGCTGGTGCAAAGGAGGCTGACAGGTGAGAATGTCTTGTCCCAAGTGTTTCTAAGTCCCTTCTGTACCCTAAGAATAGTCACTGTTTATAGAGTTCCTTCCAAAAGTAGGTATCACAGGGCAGAGTGTCTGTATTTGAATTTTCAGAAAAGTTCTTCCTTCAGAGAAAGACAAATATCATTTGATATCACTTATACGTGGAATCTAAAATATGACACAAATGAACTTATTTACAAAACAGAAACAGACTCACAGACATCGAAAACAAACTTATGGTTACCAGAGGAGAGAGGGTGGGGAGGGATAAATTAGGAGATTAGGATTAGCAGATACAGATATGTAATTAATATAGATACAGATATGTAATATGTATATGTAATATAGCAGATACAGATATGTAATTAATATACACATATGTATATTAATACATAAAACAGCTAAACAACAAGATCCCACAGGGAACTATATTCCGTATCTTGTAATAAGCTACAACGGAAAAGAATATACATATATATATATGTATGTATAACTGATTCACTTTGCTGTACACCGGAAACTGACACACTGTAAATCAGCTACACTTCAATTTTAAAAAAAGAACTTCTTCCTAAAGAAGGCAAACTATTTTGCCCTTTGTAAATATAAGAGGCCCTAGCACATTTTATGTAAGATTCTACAAGTTTTACCAAAGTTGATCCCCTGGAAGAAAAATGCATAAACTATTTAAGACACTAAGCCTCAAGGTCACTGCCAAGCAATCTTATTATCTGTAGAGGTGTTGCATGCCTCCGCATTTTTAATTTGCATGTTTGTTAACCTCTGGACACAAGTGATGCTCTGGCAGGAATATCTTCAATCTTATGCCATTTTAGAGAGCCTTTTTCCTTAAACGCAGGATCATCGTTCTGTGATTAGCTGTGGTTTACATTCTGAAAGCCGTATAAATGTGTACAGGATATATAGGTACGTACACACATATAAAAACATCCATCATAACCCCAGAAGAAAAAGAGAGGTGGGGTTTGCTGATTTAAGAATGCTGGAAGCAGCCTGTGTAGTGAATATCAAGTCATAAATTTATGATACAAAGCCACTGTGGCTTGAGGGATGAATATTCAGTGCCTGGTATTACCTGATAAAGTCATACATATGTATTGCTCCATTTTACGTGATAATTACGGAATCTACCTTAGCATCTGCTTTTACCAGATAAACTGAATTTATTATTTTGAATAAGGCAGTCACAATAATTCATAGCACTGTGAAGAACTGGCAAATAGGGGGTCATAAGAGAAAGGAAAGGTGAGCATGAAATTATATTAGAAATTCCAGTAAATATATTAAATGACAATTGTCTTTTTTAGATAAAATTTTAGAAACTTTAGAATATTCTCCAGGAACAAAGTTAAAGCTCAGTCCAAAGGCATCTGGAGGATTTCTGAACTAACCATGTTAGTCCTTGAATTTTAAAGTGACTTTTACCATATTTCAAAATAGCTGTGCGTCTTCCCTCTAAACCTACCAACAAATAAGTGAATATGTTTCTTTATTTCTTGTTCAACCACCTACCATCTAAAAGCAAATGATAAGCCGAGAAATGCATTTTAGTAATAAAAGAGAGAAGCTCAGAAGAATGTAGGTAGTTGTTCAAAGATACAGATGTCATAAATCCACCGTCACATCTACAGAATCCCTCTGCCTAGAATGATCAACTTTACATCAAGTCTTTAAGCACCTGTATCACAAATACCACATTAGTTTTCCTTGGTGTAGTTCAAGAGCTCAGGTTTACTTTGGTATCATTATTTTCTCAATACACTATGAAAGAAAATAGTGACTTTTCACTAGCTGGCCCATATCGACATTCAAATTCCTAGTTTTAATAGAATTTGTCAGTTTTTCAGTATCACTAAATAAGGTATAAAAGTCAAATAAATGCATAAATAGGAGCATTAAAAGAATTAGAAGAAAACAAGAACATTTCATCTTGAACTAAGGCTGCACATTCTAAATTTAGAAGGGAGTATGAAATCATAAAGAAAAATAGATTTTTTTTTACATATAATAAAAAGTCTACCCGGTAGAAATAAAGTTTAACAGAAAACTAGAAAGGAATTTAAAACATGTATGATAATCAAAATATTTACATAACAATATATACTAGAGAATTCTTAAATATCCTTAAGAAACAGTGAGTGTCCAAAATGTTTAAAGAGAATAAAAAACTTCTCAAAAGAAGTAGGAAATTCCAAAGAATATTAAAATATGTTCAACCTTCAGTTCATCAAAGAAATTTTAAAGTAAGACTAGAGTAGTATTTTTCACCTACTCAGCAATGATCTTTAAATGTGAAAATTATATACAGAGTTTTCATTTGGGATCCAATCACAGATTGCTAATGGAAAGTGCAAACTGTTAACATTTCTGGAAATATGATTCGTCACTGAGTGTCAGAATCTTGTATCTTTTGGTCTAATAATTGCACATGTGAAATGTAGTTTCATGGAAAAAAATTAAAGACATACATAGTAATTTAATCTCCTGGTAGTTTTTTGGAAAAAGCTCTACAGATCTCTGTCTCTGTCTCTCTTCCTTCTTCTGTATCTCTCTGTATCTATCTTTCTGCCTCTTTCTTTGTACACAGACACACGCAATAGATGTGTGTGTGAATATTTATAATACACCAGGTTAACATTTTTATTTATTTGAAATATCTGCATGCATATGTATGCACATACATAACACGTGCACACCTGGTGCAGGTGAATACATTGTGTGTTACTGATAAAAAGTTGAGGCACTGGCTTTTTCCACCACCCTCAGACCTCTATATTCTCTCCAACAGCTTCAGACATGCATCTAACGCTTGAAAACTCTTACTGCTTATTCATCTCTTGTTTTTTTGTTTGTTGATGACCTACTGTGATCAGGCACACGGATGGACAATGAAAATGGGGCATAGTTTTAGATAAATGGAACTGCCCTCCTGGATCTCAGGGCTTCATGTGCGACACGAGATTGAATAACTAATTACAAGGGCCAGGACTCGTGTGAAGGAGAAGTTCAGACTTTCCACCATCTTTAAACAAGCAGAAGGAGGTAGAGAAGGGGGAGGGGAGGTTTGCAGGAAGGAATTTAGTTTTACACAAAAGGGATGTAGACACAGGGAGTTGGGGCCACAGCTGCCAAGGGTAAAGAGTAAGATGAGAGAAAAGATAGTCCAGCCAGGAGCGAGCCCTTGGCTTCAACAGTGGAGAATGAAAGGGGCCCGTGACTGATTGTTAGGGAGGAGAACCCAGGGCTGGGGCCCCAGGAAGGGCACTGGAGTGGGAATTCACCCAAGGACTACACAGAGAGGACTAAAAATGTACAAATTACATTATCAAACATTTATTTCTCAGAATTGAGGAGACAACGGGACTTCCCCGCCGGTCCAGTTGTTAGGACTCTGCACTTCCACTGCAGGGGGCACAGGTTCGATCCCTGGTCAGGAACTAAGATCCTGCATGCCGCGCAGCAGAGCCAAAAAAAAGGAATTTAAGACACAAGTGTGAAGCTACCACAAGAGTCCTAAGGAAGAATTATTCTGTGATGGAATTGTGAATGAAGAGACAGGGAAGATATGATGTATTTTAGAGGAATAAACACTGATACTCTCTCTTAAATGGTAGGAATGGCTAAAGGAGATGGGAGAACAAAGAGGATTCTAAGGCCTCTCTCCTGAGCTGCTATGTGTCTGTAATGCTCTTTACTGAATGTGGAAGACCTGGGGGGAGGGGTAAATACCCACATCACAGCTTAACATCACGCACATGGATAAGACCATCTAGGGAGGAAGCTTAAAAAAAAACACCCCAATCTACAACAATTAGATCTTGAGTTCTTTTTTCACTTGGAAACATAAAAGTGTAGATACCTAACCTTGACCTACTGGAATTCTTCAGTCAGTCCAGCTTTTGAGGTCCAAGAACACAAATTAAAAAAAAATTCCCCACACTTAAAAACATGATCCCAAATGTGTAACAAAAATCACAAGATTTTAAGAAGAAATTGGGCAGTTCTCCATAACAGTAAAATAATTTTAATACTTCTCACTCTGAAACTGACAGATAAAAAAATGACAAAAATTAGCCAGCTTGCCAAACTTACAAATGAGATAATTAACAAACTTTGAGTGTGTATGTATATAAAATCTGAACTTCCCCCAAAGAGAATAAACATTTGTTTTTAGTTCTATTAAACATTATTTTTGAACTGAACCAATACAAAACACAAAAATCCTCAAAAAATTCCAAAAGATACAGATCATAAGACCCTGTTCTATGACCACAATGCAATAAAATTAAAAATCAAATCCAAAAGATTTAAAAATTAATCACTTTCAACTCTTGCATTAAAGAAGAAAATCCAATGGAAATTGTGAAATATTTAGAATTGAAAATCAACAAAAGTATTATCTACCAAAGGTACACAAAATACATTTTCAAATAATATTTAGGGGAAAATTTATAACCTTGAAACATCAGCTGAAGTCCAATCCCACTGAAAATAAATGAGCCAAACTTACTTAAAGCAAGAAGCTAGAAAATGAAAAAAAAATTAAATTAGTAAGTTCAAAGAAAAGAGAAGATAGCAAAACTAGAGGTCCAAGTCAACATTAATGAAATAGAAAACAAACAAGTAAAGGAAAAAGAAGTGATGAACAAAATTAAATGTTAGCTCTTTTAAAATACAAACGAAATAGCCACAGGTCTGGATAGACTCAACAAGAAAGTCATTAATAAACAATATTTGAAATTTTGAAAGTGACAGAATTTGTATTTAGTAGAGATTTTGAAAGATCATAAAATGTTTTGAAGCAATATACACCAAAAATTTTTAAAACACAGATGGAATAGATGTTATACGATAAACAAATTACCAAAATGTGAATATATCAGTAACCAATATATTATATTAGTAATTTAAAATAATGTCATGGGGCTTCCCTGGTGGCGCAGTGGTTGAGCGTCTGCCTGGCAATGCAGGGGACACGGGTTCATGCCCCAGTCCGGGAAGATCCCACATGCCGCGGAGCGGCTGGGCCCGTGAGCCATGGCCGCTGAGCCTGCACGTCTGGAGCCTGTGCTCCGCAACGGGAGAGGCCACAACAGTGAGAGGCCCGCGTACCGCAAATAAATAAATAAATAAATAAATAAAATAAAATAAAATAAAATAATGTCATGAATCCTAGACAGTGTTTTGAGAGAGTTTTGGCAAAAATACCAAGAGCACTAGTTTCTTCTTCTGCAGATTTTTCCAGGTGTTGGGATGGCTATCCAAGTCATTTTAATAACCTATTAGGACATTAAAATTAACACTTGCTAAAGACAGTATAAGAAAATCAGGAAGCAACACTGTGTGAAAATAGATGAAAAATCCTCAATGAAATATCAGCATATCCTTTTTAAAAAAGATAAAAGCATGAGGAATTTTTCAGAGGAGAAGCAGTGGCAGGTGTGTGGTTTCGACCGATGTTGAGAAATCTCCAAAAGATACAGGTTATCAGACCCTGTTTCCCGACTACGATGCAATGAATTTAGAACCGATCGGGACTGATCAGTTCTGGATGTCAGAATTTAGGCGAGGGGCATTAGCCCTCGGGCTGTGGAGGTCTGTAAACTGCGTGACTGCGGGTAACACAGGCCAGTCCCTGAGCCTGACCAAGCTTCCTGCTGGCTGTAGCTGCATCCTCCCAGATGGACAGTGTGGAGGAAGCCGGGCCTCCATCCTTGTTCTGGGTTTAGCAGTCTGGCTGGGATGCACCAGCCCCTTTCCTGGACATCCAGGGGCTGCAGCCCAAAGCCCGAGGTTGCAGCTGTGCTGTGACAGGGACACAGAGCTTCTGCCCCGAGCCCCACGTCAGCATTCCACCAGGATGTGTGACTTCAGCACTTGGCTTTTGCCGATTTCTGCAGAGAAAGTCTGAGTTCCCAAATTGTTTTCCTCTGTAAGGGACCAAACACTTTCACAGATGCCAGCGTGCAAGAGTGTCGTTCTGGATAAATTAACCATGACCTTTCAGCCCATCGCCCTTCTATGATTGGTGGACTCCGCATCCCAGCCTGCTCAGTCATCTCCACCATCTCCACCCTTTAGAGCAGCAAGGCTAGTTCTGAGATGCTGCAGAAGACCCAGGAGGGTGGAGGGTTGATGCACAGAGAAAGGAAGACGATGATTGACACCTGAGGCTCACCTGATACTGGGGAATAAGACCATGTCTGAGATAACGTAGTCCTATGACTACTACCTCATGGGAAGTTTGCTTCTTTACAATGTGGCCAGAGGGCACTCATGAAAAATTTCAACCTGGAATGGATGAGTGATCAGTGTCTGCCAAATTCCCCCAAACTTCCTCCAAAATCTAGGAAATTCTGGTCATCCAGTATAGTGGGGGACCTGTCCAACACGGATGCTTGTTTAAGAGATCTGAAGGCTGTTGTTGGCGTCGGTTTGATTCACAGGAAAGGGCAATACCACCAATCAGAGTACCAGGAAGCTGGCAAGATCTAGAAGTAGAGTTGGGTCTTTAGAGGATTAGGGAATGGCCACCGCTCTTCCCTGAGTCACTCACTATCTAAGGAAGACACAGCATCATGAAACATCAGTAGTAAAAGTCAGCCTCTGTGAGGACACGTCAACGAACCCAGGGTCACCCGGGTGACAGTCTTCCTGGGAGAATCCAAATACAAGGGAGTTAATATGCACAACTCCCACTCCTGTGGTTTCTGGCAAACATCTATTTCTTGAAGCACTGCAGCTTCTGGCTCACCCCCGCAGAGTGGTCACCACGGCGGGCACCCAGGATTGGGGCCACATTCCCTACCCACGTGGTTTCTGATTGCTGGAATTCCTTTAATTTGTACCGACATCAGAGGGATGGCAACCTGCCTAGGGCCCATGGGTCAGAGCCTGGATTTGGAAGTGAAGGATCACAAGAGACGTGGTGCTAACGGAATCAGTGTAGCCTCGGGCTGGAGCCACAGTGGACAGGCAGGAGAAGGCAGCGCCTTCAGGCTGCCCTTATCTGCCCTTCAATGCAGGATAAAGTCCAGTGCTTCCAAACGCCCGAGGGAACCAGGCTGAAGGGAAGGAGGAAAGGTGGGACCCTTCACATGCCTCTGCCGCCTCCCGACTTCCTGCTCTTGGGTTCCAAAGAGAAGAGAGGGAGCAGAGGAAGGTGTGCAAAGGTGCTTTATTCAGAGTGCCTAGTCCTACCTGGGGAGCAGCGGGTCCCATCCGTGGATGCAAATGCAGGGTCAGGACACATTCTTTTTGAGGTAAGTGCTCCGGAGTTCTGCTGTCCTTGTGTTTTGTGAGGGATGAGGACAGACCAGTCACCTGACCTCATCCTCTGGGACCACATAGACAAATCCTAAGAGTAAGCAGAGCCATCCCTCCAACGCTTCAATGGTGTGTGTGGTCTGTGTGTGTGTGTGTGCATGCGTGTGTCCGTGCATGTTCCCACCTCCTTAGGAGTGATCAGAGGACTCTGAGCTCCTAGACTTTCAGGTCAACAGTCTGGACGTATCTACCTGAACTAGGCCAACCTCACCAGGACCTGATACAACTTCGGAATGAGAAGAAAGTCTTCAGAGGCAGTTAAGGACCCAAGTCTGGTGACCTCAAGGTAGGGAGATTTTCCGGATGGGCGATCACATGCACCCTTTACATCTGGGTCCAGAGGTCAAAACTGTGACATCAGGAACGTGAAGCCTGAAGACACTGGTGCCAGATGCCGAGGTGATTTCCATATTTCGCTTATCATACATCTTTTTTTTTTCTTTTTTTTGCGGTACGCGGGCCTCTCACTGCTGTGGCCTCTCCCGTTGCGGAGCACAGGCTGCGGACGTGCAGGCTCAGCGGCCATGGCTCACGGGCCCAGCCGCTCCGCGGCATGTGGGATCCTCCCGGACCGGGGCACGAACCCGTGTCCCCTGCATCGGCAGGCGGACTCTCAACCACTGCACCACCAGGAAAACCCTATCATACATCTTTTACATTCCTGTTTAGCTTTCTGTTAAACTCACAGCAGATTTCCCCCAGAGCCTGCAGACAGGAAGTCAGCCTGACCAAGGCCTTAATTTCAGTCTCAGGGTGCCCTGAGCGGGAACCCAGACCGGCCATGCTGATTTCTGACCTGCAGAACTGGAAGTAAATAAAGGGTGTCGCTTTCAGGTGCTGAGGTAGCGGTGATCTGTTGTGTAGCAATAAATAACTGATACAATACAATATTCTAAGAACGACATTCCCACTCACATCTCCTCATGAGGCTGCCACTCCAATTGAAATGCAAGTATATAATTTAATAGAACTTAACAAAGTTAATTCTAAAAAATACAGGGAAATATGGGAAAAGAATCTGAAAAAGAATAGATTACATGTATATGTATAACTGAATCACTTTGCTGTACACCTGAAACTAACACAACATGGTAAATCAACTATATTCCAATATAAAATAAAAGTTAAAAAAATAAAGTTCAGGAATTTATAAAAAATAAAGATAAAAAATAGAGGGACGTTCTAGGAACTAGTAAAATAATTGGAGGGGAAAAAATCTTCCAGTTATCAAGATTTATCATAAAGCTGTAATAATTAAAATTATTATATTGGAATGGTAGATAAATATGTTGATGTACCCTTGCAAAGTCCCCCAGAGAGACAAACATGGATACGGAAACCTGGTCTGTGCAGAATCAGCGTGGGGATAAGTGAGAAAAGCATCAATTATAAAATAAATAGCATTGAGAGAAATGGATTTCCACAGTGAAAAAAAAAAAAAAAAAGATTGCAACCTCATGACACACATAACACTAATTTCTAGATATTTTAAATATCTGCATTTTAAAAACAAAATTTTAGAACTCTTAGGAAAAACGTAGATAAACTATATGATCTCCATGCGACAGGACAATATTTTCTTAACCCACTCCACCTGTCCTCCAAGAAAAAAATCATACACATGAAGAAAACAGCTTATTAAATCTCACCACATTGCTATTATAAGTTTACAAAGAGACAACAAAAGAAGTAAAAATGTAAGTAACCAACAGGAAGAGTTTTGCAATGTGTACACTAATATAAATTTGTGACAGAGAAGAGCTCATTGAAAAAATTGCTAAGAGGGCTTCCCTGGTGGCGCAGTGGTTGAGAGTCCGCCTGCCGATGCAGGGGACACAGGTTCGTGCCCCGGTCCGGGAAGATCCCGCATGCCGCGGAGCGGCTGGGCCCGTGAGCCATGGCCGCTGAGCCTGTGCGTCCGGAGCCTGTGCTCCGCAACGGGAGAGGCCACAACAGTGAGAGGCCCGCGTAACACACACACACACACACACACACACAAATTGCTAAGAAAGTAAACGAGCAATTGAAAGAGGGAAGACAGGAACAGTTAAAATACGTCACAGAGATGCTGAACACTCAGCAATTAAGGAAATGTAAAAGAAACGAGTCTGCTTTTCACATTTCAGATTACCAAAAAAGTCTAGAAATGCCAAGGATTCATAAGAATGAAGCCTTAGGACTCTGCTAGCAGGAGGAAACATGGGCAGAATCTTTCTACAATGACACAGTTTCAAGGAGACTTAAAAATGGCCAGACCTCATGACTCGGTAATTTCTCTCCTAGATTTATAATTTGGAGAAAGTCTCACACCCACTCATAATAATACTTATGGTATTATTTCTTGATACCATAAACATTGTAAGACAAAGGAATACGTAGAACATTACATATTCTGGAAGATTACATATTCACAGAATATTATGTAAACTGGAATACTACATGACAGTCAAAACAAATCCATTGGATCTGCATGAATCAACATGTGCTATGTCTTAAAAACAAATTGATGAATAAAGAAAAGAGAATTAGGACTACTTGGGGAAATGACTGATTTCAGGACTAGCTCAAGATAAATATAAAATGATCCTGGAATGTTGTGTAGTGCCAGGTGATAAGAAAGTGCTTTTTTAAAAAGCCATAATCATGAGGTCGTATGAAAGAACACAGGAACCAACTGTTAGCTCCCACTGTCCAAAGCTTGAATAACGGAGGCAACCAACTAAAGTGGTTTTGGATTATAACCCACAATATAAAATAAATATCCACGACTGCAGACTGATATAAAAAATGATGGCTTGCGTAAATATAAGAACAGAAGAGACAAATCTCAGTTGCAGGAAATTTGGAAATAATTTACATAGATGCTCTGCTCTCCTGGAGGGAGCATAACTCCCCAGGGGAAACTGCACAGAGGGGCTGGCTCCCAAGGGGACAGAAGGGGAGAGCAAGCAGCTTGACAGAGGAGAACCCTGATAAATACCCCTCCCCACGCAGTCAAGGGTGAGGTCATTGCTGACAAATCCGGGTGATAGCAAGTGCCCTTGAAGTGACGTGATGGGAATAGTACTTCGCCTCTGTGATCTTCTCCCCCAAACCGCAAATCCTATTGTAATCATAAGAAAACATCAGATAAATCTCAATACAAGGACATATTACAAAAATCCCAACCAGTCCATCGTCAAAACTGTCAAGGTCATCAGAATAAAGGAACGTCTGTGAAAGTATCACGGCCAAGGGCAGCCTCAGGAGACACGACAAGTAAATGTCATGTGGTACCGGGATGGGGTTCTGGGAAAAGCAGAAGGACATTTGGTAAAAGCTGAAGAAATCTGAATAAAAGTATTGGCTTCAGTTAATAATAATGCATCAACATTGGCTCATTAATTACAACAAATGCACCTACTAATGTAAAGCATGAACAGTAGGGGAAACAGGTTTATGGCTACTCTGTACTATCCATGTTAAAAAAAAAAAAAAAAAAGGATCTAAACCCAAAATTTTCTAAAAGATAAAGTCTATTGAAAAGAAAACAAGGGACTTCCAGGGTGGCAGAGTGGTTAAGAATCCACCTGTCAATGCAGGGGCCATGGGTTCAATCCCTGGTCCAAGAAGATCCCACATACCATGGAGCAGCTAAGCCCGTGAGCCACAACTACTGAGCCCCCGTGCCACAACTACTGAGCCTGCGCTCTAGAGCCCGTGCTCTGCAACAAGAGAAGCCACCGCAATGAGAAGCCCATGCACCGCAATGAAGAGTAGCCCCTGCTCGCTGCAACTAGAGAAAGCCCGCGCGTAGCAACAAAGACCCAACGCAACCAAAAAAAAGAAAGAAAGAAAACAAAAACAGAACTAATTGTTTAGCATGATTCCATTTTTTAAGAAGACAAAAGATGATAAACTTTAAAAACTATTAAATCTGGGGGTGTATTATTACAACAACACATTAAACTTTCTTACATTATACTAATTTAGGTGCCTTTTGTTTTATGATTCTTAAAATTTTAAAAGGTAGTTCACATTTGAAGAAAAAGAAAGATGCCAAATATTCTGAGATTAGATGATGATCACTGGTCTGGACCAGCACAGAATTACTGACTTGATTTTATGGTACACATTTTTTTCCTTCTTTCACATCTATCTATTTTAATCGTGGTGAGAAATTCAAACAATTCTACTTAATATTCTGCTTTACAGGTAATGGTTGAAACACCTCAGCCAGTGGAGACCTGTCGTGGCCCCGCACTTACAGAATCTTCCCAAGTAAATACTTTAGTTTATAAGGAGCCCCTGAACAGGCAGGAGGCCGAAAGTTTTCTGATCAGAAGTGCTAACAGGTAATTTGTGTTTATAAAAATACTTCAGACAGCTGAAAGCCCCCTACTAAACGATGACTTTGAAATCCTATTCGCATGTATGGACGCTGTGTTAGGGACCCTCTGCCTCTTTCCCGCACTCCGTCTGCAGGGGTCAAGTTTGGAACCCCCAGAAATGCAGGGGGTGCAAAAGCAGTCTGCTGTCTCCTTGGACCCTGTGCTCAAACTCACTTTGTGCCTGAGACAGCAGAGGACAGCTTTGAGGGTAATCGACAGCCATGTAGCTTTCTAAAAGGTTCTGAAAGCCTTTGCCGAAAGGATAGTAGCAGGATGCCTAGCATTATTAAAAAAAAAAAAAAAAAAAACAACGGTCTAGGGAACAAAGAGAAAGAAAAGGAACCAACCAAAGTGCAGAGATGTGTTTATCCAGACACTGAAGAGACAGCTCTGCCAGGGTGATGCCTTGTTGATTACTAAGCCGGCCTTAAGTGGACCTGACAGGTGAGGACTAATGACTTCGTGTAGTTATGGCCCCATGGGGATGGGGATAAGCTGATGCCAGTCATTTGCCTAAAAACATCTGGTTAAAGACCACTGTTCTCTGCCTGCTTTGGAACATGATATTAATTAAAAACCAAAGGGATGGAAATTCCCTGGTGGTCCAGGGGCCAAGACTCCGTGCTTCCAGTGCGGGGGGGCGTGTGTTCCATCCCTGGTCAAGGAACTAGGATCCCACATGCCTTGCACGTAGCCAGAAAAAGAAAAAGAAAAAGAAAAAAAAAAAAGGGATGACAGCTTTTCTATGTTACCAAAGCAACACAACTGATGGCCCCCCAAATGTGCAATCAGTTGATTCAAACTCATCTTGCTTTGCTCGGTCCTAGTGAGAAATAAGTCTCAAGAATGAGGAATGAGTTGCTGCGGGAGGTGGGCACTCTCTAAAGCGAAGTTTTGTGCTTCTATAAAACCCTAGAGAAAACGTCTCACTTTACAACCGTGGGTCTGAACTTTTAGCGAAAGGTGACAGGCCCGTCAGAGCATATGGTAAAAGATACGGTAGCGCTCCCTACTGGCCATAAAATGCACGCACGCACAGACCTTCAGTATTTCACAAAAACATCATGGGGTCATGGGGTCATTCACACGCTGAAGCCCACCAAGCAATCACAGGTTAAGAATTGATACTTTTTCTAGGCACTCAAACTCTGGCAAGTATTACAGGTTATTAATAATTCTGTAATGGCAAAAGTGTTCATACAGCCTTAAATGAGGACAATTGTGAAAATAAGCACGATGCTGCATACGGTCTCAAAAATGTGTACAAAACTTCTATACACAAAACAAACTTAACATTTAAGAGGCAGGACACATGTTGGTTATGTGATGGGGGACATCAAATGGTACTAACAGCTTTAAAATGTGGAGGGGGACTGTTTGCAGGACAATCATTTTTCACCTTGTAATTGGATGTGATTGGGAGCAAACCATTTACCAAATAATTTATAAATATAACAAAGAAAATATAGCTAGGGATATTTTAAACAGAAATCTATGTGGATCCGATTTTTAATATATTTATTTAATAAAAATTAAGACAGATCTCTTAATTCCAGCCAAGAGTTATTACAGCAACGTAAAAACAAATTTACAAGTGAAGACGGAGAGATTATCATACTAAGAGAAGTAAGTCAGACAGCAAAAGACAAATATCATATGAAATCACTCATACATGGAATCTAATCTTTAAAAAGGATACAAATGAACCTATTTACAAGACAGACACAGACTTACAGATTTCAAAAAACAAACTTACAGTTACCAAGGAGGAAACATGGCCGGGGAGGGATAAATTAAGAGTTTGGGATTAACATACACACACTACTATATATAAAGTACATGACCAACAAGGACCTCCTGTATAGCACAGGGAACTATACTCAGTACTCTGTAATAGCCTATATGGGTAAAGAATCTGAAAAAGAATGAACACATGTATGTGTATAACTGAATCACTTTGCTGTATACCGGAAACTAGCACAACACTGTAAATCAACTATACTCCAATAAAATTTTTAAAACATAAAAATAAATTTTAAAAAATTTACAAGTGAAGAAAGGGGAAGATTATTGAACCAAAGCAGAAACTAGATGTCAAGGCCAGTCTTTGTAGGCAGATTAACCTCTATGCCCATAGATAAGCCTCTAGGGATTAATTACTTCAATTTAAAAATTATGGCTTAGTTCAAATGATACTAGAAGTACATTTATTTCTCACTTAACAGAAATGATGGTGCTCTTGCCACTGGCTGGGGACTGTGCCCGGCAGCAAACCAGAGGGGCACCGTCCTCTCCATGGACAGGCAGAGCACTTCCTGTGACCCGGCCCCCGCCTGCCTGTCTGATCTTTTCCTGTCCCCATTTTTCTCAACATGACATGTAAATGACCTTCCCTTAGGCCCCCTCTTTCCTGGCTTCCAGGCTTTTCTAGGTGGCCCTCTTTGGATGGCCCTTTCTGCACCATCACTCCCGACACCCGCCAGTCTCCTCCAGCCAAATCCAACTTTTTTTTCAGGTCTCAGTTGGTTTTTCCCTCAAGGTTATTTGAGCTTTTGTAATACTCTTTACACTTCAAATTATTTGCTCAAAGTCTGTGTTTCTGATTCAAGGCTGTGATCAATAATGACATGGAGCCCAGGGCTTCCCTGGTGGCGCAGGGGTTGAGAGTCCGCCTGCCGGTGCAGCGGACACGGGTTCGTGCCCCGGTCCGGGAAGATCCCACATGCCACGGAGCGGCTGGGCCCGTGAGCCATGGCCGCTGAGCCTGCACGTCGGAGCCTGTGCTCCGCAACGGGAGAGGCCACAACAGTGAGAGGCCCGCGTACCACAAATAATAATAATAATAATAATGACATGGATTCCAAGCCTTAGCAAAATTCCTAAAACAGAACAGATAAGGATTGATAAAGATTTAGAGAATAAATAAATGCAGACATGAATAAATGAATGACTGGCTCCTGTGTTGTTGAGAGACTACAGTTTGCAGCAGCTTCAAGGGCTCTGCGCAGAGTGAGTCCCACAAAGGGAGCACGGAGGCCTGCTCTCAGGAGAGACGCCACAGTCGCTCAAGGCACAGCTGTGCACAGCTGGCTCTGGAAGTCACAGAGCAAGTGTTTGCTCCAGACCCCGGCCTTGTCCGTTCAACCGCCCACCCTTGCAGGACTCACACACCAAAGCAGTACATCGAACGCCCAAGTAACAGTAAGACATTGCTCCACTCTAACCTTTTCGTAAGATTTTCCAGCAGACAATACAGTGTCTGGCTATAGTGGGAGTTCAACAAATATTGATGTGTTAAGTGGCTGCACAAATACCCTGAGAGCCACAGAACAGAATAAAAAGAATAAATTCTAAGATCAGGGTAAAAGGGATTCCAAGCCTATATTTCCTCAAAGAAGAATGCTTTAGCCAAAATAACCCATGTTGAATATTTATGCTGCATAAGCAGGTTGGCATGTTTAGAAATTAGACTTTCTTTTCCCTTCATTAGATGTCCTCATTAGATGCTTTATTTCTAAGTTTAAATCCATCGAAAATACACAGAAATAAGAAGAAGCAATATAGAACCATACATTTGCAAACATTTAAAATCAAAACAGAAAACAGCCATCATCTGTTCTTTTCTCATCATACCTTAATTGGATATGCAAATGAGCATGGCTTCTGCCCATATCAGAATTTTACTTGGCAATTTGCTAATTCACTTTACATAATATAGCACAGACACAGACATTTATACATAAAATTATATGCAGATCTTTTTATAATTTCTAATATTTTATTAACAGATGTTGCAAGTGTGATGACTTCTAATACTCCAAGGGAACCCACCATGTTACTGTAAAATGTTCTCTAATCTTTTTCCTGATTACACGTTTGACTTTATTCCAACAAAATGACCTCATTTTCCTTTTATCTATTTTATATACAAGGGATGAAAAGCCCGATTTGATAACAGTGGGCTTTTTATTGAAGAGGAAATAAAATCCCAAAATAACTTTCTGAATGTGACATCTCCCCGGTACTTAGCCTTCATGAATAAGCTAATTAGCATCTCCAAATAACACATTAATATAAAGAAGTAGTGGCTATTCACTGAATTTCACACCTGGTTGGTAAAGCAGAGTTGTGGACAAAAATAGTCTGAACTTCTGAAAGAAAAAGTTTACTTAATTATGTTAGTTATTTTATCAAATGCTTTATATGAATTTTCTTCGTTTTTACTTTTTTTTTTTTTTGGCCGCACCACGCGGCATACAGAATCTTAGCTCCCCAACCAGGGGTGGAACCTGTGCCCCCTGCAGTGGAAGCACGGAACCCTAACCCATGGACTGCCAGGGAAGTCCCTGAGCTTTCTTCTTTATCATTGATTTATTCTTTACAGAAATACTGTTTTATTCATCTAGTAAATTCATAATTCTTATAAATTCTTATAAGAATTATATGAAGATAAGTAGATAGTTTACATATATTAAACTGTTGAGACAAAAATTTAAATACATAATTCAAACATTTCGCATCTTATGGTCTTCTAAATTTAACTAAAAGAAGCGCTGATTGTCAAGAACAATTGTTTTTAAAGGATCTGGCATCCTTTAAAAAGAAAAAGTCAAAAAACTAAAAATAGAGCTACCATGTGATGCAGCAATCCCACTCCTGGGCATATACCTGGAGAAAATCATATGTTGAAAAGATACATGCACCCCAATGTTCACTGCAGCATTATTTACAATAGCCAAGACATGGAGGACCTAAATGTCCATCGACAGAAGAATGGATAAAGAAGATGTGATACATATACACAATGGAATATTACTCAGCCATAAAAGAGAACGAAATAATGCCATCTGCAGCAACATGGATGGACCTGGAGATTGTCCTACTAAGTGAAGTAAGTCAGAGAAAGACAAATACCATATGATATCACTCATATGTGGAATCTAATTTTAAAAATGATACAAATCAATGTATTTACAAAACAGAAACAGACTCACAGAGTTCAAAAACAAACATGGTTGTGCGGGGGTAAGTGTGGGGAGGGATAAACTAGCAGCTTGGGATTAATATACACACACTACTATATATAGAATAGATAAGCAGTAAGGACCTACTGTACAGCACAGGGAACTCTACTCAATATTCTATATTAACCTATATGGATAAAGAATCTTAGAAAGAATAGGTACATGTATATGTATAACTGATTCACTTTGCTGTACACCTGAAACAAACACAACATTGTAAATCGACTACACTCCAAAGAAATTTTAAAACAATAAAAGGAAAAGACATGTCATGTCTGGCAGGTAATGATCTGTTGTAAAAATGGCCACATGTATAAAAACAGAATTTGATCCAAGTTGTGTTTCTACTCACTTGGGCCCTAGAGCCCCAGGAAGACTCAGAGTCACACTGCTTTGCATCACTTAACTCTTCAGCCTCTAAGTCTGTGAATCTGCCTTTCACCTCGAACTTGACCAGGGAGCTGGCGAGAACCCATGTAGTGCCTGAAGTGGCATGACTGTCAGAAAAGAGGGAAACGCTTAACCGATAAGAAATGGGTCTGCCCTTGGACTCTGTGACCTTGGACAATGTTTTTTAGCTCTCTTTGGTTTTACTCTCTCTTCTGTAAAATGACTGTATTAATAATAAATTCCTCACCATTTTGTTTGAGAACTAATTCAGAGGAGACATTCAGTGTGTTCAGCACAGTGCCTGGTCCGTGGTAATCACTAGGTGGACTTGAGCTTGGACTAGCAATGGTTTTATAATACTAATTAAACAAGGAGGCCATTCCACAGAGGCAGCCTGTGTGAGCAAACCAACCCTCCACGCGCCTCAAGATTAAGAAATCCAAACAGACGACTAATCTTCCCTAATGAGGCACCACTTGAGCTGTAGCCAATCACAGAATTTCCCTGCTTTGCTTCTGTGTCTTCTCTACAAAAGCCTGGCCCCCAGCTCCTGGCGGCGGGGCCTCCCAACCACTCCCGCCATGGCCTTGCCTGACTTGAGTCAAATAAGTTATTAATATGCCTCAACGTATCTTTTAACAGCCTTAAGATTTGTATTTGTATTGTGTGCATCATGTAACACCTTCTACAGTTTCATAACTTGTCCTTGAAAACTGCTCTATTTACACAATAAATGTTGCATATATACTCTACACAAACAATATACCCTGGCGCATTGACCGAGGAAGAGTTATCCTGTGATAGGCTGAGTTTGACCTGAGCCCTGGGTTCCTGGAAAGTGGGGAAGGTTGAAGGAATCCTGTCCTCGCCCCTTCTGGGTTCCAGGGACCAGCCTAGGGTGACGAATCTCCCCAAGACCAGGTAGCACTCAGGCACAACCCCCTTGTTCAACTGTGACAGTGCCGGACACAACCTGTCCAAATCCCCATTCTTTGCTGTCTTCTAACAGACTAGCTGGACTGTCTCGTACCCGCTGATCCATGGGAACAAAACGCTTGCTAAGCAAACTTTGGTTAAGCATCTGTTCTTCCCCCGGGCCCTACACCTGGGCCCCCACGCAGCCCGAGCCAGCAGACGGCCCCCTCGACTCCCTGAGGACCCCTCCCAGAACAGACTGGCCTCAAGGTGGCCATGATCCCAACCCCACCTCTCAGCCCATGTCTCCACTCTCGGTCTTTCTAGCCTTTGTACACTTCTCCTAAAAGAAACCCACTTTTGGGCTTCCCTGGTGGCGCAGTAGTTGAGAGTCCACCTGCCGATGCAGTGGACACGGGTTCGTGCCCCAGTCCGCGAAGATCCCACATGCCATGGAGCGGCTGGGCCTGTGAGCCATGGCCGCTGAGCCTGCGTGCCTGGAGCCTGTGCTCCGCAACGAGAGAGGCCACAGCAGTGAGAGGCCCGCGTACAGAAAAAAAAAAAAAAAAATTAAAAAAAAAAGAAACCCACTTTTGCCCTAATTCTTGACCTTGCAGATCTTATGGTCACCGTGTTGAAGGGGAGCAGAATTTGTCCTTCTTGGCATCAGGATGACTTTGGGCTGATTGTTTTTAAGACAGAGCAGATGCGGGGAAAGCTCAGAAAACCAAGTAGAAGTCACCCTTTTGTAAGAGGCGTTTACAAGGGAAATCTCCCTCTGTAAGAGTGTCTCCACACCAGCAAGAGGAGGGTAATCCCCAGGAACTCTTATCAGTGGGGAAGCTTCAATCTGCATCACAGCCTCACACTTGTTTCCTGATAACCTCCCAGCAGTGGCCCCGTGACTCCCGTAAATGTTTTTTTTGCCTTTAGCTGGATATGATATTTAACGTGATGATGACTGGGGCCATTTCAGAGTTACTCAGTTTCACTGGCTCTCCCCGTGTATACAGGAGGTATACGTATCCAAGCTTACGTTTGGTTTTCTACTGTGGTCTCGACCAAGAACCTGAAAGGATAGAGGGAAAATTACTTTCCGTCCCCTGGAGTGTTCGCCCAAATACAATATCCTCCTCCCCCTGTTGTAATAGGGCACCTCCACCCACCAGCACACACAACAATCCTTTCAAATTGCTGCAAAGAAAAGTCTTCCTCAACACCTTAGGGCTCCTGGCTGGGTCTGAAAATTACACTGACGAAGGCAGATGGACAGGAGAAAAGCCTCCATGTTTATTAATCTAAGTTTCTCGTGACATGGGCGCCTCCATAAGGACAGGAGGACTCAAAGAAACAGACCTGAGCACGTGATGCTGGGTGTGGTGCAGAGCGGGCAGTCGTGGAGGACGGCGGGGCTCGGGGAGGATGAGTGATACAGTAACTGGGGGGGGGGCAGCAAGGCCTGCTTGTCGGGACTCTTCTTGGTTCCCTCCCTGTGTGGAGATGCAGACATTCTTTTCCTCTGGGTGTGCAGAGGGTACGTCTCACCTGAGTGCTTTGTGACCTGCTTCAGGGGAGAGAGGTGGGGGAAGCTCAGAGGGACCTTCATGCTTCTGCCATTTTCTCAAACTCCGTCAACTTAAAATATCCACATCCCAAGGTGTCATATTTGGGGTATCATGTCCTGAACCCCATCAGAATAAAGCCTCTCCTTACTAAGTCGGGATGTGTTTTTTATTTGACACCTGTCACAGGTGTGGGTAGGACTCCCTAGTTGGTTCTCCACAGAGCAAACCAGCAAAAGTTGGTAGGTAGTCACCCTGTCTCTCCCTTCCTCTCGTTAAGAAAATATTAGACCCTGTCAAAGCGTCCAGACTGCAAGATGGAGTCACTGACGCTAAGCTCCGTGTCTGCAAATGGAAATTTACCTATTTCTAGGCTGGGCTCTCCCAGAAAAGGGAGTCCCAGGCCAACCAGTCACGTCTGCTGTTCAGCACAAGTCACCTGACCTACCCCACGGCTTCCCCTTGCTCCAGATGAGGAAAGTGACTGCTTTTCCAGTCAGCAGACACACCGTGTAACTTCCCGTTCCTGCTGTGGATGGAAATGATCAATAAACAACCTACAACAGGAACAGCAAAGAGTTTTGAGCCAAACTGAGGACTCTAGCTCAGGAAATGCAGATTAAAGAGGCACTTGAATTGTTTTCCTCCAGGCTACAAGGGGTAAGCTTATCAAGGCAAAAACTATGAAGTTATATAAGCTGTTTATCATGAATTAGGATCGGAGCTGCAAGAATTAAGGGTGCTTGTTAAGCAGGGATTGGTTGGGGTGTGAATCGGTTGCACAGTTACAAAGGGGAGACCTCGGGACCATAAGGGTGCAGCTAGCAGCTGCTGCAGATACTGTTTTGAGAAAGGCTGGTGGTGTCCTTGAGTTTGATACAATTTAGAGAAAATTCAAGTTCTCAGGGATGCAGGAATGTGTCTGAAACCACACCCACAAAGGCCACCCAACTCCGTTTTGGATGCCTAAACCACGGTGACTCCATTTCAATTTTTTTTTTTTTTTTTTTTTGTGGTACGCGGGCCTCTCACTGTTGTGGCCTCTCCCGTTGCGGAGCACAGGCTCCGGACGCACAGGCTCAGCGGCCATGGCTCACGGGCCCAGCCGCTCCACGGCATGCGGGATCCTCCCGGACCGGGGCACGAACCCGCGTCCCCTGCATCGGCAGGCGGACTCCCACCCACTGCGCCATCAGGGAAGCCCCATTTCAGTTTTCAAAAGCACTCTTTTCTTCAATGCTGGAAGCAGATGCATGATGCCTGTTTGACAGGCCACAAGACAGTTGTTCTAGTTGAAGTTAAACCGCGTATAAGCCAGAATGACTTCCCCACCCTCAATATGTGAACATTGCTTCCGTCACTGCTCACTGTGGTCTATAAAACTCTCTCACTTGACAACTCTTTGGAGCTCCCTTTCTCTTTTCTGGACTGGATGCTTCCTGGCTCATGAATCCTTAAATACAAGCCACTACATCAAAAATTAAGTGTCTGTGAAATTTTCTTTTAACAATTCAAAGATGAACTGTGTTTTTATGCATCACCTGAACAATGGGTACCTTTAATTTCAATATCTGAATTTCCAAAAAAGGAAACTCCAGTGTTTCCCGCTGCTCCAATGCTGCTCTGAGGTCTCCTAAAGATCATTTGCTCTGAGCATCTAAGCTTCACGTTCCCCTCTGCAAGGACTAAAACTGGAAACAAAGCTTTTTTACTTTGATTTTCATAGTAATAGCTCACCAAAGGTAACTGTGCAGTGCAGACCTTTCCTGAAACTGTGAGGCAAGATAAAGTACTCTAGCCTAGGGCAGCACGTGATTTAATAATAATAATCGGTTTTTAGAGGTCTCTCCCTGCCTTCTCCAGCCCCCTCCATTCCCCACCCCCAGTTTCTTTGAAGTGGAACATTTCTCACACTCTTTTATGAAGAACTATTTCCCTTCGGCAGACTCAGCTCTGGGGCTACTTGTACCTATGCAGACATTCACTAAGGGTTCTGCTAAGCAGCGATCCCACGCAAATCTCTGGCAAAGAGCTCTGAAAGAAAAATCTTCTGTTAATATTACCCAGCAAAGCTTCCTAAGCACCTGTTTCATTGTCTGCTGGGTGATCTACATGGAAAGAGGCTGCATTAAATTTATCCTCCTTGATATTAATTATGGCACTTATACAGCAGAACATCTTAATTCACCTCTGCTGTTGTTGCTATGTTAACATTACATTTAAAAATCACAGCTATTTATGTGATGCTTTCAACAGCTCAGACCTGTAAAAAATACAGTAAAGAGAACAACCAGGGCTTCCCTGGTGGCGCAGTGGTTGAGAGCCCGCCTGCTGATGCAGGGGACACAGGTTCGTGCCCGGGTCCGGGAAGATCCCACGTGCCGCGGAGCGGCTGGGCCTGTGAGCCATGGCCACTGAGCCTGCGCGTCCGGAGCCTGTGCTCTGCAACGGGAGAGGCCACAACAGTGAGAGGCCCGCGTACCGAAAAAACAAACAAAAAAAACCCAACCAAACCAAAGACTTGGCTTTTTTTTCCTGTTTTGTCTTTTCCATTTACAGAAGCAACACATTAGCACATGAATATGCAAATACACTTTCACGGAGGACCATCTCAAGTTAGAGAGTCACGGAAACGATCTGTAACCCACCACTCAAATCCCCATCCCTTTCCCACAGGTAAATGTGCTTATCAGTGTCATATGCATTCTTTCAGTGAATTTTCCCTTTTTCATAATTTCCTTTCCTCTCATTTCAAACTAAGCTCATGTCAAAGGAAATATTATTTGTGATACGTGTTAAAACAGCAAGGCAGACCTGATTCAGGACTAGGTGATAGGTACACGTGCTACTGCAGTGGGGTTTTGCAGTGAGACAGATTGAACTCTACTGAAACATGACCAGGAAAAGTGGGAGTTTGTGGCCAAGGAGCACAGGGTGGGGACATCGGTGGGTGGAAATTTACTAAAAGGAAACATCCGGGGTAAGTGTGTGTAGGGGGGCTGTTCTGGCTGAAACAACCGACAGGGTTCCTGTTGCAGGCAGGCTGGGCGATCGCGTGTCACCTGGGGGGCGGGGGCTGGAAACTGTGCACACGGACAGGGATCCGATATTGGGGATGGGGGATTCTGGCTGAACTGACTAGCAGGGTCCAAATTAAGGGTGGGGAGGGGTGGGGGGGACAGACTGGGAGCTGGGGATTGACATGTAACACACTGCTATATAGAGAGTAGATAACCAACCAGGACCTACTGTACAGCTCAGGGAGCTCCGTTCAATATTATGTAACAACCTAAATGGGAAAAGAATTTGAAAACGAATAGATGCCTGTAGACGTATAACTGAATCACTTTGCTGTACACCTGAAACTAACACAACATTGTGTTGACTTAAAAAAAAAAAAGCACAACATGAGAATTGCAAGTTAAGGTTTGTTTGGGGCAAAATGAGGACTGCAGCCCTGGAGCCAGCATCCCAGAGAGCTCTGAGAAACTGCTCCAAAGAGGCAGGGTGGGGGCGGGGGAAGGTCAGTACACATGTGATTGTGGCGAAGGGGGAGTACATGCAGTCAAGCACATATTTTTTGCAGAAGGTTTCTGCTAGTCTCGTGCAGGTTACTGCCGGTCACGAGGAGCAGACGTCATCAAGAAAGATTTTAGTGCTTTTCTAGATACGAGAAGATGCAAGAATTGGGCTCATAAAATCTTTTCCTAAAAATATCTATCTGAAGACCTGTTCTGCCAGTTTTCCCCAGAGCCCAGAGTGCCTGCCTCCTTCCTGCTCTCCACCCTGAACTCCTCTCAGGGGGTGCGGAAGGTCAGCAGCCGCAGCGGCTCAGGATTTGATCCTTGTAGAGGTAGATGGCAAGTGCCAATGCAAAATGCCAATCTGTAGTTGACAGATTACGATTGACGTGTACACACTGCTATATATAGAATAGATAACCAACAAGGACCTATGGTATAGCACAGGGAACTCTACTCAATATATATATATATATTTAACATCTTTATTGGAGTATAATTGCTTTACAATGGTGTGTTAGTTTCTGCTTTATAACAAAGTGAATCAGTTATACATATACACATGTTCCCATATCTCCTCCCTCTTGCGTCTCCCTCCCTTCCACCCTCCCTATCCCACCCCCTAGGTGGTCACAAAGCACCGAGCTGATCTCCCTGTGCTATGCAGCTGCTTCCCACTAGCTATCTATTTTACGTTTGGTAGTGTACATATGTCCATGCCACTCTCTCACTTTGTCACAGCTTACCCTTCCCCTTCCCCACATCCTCAAGTCCATTCTCTAGTAGGTCTATGTCTTTAACAACCTTAATGGGAAAAGAAATTGAAAAATAGAGGCATGTATGTGTATAACTGAATCACTTTGCTCTACATCTGAAACTAACACAACATAGTAAATCAAATATACTTCAACAAGTGAAAAGGTATAATATTGTGAAAATCTGTAAAACCAAAATTTATAAGGGTCTAACTTATTTTCAATATTAAAATATTACATGTAAATTCCCATTTTTGTGAAATGACATAATTTGAAGAAGTGTTACCCCCCAAATGCATGTTTTTGATAAATAAATCATTAAATATGAAAAAAATAAAAATAAAATAAAATATAAATTTTTTTAATGGGGCTCTTAAGGACATGCCAAGCATGAGGTCTGACTGAAAACGGCTTAAAGGAGCCCAACTCGAGTTTGGTCAAGGAGAGATTCTTTGCCAGTCGCTTCGTTGAATAGTGTTTTTGTAAATTTTACATATTTATGTCAAACGCTAAGAAAATTATTCAGTTCTAAGTAGCAAACAGGAACGTCTCCATTGATAAGTTCTCCTTCATGTTCTCTAAGTTGCTTTTGTACTGGGAATGGGCTGCCTGAATTGGAGGAAGCTGCTGCAGGGAGAAGGTGGCAAAGAACACCAGCGCACAGGGCTCTAGCACAGGCGCGGCGGGGGTCCCTACACCCTGGGGCTGCTCCTGTCCATTACTGTGCGTGACTGGTCCAGCCGCCTCCTGCAGCCCTCCCAGCCTTCAGTCTGGGAGATGCCTACTCCCCCCACCCCCACCCCCGCCAGCCCCGGGTTTGCCCTCTCCCCTATATACTTCTTTCTTCCTGCAGCTTTATTTTATCCATTTTTCTCTAGTCTCAAAACTTTCCTTCCGTAAGCTACAATATTTCTGACTGCTTAAAAAATCCACAAAGCCCAGATTAAATCATTCGTATTTTTCTTTTGAGTCTTTCTGAACAGACTTCATTTTGCCTCTAGTTATACCTCGTTTCTCTGAAATTAAAATATATTGATGTTCCTTACATACTAGAATCTTAGCAATAAATGGAACCTCCCCTATATTATTATTATTTCCTATGTGGAAAAGCATGGGCTACAATACAATATAAATTGTAGGGTGGCATTTCTTGACACAGGCTATGTAATGTATATTTATTATTATTCAATTCTTTATATATGTATCTAGATACATGTCTCAAATTTCTAATGAATTAGTTTCAAACATGTTTGTCAGATATTTATTCAACATAATCCACCAGATTTCTGAGTCGATGTGAATCTATGAATTACCACCTAACTATAAAATTATTTCCTTTACCTTATAACAGCATTCCTCCCATGTATATTAACCAGATAATCTTGTAGCATTAAGTTTAATCTTATAACACCTTCTGTTTAATTTGTTTCAGAAATGTTTGGGCATAGTCTTATCCCTACCCTCCAATAAAATATTCCTTTATTCTTTGAAGATAAGAAAGTCCACCAATTTCTTCTGCAATCTCTATTTTCTTTTTTTTCTTTATTTTCTTTCATTTTTTGTTATCATAATAGCATCTTCGTTCTCATTTTATCTTCTAACTGGTTTATTTTTGTATGTTGATTTTTTTGTTTGTTTGTTTGGAAGTTTTACTTTGAATCTTTTCATTGAAATAATAACATTTTGTATAGTGTAAACACTTTTTTCTTTTTTTTTAGTTTATTAATTTTTTTTTCAGTTATATATATACATATGTTCCCATATCTCTTCCCTCTTGCGTCTCCCTCCCTCCTGCAATCTCTATTTTCTTAAACTGCGGTCTCCAACTTTTTAATGTTATTTTGCACAAATGAAATGGAAAATACATGAACAAGACATTATAATAAAATTGTGTTTATATTAGTCTTATGTGTCATTACCTTTATTCGCTGTTTGTTTTGCTATGAACACTTATCTTGTCATTCTGTAGAGAAAAATGACAGGAAACACTAGGTAAGTTGTATTTCCAGAGATAAATCTTCTTGATTCTCATAGCATTTGCCCCTCACCAGCGTTTGCCTATGCACTTCCTAAGTCTTCGTCCCTGAAGAGAAACTTAATTGCTCAAGATGTGAACAATGCTTAATATAACAGATGGCAGAAGAGAAGGCCCTGTTGAATCCATTATGTTTTCAAAAACATGAGATGCTGCCAGGAAAAATGCTCCAGAGACACATTTGCCAACAGTGCTCAGCTCATAATAAGGCTCCTCTGATGAGTCAACTTTTTATGATTCCCATAAAAACCGCTGAGACGGCACGTTAACACGCGCACTGACGCGCTGCCCGCATCCTCCCGTGTTAATTTCCTGATGCCGAGACTGCGATTCCTCGGTCTATTCCCCACTTTCCGGGAATCTCAGCCCCAGATCCACCCAGCTGCCAGGACTGCATCCCACCCCTGCCCTGTTAACGCTTGCCTCTCCGTGATGTCATTTCCAAGGTGGGAACAGAGGGAGGTAAGGAATGAACCTGGGACACGAATCTGCAATAGTTTCCCAGTTAAGAGCTAAAATCTACCCCAGCTTCAACGCGACAATTTGAAGGGAGAAAGAACTCTGCTGGATGCCAACAAAGTTACAAATCAACACGATGATTTTTATACCGATTTATTTATTAGAGGACGACAGTTCAGCTAGATCTGATGTTCCCAAAAGAATGTGTGAAATGGCTTCATCATAACCTTATCAGTAAGTCAAACATTATCTCTGTTAACTCCAGAAACAGCAAGTTGGAATTATTTGTTCAAAAACTATTTATGGAGCGCAGCCTATTGTATGGTATTGTACAAAATACTGGAGACTCTGCAATGGACAAAATGGCCCGCAATGTTTGTCTGTGTGGTGTTTGTTTTCTAGTGTGTGTGTGTGTCTGTGTGTCTGTGTGTGTGTGTGTGTCTGGTAAGTGGGGGTGGGGGTAGAGTGAGACAGACACTGAGATGAATACACGTATGTAGTAATGCACATGTGCATGTGTGTACCTATATGTGTATATAGATGTGCACCTGTATACGTATACAAGTTCTCTTAAAAAGGCAAACCAAGCACTCAGCCAGAAAGAACAGAAACGAGAAGCCTGGGGGAGGCTGCAGTTTTTAAAAAGACCTCGATGTGGACCTCACTGAAGTGACCCTCAAGTGATGCAGTGAGGGTGGAACCATAGAGGCAGCTGGGGAAGAGCATCCTCGCTACCAGGGCTGAGATCACAGTGGGGGAGTGTGACTGGCAGGGACCAGGTAGGACAGGAGAAAGGACATCAGAGACGGGTGCCTGGGACCCCGGTGGGCGTCGGCTACCTGCCCTGTCTTCCTTTAAGAAATTAACACACCTACCTCCTCATTACATGTGAGAATCGCGTGAAATTGACTTCTTTCAGACATAACACGATAGTGTTTGTTTCCATCTCCAATAAGAAATAACACAATATCAAATGAGACTTCAGGAGAAAGAAAAGCTGCATCGCATCCCACAATAACTGCTGGAAGATGGATTTCTTCTTCCATCTGAATGTTATATGAAAAGAATGTTTGAAGAGCTGCACGGGGCCACCAGGAAGAGCCAACACGAAGCTGGCGCTGCAGTAACCAGACCCGAGGGAAAGAGACAGCTGGGTACTTGGTGGTGTTATTTTAGTCCCCAGATCAAACCTTGTTGGAAGAGCTGTCTCTAAATCTCCATCATGAGAGTTGTTTATATTCTTTGATTACTAAGTGCATGAAAATTTTATTCTGCAGAACCTAGCTGCAGCCTCTGGAGTAACAAACCTTGACCTGAGCTAAAAATTGAAGATGTGTGTCAGGGAGACTTAAAGGATCCCGTTACAACGTGCAATTTGGTAACAAGTTGAAACTACCACTGAGCACACTGGGAGATAAAAATTTAGATGCAGGTCGAGCTAGTAATGATAAAAGAGATAAAAACTTTACATGGTCACTGGTGATGGGGTTCAGAACATAATACCCCAAAATATTGTGCCTGGGCATACTGAATAATTTAAGCTGACAGAGTTTGAGAACATGGCAGAAGCATGAAGGTCTCTCTGACCTTCCCCCACAATTCTCCCCGAGGCAGGTCACAAAACCCTCAGGTGAGAGATGCTCTCCCTAAACCCAGAGGAAAAGAACATCTGCATCTCCAGACACAGAGGGACCCAAGAAGTATCCCAAAAAGAAGACCCTGCTAACCCCCCAGTTACTACATCACTCATCCTCCCTGACCCCCTCCATCCTCCACAACTGCCTGCCTTCACCACACTCAGCATCAAAGTGCTCGGGTCTGTTTCTTCGGGTGCTCATGTCCTTGTGGAGGCTCCCGTGTCACGTGAAACTTAAATAAATATGTATGCTTTTCTCCTGCCCATCTGTCTTTGTCATTGTAATTTTCAGACCCAGCCAGGGAACCTTAAAGAGTTGAGGAAAACTTTTCCTCTCCATATGGGCATATTGAATAAATTGATGTTGTCTTCCCATTTGTCCAAGCAGTTAATTGGAATTTTGGAGAGCAGGATCTGCTAATATAATTGCTTCCTTATGAATGGATTTATTTTTATTACTTTAAGAAATACCATGGAGTATAGGGTTGTAATACAAACAGTAGAAATGAGTACAAACAAGAGAAGACGTAAGTTTAGACATCATGTATAAATCCCAGAACAGTTATGGTGTTACATTTATCAGAAAAATGTTAGGAACTGATCTGGACTGTAACCCACAATTTTGTGAGCACCTCTACAATTATTTCCATGTATTATTGTAAAATTTGACTTGATTCAAACTAAGACTAACTTTCCAGTCCGAATTGTTTCTTACCTGTTGTTACGTTCACTGCCTGCAGTTAATGGTATGCTTTATTCAACATATGTGGTCAAGAGGAGAAACCATTCACAAACCCTTAAAATCTACTAGAAAGTCTCAAAATAATTTTTTATCCAAAAGATTAAAAATTATTTTACATTTGGACTCAAGAAATACCTAAATATTAAGCATTGTCCGCCAAAGACCACCCTCTACTCTTGGAATTAAACAAAGTTTCACATCAACAGATTATGCTGCCACAATGCATTACAGTCAGGAATTAATCATACTGTGAATGAAAAGATGATGTTTCACTTATTTAAACAATAGAATTGTGTTTTAATGACAAAAATATTTATTTGGTTTTTTTAAAATGATGAATGATTACATATTGCTCTTGAGCAGTATAAACTTGGAGGCTCTCAAAGAAATTCTAGGTCTGGGTCTTTCCCAAAGGATGTCTGACAAGAGAAGTTTCCTTACAATCTTACCAGATGTGAGTATGACCATTAACAAGCAAGTCCTAGACACAACATCTCAGCCACTGTTCCACCTCCCCTTCAGCTGTTTCATTTTCTCATCCAGGCTTTTACCCAGGACAGACCAGAGGCCCCATCCACCTGTGCTGAGCTGAGGCCCTCTGCTGGTCCCACAACCCAAGGTCGTGGTTGCAGAGGGGAAGGGCATATGGGGATTTTCAGAGGAGGTTTGAAGTGATACAAACAAATTCCCTGGCCTTGGGGACCTGGGGGAGGGGCATGTGAAAGTCTGGGGTGGCGTGGTGGTGGGGTTGAAGGAATTCCTCCAGGCCAGTCTGACACTCTGAGCTCTCCCCGCTCTCCTGCCCGCACACCAACCATTGCATTCACGGTGCAGGCCTGACTCATTAAATGCCACCCTCCCACTAATCTACTCCTGGTTGAAAGGAGCTGGAACTGAAATTTGCTGACATTCTGCACGAGCACTGGTGTGTGTGTTTCTCACACGTACTGTGTGCACCCTCTTCTCACAGCTCAGTTTCTACAGAAAACATTCCTGTGTTGACAGATAAAAACCAACCTGGGCACAGGGAAAGAGATGTTTTATTCAAAAGAGTGACTGCAACAGGGGAGGGGAGATGACTGTTCCCACCACGAGATCCTTATAAAGAAATAAAATGATGGATTGCTACTTTGGCATGCATTTAAGTGCTACGTTAAAAGGCAGAACCATTGAATTAAGCACAAGTTTTCCATACACCTTGAGCTTAACCACGTGAAACTCCTGGCACACAGTGAGGATGTGAACAGGTGAGGAAGTGAGCACGTGGGGGGAGAATGTTCAGAGAATAACTGAGGCAATAAAGCTCTTGGTAGATTCTGAGCTTTTCCCATTATGTTTCTGGGCTTCCCGTGGGTGTTCTGGATCAGGAAAAGCAGCGTATTTCTTCTCTCATTCTGTACCTGCCCTGTTTTCATTTACATGGATTTCTTGTCAAGTGGCACTGAACTTGCAAAGATATTTTCTTTTTCCACTGGACCCTGTGCAGAGCTCTGAGGTACTGATATTCACTGACCACATCCAATTAATTCTGACAGGTAGTAAATGCATTGAGGTTTCCACATAAAAGTTTTCTTCCTTATTACAAGACTACATGAAATCCAGGCATGGCCAGTACAGCTAAAACGTAAGTGCCTATTAAAGCTCCAGGGTGAATAGAAAAATCCACATCTTCTTGAAGTTGAAAACTATGTGGAACCCTGAAATCTCAAAGCTACTACCCTACGTTTGTGTTCACTGAATTTCTGTGTTTCAGTGTGGAGAACTCTGTATTTCTCAGGACTCCTGGCATCCCTGACCCTTGGTACTTCCAAAGTCAAGATAGACAGAAAGATTCCTTAGATAGATGATAGCCAGATAGATAGATAGATAGATAGGGAATAGATAGATAGATAGATAATAGATAGGGAATAGCTATATAGGTAGGTAGGTAGATAGATATAGTGATTGGTAGGGATAGATAGATGATAGATAGAAGAAAGAAGGGAACTAGGTACTGAATCCATGACTATCTACACAGAATAAAAGCTACCTACAAAATTTGATTTTAAGCAATGGAAATAGCTTTTAATTAAAGCGTAGTTTAGTAAGGAATGCATTACACTGTCATTAAATGTGGTAATGATGGAAAATAACACAGAGCCCTTGTAGGGGTATAAGAGCCAAGGATGGGCTGGCCCATCAAGAGTATGAAGACGAACAGTGTTCTAAAGGACTCACATCTCCCACGGCAAAAAACCATTATAATTCACAAGTCTGTTACGATACACCCAGGATCAGGGGAAAGAGTGTCTAATGCAACACTTATTTCTATTTCTTCCTTTAGTTTCATCTCATCTCTATGTGAAGATCCTAAAACATAGAATTTGATGACTCGTAAGCCTTAGCCTTTCTTTTCTTTGATTCCTGGATGCCATCTCTCCCCTTTACTACGTCTACATCTCACCAGAATCTCTGACTGTGGTTTTTACCGAGTCATTTGCAAAGCTAGTAGAGGACAAAGAGAAGAACTGCACCCATTTGCATGATAAAGTTACATTTTTATTGCTCCTAAGGAGCAATGATGCAAGGAAATCCTTTTCCTAATATAATATACTTCATTTGGATAATGATTACTAATAACTCGATTATTACGTTAAGCTTTCTAATAAGTCAACCTCTTATTCTGAAATTTTTAGCAAGCACAACTTGATTACCTGAATTTACAGAAACCAGATGCTTTCAGTGACAAGTCACTGCAGCAGTGATCAACCCTTCATACAGGAATTACTTTACTGGTCCTCTTCATGGTTAGTTGGCAGGAAGATAAGAGGAGGAATATTAGAATTTTCTATATTGGTTTTAGTAAACTGATAAACACAGAGGGAATAGGACATGTGATCCCCACAATCAAATATATCAGACTGCAGAAAATTGGAACTATTTAAAAACAGAAGGGAAGCTGGAAAATCCTTTTGAGTTTGCTGTCCCTACATTCCTTTTCATGTTCTCAGACTTGTAAGAAATAAGAGCAAATATTATATATTAATCTAGAAACCTTGTTACAGTTTAAATTATTATAAGCCTTTCCTCTCAGGAAACAGGTTAATATTTAAAAGTACAAACATATTAAACAATGCAAAGCCTTCTTACATAATGAAAAACATTCAAGGTTATCAGAGCAAATAGGTTACATACTTGGTCTTTTATCGTTGTTTTACTATAGTAAAGACATGCTTAATAAACCAATGTGACCCACTGGACTAGCAACATGAAGAGCCCAGCATAACCTATTAGTCCTAATTTCACACTGGCTCTAGATAGGCATGCATCCACATGACAGAAATCTCTTTTTCTCAAATCCTGCCTTAAAATCAATGTGGAAATTTTGAATTTTTTTAAAAGAATGATAAGAATTTGAAAAGCGTATTTGAAAATATGAATAATGATGAGAAATGATGGAATGCAGATGATTTAGTCCAGAGAAGCCCAAATCTATGCATCTGACTTTAGCCAACCTCTGTGGGCCCAGGAAGCAGTGTAAAGAGTGAGCATGGCCTCCTGGTATGGGATCACGTTGTTACCCCACATCTAAGGATTACCCAGGACACTACATGCATCAAAGTTTATCAAACATCAGTGCTTCTGGACGCTCTCTTCCTGACCCAAGAACAGACATGCTGAGTCTTCTCTACCTTTCTTGATTTTTTTTTTGCCTAAGCTTCTCAACCCCACAGGATCCACCAAATCCCTCTTCTCCAGTCTTCCCTCCAGGTTACTCATATTTCCATACATTCAATAAACGCTACCCGAGGCCCGCCATGCTTTCTGGTCCATGGCAATGCACCGCTGAGTAGGAAGATGTCCCTGCACTCAGGAGCTTACATTCCCAAGGCATAGACTGAAAAAATGCACAAGTGGACACACAATGCCAGGTACCGGTAAGTGCTATGGAGAACGACGTGGCAGGTTAGAGGAATGAGAGTGTGGTGAAGGCAGCAGGGAGCTCCTTTAAGGAAGGAAGGCTCACTGAGGGGCAGGAACCTGGTCTCTTTTTACTCTCCTGGTGGACGAGACCCAGACTAGTGCAGATGTAAGAATAGGAAGGCGCAGAACTGTGGGCTTGGGGTGAGCGGTGTCACCCCATCTCAGTGCCTCCTGGATCAAACTACCAGATTCAAGTCAGCAATGACCTGACAATCTCACAGTAGCCTTCGAATACTAAAGGGATTTGTCAGTTTTCTGAAAACATAAGAGGAAGTTCTTTCAAACTGCAATTAAATTTAAACATAATATAAACATAATATTTTACTAATAAACATTAATCACAAGAATAGATTACTGAGGGTAAATGTATAATCTTTTCGGGAGATCATATTTAAAATAATATTTATTATTAACTTATTAGTTCCACAAACATGTATCAGGCTTCTGTAATACAGTGATACTGGCACTGAAAATACAGTGATAAAGGCATAGTTCCCTGCTTTCAAATCAACTACAATGAGAACTCTGCTAGATAAACACAAGATGCTCAAGTCAGATCAGACGGTGCCCGCACCCTGCTTCACAGACGACCACGCAGCCGTGACCTGCTCAGGTGTTCCCAGCCCCACCCCCTCACCATCAGCTTTGTAGGGAAGATAGCACCTCGCTTGCATCGTGCTGTGTTCCTGCCTCAGACCAGTGTTTAAGATATAGTTGGCATTCAAGAGACACTTCTCCAAAGAAGACATATAAATGGCCAATAAACACATGAAAAAATGCTCAACATCAGTAATTATCAGAGAAACGCAAATCAAAACTACAATAAGGTATCACCTCACACCAGTCAGAGTGGCCATCATCAAAAAGTCTACAAACAATAAATGCTGGACAGGGTGTAGAGGAAAGGGAACCCTCCTACACTGTTGGTGGGAATGTAAATTGGTGCAGCCACTATGGAGAACAGTATGGAGTTTTCCTAAAAATAGAGCTACCATATGACCCAGCAATCCCACTACTGGAAATATATCCAGATTCGAAAAGATTCGAAAAGATACATGCACCCCAATGTTCACTGCAGCACAATTTGCAATAACCAAGACAGGGAAGCAACCTAAATGTCCCTCAACAGAGGAAGGCATAAAGAAGATGTGGTACCTATGTACAATGGAATATTACTCAGCCATAAAAAAGAATGAAATAATGCCATTTGCAGCAACATGGATGAACCTAGAGATTATCATACTAAGTGAAGTAAATCAAAGAAAGACAAATATCATGTGATATCACTTAGGATGTAGAACCTAAAATACTGATACAAATGAACTTATATACAAAACAGAAACAGACCAACAGATATAACAAACTTACGGTTACTAAAGGGGAAAGGGGATATAAATTAGGAGTTTAGGATTAACAAAAACACACTAATATATACATAATAGATAACCAACAAGCACTTACCATATAGCACAAGGAACTATACTCAATGTTTTGTAATAACCTATAAGGGAAAAGTGTCTGGTATGTGTGTATGTATGTGTGTGTGTGTGTGTATATATATATATATATATATAAATAAATAAATAAATAAAACTGAATCTCTTTGATGTACACCTGAAACAAGCCTAACATTGTAAATCAATCATACTTCAATGAAGAACCATTCTGTGAAAACACTAAAATAAATAAATAAATACATATAGCCAGCATTCAATAATCATTTGTTGCAGGAATGAACAAACTAATAACAAGTAAATAATATGAGCAATCCCAGTGTGAGAGCAGGTCACGGGACACACAGCTGATGCCAGTAGCTCCCAGACGAGGCCACGACTGAGTTGAATTAGGTCCCCAGGGGAGCGCCAGGTCAGAGAAGAGAGGGCCTAAGGCATTCAAGGCTTCTTGTTCTTTCTCTGAGCAAGGGGTGGATACCAATGACAAAGGGGTCTGTGATACAGAGGGTCTCACGGGTCCTGCAGAGGGGTTTGTGCTTCACACTGAACGTGAGGGAGGGGTAGAAGGCTGAGCTCCTGCTACTGCCTTTGACAAGACCCCTGTGGTGGGACACACACACACAGCACACACCACACACACAGCACACACAGCACACACACACACCACACACACCCCACACACACACACCCCACACACACCACACCCCACACACACACACCCCACACACCACACACACACACACACACCACACACACACACACACACACACACACAATGATATGACAGCCCCTGCTGAGAATAAGGGGAAGAGAGTCAACCAGGATGATTCACAACTATTTGCTGTGGGATGGCTCTGAATAAGTCCAGAATTTATCTCTGCCAAAGGGAGGAAACAAGGAAACATTTTCTTGACACCTCATTGCCTTTTTAAACTTCAAAATCTCTTTTTCCAAGCCCTAGCCCTGCTTTTGTGAACGAGTCATTTTAACTTCATTTTCTCTCCTATTTATTTATTGGTAAGAACATCAAGGAGACAATGGATGAGAAAGCATTTTAAAGTTACAAAAAGTCTACAAATATTGACATTAGTGTGATTATTTTACTGTTTTTCTCCACTGCTTGTGCTTTCCATTCTCTCACATATTTGATTTTAAGATTTCCCTCAATTTCCTGCCTATATTATTTTTCTTCTTCACTTCCTTTCTTTCTTATTTTTTCTCTTTCAGCACAATGAAGTAGCTTATTAATGTCATAATGAGTAATTTCTCCTCCCACCAACGAATGATCTCGCCATGAGAGAAACTTCAACAAAGCACCTACTGCAATATTTCCTGGGGGATAGTTCACGTGTCTAGACCATGGGAAGTATGCATATGTTCTAAAAGTCATATAGAGGGTGTTACAGAACACCAACTTTGGTACTAATAATAATGATGATAATTACAATAAACCGATACTTCTGAAGATTTACTGAGTTCCAGGCACTTTACATTACCTCATTTAATTCTTACTATACTCTTGTGGATCCGTGGAATTATCCAAATCTTACCTGGACACAGAGCCCTAAAGAAGAATATGCAGCACCCCCAGGGTATGGAGCTGGAGATCAAGTTCACGTGGGTGTGTCTCCCAATACTTTGCTCCTAGCACTCACTTCCTCCCATATTTTTGTCAGGCTACTACCTTCCTCCTTCTAAGTGTGTTCATCCTACGAGCACACATCTGGCATAGGACTGTGCCTGATTCTGGGAGAAAGTCCCAACGATACAAAGTAATGCAAATCAGTATTAAAGGCACGCATGTAAGTAAATTATAGTTATTGGTAAATGAGTATAAAATGCTCTACATAGGAGATTGTTTAACGAGTTAACATATGACTCCAAATGAACCAACTTTTGCAAGTCAGGTGGTTTACTTTCCTTACTTTCAACAAAAATAAAGGGAAATGTAGTGAAAATGTCATCTGATGGATTTTCTAAATTAATTCTGGGGGATAGATAAGTTTGTGAATTCAGCAAGGAGTTCAAACTCACTTAGTAACAGTGGAATAAGTGTTTCTTCCATCTTTTATCTTCAAAATTTGTCAGTCTGTATTTCTATAAAAAAGAAAAATAAGAATAGAACTAATGCTGAATTCTGGGTCATTCCAACCAAAAGTGACATTCATCCATGAATACAAAAACAACATGGGGAAAAAAAATCTATCAATCTTATAATTAGATGTATTTCAAATAAAAGTTTATCCTTATTTGGAATACTAATATATCAAAATCAGTAAGATTTTTAGGTTTCTTTGATCACTTTTTAGTACTAATAATTGGAACAATAACCCAAACCAGAAGAAAGTTTTATTAACACTTACAGCTACATGGTGACAGGAAATTAAATCAAAAAATAATATTTCAATTCATGTACTCATTTATATTCAAACAATTACTTTAGGACTGACCAATAAATGACCATCAAACATAAAATAATATAACAGGTTATAAGTCTGTAAATAAAGGAACTGCAACACGAGTTCAGGAAGAAAAAGGAATCGTTTGTAAGGAAATTTGAAATAAACACACAAGATTCCTGGGTGTGCCCAGTGCAGAATGACCCATTATTCAGAGCCCACTGCCCAGGTTTTCTGGTCTTTCTTTACCCTTGTGCTGTTTTAAAACTCTGTATGTGGTAGATAACTGATAAATATGCAAAATAAATTATGTCTACAGATAGGCAAACAACTGTCCACTAAATACTGAAGTGACTTACATTCCCCACCTCCCTAGAATATGCCAGTTTCGGTCCAGTGTAAATTAGTGTCAGCATCTCTTTACTCCATATGCATTTGCTTTTCCTCCTTCTTCTCATTTGAACCAGTTGATATCTGCCTGGTTTCATGCTTAATCGGGAACTAAATACAATATTTAACATGTTTTCATTTTATCTCTGTGTGAGAGTCATGATTTTACTCCTTTAAAAATATTATTCTTTAATAGATACAATATTGTTCGCTGTATAAAAAAACTTAGTTTGTATATTTTCTAAATGGATGACAGTGAGTATCCAATTGCCACTTATTTAGATCCCACTGGACACTTTCAAAGTGTGATATAAAAACTTGATTTTAACATGTTGATATTTAAAATATACTGCAAATTATATTATGCTTAACTAGTTACACTTATGATTAAAATAACTTAGCTATTAACTTATAATGTGCAAGGGATACTAATTGTTGAATAAAACTCTTAAGAGTATTCTCAAGCAAAAGCACATAACCTGCCCCAGCACAGATTATATGGAAGGCCATAAACTACATGAGAAGATGTGGAACGAACACTTGGTACCAAACGCAGAGTACTTCAAATACCTTGCTAAAACTGAGGTTGCTCTGCAAACAATGTTTTTTAAAGAAGGGAATGAAACCATCGGACTTGAGGAAGAAAAAGATAACTGGTTGCAATATAATAAAAGGGGTGGAATAAGTGAGGAACCAGAGGCAGTGGAATGGGTTTAGATGATTATTACAATAGACACTTGTAGTAAATAGTTCCAGCTAAAAATAATGATGGTTTCCTAGTGAAACAGTGGTAGTCAGAATTAAAAAAACTGGGTGTGGGTGTGGGAGAAATTATGGAGACAAAATGTCCAGCAAACAGGGACAGGATGGAGTAAATGAAGTAGAAGAGTCAGTAAGGACTCTGGGTAGGCAACACTCAAATCTCTGCCTTTATGTCCGTTTGTCTATCTCTCTATCTATCCACCTACCTATCTATCCATCCCACCTCCCTGACCATTTAATTGAGCTGTACATCTGTGTGGAAGTCTATTTTGATATTTCCCTAGCACTTCTAATTCCTATGCCCTAAATAGAACTAATTATCTACGCTAGCTACACTAATCACTTCCTCTCCACTCTCTCACTTTTTTTTTTCTGTTTTTTTTTTTAAATTGGGGTACAGTTGCTTTACAGTGTTGTGTTAGTTTCTGCTGTACAACGAAGTGAATCAGCTCTAAGTATACATATATCCCCTCCCTCTTGGACCTGTCACTCTTTGCAGATGAGATGATGCTATACATAGAAAATCCTAAAGATGCTACCAGAAAATTACTAGAGCTCATCAATGAATTCAGTAAAGTTGCCGGATACAAAATTAATACACAGAAATCTATTGCATTTCTACACACTAACAATGAAAGATTAGAAAGAGAAATTTAGGAAACAATCCCATTTACCATCACATCAAAAAGAATAAAATACCTAGGAATAAACCTACCTAAGGAGGCAAAAGACCTGTACTCCAAAAACCATAAGACACTGATGAAAGAAATTGAAGATGACACAAACAGATGAAAAGATATACCATGTTCTTGGATTGGAGGAATCAATATTGTCAAAATGACTCTACTACCCAAGGCAATCTACAGACTCAATGCAATCCCTATCAAATTACCAACGGCATTTTTCACAGAACTAGAACAAATAATTTTAAAATTTGTATGGAGACACAGAAGACCCCGAATAGCCAAAGCAATCTTGAGAAAGAGAAACGGAGCTGAAGAAATGAGGCTCCCTGACTTCAGACCACATTACATTTTCATTTATCTGCAGTGTTCTGTGTATACCTCTGTATTTTTAAATGTTTTTTCTAGGGATTACAATGTACTTAAGTAACATATCATAATCTACTAGTATCGACAATGTTAACACTTCAAATAGAAAACATCCCCACGGTTAGGGCCTTCCTGTCTGTGATGCTATTATTATCGCTTCATACATGGAAATGTCAGATAAAAATTTTATAATTTTAAAAAGTCAAGAGAAGAGTCTACTTCTTTAGCCATATTTCTTGCTCTTTCCTTAGTTCTGATTCTCCCAGTTTTCTTCTCTCATCATTTCCTTGGTGTCTGAAGAACTTCCTTTAGCAATTCTTTTAGAGCATTCTGCAGGTGACAAATTCTCTTCGACTTCCTTTAACTGGGACTGTTTTATTTCACATTTATTTCTAAAGGATGAATTCTCGATTGAGGGTTCTGTTTTTCAAAACGCTTCTCCTCTTCTGGCCCATTTTGATGAGAAATCTGTGGGCGTGATGAGTTATCCTTCTATAGGGAATGTGTCTGTTCTCTGTTTCCCCTCAAAACTTCTTCTTTGCCTTTAGTTTTCAGAAATTTGATGATGATACATCTTGACATGTATTTCTACAGGTTTGTCCTATTTGGATTTTGAGCAGTTTCTTGAATCTTTAGGTTTATATATTTTGACAGACTTGGAAAATACCACAGCATAAACTGAGACAAAATAATGCTTTGTTATTATAGCACCATAAGAGACCCAAGTGTGGAGCTCTTATAAACCCGGTTTAAATTTTATGGTCTAAACCGGGGTCAGCAAACTAGAGCCCAAAGGCCAAAGCACCATCCCTTCTGTTTATAAATAAAGTTTTATTGGAATACAGTCATGCCCATTTTCCTTAGTATCTATGCCCAGTATCGGGACGATCCACAAAGCCTTAAATATGCACTCTCTGGCCCTTTGCAGATAATGTTTGCTGACCCGGGTCAAGACTAAACATTTGAGAGAGCCCATCCTTTCTCTGAGCCTAGATTAAAATCTTGGGAATTTCCACCCCTGTGGCCAGTCACATGGTTCAGAACATAAAGACACACCTGGGCAGGATATCAGCCAGGAGCCCACCAGAAAACGTGGGTCCCTCAAATTAAAACTATTCCAGGAGGTTTTACCAACAAAACAGCACTTATCACAATGTGAATGGGTATAAAGGACCCGTAGTGGATGTGTGATCATCTCGGTCTAGTGACAGCAGAGGGTCAGCTACGACCTCAAGACTTAGGGTAACCAAGGGAAGACGCAGTTACTGGAGACAAATAGGCCAGTAGAGGACCCTGAGGGGCAGCCCCTGGGCCAGGCCAGGTGACCCTGAGGGACGTCTCTGAGACACAGCAGAGCAGCAGCCCTGCCCTCTCCTCCCCTTCCTTCTACGCTCAGACGGCACAGAATCCAGGGCTTTAGCTGGGAACCAAGCAGAGTGAGGAAGGGTGAGAGGGGTCAAGGGGCAGAGGTCAAAAGACAGGAAATATGGCAAGAATGTGAGCGAGTTTTTCCTAAGTTGGACCACCTGACCAGCCATTAATAAAAATACACTAATCAGTGAACTTCAATCAGAAAAGCAGAAGGTGTGTGGGTGAGAAAGAGAAAGGAAGCAAGAATGGCCAAGGGGTTCACCCTAGTGTCCGTGTGGGTGTGCAGGGGGGCACATGCATGCACACACATACGGGCACACACATGCACCCACACATACATGCACACGGGGCACACACATGCATGCCACATGCATACAGGGGCACACACATTCACGTGACACATAGGGGACACATCCATATACACAGGCACATGCATGCATGAACACATGTGCGCACACAGGGGCACATGCATGCACACACACAGAGGCACACATGTGCACACACATACGTGCACCCACACACATGACAAATATAGGAAAACTGTAACAATTCAACAATTTTCCCTAAATATGAAAATTCCAAACATCATTTTGTTCCAGGTTCCCTAGTTGCTTTGGAAGTCTGCTGAATACCTTCAGAAAACATCAGATATCAGTCCCTCAGCCTGTTCTCACCAAATTATTATCTATAAATAATTTAAGGGAGAAATTTTCAGTAGCAACTGTGACCAAATTCAAACAACACTAAGTTCTTGGGAATATCCTCTGCCCAAAATTATTTATGTAAGTTGCAGCAGATATAAATTGTGTCAGTAATCTATAAAATTCATCCTTTAATTCTTATAGCTGTTCTGCAAAAATGTATTCAACACTTAATGGAATTCTTCCGCTTGAAAATATACGCTCTGCCTAATTATCTCTTTTGTTAGTCATGACATCCCAAGTTGTTCCTGAGTATTTCCTCTGCATATTTTAGAGAAAATGTGTGAACTTTGAAATGGGCAAAAAGATCACTGGGTACCTGTCTTCTGGCTATCTTCAATTCTCTCTGAGATATTTTGCAAATCTCTACCTTGCAAAAAAACTGACACTACTGCAAATGATTCTGTTCAGATATGCAAATAAACTGTCCAATGCAAAGGAATTGATTATTTCCTGTGAATACCGGCCACTTTTGCATCGATTTGTAAATTCATTTCTCATTCTAAGTGCCTAATATATGTGTGGTTTTTTGGATTCTCCCTGGAACCAATTGTAACACCTTAGTGTTTCACTCATTAATTAATTAAACAAAAGCTTTAATACATGTCTCTTTTACATTTATATGAGGCATGGTTTTACCATTAAAAATAATTCCCTTTATTAATAGCATGACTCCAGCCCAGGGTCATGATTTAAACTGAAGAAAGCAAGTTATCTTCTCAAGAAGCTTCGAAAGATGTTGCTGGTTCCTTAGAGCACGGAAGTCTTGCTTAGCAGCAGCTCAAGGAAACATCAATTCAAGCACTGGAGGTGCTGTGTGTGAAGCTAGTAAAGGATACAACCTAAAAAGACCAGCACGTCCAATGCTTCTTAACTTGATCTGTAATTTGCATGATCAACTACAGTATCTAGAAAGCCTGCTGTGTAGCACTTCGAAAATACCTCAGAGAATGACAGGGTATGATTTCCATTATTTTTATGATAGAGAAAAAAGTAACTTTATTGTTGTTTGAATATTTTTATACACAGCCTTCACACCTGGGCTCCCTTATCATGAAGACTGTGGGTTTCCTACTGTTCCACACTGTTATCAGGTTAAGGAGAAAAGGTTTACATCGCCTGTAAGATTAATTAGGTTTCCACCCATTTTAAAGGTATCATCCGTATTCTGTGAGCTGAGAGAGAAGTTGGCAGTGTGGTCCATCACCTACCAGTTTGCCTGTACATGTGTAGATAGAAATAATATGAAGTCAAGCATGCTTTGTGTGTAGTTACAAGGAGAAATGTTTCCCTTTGATGTTTTTTCAATTTCATGTAAAAATGAATCCACAAGTGCCTTTGATAACAGCCCAGAGTTTTACCTATATGAAGTGTCGATACTAAAGTAAATATATATTTTTTGTATAACTGAATCACTTTGCTGTGCACCTGAAACTAACACAACATTGTTAATCAACCATACTCCATATAAAATTAAAAAGTTAAATATATGTATATTCTTTTTTTAACTGGTGTTCTTTGGCATAGGAATCATGCTGAATGCCATAAACTATAGCTATGTGAGATGAACCCTTGGAGATAAAAACTCAGATGTATTCAAAGAGTGTTTGGTAAGTGGCACTGTGGTTTAAACAAATGAACAAACAAAGGTCTGTGATTAAGGTTCGGATCTAGTGACCCTTTTGACATATGAGCAGAGGTTGACGGAAATGATGCCTGTTAGGTGTGACTGCTGAACCCTGTGTAAAAATTCACAGAGGAAGGGAAGGAGACTTTTTACTCATGGCTTGGCTCCTAAGGGGTGAAAGCCTTAGTTCATCCTCATTCTCTGCAGACCTGAAAGCTTTGAAGTTTTTCTTCTTGTTGATGAAAAATGTAATTGCAACCACCTCTCATTCAAATAAGAGGTCACCTATGACTAGAGACCAAAGGCACAAAGTCACCATCAACGCACTTTCTCAGCATCAGAGAAGCATAGTAGTTGGTGGTGCTTTAGCAGAGGGTCCCTGACCTTTGGAACTTTCTGCTGTTTGTCATGTGGATCTCAGCCAGTCCCAATGAGCCATGACATGTAGCCAAGAAAGCGAGAGGTTAGAGACTGATAAACAGATGGTAAAGAACAAACAGATCTACTGACTTTGATGCAATTATGCAACCATTTCTTAGTTAGGGTCTGATTAAGAGCTTCTCTCAAGCTGGAAGGCTATCATTCAAACTGACTCCTAGCGGTGGGGTCCTCCAAACTTGTCATGTGAACGCTCACAGGCAAACAAGGAGATTGTATGACGGTCATGACATCAGCTACCAGTTGGATTCCAGGCAGCAGGATCCGTCTGGAATTGGCTGCTTCTACTGTAATGTAAACAAACGTTGACCAAGGAGCTAATGTGGCCACAACAGAATTATTTAGAATGATATAGCACTGATCTCTACTGCATGTTGACATATTCTCCACTATCTCTTTGGACACATGATTGAGGGCGATTTCTTAGTTTCTATCTCCAGGGCCAAGCGGGTCTGCCTTCACAGGCACTGAAAATGTCAGATTCTGTGGTTTGCGGTTTATGTCTGAATGTAAGGCTAAGCATAAAATATCTTAACTTGTTCCTCACTTATCAGACACAACTCTCTCTCACACACATAAATGTACAGAAGAATACTGCATAGTTCCTGAACCTTCAAAAATTACAAATTTTAGGTTTAAAGTCTCTTAGGCAACAAAAACTTAGGTCAGCCTCTGGGTGATGGCCAAACTTTTGGTACAGGACTCTCATTTCACTAACATACAGTATCACCTTCAATAAAAGTTACTGCGAATTGCTACATTCTAACCCTCAGTGTAAATCACTTAGCTGTCTCCCCTTCAGTCTTCTTGTGGTCTTAGAGTTACTTAAAGGTTTATCTAGCTTTAGGTGACTAAAACCTTTGCCTTTCATTCTTAGTGTTTTTACTTTGCTATTTGTAAGAATGGGAGTTGAAACTGACCAGGAGCCTGTTGGTCTCCTGAGCACAAAAGCCTTTCTGTGTCCCCCATTTTCTTGATTACAGGAAATAGGCTTCATTCAGCCTCCAATGACCCTCCCTGAGTTCCAAAGGGCAGGTTCAAACAGCTGCTAATCAGGGAAGGGAGGGGATGCAGAGACAAGGAAGGAGCAGTCAGAGACAATAGTGCAGCCTTGGGGCAGGTCCTGGTTCTGCCTCAAGGGACACACATAACAATATCTTTGAGCTCATCTGCAGAACTAAAACCCCCAACAAATGGAAGATGAACTACTTGATGAAGCAACCTTCATTCCAGAGAGAAGGTCATGGTTTGATAACGTTGAGAACCACAGAAGCTCATCAGGAGACCCACCCCCACCCCCCCACCCCACCCCCAGGCCAGATTAAAGGAGCACAGGCCCTGCACACACCCTGGTCCTTATCAGCAACTCCGCCCTCAAACCACCGCTATAAAACTCCTCACCAAATCCTCCCAGGCTGGGACACACGGTTTTTGAGGCAACAGTGTCCCCCATTGCCTGGCAAAGAAATAGCTATTCTTTTCTAGGTCACCCAAAACTCTGTCTCTGAGATTCGATTTGGCATGGTGCATAGTGGCCCAGTTTTCGGCATCAGAGTCCCCTTTATAGACTGGGTCCCCCGGCCATTTTAACAAACCAGAAATTTTAAAAAGCATCATTGCTTCCCATCAGCCATGAAATACCCCAGGGTCACCCTGCTTTTCCCACTGGAAGGTCCAGTTCTGCTGACCCATTGAGGAAACCTTGATTACTGGTAGTAAACAATAGTATCATGAGAAGGGAGTTGTGTGATTGTCTCTTTGTGGAAACAAACAAACAAAAGAACCAGCTATTGGTGTAAGGCCCTGAATTTACTCTGAACAGTCCTATTTCACTATCTTCAATTTATAACCAACATGGCCATCTGTGGTGTGTACAGAGTGTCTCACAACGGTAACAGTTTTACGTAAGATTGTATTATATCAATACTTACCTACAAGTTTTCATTTTGAAACACCTAAAGTGTAAACTAACTACAAAACAAAAACATTTCTGTTTTTACGTGTGCATACAGATCTAATACGTACTAATTGAGAGCAGAAAGCAAATCACAGAACTGATAACATGGGATATTCAGAGCAGTCCGTGTGTCTTTTAAGTCGTAAAGCAAACAGTAAGGCAGTATGAAATACAATTCATATTTTATGGCAAGACGAGAAAATTAAAAAAAAAATTTTTTTCTCTGCCCCTTGGCCTCCTCTCTCTCTGCACTGCGCACTGCGTGTCTGCATTATGTATCGGCCAAACCTCCCCATCAGCAGAAACACCTGCTCGCCCATACAGAGCAACATTCTCCCAGCATCAACAAGACAGCTCCTTAAACGTAACATTCCTTCTCGGCCTCATAAGAAATCACATGGCACTTAGATCTCGACTGTGTCAACTGTCCATAAAACATCATTTGCTGTAACGCCCTCTGTCTCAAAAAACTTAAACAACTGTGCCTTGACTTCTCACAGATGGAACATTTCTCAGAGCTTCCTGAGATGCTCTTCCAGAGTTATAATCCTCGAATTGGGCTCAAAGAGAATTTTCCATTTCTTTCTCAGATCGAATGATTAATTTTTCATCAACAGCAGTGAGCACAGATTTGTCTGTGATGTCCTATCATCTCCATCCCATTCACTTCTGATCTTTCTCTTGGAATCATTCATGCACAGTGTCCAGCAGGTAAGAGGGGGCTTTGGGCAGCTCTGCAGTGACCCCACTTTATCCACTGATGCCCTGTTACTGTGACCTCCCCAGGGTTGTGAGATGATACATCCTCCATCATAGACACTGTAATTGAAGTATGTTTAATGGTCAGATATTTAACCTGAGCCAGTGGTTTCCTCACAAGGGCCAACCCCATCAGCAGCGCTACAGCATGGCTTTAGCTTAGAAGCTTAACGGTCCCAGTCAAGTTCCCGGGGACAGGAGGCCAGCCACTCCCATTTACCTGTAGGTTATCCAGACACGCTTCTGACCCTCCTCTGAGAGGAGGGGCCAAACTTCTCAGACAGAGGGTCTGCTCATTAGGCCAAACTCCACCCAAGGGAAAACGCAGCTTAAAAATTCCATCAATGGACCGCAGTTGGAAGGTAGGCTTCGTGGCTGATGGAAGCACTCAGTTTCCCCAGGAGCATCTGATGAAAGCTGAGCAGTGGAGGAAGAAGTTTATCCCTGGTTCTAGTGAAAATGTCTTTAAAAATCCCCACCTGTTGGACTGAAAGTAAGTAAACAATGCTTCCCAGGGAGTGAGGGATCTTGCACCCTTAGGTGCTCAGCAAAGCTGGACTTCCACCCCCGTTGCTTCTCTCTGTGTTTATAATAATTACGTCCTTGAAGTGATGTGTCACCTATGTGCTTGTCAACAGCTCTAAATAGGGAGGTCCCTGCAAGCAAGCGCGTGACAGACACAGGGTGCTTCTGTCTGCTCCCCACACAGACCCGCCCTGCTGTGTCCTCTGTCCTCAGACCCACAATTCTCCCATGATCCTCACGCTCAGCTGATGAACTCAATTGCTTATTCACTGAAAATATTAAAGTGAACGGGGTACTCTTTCATAACTCCCTGTGGCCACACCGACGAGCCACCTGCCCCTGTGGCCCATGCTGTGCCCACCATCGGTGGTTTCAGTTTCCAGCGTCTTGGCCTTCACGCCCCTCCTTCCTCAGGGGCATCGCTTCCACCAGACTCCTGCATGTTGTCTGCACCACTGAACTTTTCCTCTTCACTGGATTATTCAAATCAGCATGCAAGTATGGCTTAATTTCTCTCATATTAAAAAGACACAAATAAGCACAAATCTTCTCTGGGTCCCACCTATGCTTCCAGTTCCGACAGCGTCCCTCTGACCCCCTCGGTCCCTGACTCCACCGTCACCTTCAATCATCTCAGAATCTCTAAACCCCATTCAAGATTTGACCCTGTTATTCTAATGAGGTTGTTTTCTTCAGCGTTCTAGATAACATCTACATCCCTAAATCGAGGACAGTTTACCCAACCTCATAACACGGGACCTATAAGCAGAATTTGCCTCACTTTACTGGTCCTTCGAAATCTTTTCTCCACTCACTCAACTTGTAGGATATTATCTTTCTCGAAAAACAGGGGGCCAGTGGCCAGTAGGAGGTCGTGGGCAGGTTGGAGAGAAGATTTTGAAGGATCTTAGGTGTTGCATTAAGAAGCTTGGATTTGTTTGTACACCACCCGAAGCCAAAGCTGGAGTTTTAAGCAGGAGAGTGACAACAGGATTTGTTTTCTGAGGACGACGCTGAAAAGAGTATTATTTAAAAATAAACAGAAACGTGGTGAGATTGCATCTCCCTCTACCCCTGTAAGAAAATCGTACACCCATGCTCTTTGCTAAGAAGGGAACATCTCTCCAAGCTGATGACACAGAAAAACTATTATTTCAGGAATGATTTCTAAAATAACTTCCAGATCCAGGCAAAAGAACGGCAATGCTTTACTGCTAACATTCTTCAAGAAACAGAAGCAACACGGCGGCTCAAAATTTGGTTAGAAAAATGCACAATTTGGGGCTAAAAATTATGAACTTGTGCATGGAATTATAGATTGTTCTTCTAAAAAAATCTAATAGCCATGTCTGATTAAAGTTATTACAGCCACATGCTAAGCATCATCTCTAGACCATGTTTTCCCAGGAATGCTCTGGATTCAATATTGCCTCAGAAGCCAACTCGTAATCTTGACCTCATTTATCATTTGGAAAAGTTGACTTCTAAAAATTCTCAAGTCTTGGCTCCTTTATGGTTAATAGACTCTCCCTCTATCATCTCTCCACTATCACATTTTACTATAAGCAGCACAGAGAAACCAGGTGTCAGACTAAACACTTTCCTTAGAAACCTCCTTAGCTAGGTCCCTCAGGTAACTTGAGCCCTAGCTCAACACCGACAGTGCAAACGCTGAGGGCAGTTTTCTAACCTCATAAGGTTGTTGTCAGCATTACTTCACATAGGTCTGAAAAGCTCGTTTACAATAACCAAGACATGGAAGCAAACTAAATGTCCGTCGACAGATGAATGGATAAAGAAGATGTGGTAAATATATACAATGGAATATTACTCAGCCATAAAAAAGAATGAAATAATGCCATTTGCAGCAACATGGATGAACTCAGAGATTGTCATACTGAGTGAAGTAAGTCAGACAGAGAAAGAGGAATATCGTATATTATCACTTACAATTGGAATCTAAAAAGAAATGATATAAATGAACTTACAAAACAGAAACAGACTCACAGACTTAGAGAACAGAACTTATGGATACCAGGGAGGAAGTGTGGGGGAAAGGGATAGTTAGGGAGTTTGGGATTGACATGTACACACTGCTCTACTTAAAACAGATAACCAACAAGGACCTACTGTGTAGCACAGGGAACCCTGCTCAGTATTATGCAACAACCTAAATGGAAAAAGAATTTGAAAAAGAATAGATACATGTATATGTATAACTGAATCACTTTGCTGTACACCTGAAACTATCACAACACTGGTTATTCAACTATACTCCAATAAAAAATAAAAAGTTAAAAAAAAAACTCGTTTGTAAACTGAAAAATGTCACAGATACTAGATACGACTTCTGTTCCCACAACTCTTGCTGTCTGTCAGTGCTGTTATTTTCCTGTTAATCAATACAGCCCCATACTTATCCCTCAGGGTAAGTAACACCTTCAGGGACACTGTTAGTGTATGTTTTCAAAACACCCAGAAAAGGATTAAATCACACAGAAGAAAGTGTGTTCAAGAGCTGAGGTTCTCCACGATGACAATGACCAGGGAAAGTCACCATAGAGCAATGATTTATCCCAGAGACCCTGGGCCTCTTTTTGCCTACAGAGTAGAAGCAATTTTGTGTATTATTACTTTGAGCTATACTCTACTCTCAGGGGCCATTCCTCTCAGAGGGACCTTTAGCTGTTTTTATCCTGCAAAAACTGCTAAAATTGTTAAAAATACAGATTCCTCTATTCTACTCCTGGAGACCTGGATAGTGTGAGTTCCAGTGGGGACTGGGAATCTTTATTATTGATCTGCCCCAGATGATTCCAAAGCAAGAGCTGAGGTACCACCAACAGGGTCCCACTATAGCCATCCTAGAGTCTGGTCTTATTAGTCATAAAAATCGACATAGGGTTTCCCTGGTGGCGCAATGGTTGAGAGTCCGCCTGCCGATGCAGGGGACACGGGTTCATGCCCCGGTCTGGGAAGATCCCACATGCCGTGGAGCGGCTAGGCCCGTGAGCCATGGCCGTTGAGCCAGCACGTCCGGGGCCTGTACTCCGCGACGGGAGAGGCCACAACAGTGAGAGGCCCGCGTACCGCAAAAAAAAAAAAAAAAAACGACCTAAAATTTATTTACAACTCTATGAATCTAGGTCAGTTATAAAACCAAGTTACTTCATGTAATTCCTATGCTACTTTGTGAAACTGCTTTGCTACTTTGTCTCCATGAGGGACCTGACTCAGATAGCATGGAATTATAGCTGCTTTTTTTTCTCAATTTTCTCTCTTCAAAACCCTTTTTATCTGACTTAGACCATCATGTGTAAACTCTTATTTACTAAATGTTTCCTTGGTGTTACCTTAAATGGCAGGTGAATTTTTTTTTAACATCTTTACTGGAGTATAATTGCTTTACAATGGTGTGTTAGTTTCTGCTGTATAACGAAGTGAATCAGCTATACATATACATATATCCCCATATCTCCTCCCTCTTGCATCTTCCTCCCACCCTCCCTATCCCACCCATCTAGGTGGTCACAGAGCACCAAGCTGATCTCCCTGTGCTATGCGGCTGCTTCCCACTAGCTATCTATTTTACGTTTGGTAGTGTATATATGTTAATGCACTCTCTCAGTTTGTCACAGTTTGCCCTTCCCCCTCCCCGTGACCCCAAGTCCATTCTCTACATCTGTGTCTTTACTCCTGTCCATGGCAGGTGAATTTTAAGAAGCTGTTTTCTTCTCAAACATGCATTTTTGTTTTCACCACATACTTTACATTTTGCTGGTTCCTGTGGACCGTATGGAGAATATGGGCCATATTTCCTCAGGTTCCTGTGGAGCCGGCTTTCATTCTCTGTTGGGAGGCATGTATGAATGACCTCATTAATGATTTGGGGGAAGTTGTCAAGGAATATAGCTTTCACTTAATCCTGCAGTTTCCTCACAGGATCCATGCCTTTTATGTAACTGACTAGACAGATTACAAGGCAAGTGTAACTCATAAAGGGCTTCCATTGCACAATCTCACAATCCTTCTCCAGGGCAGAGGTCACAGAACGGAAACCTGGCTCAAAGTGGTTCTCTTGAAAAGCCCAGAGAAAGCCCTAACCCACCACCTCCCTTATGACTTTGCCTGCAGTGAGCACCCTGTTTGGGGAGCTGATGTTGGGGGTAACCAGCCTGTGCCTCTCCTTTTTCTTTCTCTCTTTTATTTTCTTCCTTTTCTATGAGCCCAGGACACTCATAGGCAGATGCATGCACCCACTGTCTCCCCTCCAGGCAGAGAAAGGATCAGATAAGTGGGGTGTTCTTAGCTGAGTTAGGGAAGCTAAGGTCCTTAGCCGTCTCATCTCCCTTAAATATCCTTGTGAGGACATGCACATCATCTACATCTTTTCCACGGCTTTATTCCTCAGACGTGTCCAAAACAACTACTACAAGCATCTGGGCCGTAAGATACCCAAGGACCAACACAAATCTGCTAAGATGGGCCTGACCTGCATTTAGTAAGTTGCTGCCTGGCTTACGCAAGAATTCATTAAAAGAGTACCCCAGCAGCCAATGGTGGCACTGGGTCATGATGTAGGAATGGTAAAAATCAAACTTGGTTTAAAAACTGTAGCCAAGGCATGACCCCATACCAGGATGACAAGAGACACGGAATTTAAAATACGTAGGTTGAGTCCCAATTTGAAGTCAACTGCGAGTAGTTAAATCACTTATAGATTACACTGGGGCTTCCCTGGTGGCTCAGTGGTTGGGAGTCCGCCTGCCAATTGGGGGGACGCGGGTTCGTGCCCCGGTCCGGGAGGCTCCCACATGCCGCGGAGCGGCTGGGCCCGTGAGCCATGGCCGCTGGGCCTGCGCGTCCGGAGCCTGTGCTCTGCAACGGGAGAGACCACAGCAGTGAGAGGCCCGCATACCGCAGAAAAAAAAAAAAAAAAAAAAAGATTACGCTGATTCTCTGGGTCCTCAACACACAAACCACCCAAAAACTGGAAGTTACATTTTCCTGAATAAGAATAAACAGTTTTAACATTCAGATGGCATTTCCACTAAAATAACTGCAAATAAAAGAAATGTTCACAATCTCTAAATCCCACATATTTAATAATGTATAAGTCAGATTCCTACCAGGACTAAATTCATACCTGGTGTCTATCAAGGCCTTTTCTATCACATTTTATTATGCGACTGTCCTCTGAGGTGCCCACACCTATCAAACCACAGAGGGGAGAAAAAACCACAGGAAAAGGTCACAGCATGGCACGGGTAGCAGCTCCAATTTCAAGGGAGTGTGAAATTCACATGCTGAGGAGCTGCGGACTACGTGCAGGAAGCCGCCAGGAGAAAGCAGCGCCTTTAATGATCACAGGCGTCTGCGTGCAATTGAGCATGGCTGGGTAGAGCGGGAACCCAGACATCTCCACCTGCTCGGCTGCCGGTTGAGATGCAGCTCCTGATAGCAAAGCGCTCCCCGGGGGCTGCTTTCTACCGAGAAGCCACAGCAGCCCAACTCCAGACGGGGGAGGGCTCCTCGAGGGACCTGCCTGCAGAATTCTGATGAGTAAATAAGCACAGAGAGGGATGGGATTCCAAGGTGTTTTCTCCTAGTCTAACAGATATTCCAAAAATAGTTTATGATATACTCCTTATTCCTCAAAACCTCAAGTAATTTTTTTTTTCTTTTTTCGCTGCGCCGTGCAGCTTGTGAGATTTTAGTTCCCAGACCAGGGATAGAACCCTGGCCGTAGGCAGTGAGAACGCCGAGTCCTAACCACTGGATCGGCAGGGAAGTCCCAAGAAAAGTAATTTTTATTTTGGTAAATCATAGCATCTTTAGAATCATCTTATTGTATATATATACACAATATATATATATAATTCTATTATATACCTTATTATATATGTATGTATTATGGATATTATATATACATCTTTTTATATATGTATATAATTGTACCTAGATCTCCAAATAATACACATTATTTAAGTCAAAACAGATTAATCTAGACCTAATGTTTAGCACAGGGAACTATGTTCAGTATCTTGTAATAACCTACAATGGAAACGAATCTGAAAAAAATATGTATGTATGAATTGCATTGCTGTACACCTGAGACTAACACAACATTGTAAATCAACTATATTTCAATAAAAAAAGATCAATTTATTGAAATAGAAACAGACCAAAAGTGATAACCGTCCCCAACTCATTTTTTGTGTATGTTATTATTTGAACATAATAAGAGTACATTTCACCACGCAACCTAAGGTTTGGATTATCAAATGCTATGAAGGTGCTTGAGCAGAAAGGTGTGGAGATCTGTTTCAGTGTTTCTGTGACACAGACAGCAGGCTGAGGCCCACGGCACCTGTGAGTCAGGGCACATTAACCATTGATCCGTGCGGCTCTCCTCCAGTCTGAGGGGTGTGTGACTGTGCACGAGGAATGGACAGGAAGATCTGGAAATACATACAGGTCAGTGAGCACACAGATAAGCTGTCAAAGGGCTTCTCTTCACCAGCAGCATCACTGGGAATGCAGATTCACAGGCAGCACCCAGACTTGACGATCAGAAAGTCTGGGGCTGGGGCCCCGACATCTATGTTTAACTGCGCCCCTCTCCCCAGGTCACTCTGGTGCACGCAAGTGTGAGAGCAGGACCACCGACACATGTGACAGCCTGTCTGCCTCATACCTTTGCTTTTTCTGTAAAGACCTTTAGAATCAGCTTGTCAGACTCTATGAAAGGAAACTACTGCTGGGAGAGTTTGTTGGTATTGCACTGAATCTGCTGATCAATTAGAAAACTGACAACTTCTTCATATTTGGTCTTCCTATCCAAGAACATGGAATGGCTTCCCCTGAACCTAAATATTCTTTGGCGTTCTGCAATAAAGTTATATAATTTTCTGCATAACATGCCTGCTGATGTTGTCAGATTTGTCTCTATGTACCTTGTTTCTGGTTAACTAAAAGGCAATACCTTTTATATACTGATCTTAAACACAGAACTCTTTCTGAAATCTTTCATTCAAATCATTTGTCTGGTATGCCAGCTAAGAACTCCAGTGTTAGGTTAATCAGAAATTATCATAGAAATGGTATCCTTCCACAGAAATACAAAGGATCATGAGAGATTACTACAAGCAACTCTATGCCAATAAAATGGACAACCTGGAAGAAATGGACAAATTCTTAGAAAAGTACAACCTTCCAAGACTGAACCAGAAGAAATAGAAAATATAAACAGACCAGTCACAAGCACTGAAACTGGGATTTAAAAACTCCCAACAAACAAAAGTCCAGGACCAGATGGATTCACAGACAAATTCTATCGAACATTCATTTTGAGTTAATTTTTGTCTCTGGTATGAGGTAAGGGTCCAACATTATTCTTTTGCACGTAGAGCCCACTTGTCCCATTACCATTTGTTGACAAGACTATTCTTTCCCATTAGATGGTCTTGGCACCCTTGTCAAAAATCAGTTTCCAATAGAAATGTGGGTTTATTTCTGGACTCTTAGCTCTATTCCATTGATCTACATATCTGTCTTTATACTAGGACCATGCTGTCTGTATCACCAAAGCTTTGTAATAAGTTTCAAAACCTGCAAATGTGAGAACTCCAACTTTGTTCTTTTTTTAAAGATTGATTGGACTATTCTGGGTGCCTCGAATTTCCATGTTAATTTTCATATCAGCTTGTCAATATTTCGCAAAGAAGCCAGCTGGAATTCTGTTAAAGCTTGCATTGCATCTATGTATCTGTAGATCAACTGGAGAGTACTGAAATTTCAGCCTTCTGATCCATGAAAATACGATGTATTTCCATGCAGTTGGACATTCTTTAGTTTCTTAAACAATATTTTGTAGTTTTAAGAGTATAAATTTTGAACTTTATTGTTTCATTTATCCCTAAAGATTTTATTCCTTTAATGCTACTGTAAATGAAATGTTTTTATTAACTTCATTTTCAATGTGTTCATTGCTACTATTTAGAAACACAATTGATTTTTTATATTAACCTTGTATCCTATAAAATGGTTGAACTTGTTTTTGAGTTACACTAGTTTTTTAGTGGATTCCTTAGGATTTTCTGTATACAAGATCATGCCATCTACAAATAGAGATAATTTACCTCTTTCATTTAATCTTTAGGCCTTTTATTTTATTAAAAGAAGCCATTTTGGCATAGGTTTTTTAAAATTTATTTATTTATTTATTTGCCTGCACCGGGTCTTAGTTGCAGCATGTGGGATCTTTGTTGTGGCATGTGGGATCTACTTCCCTGAAAAGGGATCAAACCCAGGTCCCCTGCATTGGGAGCGCAGAGTCTTAGCCACTGGACCACCAGGGAAGTCCCCTGGCCTAGGTATTTTTTGGTCAATAGTTATTTGAGTACTAATTCAATTTCTTTATTTGTCAGAGGTCTATACATATCTTCTATTTATTCTTGAGTCAGTTTCAGTAGTTTGTTTCTTTCTGGGAATTTGTCTACCCGAAGAAGTTACATACTTTATTGGCATACCATCATTTACCCTACTACTTTGTCATCTTTTTTATTACTGTAAGTTCGATGTTAGTAATTTGCATCTTCTCTCATTTTTGTTTATCAATTGACCCAAAGGTGCTGTATTATAAGCTGTTAACCTCTGCAGATCCTCCTCTTGTTTACCCTGAGCGATTAACTTAATCATGCCCTCGTTTCAGACCCTTGACTGAGCCACGTTCTCTCTTGATTCAGGACTTGTCATACACCCTTCCGAGTGACCGAAATATTTTCGTGATCCTTTCCCTTCCATCCTCTAGTTAATTACTACTCAGCTTTTATTTCTTCATTTATGCGTCGTTTAATAGGAACCTAACCATGTCCAACAAGTTTCTCGCTCTCTCTTTAATAAGAACCGTCATCTCAATGTTAAATAATGAATAACTGTGTGATTATTTGATAAAGTTTTTTTCCCCCTTTTCTAGTATGAGAGCTCAGTGAAAATTCAAAGATCATACTCCTCCGCTTCACACTATTCACTATATGGAAAGCATGGCCACATCACAAAGTCCTAAATTTTATTTGTTCTGCTTAAGGTACCAGAAAAGACAGATATAAAACCTCATAGTTCCAATTTCAAAATATTAATAAAGAATTGTGCTGAGCCGCCTAGATTCAGTATTCATCAGATCCTCCTAAAAGGACAGACCACACAGTACAAAAATTACTAGAAGCATTCCACACTTAAGGCTGCAAGAGCAATGCAGGGGGGTAGAGTGAATTCAAAATATACGTGAGAAGGAAATTTAAATTTTCTTCTTCTACATTATAAGTTCCCTGTGATTAGACTTCTTTGTAGATGAAACTGCAATTTTTATCAAACCCAGACCTTGTCACAATGATCTGTACATAAGAGGCATTCAATAAATACTAAGTAAATATAGTATTCTAAATTTATCTAAATTAAGATATCTAATTTAGATATTAGAATTTAAAAATTGCAAATTAACTCTCATCAGCTCCTTGTCAATAAGGTCAATGTCATGTTACCAGCACATAAATTGAAAACAGTAAGCTTTTATGTATCTGTTAGAAAAAATATATATATTCTACACATATTTGTGGATAAACATATACAATCAACATGTGGGAATACATGTGTAAAAAGATATGTGGCTCAAAATAGATGTGGATAAAGATATGGATGAAAAGCTGATGTGCAGTGCACACAACTTCTGATGTTCAGTGTACATGTAGGAAATACATCACATAGTGTTTTTAGTCCTACAGTGGGCCCCTTTTTCACAATACTTAGGTATATGCTTTTCAGTGTTTGCCTTAGGAAACTGTTTACTTAGGAGAGACATCGATTTCAAAGCGTTTGGTGTTCTTTGTACATGAATGTATTTTGCACCTCTGGAAATGTATTGCTAAGAATAAAGCTCCACCCAAGGCTTAATAAGGGATGAAATTCATAGGGGAAAATACTGGGTGAAAACAGTCCCTAAGAGTGTCTTTCCTGCATCGTTGCTTAAAAATTTTAATGAAAAAATATGAATTTACACTGTTTCATAGATGCAAATTAACAAAATGGCAGTTGGGAGACCTTCAAGATGGAGGAAGAGTAAGACGCGGAGATCACCTTCCTCCCCACAGATACACCAGTAATACATCTACACGTGGAACAACTCCTACAGAACACCTACTGGACGCTGGCAGAAGACCTCAGACCGCCCAAAAGGCAAGAAACTCCCCACATACCTGGGTAGGGCAAAAGAAAAAGAATAAACAGACAAAAGAATAGGGACAGGACCTGCACCAGTGGGAGGCAGCCGTGAAGGAGGAAAGGTTTCCAAACACTAGGAGCCCCTTCGTGGGCGGAGGCTGCGGGTGGCGGAGGGGGGAGCTTTGGAGCCGTGGAGGAGAGCGCAGCAACAGGGATGCGGAGAGCAAAGCGGAGAGATTCCCGCACAGAGGATTGGTGCCAACCGGCACTCACCAGTCCATGAGGCTTGTCTGCTCACCCGCCGGGGCAGGCGGGGCTGGGAGTTGAGGCTCGGGCTTTGGTTGGAGCGCAGGGAGAGGACTGGGGTTGGCGGCGTGAACACAGCCTGAAGGGGCTAGTGCACCACGGCTAGCCGGGAGGGAGTCTGGGAAAAGTCTGGACCTGCCTAAGAGGCAAGAGACCATTGTTTCGGGTGCATGAGGAGAGGGGATTCAGAGCACAACCTAAAGGAGCTCCAGAGACGGTCGTGAGCCGTGGCTATCGGAGCGTACAACAGAAACGGGCATGAGACACTAAGGCTGCTGCTGCAGCCACCAAGATGCCTGTGTGCAAGCACAGGTCACTATCCACACCTCACCTCCTGGGAGGCTGTGCAGCCCGCCACTGCCTGGGTCCTGGGATCCACGGACCACTTTCCCGGGAGAACGCACGGTGCGCCTCAGGCTGGTGCAACGTCATGCCGGCCTCTGCCGCCACAGGCTCGCCCCGCATCCGTACCCCTCCCACCTCAGCCTGAATGAGCCAGAGCCCCCGAATCAGCGGCTCCTTTAACCCCGTCCTGTCTGGGCAGGAACAGATGCCCTCAGGCGACCTACACGCAGAGGCGGGTCCAGATCCAAAGCTGAACCCCAGGAATTGTGCGAACAAAGAAGAGAAAGGGAAATTTCTCCCAGCAGCCTCAGGAGCAGCGGATTAAATCTCCACAGTCAACTTGATGTACCTGCATCTGTGGAATACCTGAATAGACAATGAATCATCCCAAAATTGAGGTGGTGGACTTTGGGAGCAACTGTAGACTTAGGGTTTGCTTTCTGCATCTAATTTGTTTCTGATTTTATGTTTATCTTAGTTTAGTATTTAGAGTTTATTATCATTGGTAGATGTGTTTATTGATGTGGTTGCTCTCTTCCTTTTTTTAAATATATAGATATATATCTTTCCTTTTTCTATTTTTGTGACTGTGTATGCGTATGCTTCTTTGTGTGATTTTTTCTGTATAGCTTTGCTTTTACCATTTGTCCTAGGGTTCTATCTGTTCATTTTTTTTGCCTGTTTCTCTTTTTGTATAGTTTTTAGCACCTATTATCAATGGTGGATTTCTTTTTTGGTTTGGTTGCTCTCTTCTTTCTTTTTTTTTTATTACTTTCTAATTTTTTTATTTTTAATAATTATTTTTTATTTGAATAACTTTATTTTATTTTATTTATTTTATTTATTTTTTTCTCCCTTTTCTTCTCAGCCATGTGGCTGACAGCATCTTGGTGTTCCAGCCGGGTGTCAGGCCTGTGCCTCTGAGGTGGGAGAGCCAAGTTCAGGACATTGGTCCACCAGAGACCTCCCGGTGCCACATAATTTCAAACAGCGAAAGCTCACCCACAGAGCTCCATCTCAACGCTAAGACGCAGCTCCACTCAATGACCAACAAGCTACACTGCTAGACACCCTATGCCAAACAACTAGTGAGACAGGAACACAACACCACCCATTAGCAGAGAGGCTGCTTAAATCATAATAAGGTCACAGACACCCCAAAGCACACCACCAGACGCAGTCCTGCCCCCCAGAAAGACAAGATCCAGCCTCATCCACCAGAACATAGGCACCAGTCCCCTCCACAAGGAAGCCTACACAACCCACTGAATCAACCTTTGCCACTGGGAGCAGACACTGAAAACAATGGGAATTACGAACCTGCAGCCTGCAAAAAGGACATCTCAAACACAGTAAGTTAAGCAAAATGAGAAGACAGAGAAACACACAGCAGATGAAGGAGCAAGGCAAAAACCCACGAGATTGAAGAGGAAATAGGCAGTCTACCTGAAAAAGAATTCAGAGTAATGGTAAGTAATGATGATCCAAAATCTTGGAAATAGAATGGAGAAAATACAAGAAAAGTTTAAAAAGGATCTGTAAGAATTAAAGAGCAAACAAATGACGATGAACAACACAATAAATGAAATTTAAAATTCTCTAGAAGGAATCAATAGCAGAATAATGAGGCAGAAGAATGGATAAGTGACCTGGAAAATAAAATAGTGGAAATAACTACAGCAGAGCAGAATAAAGAAAAAAGAATGAAAAGAATTGAGGACAGTCTCAGAGACCTCTGGGACAACAGTAAATGCACCAATGTTCAAATTATAGGGGTCCCAGAAGAAGAAGAGAAAAAGAAAGGACTGAGAAAATATTTGAAGAGATTATAGTTGAAAACTTCCCAAATATGGGAAAGAAAATAGTCAAATTCAGGAAGCAGAGAGTCCCATACAGGATAAATCCAAGGAGAAACACGCCAAGACACATATTAATCAAACTATCAAAAATTAAATACAAAGCAGCAAGGGACAAACAACAAATAACATACAAGGGAATCCCCATAAGGTTAACAGCTGACCTTTCAGCAGAAACTCTGCAAGCCAGAAGGGACTGGCAGGACATATTTAAAGTGATGAAGGAGAAAAACCTACAACCAAGATTACTCTACCCAGCAAGGATCTCATTCAGATTTGTTGGAGAAATTAAAACCTTTACAGACAAGCAAAAGCTAAGAGAATTCAGCACCACCAAACCAGCTTTACAACAAATGCTAAAGGAACTTCTCTATGCAGGAAACACAAGACAAGGAAAAGACCTACAATAACAAACCCAAAACAATTAAGAAACTGGTAATAGGAACATACATGTCGATAACTACCTTAAATGTAAATGGATTAAAGGCTCCAACCAAAAGACACAGACTGGCTGAATGGATACAAAAACAAGACCCATATATATGCTGTCTACAAAAGACCCACTTAGACCTAGGGACACATACAGAGTGAAAGTGAGGGGATGGAAAAAGATATTCCATGCACATGGAAATCAAAAGAAAGCTGGACTAGCAATTCTCGTATCAGACAAAATAGACTTTAAAATAAAGACTATTACAAGAGACAAAGAAGGACACTACATAACGATCAAGGGATCAATCCAAGAAGAAGATATAACAATTGTAAATATTTATGCACCCAACATAGGAGCACCTCAATACATAAGGCAAATGCTAACATCCATAAAAGGGGAAGTCGACGGTAACACATTCATAGTAGGGGACTTTAACACCCCACTTTCACCCATGGACAGATCATCCAAAATGAAAATAAATAAGGAAGCACAAGCTTTAAATGATACATTAAACAAAATGGACTTAATTGATATTTATAGGACATTCCATCCAAAAACAATGGAATACACTTTCTTCTCAAGTGCTCATGGAACATTTTCCAGAATAGATCATATCTTGGGTCACAAATCAAGCCTTGGTAAATTTAGGAAAATGGAAATCGTATCAAGTATCTTTTCTGACCACCATACTATGAGACTAGATATCAATTACAGGAAGAAAAATCTGTAAAAAATACAAGCACATGGAGGCTAAACAATACACTACTAAAAACTAAGAGATCACTGAAAAAATCAAGGAGGAAATCAAAAAATACCTAGAAAAAAATGACAATGAAAACATGACACAAAACCTATGGGATGCAGCAAAAGCAGTCTAAGAGGGAAGTTTATAGCAATACAATCCTACCTCAAGAACCAAGAAAAATCTCAAATAAACCTAACCTTACACCTAAAGCAATTAGAGAAAGAAGAACAAAAAAAATGCCAAAGTTAGCAGAAGGAAAGAAATCATAAATATCAGATCAGAAATAAACGAAAATGAAATGAAGGAAACAAGAGCGATGATCAATAAAACTAAAAGCTGGTTCTTTGAGAAAATAAACATAATTGATAAACCATTAGCCAGATTCATCAAGAAAAAAAGGCAGAAGATTCAAATCAACAGAATTAGAAATGAAAAAGGAGAAGTAACAACCAACACTGTAGAAATACAAAGGATCATGAGAGATTACTACAAGCAACTCTATGCCAATAAAATGGACAAGCTGGAAGAAATGGACAATTTCTTAGAAAAGCACAACCTTCTGAGACTGAACCAGGAAGAAACAGAAAATATAAACAGAACAATCACAAGCACTGAAATTGAGACTGTGATTAAAAATCTTCCAACAAATGAAAGCCCAGGACCAGATGGCTTCACAGGCAAACTCTATCAAACATTTAGAGAAGACCTAACACCCATCCTTCTCAAACTCTTCCAAAATATAGCAGAGAGAGGAACACTCCCAAACTCACACTACGAGGTCACCATCACCCTGATACCAAAACCAGACAAGGATGTCACAAAGAAAGAAAACTACAGGCCAATATCACTGATGAACATAGATGCAAAAATCCTCAACAAAATACTAGCAAACAGAATCCAACAGCACATTAAAAGGATCATACACCATGATCAAGTGGGGTTTATCCCAGGAATGCAAGTATTCTTCAATATACACAAATCAATCAATGTGATACACCATATTAACAAATTTAAGGAGAAAAATCATACGATCATCTCAATAGATGCAGAAAAAGCTTTCGACAAAATTCAACACCCATTCATGATAAAAACCCTCCAGAAAGTAGGCATAGAGGGAACTTACCTCAACATAATAAAGGCCATATATGACAAACCCACAGCCAATATCATTCTCAATGGTGAGAAACTGAAACCATTTCCTTTAAGATCAGGAACAAGACAAGGTTGCCCACTCTCACCACTATTATTCAACATATATTTGGACGTTTTAGCCACAGCAGTCAGAGAAGAAAAAGAAATAAAAGGAATCCAAATCAGAAAAGAAGAAATAAAGCTATCACTGCTTGAAGATGACATGATACTATACATAGAGAATCCTGAAAGTGCTACCAGAAGACTACTAGAGCTAATCAATGAATTTGGTAAAGTAGCAGGATAAAAAATTAATGCACAGAAATCTCTTGCATTCCTAACACTAATAATGAAAAATATGAAAGAGAAATTAAGGAAACAATCCCATTTACCATTGCAACAAAAAAATAAAATACCTAGAAATAAACCTACCTAAGGATACAAAAGACCTGTATGCAGAAAAATTATAAGACACTGATGAAAGAAATTAAAGATGATACAAACAGATGGAGAGACATACCATGTTCTTGGATTGGAAGAATCAACGTTGTGAAAATGACTGTACTACCCAAAGTAATCTCCAGATTCTATGCAATCCCTCTCAAGCTACCAATGGCATTTTTCACAGAACTAGAACAAAAATTTTCACAATTTGTATGGAAACACAGAAGACCCCGAATAGCCAAAGTAATCTTGAGAAAGAAAAACAGAGCTGGAGGTATCAGGCTCCCAGACTTCAGACTATACTACACAGCTAAAGTAATCAAGACAGTATGGTTCTGGCACAGAAATATTGATCAATGGAACAGGATAGAAAGCCCAGAAATAAACCCACGCACATATGGTCACCTTATTTTTGATAAAGGAGGCAAGAATATACAATGGAGAAAAGACAGCCTCTTCAATAAGTGGTGCTGGGAAAACGGGACAGCTACATGTATAAAAAAGAAATTAGAACACCTTCTAACACCATATACAAAAATAAGCTCAAAATGGATTAAAGACCTAAATGTAAGGCCAGAAACTATAAAACTCTTAGAGGAAAACCTAGGCAGAACGCTCTATGACATAAATCACAGCAAGATCCTTTTTGATCCACCTCCTAGAGGAATGGAAATAAAAACAAAAATAAACAAATGGGACTTAATGAAACTTAAAACCTTTTGCACAGCAAAGGAAAACATAAACAAGACGAAAAGACAACCCTCAGAATGGGAGAAAATATTTGCAAATGAAGCAACTGACAAAGGATCAATCTCCAAAATATAAAGGAAGCTTATGCAGCTCAATATCAAAAAAACAAACAACCCAATCCAAAAATGGGCAGAAGACCTAAATAGACATTTCTCTAAAGAAGATATACAGATTGCAAACAAACACATGAAGGGATGCTCAGTATCACTAATCATTAGAGAAATCAAAACTGCAATGAGGTATCACCTCACACTGGGCAGAATGGGCATCATCAAAAAATCTAGAAATAATAAATGCTGGAGATGGCTGGAGAAAAGGAAACCCTCTTACACTATTGGTGAGAATGTAAATTGATACTGCCACTATGGAGAACGGTATAGAGGTTCCTTAAAAAACTAAAAATAGAACTACCATATGACCCAGCAATCCCACTACTGGGCATATACCCTGAGAAAACCATAATTCAAAAAGAGTCATGTACCACAGTGTTCATTGCAGCACTATTTACAATAGCCAGGACATGGAAGCAACCTAAGTGTCCGTCAACAGATGAATGGATAAAGATGTGGCACATATATACAATGGAATATTTCTCACCCATAAAAAGAAATGAAATTGAGTTATTTGTAGTGAGGTGGATGGACCTAGAGTCTGTCATACAGAGTGAAGTAAGTCAAAAAGAGAAAAACAAATACCGTATGCTAACACATATATATGGAATCTAAAAAAAAAAAATGGTTTTGACAGCCATGACAGCAATAAAGATGTAGACGTAGAGAATGGACTTGAGGACATGGGGAAGGGGAAGGGTAAGCTGGGATGAAGTGAGAGAGTTGCATGGACATATATACACTTCCAAATATAAAACAGATAGCTAGTGGGAAGCAGCCACATAGCACAGGGAGATCAGCTCGGTGCTTTGTTGACCACCTAGAGGGGTGGGAAGGAGACACAAGAGGGAGGAGATATGGGGATATATGTATATGTATAGCTGATTCACTTTGTTTTACAGCTGAAACTAACACACCATTGTAAAGCAATTATACTCCAATAAAGATGTTAAAAAGAAAAAAAAAGAAAATGGCAATTAAGAGTGCAGGTTAGAAGAACATTGTTTACAGAAGTGCTAGAGCAGCAAAGGTGATTAAACCAGTATCCCTGGGATTAGACTATGGAGAGAGAATAACTCAGCTATGTATACAGACGCCTATACAGCAATGCATGTTTTCCTAAAATTTAAATACTTAAAAGTTGTATACTTTGAATATAGAATGCTCTAATATCTAGCTAAATTCCTTTAAACCCAACGGAACTCAAAATTGTATTAATTTTCTGTGATAGTCAATATATTTGAAAAATGGAATAACTAGACACTCATTTCTCAAATTCAAAAAAGTAAAACTGTACAACTGACATCTCCTACGATTTAAAATTACTCTGTTTTTTCATTCCCTGGCTCCAATTTAGGTAATTATATTATTATCAATATTACTTTTTAATTCCTGAATTGAGGTCCCAGAGTTCATTTACACATTAGTTGAGATCTTAGTTTGGAGTTTTGAGAGAGTCATAAAATTATATCATTTAGCTGAAAAACCAATATGTGAGGCAAAAATGTCAAGAGTGACATATTTTTACTTACACGATTAAATTTGTTTGTGTTCTTAATGAACTAGAAATTTCATTAATGACTTTTCTTTTCCAGTTGTAGTTCAGCTATGTGCATAAACATTGAAAGTCTTAATCTTAACATAAGCAAAGTCACTATATGAAGAAGACCCCTGCTTCAGTGTAAAATTGATATTATTTTTTAACTTGAAATCTAATATTTATAATTAATGGCCAGTTATTGAGCAGATAAAGTATTTTATAAGGAAAAACACAGCATTTTCAAAAAAAGAAAAATTGTAAATATTTTAGTTCATAGCAAGGCATAACTATTAGAACTATTAAAAATATTTATGCTACAGAGTATATGAGAAAACTATATAAGCTGAAATGATGGTTTTTATCATAAGTATAGCACGAGCTTAAGGATGATAACTCAAAAAGCTTTATAAATAGTTTGCCTTGGATGGAAGACCCTAGGAATTGGACTGGGATTAGTACACAGCATCAGTCTTAGATACCATGATAAAGTGCATATCCCAGTATTTCTCGATATTTTGTTGCATTTACCATCACTGGTTTCCTCCTAAGGTTTTTGTTGCTGTTTTTTACTGTCTTTGCCTTTTCTTTCTTTAATACTTTTTGTTGAGATGTACATAAACTGCACACGTCTTAAGTATACATGTTTATACATTTTTACATGTGAATACACGCAGGTATTTATCACCAAAATAAAGATAGAGGATATTTCCAGAGGGTTCCCTCACTCCCCTTCACATTTATCCCCTACTTTCCCCAACCTGAGGTAACTACAATTCTGACTTTATCACTCATTCATTAGTTTTGCCTGTTTTAAAACTTTTTATAAATGTGAACTTACAAAGTATGCTCTTTTCTGACATTTTTTGATCAACATTATGTCCATGAAATTTAGCCACGTTACTGTATGTATCAATTTTTTTACATTTAAAACTTGCATACATGTCAAGGTTTTCTCTTTTTTGGGGGGGTGGGCATGATTATTTGTTACATCATCTGATGGGTTCAGAGCTCTGGAGATGACACATTTGAGCCCTACAGTAGAGAAGGTGTTAACAGAAGGATACTGGTTGGAGTGCATAGTCCATTTCTAAGTCAAGAGCCAAGCGTGTCAGGATTAAACCTAGAAAACACACCCCATCTGCAGTATAAGAACTCTCAGAACCAGACATGGAAGTATTAACCATATTATCTACTATCACAATTTCTTCATTAGACTCCACAAACTTCTTTGTAATATTAAACATCAAAAAAAATTTTACAGGACTATATGTACAATAGTCTTCTAAAATGGTCCATGTGCTACTTCAAGAGGCTTATGTCATGTCCAGGGCTGGCCTGTTTTGAATCAAATCTGTTTGACTTCATGAACTTCTCAGGGGAGTTGGTCTGTGGACTTCCTGATATTATATACATCCCCTGTCACTGATGGAACCATAGCATTGAGGATTCTCCCTACTTTCCATGAATCTTGTAAAGCATGATAGGAAGGTGCTTGATGTCAAAAGAAAGCTGTCCAGTATTTCCTTTGAATGGTTAAGGTTTCAGATAATAGAGACTCAGTTTGTCTCCTTCTAGAATCAATCTCTCTTACCACTTCCAACATGCAGAGGGTCTGCTAAAGTACATGGCTCACATCCTTCCCTCTGCTCCACTCAAAGCTGGTTACCTTTCAGGCCACCAGTAATTGGGCAACCAGTGTCCCTAAGTGTGGAGCGCAATGAATTCAGAACCTAAAAGGGTTCATCAAGTAACACACTTCCTTTTCACACTAAGCGATTCAAAACAATAATTAGCTCTTACCCTAGAGGACACATCCCGGACTGACCACCGGACTCCTGGGCTCCTAAAATTTATGCCTGTGTCCAGATTATGAATCTGTAGCATTTGTCCTTCACCCTCTGGAGTACACCTGTCTCACCAAGGCCTTCAAGGTGCTGGTCACCTCTTGCTCATCTGGACCAGGTAACGTAATGTCATTAATGGACTGGACTGTGGAATGCTCTGCAGGATGTGCAGGTGGTCCATATGCTTTTAGGCTATATTATGTTAGAGGGTAGGGAAGCTAACAGAGCCTGGGAGAAGAACTGTAAATGTTTGGATTTTTTCCTCTCCATGTGAATCTAAAGTGTTTCTTATCCTTTTATTTTTTTTCTTATTGTGATAGAAAATAACTGATTCAGCAAATCACTGGCTGCATACCACCTGCCTGGGGTCATACAAGATGGATACAGCAAATATACTACAACTGGAGTCCCAGCTGCAACAGGGGCAACTACTTCACTGAGCCTGCAGTGGTCAACAGTCATCCTGGGGGATGTTTTTGCAGCCGACCCGTCAATTTGGGTTGGGTTCTACCTAATGGTGGGTAGGGCCTTCACTGCAGCCATGCAATGAACGATCCAGTTCTAAAGCCCCGTCTCCTGCACGTTGCTGCAGTCAGGTTGTGTAGACACAGATCCCGAGAGGGATTTGGCTGCAAGATGTTAGGGACTGGTACCTGTGAGAGGAGGGGAAGTAAGGAGGATTGGGTAGAAGCTGAACTGCAGTGTAGACCAGGGAAAGCTCTGGCCAACCTGGCAGAGGACTTGAGAGCAACTACTGCCCGGCAGATGGTTCCCTAAGGTGGATGTGGCTGTGCCTTTCACCCCCGTCTTGCTCAGAGAGGAGACACAGGTTTCCCCAGGAGGGTGTGGCACTGGACAGTGGGCATTTTACTCTACAAAGGAAAGGTCTGCTGAGTGTACTTCTCACTGCCGGGAAGCAAGTCCCTCCTTACAGAGGGGTCTGGGTGGAGCCTCTTGGTGTGTACCACAGATGATAATCTCCGTTCTATGATACCCTCTCAACCTTGTGCTCGTGGAGTCCTAGCTCACCTGAAGAGTGGGTCAGTCAATTCCAAAGGGAAGAGAGTTCACCTGAATCCACTTGCCCAAATATGACAAGGCACCTAAGTTCATGGAAGTAGTTATTAAATGAATTGTACATATTACGGCACAAAGAGAGAAAACTCTTTACCCATCTCCATGGACTACTTCCTCGTCAACTTTCACATTTTCCTCACTCTCAGGAAACAGATGTATTTTCTCAGGAATTAGAACATCCAGTCCTGTGTAAACTAAAACCCCACACTCGCAGCGTGGGACATCCTCCATCCCCTGGCTTTTCTTACTCTACCCTGGGAGATCTGCAGGTAGAAAGGTGTGTGGTCTCTTCTTTCCCTGCATCTCCTGTAGTAGCCTGGGGCCATCCAATCTCAGGAAACGCAGCTTCTAACTGAAGCTTAGAACTTCCACATTGGGTTCTGCATCTGAATATTTATGCCAACACAGACCTGCTGAGGTCACCTGCCTCTGGGAACAAGGCCCTCTTATGTCTGTCCCCGCACACCCACCAAGTCCTCAAGCATCCTCTGTTAGTCTTCAGCCCCAAAGCAGATGCCAAACTAGACATTTCAGAAGGGAGTCGGAAATCTTTCCCTGAACTAGTTCAATTCCAAAGCATACGTGCCAAAGGCCACAAATGGCTATCTTGAATTTTCCCTTACATAGCTTAAGGTGATGTAGGTTTATCTCCCAAAGCACAGCAGACTGGCATTTCTTCTGAAATAAATTCACACTCTCCAATCTCTACAACTTTCAAACAAATCTTATTTCTGTTCTGAGTTGGATAATAAACTAAAGGTCACAAAACATTTTTGATATCTCTTATCTAGTCTTATTTCGGAGGTACAGCACTCATTTTACCTTTCTGTACCTTTGGGTATCTTTGCCAAAACTTTAAGATAACAGGAAACGCCTGATTTAATATACTTGTAAACACAGACGAACCTCCCCAGCCATGGTGACACCACATCACCCTCAGGTTGTTCTTCTGCAGAAGAGGGAAAATGCAGTTAGGAGAGGAGAATGGCCCAGGAGTTCACGACAGAAAATGGCAGAAGTAATTAAATGTCAACATAGATCACATATAAATAGTCTGATGGTTCTATATCTCTCACCTTGAAGGTGTTGTGAGATAATAAATGGGGCAAGCCTGCTACGCACCATGTGTTCCATCCAATCTCACAATATCTCTGAAAATGTGGTCCCATAAAGACCTGTTTTTGACAGAAACAGACTCACAAGCTTAGACAACGAACTTATGGTTACTGGGGGGAAGGGCAGGGGGGAGGGATAAATTGGGAGTTTGGGATCGACATGTACACACTGCTATATTTAAAAAGGATAACCAACGAGGACCTACTGTATAGCACAGGGAACTCTGCTCAATGTTATGTGGCAGCCCGGATGGCAGGGAAGTCTGGGGGAGAATGGATACGTGTATATATGTGGCTGAGTCACTTTGCTGTGCACCTGAAACTATCACAACATTGTTAATCAGCTATACTCCCATATAAAATTTTTTAAAAATTTTTTTAAAGTCCTGTTTTTTGGATAAGGAAACTGAGGCTCCATGATTTGTAAGTTTCGCCACAAGGAAATGGTGGGTCAGGTCCAAGTCCAGTTCCATCAGCATTCAGAGCCCAGGCATTTCCAAGGACATTTTTCTAGTCAGTACTTTTGTGTGACCAGCAATGACGAGGTAGAGTAAAGGCCCTACTAAATCTGCTGACTTACAGACCTAGGTTATTTGAGGCACTCTTTAGTTTCAACATAACTCCTGTTGCGGCACTAACAATTTTTCACCCAGGCATTAGTGTTTTTTAAACAATGTAACGTGTTTGCACTGAAAATATATTATCCAAGATTGAAATGGGTAAACTCAAAGAAGGCTCTTTGGGTGATGATAAGGGGAATATAAATATTAGTAATATATTATTAATATTAATACTATTAATATTAATGACTCCACAATGCAGGTGTATAATAATATAATTATATTCTAATCGGTGGAACCCACGGAATATACATATAAGATATGTATATGTACAAGTACATGTGTATATACACACACACACACACACACACACACAGATACAGAGGGAGAGAGAAACACACACATAGATAAGAAAAGACACATTTGCACAAGGAACCAGAAAACAAAATGAGAACAGAGAAAATTATTTAGATTGGTAAAACAAGCAGGAGAGAGTTGTTTATTTGGGCCACCTCTAGACATTCTAGCCACAAAAAAATACTTTTAGGCACATGATATATAAGAAGTGAATAAAATAGACACATTATCTTAATGGGGCTTATATTTTACCAGAATTAACAACTAAATGAGTGGTGATGAGTCTCTGGGGTTGGGTGCATGGTGGCTACTTCCTCAAATTTCACCACTTACTGCATACATGTCAGTAATTAGAGGTCATGTTATAACAACCCCTGCGTTTCAGACAAACAATTTTAACTACACTTGCCTAAGGCTTTCCAAGATATTTAGGAAGAGGCGACTTGTATTGGCTCTCTTAACAAAAGCCCATCTTAGGTTGGAAAGAGAGTATTTCCTCAGCAGGCAAAATAATTCTTTAAGAAAACTCCACAAAATGAACATTTAACAACTAAGCCTATGAAATGGATCAACCTACCACTTAAATACTTATTAGAGCCAAATGATTTCAGAGATTCAGACCAGTGGATACGTTTTACCTGTCAAGAGCTCTTGGATTGCAAACCGTAGTTACGAGACTTAAAGTAAGATCTTCATCATTTGGATGTCAGATCACTAATTCACATTTTCAAAACATCCGATTCAGTAGTTACTTTGGTTTTTAACTGAGCGTGAGGAGAGACTGCATGAGAAAAAGTTACATTATTTTACCCTGAAACTAACAGGAACCTAAATATCGTGTGTTATGATTGCTGAACAAGCTCAAAATGCCCGAGCAGCCAGGTCACTGCTGCGGCCACTGCTGTTGCTGTGAATGGAGACCCCATACCTGTGGTGCTAGCTGACAGGTGAGCGCGTCGCGGTCGGGGTCCACCAGCCGCGGGGACCCGCCTCCCCAGTGACAGCTGAGATGCTGTGATACAGGCACGAAACTGTAGGTGCACGGATACCCAGTGGGGACACTGACCAAGGGGAGGCGGGTCAGGGAGCTTCGGGATGAAGTCTCCTCCCTCCTCACCTGGAAAGGACCCTTTCACGACCTAGTCCTCCACAAGACCTCCTTAAAGACATACGGGGAAAAGGGTATCTGGCTACTTCATGCTGGGGCAGGATCTGCTAAGAGTCTCTTTCTCGCATGTCCCCCTCATCATTTGATGAAGACTCACCCAGTCGGCTTTATTAGTAAAAGATGTCCTATCAATTTCCCTGCAACCAAATCAACCCTCTCATTTTCATTTATTTCTTATTTTATTTAAAAATATATGGATATGGGCTTCCCTGGTGGCGCAGTGGTTAAGAATCCGCCTGCCAATGCAGGGGATGAGGGTTCGCGCCCCGGTCCAGGAAGATCCCACAGGCCGCGAAGCAACTAAGCCCGTGCACCACAGCTACCGAGCCTACATTCTAGAGCCTGCGAGCCACAACTACTGAGCCTGCACTCTAGAGCCCGTGCGCCACAACAAGGGAAGCCACCACAATGAGAAGCCTGCGCACCGCAATGAAGAGTAGCCTCCGCTCACTGCAACTAGAGAAAGCCTGCACACATCAACGAGGACCCAACGCAGCAAAAAATAAAATAAATTTAAAAATATATATATGGATAGAGTGCCTCCTCTGTGCTAGTTACTATCCAGGATGTAGCACCAAAAATAACTGAGAAAGTTTCTGCCCTCATGGTGCTTACATTCTAACATTAGGGAGTAAAATCAAGAAAGCAATGCATTCATGTAGCAGTAAGCGCTGGGACAGAACAGAGCAGCAGTGGGGAGGGATATGCCAACCAGGTGAGACCTTCTCAAGGATCTGACGCTTGGCCACTTGGCCGGAGACCTGAGTGACCCAAGGGAGTGAGCTGGATGAGCAAGTGAAGGAAAAAGACATTCTAGAGGGAAGAGCTAGCAGCTAAGACCTGGTGCAGCTGGGGAGCCGTGGACCCTGGTAACCTCTAAGGACGCAGGAGAGGAAGTACAGGCATGATCACAGCAGGTTTTCTGCACAATGAGGGATTGTTTACAGATCCCACTAATCTCTGCCAGAATGAGTGTCATGCATCCCAAAGAGGAGCAGGGCAGCCCTGCAGGATGTGAGCATGTGCATCTGTAGCTAGTTAATGAACTAGGCCTCATCCCTCCAAAATACTCATTACATCACATCTTTTTTTAAAATAAATTTATTTATTTATTTTTGGCTGCGTTGGGTCTTCGTTGCCGCATGTGGGCTTCCTCTAGTTGTGCTGAGCGGGGGCTACTCTTCGATGTGGTGCACAAGCTTCTCCTTGCGGTGGCTTCTCTTGTTGTGGAGCACGGGCTCTAGGAGCGCAGGCTTCAGTAGTTGTGGCATGCAGGCTCAGTAGTTGTGGCTCATGGGCTCTAGAGCGCAGGGTCAGTAGTTGTGGCACACGGGCTTAGTTGCTCCGTGGCATGTGGGATCTTCCCAGACCAGGGCTCGAACCCATGTCCCCTGCGTTGGGAGGTGAATTCTTAACCACTGCGCCACCAGGGAAGCCCCAGATCACATCTTTTGAGAATGAGAAAATACTGTGATGTCCCAAGATGTTTGTGGTTATTAAAAGTATTAAGGTTGGGGCTTCCCTGGTGGCGCAGTGGTTGGGAGTCCGCCTGCTGATGCAGGGGACACGGGTTCGTGCCCCGGTCCGGGAAGATCCCACATGCCGCGGAGCGGCTAGACCCGTGAGCCATGGCCGCTGAGCCTGTGCGTCTAGAGCCTGTGCTCCGCGACGGGAGAGGCCACAACAGTGAGAGGCCCGTGTATGGCAAAAAAAAAAAAAGGATTAAGGTTATAAAAAAATGGTGTGATTATTAAATTTTTTCAAATTCTATGAGACCTTAATAGATTTTTTTGTGATAGACTGAAAATTTGTTAAATTGATAGGCTGGTCATTTAACAGTCTCTACCAGAGGATGTGAATATGGTCTCAATGGAGGTATGAGTGATTTATAGACAATAGGAAGGGAAATGCATATACATTTTTAGTTATATTTCCTCCTTGACAATGGCGGTAGTGTAGATGGTCCTCAAGTCAGATGGTCGTCTCTATTCAAACCAGCCTTTGTGATTCAAAAAAATATTTACTGTGTGCCTAGTAAGTGCCACACACTGTTCTGGATACTGAGGACGCATTAGGAGAAAAACACAGGAAAAGCTCTGTCCTCCAGAACTGAATTCTCTGTGTCATGCTTTTAGATTTTAGATCTGTACCAGATTTTAGGTGTAATGGGGATTTCCTTTGTAAAGTAGTAAACAGTCTGAAAATTTACTGACTGCCAATTTGGGGCATAGACATAGAGAATTAAGATAGCCACCATGGACACAAGTTCCATTTAAAAGATTTGTCTTTCTCTCTATATGGGTGGCAATATAAAAATATAATTTTAATAAAATGGCATACCATTTTATTACCATTTTTACTAAAAGAAAATATGTTTGTGGTTAGAGCCATTCTCAGTTTTAAAGAGTGTCCATTATGGTGCCTAAAACATCCTAGCAAGTTTTACATCAAGCTCTTTATTCATACTGCCTTTGGTAGGCTTACCTACAGTATTTTTCAAAAGCAAATCTTTCTGATTGGTGATAGAGCAATTCCGCAGTACTTTTTCAGAAGTTCACTCAAATGTACATTGATTTGATTACTCTCTTTCATTCTTTTTGAGGTACCCGTACAAAGAACTTTGTGAAGTGAGCCAAAAGCAATCCATAAATTTCTTGTGATTTATTGGTAAATCCACTGTGACATTGCTAAAACAGTGCAGAAAAAGTGAACCAATGAAACAGGCATGCGTAGGAATAGAAGTAATGGCTATCTTCTCAAACAGCTAAAGGATGGTGTTTTGCACGATTACAGGGCTAGTGCTGTGCTGGAATCCTCTAGATCTTATTTACCCAGATTTTCATAACAAGGAAAAGTTGTTAATGCCATTCTTCTCAGATTTGTCCCCTGTCATTTATTCAACATATGTTTAAATAGTGCTACTGTGTTCCAGGTACTAGGATCATAAATAAAAGAACATATGAATTATGGTTCTTATACATTAAATTCAATTATTTGAGGCTGACTTACAAATAATTACACTGAAATGGGACAGGTACTCCTGTGGCCGTATTCTTTTACTGAGCAAACCCACTTTTATCGGGTGTGGGCTATGATCCAGGCTCTATGGTTAGAAAACTAAGAAGCATGGAATCTGTCTATGGGGAATCCATGAAATAAACAGTTGAAATGTCTCAAGATGATAATGTGGAGATGTACTATCAGTGCATCAAAATCAGACAGAAGGGAGGGGTACAGGGAGGGGCTCTCAGAGGATGTGGTTTCTAACCCACATCATCAAGGGCAGGGAGCTTATCAGTGAAGAGGGAAAAAACAGCCTGAGCAATGGAGCAACATGTAAAACAGAAGAAGGATCGTAGAGCCCTGGAAACCACAAATTTGTCAGGATGGCAGCAGGAAGGCGTGATTTTAGGCAGGTAGAGATTTCCACTCCAGCACCAGTGGGGTGAACAGTTTCAAGGGAGCTAGTCTGAAGGCAGCAAGGTATTGGAAGCATTTGTAATAATCCACGGAGGAAATAGTGATGCCCTGACTTAATAAAAAGGAAGCAACGACAAAAAGCATTTAAGAGAGTATAGGTGAAGACTTGATCGTACTTGGTAAGAGAAACTGAAACCTAGCAGGACCCTGTGGGCTCCCAGGCACAGAAGCCTTTCTGTCCCGTTTCTTGTTTGTAGGGAACAGACTCCATGACCTTCCCTGAGTCCCAAAGGGCAGATTCGAACAGTTGCTGATCAGGGAAGGGAGGGGATGCAGAGACAAGGGAGGAGACCACCTGAGGCCAGATTAAAGGAGCGCAGGCCCTGCACACACCCTGATCCTTATCAACAACACTGCCCTTGGACCATTGCTATAAAACCCCTCACCCAATCCTCCCTGGTTGGGACACACAGTTTCCGGGGCACGAGCCTAACGTGTCCCCCTCTTCCTGGCAAAGCAATAAAGCTCTTCTTTTCTACTTCACCCAACGCTCTGTCTGAGATTCGATTCAGCACCAGCGCACAGAGGCCAAGCTTTCGGCATCAAGAAAGACTCCCAGATTTCAGGAGCTATGGTTGGAAAAACTAGCAGCGTGAGAGCAGCACTTCCTGAGATACGAGCCTTCTTAAATGGCAGAGATATTGGGTAAGCTGTACGTTGACACTGGCAGATTGGGACCAGCTGGACAGAAGGCAGGGGGAGCAGGAAGTGTGGTCACCCCTTGCCAAAGGCAACAGGAACGGCAGGCCATGAGAACTTGGAAAGCAGCCCTTGCGTTTCCCAAGCAGGACATTTCTGAGGACCTGGGAGGAGCGGTTTCCACGGCGCCATGAAAGAAAAGTTACGATGGTCGTGAATCTGACATCACAAAATCTGCACAATACACATAGCTTTTCAAGCAAAAGGGCTTCACGGTAAGCAGAACATTTATGCTTTAGATATGTCATTGTTATTTAAATATGATAGTCTTGAAATACATTTATGTTGGGGAAAAAAAGAGCCAGTATAGAATTTGAAGATAAAGGTAGGAATAAGATTAAATAAGAAAATGGCTCTGAATATACAGGAAATTATTCAAAATATTATGGAAGTACAAAGGAGGAAGCCACCTCTGCCTGGGAGTGTTAATAAATGCTTAATGGGTAAATGTCCTGTGCTATGTACCTTTCTCAAAGTATTTACTAACATGCAACATAGTCAAGTATGCATGGTGTTTTTGTTTTTTTCTTTTCTTTACATACAGAGACATGAAATATTTCTGGGTCAGGGCTCTTTTCTGTGGTCCTTTGCGTGGTGTGTCCAATCCAGCTCTCTCTGGCCTAAATATGTCTATTCACAGAATAAGGAGAGAGTGGAAGACCCATGAATGATTTAAAGCTTCTCTGCTGGTAAGTTTTACCCAATAAATCTCATTTTCTATCGACAGATCACGGTACCACTGGTATGTGTGTCTGTGTCCCCTTGGCTCAATCATCTTGGAGGTTTACTAACAGCAAAAAGACGAATGAGCACTAAATTAAGGAAGGGAAAAGAAAAAAGGTGAAGTTGTTTAGTTACTGGCCTGTTTGTTTATAGGATGGGGAAATGCGAATATCATTTCAGATGTCTGGGTGGCTAAGCTTTTCTTAGAAATACACTGAAGGTGACTCTGATCCCAGTCTTTGAGGTTCGGCTGCCCAAGTAAATGCAGATTAATACTATGGACTTGCAGGAAGTTCGTCCTCAAAAGCATCTCCAGTCTGGTTTTTTAAGAATAGACTTGTCACAAGATGTTAATAAGTGTCACCTGAGAAAAAGTACCTTGCGCAAGACAATCAGAAAATGTGAAGTGAAACACCTTTAACTGTCTTAAATTTTTCAAAGCATCTGTATTGGCTTTAAAGCATGCCTGCATGTTCTCTCTCTTCTCATTGGAAGGAGTCTGATGCGCCTCCCCTAAATCTGAGCGGGTCCAAGCAACTCACTTCAAACCACAGCATGAGGCGGAACTGATGCTGCTCTGTGCCTGCAGGTCACAGGAGGCCCCGTGGCGTCCCCATCTCTCCCTCTTCTCCTGGGACCCTCCTCCTTGAAATACAGCCGCCGAGCTGTGCAGAAACTAACAGCCAAGCGGACTGTCCCTGTGATGTGCCCCCAGCAGCTCCAGGTGAGGCTGCTCCAGCCCACAAGCAGATGTACCAGGAGACGTACGACCCAGGGAAGTGAGGGGGCTATGTTCTACTTTGGTGGGAATAGGACTGAGTTGACGCCCTGCATTCAATTTGTGCTTTTCCTGGAATTTCTTTTCTGTTCTTTCCGGAGGAGAAGGGCCGAAAAAGGACCATTCCAGGGCGCGGCGCTGGGCTTGCCACATTTGGGAGCGCCGCCTGAAGTTGGGCGCACAGCCTCCCGCCGCCCTGCCGTTGGGCTGGTGGAGGCCGCAGCACTGCTAGGGTTGCATCAGTCCTCCTGTTTGCACTATTTCTTTTTGCGACCATGGCCCCGCCTTAAGTATTTCCAATTGAGAAACAAAACCTCAGGAAACCGAAACTTAACCAGCCGCTCTCGCTTCTGTAATTACGCCTGTTGACCCCCCCCACAACCGTCCAACCAATCAGACGGCGACTAGTGTCTCTGTTTAAAAGTCAACCAATCGGCGACTAGTGTCTTTGTTTAAAAGTCAACCAATCGGCGACTATGTTTGTACCGGTCTATAAAAGAGCTGTACTAAACTCCGCCACGACCTCTTAGCATCACCGGCAACGAGTGCGCGGAGGTCCAGGTTCGAACCTGCAATAAATGACCCTTGCCGTTTGGCTTTGACTCTCGACTCTGGTGGTCTTGTGGAGGGGCCTCGCGACCTTGGGCATTTCAGAAGCAGAGCGGGGGGCTCCAGCCTCCAGCCTCTGCCCAGAGCCAGCTGAGGCCCCTGAGCTGCTCTGTCAACCCTCACACTGCAGACTCACAAGCAAAATGAATTCAGCATAGTTTTAAGCCTTGGATTTTGGAGAGGTTGCTATTCAGCAACAGATACTAAAATGACCTTGCATAAGTTAATGATGCAATACTTCCTAAGAGGTAAGAAATGGAATATCTCCTGCCACATCATTAAACAAAGGACTTCACAGTCATCAGCGATTGCAGCCCTCCAAAGTGAGCCGGTGAGCCCTGAGGGAACTCAGGAAGGAAAAGAATACCTGCCATCCAGCAGCCATCAGACTGCAGCCGCTCCCTGCGGTGAGCCATGCGGAAACTCAGGATGTGAAAATACAGGACACTGGCCCCAGAGAGCTGAGGTGCAGATCACAGGAATGATTTCAGTGAGCCCAGACTCTTGAATCGTCCCATACAGAGAAAAGCGCTACATTTCTTAACTTGGGATATCTCATTTGTTTATATTAACAGTAATCTTCTGTTCCTACTACCTGCCCTTTGTTGCAGAAACTCCTGTATGTATCCTGGCTTTCCCCTCACCTCCTCAGAGCAGTTCTCTCAGGGTTACTTGAGATGCTGCCTCCCAGGCTTGAAGTCCTAAAAATTCCCACCGAATAAAACATCCCTGTCAACTTTTAGGTTGTGAATATATTTTTTTAGTCGACAGAGGGATAAACCACACATTGTTCTGGAATTATTCTCTCAGGGATGCTTTCTGCACCAGCAAGTACAGCCCTGGTGCACAGAGAACCCACTTCACTGATCTTCAACATCAGGATTTACTTTTCTCTGAAATTTCTGGAATCACCGCTTTTTCTTTTTTTCAAACTTTTGCTGAGTGTTATTTGGGGTCTATATCTTAGTAAGTCTATGATTTCTTCCGTGATTGTCAAGACACAAATAGTGCAATGTTCTAAGGAGCCCATCGCTTCCATTGCACTATTTTTTTTTGCAAAATCAGAATTAAATACAAAGATACAGAGTAGAGGTTGCCCTAACCTGTTGTTCTGATTTCTGAGAGAAGACCTTGTGGACAAAACCATTCAGGAATTTCTCAGACACTGTTTGAAGCAAACCAATATCCAACAGAGCCGCCTGTTTGAAGTTCCTCTATGAAGATGTTGTCTTCTATCAAAACCCAACTCTTTCCATCCACAGAATAGCAAATCATACATCCCATTATTCATGTCATTTGTCTTGTTCTCCCTTGGTTTTCAGCAAGTTTCTACCCTCACATTTATCTATTTCCATGAAGTTGTATGCTTTCAAGAACTACATTTTTTTCCTCTGCCTTTCCTCTTAAGAAGTAAATGGGTGGGAGACCTAAATAGACATTTCACCAAAGAAGACATACAGATGGGCAAGAGGCACATGACAGGATGCTCAACATCACTAATTATTAGAGAAATGCAAATCAAAACTACAATGAGATATCACCTCACACCAGTTAGAATGGCCATCATCAGAAAATCTACAAACAAAAAATACTGGAGAGGGTGTGGAGAGAAGGGAACCCTCTTGCACTGTTGGTGGGAATGTAAATTGATACAGTCACTATGGAGAACAGTATGGAGGTTCCTTAAAAAACTAAAAATAGAACTACCATATGACCCAGCAATCCCACTACTGGGCATATACCCTGAGAAAACCATAATTCAAAAAGAGTCATGTACCACAATGTTCATTGCAGCACTATTTACAATAGCCAGGACATGGAAACAACCTCAATGTCCAATGACAGAGGAATGGATAAAGAAGATGTGGTACATATATACAATGGAATATTACTCAGCCATAAAAAGGAATGAAATTGGGTCATTTGTAGAGATGTGGATGGACCTAGAGAGTGTCATACAGGGTGAAGTAAGTCAGAAAGAGAAAAACAAATATCGTATATTAATGCATATATGTGGAACCTAGAAAAATGTTACAGATGAACCTATTTGCAGGGCAGGAATAGAGATGTAGACGTAGAGAACGGACATATTGACACAGTGGGGGAAGGGGAGGGTGGGATAAATTGGGAGATTAGGATTTACATATTATATACAGTACCATGTGTAAAATAGCTAGAGGGAACATGCTATATAGCACAGGGAGGTCAGATCAGTCTCTGTGATGACCTAGAGGGGTGGGATATGTGGGGAGAGAGGGAGGCCCAAGAGGGAGGTGATGTATGTCTACATATAACTGATTCATTTCATTGTACAGCAGAAACTAACACCACACTGTAAAGCAATTATACTCTAATAATAAAAAAAAAAAAACTCAAAAAAGAATATCTAAGGAAATGGAAAGACAGCCTCCACAGAGGGGAACATTCAATGTAGTTGAGGTGCCAGTACTACTCAAAGTGATCTGCAGAGTCAATGCAATTCCTATCAAGATTTTTTCTTCTGCATTTTCTAATTGGTCCTTGTTAATCCCTTGCAATACATTCCCTTTCAGACACTGTAGTTTTCATCTCTTAAGGTTAGATTGGGTCCTTTTTATGTTTCCCATGTGTCTACTTCACTGCTTGAACTTATGGAATATAGTTGGAATAAATGTTTAAAAGTCCTTCTCTGGTGATTCTAAAAAAAAAGAAAACGAAGTATATTTCTCTCGATGATGGAATGCCCACAGCACATGGCCATTTTCCAATCTTGATTTTCATTTCACAGTAAGATTATAATTACTGTCCTGTTTTAGAGTCTCAATTCAGGTTTATTTCTTACCCATCCTTGGTGTGGTAGATACTGAACCCTCAAATCTACCAAAATGACAGCATCTTCAGCCGTGGTCCTGAAATCCAGTTTCAACTCATGAATTATCTTTTCCAACACAGATACCTCCTTATAGGGTTTCTTTTCCATTGTCCCAAAGCTCTAGGATAATCGTCATGAAGCTGGTATAATATCATAGAAGGTTTCATCAGACCTATCAGTGTTCTGGATTTAAGACTCAGAGTCCTAAAAAAGGACACTGTATGTTGGTTTTATGTTTTTCTTTCTTTACATCTTCATATCCCTATCTGTAGTCAGATGTTGTAATTACATTGTTTTAAAAGGTTTTATATCTAGGCAAATTCTTTAATGGATGCATATCTAATCCCTCCTAAAAAAGCATCACACTTAGGACAAAAACCCTTGTATTAACGACGGGCCAGACTTTTATCTCCATGTTGTTATTTCTGTAGATTATCCATGAATGAAACCAGACCATGCAAAGATCTGGAAGAAGAGCATTCCAGACAAAGGGAAAAGCGATTCAAACAGCCCAGCTTTGCACACAACCTGGAACGCTGAATAAACCAGAGAAGAGCAAGCCTGCCTGCAGAAGCAGGAGCTCAGCGGACGGGGAGGCCAGACCCCAGGGTCAGGGATCCCCTTAAGTCCCGGCTCCACCACCATGTGACCTGGGGCCACCTGCTCACTCCCTCTGAGCTCCATTCTCTCACCTGCTGCTAGGGAGAGCAGCACACCTGTCTCCTGGCATCACCGCAGGTGCTGGGTGATTAGCAGGTGGAACGGAGCAGGCAGATGAGGCGGGAGTGTCCTCAGCTGCACCGGCGGTGGGTGGGGTCAGGTCAGAGCACTGCAGACCAGGCAAAAAGTCCAGATGTTATTCCAAATGTGATGAGAACATTAGAGAACTCCAAGCAGGTGACAGATGTGAACTGAATTATATTCACTTTTTTGGGAAGTGTGGGCTCAGAACATGAATGGAAGGAAAGGGAGCGCACTAGGAGAGTATTTCAGGATCCGGACCAAAGGGAGGATGGGCCCATGCGCTCGTAAGATGAAAACACTCGTAATTTGGTTTTCTTGACCCGAAATTGCCTCAAGCCCTGAAAACTCTCTCCTGGACTTGGGACCAGATGTAATGGGACATTGAAAACACACTCATCTTTAAAGGACAAGAAGGGGTTCGTGATGTGGGTCTACCTGCCATTAGCACACTGTATTAACTTGGGAGAGTCATCTGATATTCCTAACATCATTTTGCACAAAATTTGGTCACTTTACTAGATGATAATGGAGGTTACTTCTGGTTCTAAAATTCTACACTAAATTTTATTTGGTGATTTGAAAATTTATCTTAATATGAAAAGAGAAGTGAAATGTTACATATCATTATATCAAAAATTAAATTTTTAAGTTATTGGTCTACTTAATTTAGCTCTTATTTCCATTAATTTTTTTCTGTTTGAAATTTGAACTTTTATGTCCAATAATTGTTTTTAATCACCTAATAAATTCCTCACGTATAATAAGGCATGAAGAGTTCCATAATCTAGGGTCATGGATTAAGGTAAGACACTAAACATTTCCAAATTTGCACTTAATAAAGCATTCGATTGTTTTCAGAACTATACACAATTATGTCTCAAAATATTTTCAGGATACAGCATCTCAAGATTTCGTGTGAGTATTGATTTCGATTACTTCTGGAGCCCACAGCACCTCCCCAGCATTGATCCTGTCTTCTTCTGTGTTAGCTGTTCTACTCATTTCTCCTCCTTCATGTATTTCCCCACTCCTTGCACATTTCCGTCTACAGCCCACCTCCCTCCTACCTACATAAATTGTCTTTTCCTTTTTCTTATTGTGTCTCATCTTATCTGCTGGGCATTACGGCATTTTAGGGAAATAAATAAGCATTGCAACCTTAGTAATGAAAATAACTTAAGAACCTCTATGTTTTAGAGTTGTAATTCCTTCTGAGGCTTTAAGTTTCCTGGTTTTTCTGATTAAACCTCAATATCAAGAATATTTTTCATAAAAATACATCCATTTTTTCATTTGTGGCCTGTTTCATACTTTAGTTTTTACCAAATGATAACATTCAAAATTGCAGCTATAAAGCTTTTAGTATTGGCCACTAGTTATTTAAAATATTGCATAGCCCAGGGGCATTACATCAGGAAACCTAGTATTAAGCTAATCTGTGTAATAGTTACTTAGTAGTAACTTGTGCTTTGGTCTACATAAAATGCAGAATCCATTTTCTTCCAATGATATTGTACATGGTGATGGGTGTTAGGAAGCAAGCAATGGTTATCTTCATCCGGGTCTAATGTACATTTTACTTCTTTCCTCTTTTATCATTTTTATCACTTTAAAAATGATAATGTTAATGATATAGGGAGTTTCTCGTTATTATCAAGTACATTTTTTGGTAAGTAGACATAAACTTTTGATAATGTTTTAAACAGAAGTGTTCTTGGAGAAAATACTAGATACTATTAAGACATAAAAATGACTGTGAAATAAAATATATGAGAAAGAAAAGGGGAAGGCTAGTTTCAAAAGTATATTCCAAAATTTCTCTGCATATCATTAGAATAAATGTTTTTGATAACAGTGAAAAGATAGAAAAGAAGCAATAATCCATTTTTAAATCTTTCTAAATGGAAATAATACCATTACTAGAATACTCCATAGAATATGTGAATTTATATGTTCTCTGAAATTTCAATATATTCAAGAAAAAATTACCTAGATGGTGTCTATTATTGTGTTGTCTTGAATATGATGAGGCAATTTTGGTCTTTACTATGAAAAGAATATCTCTGTGAATATTAGCACTAGCCTTGTAATAAAGGGATATGATTACCCTCTCACTTTTATATATTTTCTCTTTCTTTGTTAAAATAGACTATACGATAATTAGGCAAGAGAAGAAGAGGTTCAGTGGTAATTTTGTTAAAATGCTAAAATAACGGCATCAGTTCCTTCTTGTTTCAGTGATATGAGGGGATAGGAAACAGCAGATGGATATTTGCTGAGCTGAGAATGACTCTTGAGAAATAAAAGCTTTAAAAGCATACGGACTCCTTATCTTTGACAAAGGAGGCAAAAATATACAATGGAGAAAAGACAGCCTCTTCAATAAGTGGTGCTGGGAAAACAGGACAGCTACATGTAAAAGAAAGAAATTAGAACACTTTCTAACACCATACACAAAAAATAAACTCAAAATGGATTAAAGATCTAAATGTACGGCCAGACACTATAAAACTCTTAGAGGAAAACATAGGAAGAACATTCTATGACATATATCACAGCAAGATCCTTTTTGACCCACCTCCTAGAGGAATGGAAATAAAAACAAAAATAAACAAATGGGACTTAATGAAACTTAAAAGCTTTTGCACAGCAAAGGAAAACATAAACAAGACGAAAAGACAACCCTCAGAATGGGAGAAAATATTTGCAAATGAAGCAACTGACAAAGGATTAATCTCCAAAATATAAAGGAAGTTCATGCAGCTCAATATCAAAAAAACAAACAACCTAATCCAAAAATGGGCAGAAGACCTAAATAGACATTTCTCCAAAGAAGATATACAGACTGCCAACAAACACATGAAAGGATGCTCAACATCACTAATCATTAGAGAAATGCAAATCAAAACCTCAATGAGGTATCACCTCACACCGGGCAAAATGGCCATCATCAAAACATCTACAAACAATAAATGCTGGAGAGGATGTGGAGAAAAGGGAACCCTCTTGCACCGTTGGTGGGAATGTAAATTGATACAGCCACTATGAAGAACAGTATGGAGGTTCCTTAAGAAGCTAAAAATAGAACTACCATATGACCCAGCAATCCCACTACTGGGCATATACCCTGAGAAAACCATAATTCAAAAAGAGTCATGTACCACAATGTTCATTGCAGCTCTATTTAAAATAGCCAGGACATGGAAGCAACCTAAGTGTCCATCATCGGATGAATGGATAAAGAAGATGTGGCACATATACACAATGGAATATTACTCAGCCATAAAAAGAAACGAAAATGAGTTATTTGTAGTGAGGTGGATGGACCTAGAGTCTGTCATACAGAGTGAAGTAAGTCAGAAAGAAAAAAACAAATACCGTACGCTAACACATATATATGGAATCTAAAACAATATGATTCTGATGAACCTAGGGGTAGGACAAGAATAAAGATGCAGACGTAGAGAATAGACTTGAGGAAACGGGGAGAGGGAAGGGTAAGCTGGGTTGAAGTAAGAGAGTGGCATGGACATATATACACTACCAAATGTAAAACAGATAGCTAGTGGGAAACAGCCGCATAGCACAGGGAGATCAGCTCAGTGCTTTGTGACCACCTAGAGGGGTGGGATAGGGAGGGTGGGAGGGAGGGAGACGCAAGAGGGAAGAGATATGGGGATATATGTATATGTATAACTGATTCACTTTGTTATAAAGCAGAAACTAACACACCATTGTAAAGCAATTATACTCCAATAAAGATGTTAAAAAATAATAAAATAAAATAGATGGAGAACTGAAAAAAATACGGACCCAGGTTTGATCTAGGAAGGGCTGTAAAATATTCTCCCCTCAATGTTATGAAAAACTGGCTCTAGAGGCAAAGGAAAAACCATTAACGTTACATATTAGGACCCTCTTTTACATAATTTCTCCATAAAGATTCTTCAAATGTCCTCTTGCATAATTTAGTTATCAAATTAATTTGTAACTCTGTTTAACAGGGTATCATTCTATAAGATAGTCACGATATATGAGGGAAGTTGGCTTTCAAATATTAATAATATTTAAGCTGATTAAAGAGTAGCGATACATCTACTGAAAAAATTAACTCTTACTCATGCATATTCTCCATAGATGTCAAATTACAGGGGTACAACAGTTTGGCAGGAGTCTTTTAAATCAAAATATTTACCTTCTAAAACACAGAAATCATATGAAAACTAAATGTCCAAAACCAGTGCATTTCTTTAAGTTGGCACTTAATTTTATCTTTATAATGAATTCCTCTGAGGAGAGTATAAATGAAGAAAACCGTGAACATGTGTTCAGATGGCGATAAAGACCTGTGGATTCATTTAGGGAAAACAAACTGGAAAAACAATGTGACTCTGAAATCAATGTTTTATAAATTGGCTTATTTGCTTGGATAAAAATCACTAAAACATTTAGATCATAAAAGTACACTAATTTCAGACTACATTCTGAAGTGAAATATTTTAAAAATTACACTATTATTCTTCAACTTCTGTGGCTCTGCATCAGTGCAAAATTGCTTATATGCAAATAGAGTTTTGTTACATGACTAAGGTGCTAAGCCTTCTTATTGACCGTAAGGTTCAATAAAGTCTATGTCTAAGAATACTTGTTGAACTCATAGCACTGTCAAAGCAAAAATTTCCCCAGACACAGCTGAACAGGCAAGGAAGACTTCATCCGGGGCCGTTACACAGGTGAGAAGAGCCAGACTCCGTCTGAGGTTAACTCCACTGAAACGAAGGGCAGGCAAGGTGTGCAGAGCTGGACTGGGAAGATGCTAGGTCACGTGCCTTTCCTCAGTGGTGCTTCCCAAAGGCAAATTAAACTGTCTCTTACCTTCAGGAAAGGAAGCCTCTTACATCCTGCAGCAAGGGACCCACAGGAGTCAGGCTCCTCCCAGCCCCAGAGTCCAGGGGGTTATCATCCTGTTTGATCTCATTTGAAAGGGTTGGTCAGTCGGGACCATTGTCTTGAGAAAGACAATCCTGGGTTGTAAAACTGGCCAGAGGCTTTTCCAAAGATTAACATCTCCAAGGGCAGGGAAAGATGTGGAAAGTTTTCTAAATTAAATGCTCTAAGCCAGCAGTCCCCAACCTTTTTGATACCAGGGACGGGTTTTGTGGAAGACAATTTTTCCACGGACCAGAGGCAGGGAGATGGTTTTGGGATGATTCAAGCGCATTACATTTATTGTGTACTTTATTTCTGTTATTATTACATTGTAATACATAATGAAATAATTATACAACTCACTATAACGCAGAATCAGTGGGAGCCCTGAGCTTGTCTTCCTGCAACTAGATGGTCCCACCTGGGGCTGATGGGAGACAGTGACACCCGAAGTGTGCTGTTTATGTCCAGTCTACTCCACGATCTCATTTTGGTTGCGGTCACTGCAGAAAACCCCGCTTCTCAAGGATAGGGTGCTGGAAATGGAAGCAGGCTTTTCAGTGCTTTTGTGGCCATCTCAGGATACCCCACCTTGACTTTAATCCAGAACATACGGAGATTTGACATTGTCTCAAACACACTTTTTTTTTTTTTTAACATCTTTATTGGAGTATAATTGCTTTACAATGGTATGTTAGTGTCAGCTTCACAACAAAATGAATCAGTTATATATATACATATATTCCCATATCTCTTCCTGCTTGCGTCTCCCTCCCTCCCACCCTCCCTATCCCACCCCTCCAGGCAGTCACAAAGCACCGAGCTGATCTCCCTGTGCTATGCGGCTGCTTCCCACTAGCTATCTACCTTACGTTTGGTAGTGTATATATGTCCATGCCTCTTTATCGCTTTGTCACCGTTTACCCTTCCCCCTCCCCATAGCCTCAAGTCCATTCTCTAGTAAGTCTGTGTCTTTATTCCTGTTTCACCCCTAGGTTCTTCATGACATTTTTTTTTTTTTTAAATTCCATATATATGTGTTAGCATACGGTATTTGTCTCTCTCTTTCTGACTTACTTCACTCTGTAGGACAGACTCTAGGTCTATCCACCTCATTACAAATAGCTCAATTTCGTCTCTTTTTATGGCTGAGTAATATTCCATTGTATATATGTGCCACATCTTCTTTATCCATTCATCCGATGATGGACACTTAGGTTGTTTCCATCTCTGGGCTATTGTAAATAGAGCTGCAATGAACATTTTGGTACATGACTCTTTTTGAATTATGGTTTTCTCAGGGTATATGCCCAGTAGTGGGATTGCTGGGTCGTATGGTAGTTCTATTTGTAGCTTTTTAAGGAACCTCCATACTGTTCTCCACAGTGGCTGTATCAATTTACATTCCCACCAACAGTGTAAGAGGGTTCCCTTTTCTCCACACCCTCTCCAGCATTTATTGTTTCTAGATTTTTTGATGATGGCCATTCTGACTGGTGTGAGATGATATCTCATTGTAGTTTTGATTTGCATTTCTCTAATGATTAGTGATGTTGAGCATTCTTTCATGTGTTTGTTGGCACTCTGTATATCTTCTTTGGAGAAATGTCTATTTAGGTCTTCTGCCCATTTTTGGATTGGGTTGTTTGTTTTTCTGTTATTAAGCTGCATGAGCTGCTTATAAATTTTGGAGATTAATCCTTTGTCAGTTGCTTCATTTGCAAATATTTTCTCCCATTCTGAGGGTTGTCTTTTGGTCTTCTTTATGGTTTCCTTTGCTGCGCAAAAGCTTTTAAGTTTCATTAGGTCCCATTTGTTTACTTTTGTTTTTATTTCCATTTCTCTAGGAGGTCAAACACACTTTTAAGGCCACCGTCACTTGCGACCTCAAGCAGTTGATCCTCTTCTAGCACGGACAAAGTCGATTCACCTGGCTTATTCACAAATGGGTCGCGGATCCATTCCTTGCCAGTTCAGGGGTCTTTTGTGGTTGGGAGGTAACGCTCAAACTCTTCTGAAAGCTGAGATGGGTGATCATGCCCCAGGTGGGAGAAAAAAGGCCCTGGCTCAGTCTCTTTCAAAATCTCTGCTAATGTTTGAAACATGTCAGAAATCCCCGTGTTCCCTCGCCACCCCCGTAATTCCAGCTGGGCTTTGCATGCAGCCACTTTATCTGTGGACTCGAACACAGTTGTCGTTCTCTCCTGAAGTGACAGATTGATGTCGTTGAGCAGGTGGAATATGTCACACGAGTAAGCAAGTTTTGTGACCCATTCTGTGTCACTGAAATGTGCTGCCAGTGGTGACTGTTCTTCTAAAAGAAATCTCTGGAGTGGCTCTCGTAACTCAGAAACTCTGGCCAGTGATCTACCTTTAGAAACCATCTCACTTCTGTGTATAAGAGAAGACGTGTGTGTTCTGTGTTCAAATCCTCACAGAGCTGCATGAACAGACATGAGTTAAGGGCATGTACTTTAACGTGGTTGATAATTTTAATCACATCCTGCAAAACGTTGTTAAATTAAGGTGACATTTTTTAGCTAGCCGGCATTTCTCTACGATGACACGGTGTGTGGACTCACATTCAGAAGTGACCTCTTTGACCCAAGTAGTGAAACCAGAAAGCTGTCCAGTCATGGCAGCCGCTCTGTCCGTACATATACCGATGCAAAATGACCCAATCAGTTTTCCTGATATGTAATCATTCAAAGACTTGACTAGTTCTGCAGCTGTGCTGTGGTGTTGTTTGGCAACAAAAGTGCACATAACACATCCTCAGGCACATCCTCCTGAAAAATACATCACACAAAAGCAAGCATTGTTCCCTTGTCAACAGCGGTAGACTCGTCAACCTGGATTGCGCACCACGGTGACTCACTGATCCTCTCTTAACAATTGTGCCTCAATATCCTCTGCTATTTCATCAATTCGTCTAGTTACCGTGCTAGCCGAAAGAGGAACACGTGCCACCTTTTGAACTGCAGCCTCTCCTTAAAGTTCACGACAAATGCCCTTAGCAGCAGGCAGGATCGACTCTTCACCAACAGTAAGGGGCTTCTTAGCTTTAGCAATGTGGTTAGCCACTAAGAATGATGGTCTCAGGGCAGACACATGTGATGAAGTGGTGGCCTTCAGTAATTGCTTCTGTTCTTTGTGTTCATGTTTTTTTCTTTTGAAAAACTCCAAAGCCTTGTCTTTTAATGCAGGGTTCTTGGTCTCCATGTGGTGAACCAGTTTTGAAGGTTTCATGGCTTTGTTGGATAGCAGGTCACCACATAATATATAAAGCGGGCTTGGAGAATGTGAATCACAATGCAATGAACCCATAACGTAAGTAGGACTCTTGGTATTTTCTTTTAAATGCAGCTTTCTTTTTGTTGGCAGTCTTAGAGTCTTCTGCTGTCTCATCACTGGGTTTTTCCCCCTTTTCAAAGAAGCTCTCCAGTGACATTTGTTTTTTACTCATTTTGACTAGGGTTAGCTTGTGGGCTTACTAGAACTGTGTCTGTGAAAAGTGTGCAGTGCAGGAAAGAGGCATGGATGGAAGTGGTAAATAAAATAATGGGCGGGCCACACATGGACTAAAATATATGTCAGATTCTGACTTAAAGCCTGCCACCTGATGCAGCTGAACTGAAGTACATCAACTCACCTGCCACTATAAAGCCTGCCACCAGATGCAGCTTAATTGTCACTTGCCACTCACTGATAGGGTTTTGATATGAGTCTGCAAGCAGTTGATTTATGATGGTCTCTGTGCCGTCAGACCTCTCTGCTAAGGATCATCTGTATTTGCAGCTGCTCCCCAGCGCTAGCATCACCGCCTCAGCTCCACCTCAGATCATCAGGCATTAGATTCTCATAAGGAGCGCGCAACATACATCCCCCGCATGCGCAGTTCACAGTAGGGTTCGCGCTCCTGTGAGAATCTAATGCCATCACTGATCTGACAGGAGGCGGAGCTCAGGCGGTAATGTGAGCGATGGGGAGCGGCTGTAAATACAGATGGAGCTTCGCTTGCTGGCCTGCCACTCACCTCCTGCTGTGCGGCCTGGTTCCTAATAGGCCACAGACTGGCACCGGTCCTTGGCCTGGGAGTTGGGGACCCCTGCTCTAAGCCAATGGAGGTCAGGGTCTCGAGTCAGGAAGGAGCCTGGCTAGAATTTACCTAGGCCAAGGTCAAGGCCGTCTGGTCAGTGTGCACACATATGCCCAACAAGTCCTCAGGTCCCAGCAAAATTATAGTAGTGAATAAAATACCTGGGAATAAACCTACCTAAGGAGGCAAAAGACCTGCGTGCAGAAAACTATAAGATCCTGAGGAAAGAAATCAAAGATGACACAAACAGATGGAGAGATATACTGTGTTCTTGGATTGGAAGAATCAATATTGTCAAAATTACTATACTACCCAAAGCAATCTACAGATTCAATGCAATTCCTATCAAATTACCAATGACATTTTCACAAAATTAGAACAAAAAAATTTTACAGTTTGTATTGGAAATACAAAAGACCCCAAATAGCCAAAGTAATCTTGAGAAAGAAAAACAGAGCTGGAGGAATCAGGCTCCCTGACTTCAGACTATACTACAAGGCTACAGTAATAAACCAGTATGGTACTGGCACAAAAAACAAAATATAGATCAATGGAATAGGATAGAAAGTCCAGAGATAAATCCACGCACCTATGGTCAATTAATCTGACAAGGGAGGCAAGGATATACATTTCAATAACTGGTGCTGGGAAAACTGGACAGCTACATGTAAAAGAATGAAATTAGAACACTCTCCAACACTATATACATAAATAAGCACTAAGTGGATTAAAGACCTAAATGTAAGACTGGCTACTATGAAACTCTTAGAGGAAAACATAGGCAGAACACTCTCTGACATAAATCGCAGCAACATCTTTTTTGATCCACCTCCTAGAATAAAAATAAAAACAAAAATAAACAAATGGGACCTAATTAAACAAAATCTTTTGCACAGCAAAGGAAACCATAAACAAAACAAAAAGACAACCCACAGAATGGGAGAAAATATTTGCAAACAAAGCAACCTACAAGGGATTAATCTCCAAAATATACAAACAGCTCATGCAGCTCGATATCAAAAAACCAAACAACCCAACTGAAAAATGGGCAGGAGATCTAAACAGACATTTTTCCAAAGAAGACATACAGAGAGTCAAAAAGCAAATGAAAAGATGCCCAACATCACTAACTATTTGAGTAATGCAAATCAAAACTACAATGAGGTATCACCTCACACCAGTCAGAATGGCCATCATCAAAAAATCTACAAACAATAAATGCTGGAGAGGGAGTGGAGAAAAGGGAACCCTCCTACACTGTTTGTAGGAATGTAAATTGGTGCAGCCACTGTGGAGAACAGTATGGAGGTTCCTCAAAAAACCAAAATAGAGTTACCATATGATCCAGCAATCCTACTCCTGGGCATATATCCAGAGAAAACCATGATTTGAAAAGATACATGCACCCCAATGTTCACTGCAGCACTATTTACAATGGCTAAGACATGGAAGAAACCTAAATGTCCATTGACAGAGGAATAGATAAAGAAGATGTGGTACATATATACAATAGAATATTACTCAGCCATAAAAATGAATGAAATAACGCCATTTGCAGCAACATGAATGGACCTAGAAATTGTCATACTAAGTAAATCAAAGACAAATATCATATGGTATTTCTTATATGTGGAATCTAAAAAAAAAGGTATAAATGAACTTATTTACAAAACAGAAAGAGTCAAGGATATAGAAAACAAACTTATAGTTACCAAGGGGGAAAGGGGATGGGAGGGATAAAATGGGAGATTGGGACTGACATATACACACTACTGTATATGAAATAGATAACTAATAAGGACCTACTGTCTAGCACAGGGAATTTTACTCCATACACTGTAAAGACCAATATGGAAAAAGAATCTTAAAAAGACTGGATATATGTAAATGTATAACTGAACCACTTTGCTGTACGCCTGAAACTAACACATTGTAAATCAACTACACTCCAATAAAAATTTAAAATATATATATAGTCATGAGCCTACTAATACCAGGTAAGTGCTCTGTGTTCACTATCCCACCTACTAATCTGATTTTATCCTCAAATGAACCCTACACTCTCCTTCCGATCATTATTCCAGTTTTCAGATGAGAATTCTGAGGCTCAGGTACTTGAACTTGCAGAAAAGTATTAGAACATAAATTCAAACACATGGGCTTGACTTCAGACCCCAAGCTCTTCAAAGCAGGTTCCCGGCAAAGTGCCTTGGTTCCTTCCACTCGTCTGGCTGTTGCTGGGGCCCTTTCCACAGGAGATGAAGGACATGAACGAAGTAAACGCAGGCTGCTTCCACGCAGGGTGGCACGTGGGTGGCTCTGGTCCCGAAGACAGATGGCACAGAGAGGCTTCCTCCCTGTTCCCTGGGAGCTGGGGCTCTCCATCCCTCCTCCCAGGAGAGCTTCCCTGGCTCTGCGTCTCCAACTCCTGCAAGCATCTGAGATGCGTCTCCAGGGCATCCTGTTCCTTCTTCTTAGAGACAGTGACCCGAGGGGGAGCGGGGGCCCAGGCCTGAGTGGGAAGGACTAGAAATACCTGCCTTGTTGAACAGGAAGAAGCAAGCGGAGGTGGACCCGTCGGGAGCAGTTTCTAGTTTCAGGGCCTGCACTGGACACGCCCGGAGGTCCCTCTCAAGTCCTCTGTGCGGAGGTACATAGGTTACTCGTGTCTCCAAGTCGTATCCTTTCTTTACTAAAATTTCATCAAAGTCATTTCCATCCCTCATCCCTACAACCCAAGAGCCTCATCTCGGTTTAGCCAAATGCATTTCCACTTGAAAGCACAAGGAATGCGGTTCTTTGAGCCTCGTCCAGGGGGAGGTGATGAAGACAGCCAGGCTTGGCGGGAGCGGAGAGCGAGTCTTGGTTCCAATCCGCCCAGGGCTGGTCCTTCAGCCTGCTCCACGTTGGAGGGAGATGTCAGCTCCACCCCTCCTGCTGAGGTTCTTTTCCAGTGAGTTAAGCCAATGAACACACTGGTGACAGGTCAGGGGATGGGAGATGGATTCCCCACAGTGCTGAGGGCTGGAGGCCCAGGACCAGGGTGGAATGGGGTCCCTGCTCCCGGCTCAGAGCAGGAAGGGGCGAAGGGTCTTCCTGGAGCTTCTTTTAGGAGGGCACTAACCCCAGCGCCTCAGGACTCAATCATCCCAAAGGCCCCACCTCCTAATACCATCACCTCCGAGGGGGTTCGGATTCAACACGTGGATTTGGGGTGGATATATTCTAACCAAGTCAGATTTCTTTCTGTCCTTTATTCCCTTGGACCGCTATCAATGGCTCTAACGCTGAGAGCAGCAAGTTGAGGAAGAATATACCCAGGTATATATGAGCTGGATTCAAAAGGCAACTGCACGGAAAACAAAGATCACAGAGACAATGGAGAGAGAAGGGGGAAAACAAGCAGCAGCGGGAAAAACATCTTCAGAAATTGTTACTTTGGAGCAGGCGAAAATGTTTGACTGTGTATTTCACCATGAAATGAAAGCCGTCACTTGTATAAAAGTGAGCACGAAGCAGCATTAGGCAGATTGTGAGCTCAAGGAGGAGACAACAGGAAAGAAAAAACACGAGATGACAGGGTTCAGAAGCAAAATGTGAAAAATCATAACACCATGGAAACTGTGAAGAGCACACACCTCGAATCTAAAGACTAAAGTGTGAACTTGTATCCGAGAAAGAGGACTTGAGAGCTAAATAAAGAATCTTTGGTTCAGCCGGTGGAAAGAACACGTTACACATGAGGAGAAAAGTTCCTGGTGGGCCCTCAGGCCTCCCAGCAACGTTAAATGTTAGAAGTCATCGTAAGAATGTCTGTAAACTTCTCAAGAAATGATAACCAAGAATGTCATCATCAGCCACTCTGGCATTTGAGTAGAAAGGCACCAGGAAAAATTTTCAAGCCTCGGCTTCAGTGAGTTCTTCCTAAAGTCACTGGAAGATGAACTTGAGCCAGTGAAGGCACCTGTGGGCGTGAATATGGCAGAAAAACCGAGGCTGGCTCTTCTCTCGTTGTGCTCAAGGGACAGAATGTAAATGTCATAAACTCGACCAGAGCTTTTATGCTCTGGATATTAACAGAACTAGAAGCAGCGGGGAACTAAGAGGTCCTGGATGTGCGTTCACTTTCTCTCTCTTTTTTTCTTGGCTGTGTGTCTTGAGGGATTTTAGTTCTCCAAGGAGGGATGGAACCCGGGCCCTCGGCAGTGAAAGTGCCAAGTCCTAACCACTGGACCGCCAGGGAAGCCCCTCTCATTTTTAACAAAAGAAAATTTTAAATCTTCCAACAAAAGTGTAAGTATATTTAAAATATAAAAATCTATCAAATAACATTAGTGATGCTCCCTCAGGACATGGACAGGAAGGCTGAAATAGATAAAGCTGTGTATTCTCCATATGATCTTTTCTGAATTTAATATAATCTCCTTAAGAATTCCAGTTATTTTTTAATTTAATGAAGCCCATGTTGTAAGTTCTTACAGAAAAGAACTGGAATAAAATAAATTGAAAAGAAGAGAAATTCAAGCAAGAGGGCTCGATAAGGCATTTGTATAGGATAAAACTTGCATTTTCACTAAGTTGGTCAACTATACATTATCCAATAAATGCTGCCAGTATATGGATCCACGAAAATAAATCCAGACAGATTAAAGAATGACACAATAAATGCACTTAAAACTGAAAGAAAAGTTTTCTTTTGTTCACTCATTATTTTCTTTCTCATAGAAGGAAGGAGTGTTCTAGACATAACTTAGATGTCATTCCTGGTGGCACTGACCCTCTTAGGTTGGGTTCCCTGGGAGACAGATGTCTGTCTGCTCCAAGTGTGCTGGGTGGTCCCAGGACAGCACCTCTGAGGGGCTCTGGGGGGACCAGCAGAAGAGGGAGGGGAGACAGCTAAGATCCAGCTGCAGGAGAGGGAACTGGAAGGTTCTGTGTGCAGCCCTGGAGCTAAAGCGACCTGCAGAGTTGTCCTAAATTGAGGTCAGGGCTTATAACCGAGCAGGACCCTATGGGGCCTTCCCAGAAAAGACCCTCACCCATGTCCTCCGCCTGCCTTCTGTCTGTAGAAAAACTTTAGTCAAAGAATACATTTAATCAGAGAAGTGAGAAAATGCAGAAAGAAAAAAAAACAGTCAAGCAAAACAGAATAATAATAGTTTAGCCATTGAACACAGCCAAGGACCTTTGGTTCCTCCTCGGGGGCTGTAGATAATATTCTGAGCCACGCCCTTTGAGCTGTTTTGCAGATACTGAAGCCCCTACCAGCTGGGAGAAGTTAACTGCATGCTGCCCGCAAGCACGTAGACCCCAGACCAGCTGGAAGCAGAAGGTTGATGATGCTGACCCCCACCTACCTCCCCACCAGCCAATCAGAAGAGTGTCCACCAGCTGACCACGCCCTGCTCCTTGAACACTGTTAAGACCCATCACTACCCGCTCCAGAACGGAACACACAGTCTTGAGGGCATTAGCCTGCTGTGGCCCCTCTGCCTGGCAAAGCAAGAAAGCTTTTTCTTTCTACTTCACCCAAAACTCTGTCTTCGAGATTTAATCCAGCATTGGTGTACAAAGGCCGAATTTCGGCAACAGTCTTGAGTCTTTGCTTCTGCGCATGGACAGTCATGGGGGTGGACGGCCCCCGAGGAGGGCGGGTCCCTGGATGAGGGTTTCCTTCCGTGGAGAGAAATTCCTGGGAGGACCTCGGGGCTGGGTGGTCAGCAGGTGGCCATCCTGGGAGCTGAGGGCCTGAATGGGAGGCTTGGGGGGCAACACGGCGGTCACCTCATCCGCACGCTGGACCCAAGGATGGAGAGAGGAAGAGGCGCGCGATCAGGACCCAGGAACGCAGGCGCACAGGCTAACTGAGAGCCGGAGGAGGACAAAGGGCAGAGTCCCCTGCTCCCTGGAGACGGAGGATTAGGCTGCCGACGGGAGAGCGGAGGCTTGGGGAGGGTCCAGGGAAGCCATGAGGGTTTTACCAAGGGTTTCATCAGGATAAAATGAACCAAGAAGCAAGAGCCCAGGAATCTCACAGGATAAGAAGAGTGGCAGGGAAATGAGATCATGTTTGATAAAAAGCGGCAGGACCAGCAGATATATGAAGGGGTAACAATAATGAAAACTCAATCTTCTAATCCTGGGTCACGGTCTCTCCCGAATCTCCGTGTGTTTTCCTTCTCTGCTCATCCCATTAGAGACACCAGTAAACCGAGAGCAAAGGACGCCCCAATTTCATAATTCAGTCAATACCAAGTTCTCTAGACAAGAATTAACGTAACTAAACAAAAGTATATTTTAATTCTCCCTGCCCCAGTTTTACTGCGAGGTTTCCAATCACAAATGAAGTTCGTAGGAAGAAATTATTGGTACTTTCCAACTTTAAGGAGAATTAAAGAAAGACAAGTTTTCAACGTTACGGTTCCTTGTAAGTATACTGATAAAATACTTTCTCACGTGAAAATATCTATCTTTTTCTGTAAAGAACACTTCATTTTTAATGGGCTAACTTGGTTTTAATAGTGCTGAGTATACATTATCCGTTTACATTTTATGACACAATAGCTGCACTTTGCAGTATTTGAAAAAATTTCCAAGGGACATTTCAACATTATCCACAGGTTAATTTCTATATTATCAAGTAACATAGCTTACCCAGCATTTAAATGGAAATGTTATGAAATTCTATGAACGACTGCTTGATATGCCCAGGCAACGACCTCAGGTTTATAATAATTTATGTCATGGGTCTCCTAACAGCAATCTGAACCGTTAAGAATTGATTATAACTTTCTAAGCTGTTCTTGTGAGTTCTTTTTTTTTTTTTAACCAGATAAATCCTCTCATTGTTGAGCTCTTAACTGACGTTAGAGGAAACTTTTTTTAACCTATGATTTGAAATTTCAGCTATAAGGTAAAGTTTATTTTCATGAAACCCTTACCATTTCTAGAACCTTCTTACAAGACGAGTGTTAATTTTCCATGAAAAACAAAAGCTACTCTGCTTATTCATGTAACAACTGGGGCTTTTAGGAAACCACAATCCGTGGCGTATTTTTCTCATTTGGGAAGCAATGGACAGAATACATAAACGTGCACATTTTATTGAATTGTGTGTGTGTGTGTTTAACATTTCTGTGCAGGTTCTATTCCTTTTAAGTTACGGCGGAGAGCAGGGGTCACTGTAGGGGAAGAATAATTTTTAACATCTGGATTTGAACTCTTCCTCTTCTTTCTGAGCCTGGGTGGCCCTGACCTGACTATAGGTCATGAGGCATGAATCCACACACCAATAATTAGCATAGGAGGTAGTTTGAGCTTGAAGGTAGTTTGAGCTCTCATATCTAGCACAGTCCATGACTGTAAGATTTCCATAATGAAAATAATACTTTGTCCCCAAGGACGGGGCAATGTTTAATACATAAATCACATCCCCTAAGAAAATCAGTTCATTATTAATTAATTTGGCCAATCAGACCAGCGCCAGCTCCCCTTTGCCCTTCCCAAGCCTCCGATAGGTTTGTAGTTAAGATATTCATCCAGGTGTAATGTTCACCCATCAGTCACTGTGTTTCTCTGTGTGTTTCCATATGTTGTAAGGTTGCTTCCTTTAACTACTTTTCTTACCAACCTCATTTCCCTGAATCAAAGCTATAGAGAAAACACCTCCTCACATAAACCTCTGATCAAAATGTGCAGCAGTGAAAGGAACTGAAGCGGGTTTACTCCTAGGGGCAAGGAACCCCATGTTTCCCACAACTGCACACACAGCCACAGATGGGCAAAACCGTCCGCAGCGCTTCTCCGGTCCAGCACTTTGAGCGTGTGATGATGGGGGCTAACTAACAAAAGCTCCCAAAAGTCCCAGTACACAGTCCCATGCTGGGGGGGCGTGGGTCTCTGCAGTTAGATGTTGGGACACAGTATCTGTGAAAGATGCTTTTCTTTAATGCTATGAAGGATGCGACCTTTAAAATGTCTACAGAAGCCAACGTTTCACTACAGGTTGAGAAAAAGAGAGCAGTGCTTACAGTGCAAGTACTTCTGTTCAGATAAGTGAGAAAAAGTGAGAACATCCAGGGTTACCTCGACTGGTTCCCGAAAGTTAAGCGCAGTGTAATCACCTCACAATGTGCTGAAATCTATTCATTGCACCCTTCTGCCTGCAGGATGCTCAGTTTATGGGAGAAAGTAAAGCAAAGGGGTGACTAAGAGCCAGAGGCTGATGGAAATGACTTAAGACGACAAATCTCAAGGAATACTGAACAACTGGAAGAAAAAGTGTTTGAATGTACCATTTAGGAATACGTAAGACTAACAGACATTTTAAGACATTAAAAGCCAAAAGAAATACACTTTGAAAGCAAAACCTCTTACTGTATTTACCATTGACACCTTCAGGGAAATGTCCCTGACTTTCCAACACTTGACTTGCATATAACCCAGACTTCCATATATTAAAGTTTGATTCCTAAAATGCAAAGTGTTGTTTCTTGTACATCCTTTGACAATCATTTCAACCCTGCCTACCAGACTCTGATGTTGGAGGACAGGTCTAGGTCTCACCCAAACGGAAAGGTGTTCGTGGACCTCGGATGCGCTCACGGGCTGCGTGAGCGAGCATCTCTGCCCCGCAAGTCGCTCCCATCCCACGTGAGGCACAATTTTACACCACAGCTTTAAGGTGGGCTTGACTCTTCCTTACACGGTCTCCCTCATAAAATACATCTAAAGGTTTTCTTCAGGGTCAGCCTTCTGTTTTCATAGATGCATCAGAGACACATCAGAAACCACCTCTGCAAATGCAGATTAACCCAGGCTAATTTGATTCATCACATTATTCATCTTGATAAGGGCATTTCAGGAAATCCCTTTCCTTATAGGCTCCATTAAAAGGTTTTCAATAACACCAGTCATTACCTATTTCTTACAACACGAACTGCCTTTCCTGACCCCATCCTGCCATTCATCGGAGCAGTTATGTGATAACATCCCTGGAGTGCCCAGAATACCTTCCTTGACTCTAACAAACAGTGTATGGTATTTCCACAAATCATAAAATTCTTCGGCGTGAAGCACTAATAAAAACAATGTTTAGCAACGGTCTCGAAATAATGATATCCTTTGGAATAGATTCGTTGTAAAGAATTCCTAATGTTAAGTCCCTCCCCTCCAGTGTTTCAGAAAGGCAATGGATTGTATAAAATAAATCTTCTTTATTGTTATGTTCCATTATCTAGAATTGCTCTGACCTTAAGAACTTTCATTCTTTTCTGTCTGTGATTCATTCATTTCCCGCCCCCATCTCTCCAGTTTGAATCTAGAATTGGTGTTTCTTCTCCAAATCCTTTATAAAATATTGATGGGTTTCTAAAAAGCACAAATCCCCACTCACTTGGTAAATTTAACCTGCAAAGCTGGGTGCCAGAGGAGCCAACACCAGGAAATAAAGAGTCGGTTAGTGAAACGTGACGTGTGCTTCTCAGGAGGAGCCCTACCTGCCAGGCGTTTGGGGTGAGAGTAGAGAAGAGAGAGAAGGAGACAGCTGGAGAGAGCCCTACATTATGGCTTCCTTCTAAGGGAATCCTGACAAGAGTGTAGTGATTATGAGTTCCTGCATCTGCTGCTGAGCCACAACGTGTGAAACCGGCTTTGCCAACTCCTAGCTATGGACTGGGGGCCGAACATCCTGCACCTCAGTTCCGACATCTGTGAAATGGGGATGAAACTAGTAACACTCATCTCACAGGATGTTCTAAGAATTAAATGAGTTAATACTACACCATTAGTACAGAGTCTGACAGGTGAAACGAGCACAGCGATGTGAGGGATTGTGACCTTTGTGTGTGTGGTGTCCTACTGAATTACCTCCTACAAAATGTCCGGGTCGGAGGAGAAGGGTCCCCGAGGGCATCCAAGCACGACTAGGCAGCCCTGCTTCCATGTCCTCAGCATCCCCGTCCCGTCATCACTTCACCACCGCCTCCACCATTTTTTCTGTCTGCTCCTCACATGATACATTCCTGAGTGCCATCATCATCCCAGGCCCTCGGCCGTGACCTCAGGCCACTCTTGAAAACCCCATTAGGACGTGCGCAAGAGCTCTATGTGCACTAGGACACAGGAGGAGCCTGGCCCCCAAGGGCAGCCTCTGGGTACCACTCTCTCTGTGCAGACCCTGTGTGCCCACGGATCCCACTGTCCAGTCAGTAAGCTTCTGTCACTTCAACAACTTTCCAGCAAGTAACTTTGTGATGGACACGAGGCCGAGAAGTAGGGGTGCAAGTGAACACCGAGAAACTCAGTCTGGTAAACACACCCCCTCGAAACTCTGTGCTAGGACCCGAGGCAGTCTCTGCTGAGGAAATCGCTGGATGGTCTCCTTCATCAGGGCTACTAACACATAATCTTCCCGTATTTGTTTATTCATCACTTTCAGGAACAAAATACAAGAACTACTACATTTTGAGTTAATAATTTTTCATGTAACTGCTTTTGAGCCCTTGACCTATTCAGACTAGCAGAAACATACCTGTTTATTTGATGTGTATATTATTTCCAATATTGATATGTTTAACATGATCACACCTCCCCTCAAGTAACTGATGAAAATACTCAGCACGGTAATGTCTAGGCTCACTCCCTGACACACAATTTTCCACCCTGCAGCCAGAGTGCTGTTTCTGACAAGGGTACTTATTTATCTTTGTAATAGCCTGTTGATAGGAACTGCACACATTTTCTGGGAACTGAGGCTAAAGGCAAGGTACTGAACTTCAGAGAGTTTGGCTGCTACCATCTGGCGCTGGTCCCTGTCCCCCTGGTGCCGGAGCTCACCCGCCCTCTCCCGGGCAGTGAGGAGGGGAGAGGCGGGTGTGGTCAGCCTGGTGGACGAGCATGAAGTGTGCAGTCCCGTGGGAAGTGATGCTCTTCGTCTTCAGCGGGGAGCAGGGCAGGTGCTCTTCCCTTCGGGTTAGATGGGGGAGGGATTCCAAGAAAATCACTGCCCTCGAGGCAGAGGGCAGACTCTGACTCTCCTGCCGGATGCTGCTGATGTAGACAGAGAGCTGACGCATACGGATGCGGTGTCACAGGTGAGTCCACAGGGGAGCACCCTGGGGGCCCGAGGGGGAGGTGGGCTGTCCCGTCCTGCTCCCTCCCAGCTGTTAGCAAAGAGAGTGCACAGCAGGAGGTCTTGGGTCTGGGGGTGCAAACCACAGCGTCCGAACCACCTTCCAGTCTAGAGGTTTCTGAAGGGGTCGCAAGCCTCCAGTGGTCCATGCTAATCCTCTTCAAAAAGAAGATGCATCAATTTCAAGTCAGACTATTAAAATCCAGTTCCGGGGCTTCCCTGGTGGCGCAGTGGTTGAGAGTCCGCCTGCCGATGCAGGGGACACGGGTTCGTGCCCCGGTCTGGGAGGATCCCACATGCCGCGGAGCGGCTGGGCCCGTGAGCCATGGCCGCTGAGCCTGCGCGTCCGGAGCCTGTCCTCTGCAATGGGGCCGCAACAGTGAGAGGCCCGCGTCCCGCAAAAAAAAAAATCCAGTTCCAAAGAGCTGGAGACAAGTCTTAGACATACTTGTGTTAGGACAATGTCTCAGAGTAAATTGTTTTTTATTTTGTGGGTTTTTAAAAAATTTTTATTGGAGTACAGTTGATTTTTAATGCTGTGTTAGTTTCAGGTGTACAGAAAAGTAAATTAGTTTACATATACATATATCCCCTCTTTTTTAGATTGAGTACATGTTTTTTAATTGTTTAAATTTGTTTCATTTTATTTCTAACTTCTCCTGGAGGACATTACGCTATAATATCCAAGAGCCTGCCTTTAACACAGATGGGCGATTTTAACTCTGTTAACTAGTTTATCTCATCAACAAGCAAAGCAAGGCCCTATCATGTGGGGAAAATTAAATTAAAATTTTTCAGTTAAAATTGTAAAATGCTCCTTTACTGTCTGTAGCCCTCAGTCTTAGGTTTTCTTCGCTGTGGACCGGAAAATTTTTCCTTCTCCTTGTTCCTGTGCTTCATGCATATGGGTCTGGTCTTTCTTGGTACAAGTCCCTGTAATATTTCAGAATGCACCATACTGTTTAATAGCTAGAATAGGGGTTTTGTTTATCTGTTTGCCTTTATTACTTCCTCACATCCAGTGTGGCAGGATAAAGGGAGATGGATATCTGTTCACAGAAGCTCCAGCTGTTACAACATTTCCTAGTGTCAACTTAATAGGGTGATGGACAGTGATCATGACACTGACAGCCCCTCCTGCCCACACCACCTGCACCCCCAGGAGTAAGGAGAAGTTGTTATTTTTTAAAAGTTGTATGATGAAACTAATATGTTTAAAATGTCATTGATTCTAAAAGAATTGAAAGTTTAAGAATTTACTACAATTTTTTGTAATTCCCTGATGGTCCAGTGGTTGAGACTTCACCTTCCAATGCAGGGGATGCGGGTTCGATCCCTAGTTGGGGAGCTAAGACCCCACATGCCTCGTGGCCAAAAAACCAAAACATAAAACAGAAGCAACATTGTAACAAATTCAATAAAGACTTTATAATTGGTCCACGTCAAAAAAAAACTGTAAAAAAAAAAGAGAATTTACTACAACTTTATAAAATTAATAAACCTATTGCTTTTTATTTTAAAAAAGGTTTGGAGGTAGAATTAGGAAAAGTCCGGCTTTTCATATATTTTTTTATGGCTTGGAAAATTTAACCTAAATTTTAAACCTTAACAAAATAAATAACAGTACACACAACAGACATTAAGTGTCTCAAATATCCTGAGCTAACTTCAATAAATACTTTAAAAGTTAAACAAACAAGACAGACAGGAAGCTTATACTAATTATAACACAGAGGTTTATAACCATCTACAGAGTCAAACACTGTTATTGTGTGAAAATATACATGGAAATATGAAAATGACATAAATACAATATATGGCATCTGAAAATTTGTGAGGGACAATGGAACTGAAAGGCTTTTTCTAAATTAGTAATTACCTGTAACATCTGCCTTTTTGCCTTTTCTACATCTTTAAACTAGACATGCAAAATTCTGTTCATGACTTATTAAGTAGCAATTCTAAAATTGATAAACCTTCAACCAGACTCATCAAAAAAAAAGAGAGGGCCCAAATAAGTAAGATGAGAAACAAGGAGGATGAGAATTTACAATCAACATGACAGAAATACAAAGCATCATAAGAGACTACTATGAACAATTATACATCAATAAAATGAACAACCTAGAAGAAATGAAAAATTCCCAGAACTGTAGACTCTCCCAAGACTGAATCAGGAAGAAATAGAAAATATGAACAGAGCAGTTATCAGTAATGAAGTTGAACTGGTAATAAAAATACTGCCAATAAACAAAAGTCCAGGACCAAAGAGCTTCACAAGAGAATTCCACCAAATATTCCAAGAAGAGTTAACACTTATCCTTCTCAAACTATTCTAAAAACTGAAGATGAATGAATGCTTTCAAACTCATTCTGACAAGGACAGCATCACCTTGATACCAAAACCAAAGACACCCCAAAAGACAAAAGTACAGGCCAACACCACCAATAAGTATAGATGCCAAAATCTTAACAAAATATTAGCATACTAAATCCAATAATACAATAAAAGGACTGTACACCTGATACACCATGATCAAGTGAGATTTATCCCAAGGATGGGATGGTTCCCATGGTTTCCCATGATGCAGATGGTTCAATATCTGCAAATTAATCAACATGATATACCATATTAGCAAAGTGAAGAAAAAATATAATCATCTTCTAGATGCATAAAAAACTTCTGAATTCAACATTCATTTATGATAGAAATCTCAAAAAAGTAGGTATCAAGGGAACATAGTTCAACATAATAAAGTCCAAATATGACAGACCTACAGCTAATATCATATGCAACATTGAAAAGCTGAAAGCATTTCCTCTAAAATCAGGAACAAGCCAAGGATGCCCACTCTCACCACTTATATTCAACATAGTTTTGGAAGTCCTGGCCACAAGAATCAGACAACAAAAAGAAATAAAAGGAATACTAGTTAGAAAGGAAGAGGTAAAACTGCCCCTGTTTGCAGATGAAATTATACTATATACAGAAGATCCTAAAGATGCCACCAAAGTCTATTAGACCTAATGAATTCAGTAAAGTTGCAGGATACAAAATTAAATACAGCAATCTGTTGCATTTCTATTCACTAATTTGAACTATCAGAAATAGAAAGTAAAAAAAAAAAAAAAATTGGATCAAAAGGAATGAAATACCTAGGAATAAATCTAACCGAGGAGGTAAAATACCTGTATCTGGAAAACTGTAACACATTGGTGAAAGAAGCTGAAGACGACACAAAGAGAAGGATATACCATGCTCAGGGATTGGGAGAATTAATAATGTTAAAATGACCATAGTCCCCAAGGCCACCTACAGATTCAATACAATCCCTATGAAAATACCAGTGTCATTTTTCACAGAATTAGAACAAATAATTCTAAAATCTGCATGGAATCACAAATGACTCTGAATAACCAGAACAATCTTGAGAAGGAAGAACAAAGCTGGAGGTATCCTGCTCCCTGATTTCAAACTATAATTCAAAGCTACAGTAATCAAAACAGCATGGTACTGGCACAAAAGCCAACACATAGATCAATGGAATGGAATAGAAGGCCCAGAAATAAACCCACACACTTATGGTTAATTACTCTACAACTAAGGAGGCAATACTATACAATGGAGAAAAGACAGTCTCTTTAATAAATGGTGCTGGGAAACCCGGACAGATACATGCAAAACAATCAAACTGGACTACTTCCTCACAAAATATAAAAAATAAACTCAAAACAGCTTAAAAACTTAAATGTAAAACCTGAAAACATGGAACTCCTGGAAGAAAACATAAGAAGAATCTCCTCAACGCTGGTCTTATCAATGATTTTTTTGGATGAGACACCAAAGGACAAGCAAGAAAAGAGAAAAAAAATCAACAAGTAGAACTACATCAAACTCAGTAGCTTCTGCACAGCACAAGAGACAACCAGCAAAAGGAAAAGGCAACTTACAGAATGGGAGAAAATATTTGTGAACAATATAACTAATAAGGCATTAATATCCAAAAACCTATAAAGAATTCATTCAACTAAATAACAACGGCCAAAAAAAAATCCTCAATCCAATTAAAAAACAGGCATATGAACTAAAAAGACATTTTTTCAAACAAGATATCCAAATGACCCAAAGGACATGAAAAAGTGCTCAATATCACGAATCATCAGGAAAATGAGGTCAAAACCACAATGAGTTATCACCTCATACCTCTCAGAATGGCTATTATCAAAAAGACAAGAGATAGCAAATTCTGGTAAGGATGTAGAAAAAAGGAAACCATTGTGAACTATTGGTGGGAATTTAAACTGATTCAGCAACTATGGAGAACAGTATGGAGGTCCTCAAAAATTAAAATATATAACCACCATTCAATCCAGGAATGCCACTTTGGGGCATATACACACACACACACACACACACACACACACACACCCCCAAAGAAAATGAAAACAGGAGGTTATGGAAAAGGCATATGCAGTCCTGTGTTTACTGCAGCATTATTCACAATAGTCAAGACATAGAAAACTTAAATGTCTGTTGTGAGATGAATGGATAAAGAAGATGTGGTATGTATACACACACACACAGACACACACGCACACACGCACTCATACACACACAATGGAATACTGTTCAGCCATGAGAAAGAAGGAAATCCTTCCATTTGCAACAGAGGGCATTATGCTAAATGAGAGAAGTCAGACAGAGAAAGACAAATACCTTGGAATTTAAGAAAACTAAAATCATGAAAGCAGAGAGTCAAATGGTGGTCCCCAGGGGCTGGGGGTTGGGGGAATAGGAGAGCTGATTTTAAGGGTACATACTTGTAACTAGTAGATAAATAAATCTTGGAAACCTAATACACAGTACAGTGCTTATAGTCAACAAAAATGTATTATAAACATTAAACTTACTAAGTGACTAGGATCTGAATTGTTCCCAAAACTAAAAGAAATAATTTTCTGACACAATAGAAGAATTAACTAACACTACAATGGCAATCATATTGCAATATAAATTATCTAATATTAAACCTTAAACTTACACACACTGTTGTATATCAAATATATCTCAACAAAGAATTTTTAGTGAAAATTTTTGTCAGCAGAGAAGGGAATTTCTATAATCTAGAGAGTTAATTTATTTTGACATAACTGCAGAAGAATTCATTTTTCTTCACAAAATATCTATATGTTTGTTAAAAGAACAGTAACCACAAATGTATACTGGCCAAAGGAAAGGATGAAAACTACAAGACTCTAAGTAAAATACTATGTTTGAAAGTTCAATTTGCAATCACCTCCTGAGTCAGTTTATTAATCTCAAAAGAAAAGCAGTATCATCTTTTATAAGTTACAACAGTAATTTCGTACGTTAAGTACACAACCCATGTTGATTGCTCAAATGACTTTTGCTTAATAGAGTTATTTATTACTCTTAAATGGCAGAAATTATCGCCCAAACTGAAAAGATCTAAAAGTACAATCTAAAATGTATATGAAGGCAAACAAAGAAAGTCCTCAAGCACCTGTACATAAGAGCATCACAGGGATCTCCAGAACTGGGTCACAGGCATCATTCTGGTCAACACAGAGGCAAGGTTTTCTGCCCCACAATACTAAGTGTTGTAGCATTTGTAAGGTCTCTTCCACACTATGAAATATGCCAAACTGTGAGAACGTTTTTGATTTCTACACTGCATTTCTGCTTCATTACATACAGTCCTACGGTGCCAACAAGTGTGCTCTAAAATTTTTAAATAGCTAATTGTATATTACTGAAATCAATAATAATGTTAGTAACACCTGAAAAGAGGTGAAACATTAAATCCATGTAAGTGACTTTTAAACTGTCTGCTAGTTTAGATTATCGACTCAAATGTTCCTATATGGCCATCAAGCACTGACTCTAAGAAGTCCATAAAACACACAGCCTGCTACCCTCTTCACAGAGATTTTTACTACAGGAAGATAATTATTAGGATTGCCTTTGGCTTGGGATTGCATATTCCCCGCAACTACCATGATGCTGAAAAACACACACACAGTGTATATGTGTATATATACACTTTGAGAGGAGGTTTAACATTACACCTGCAGATTGCCTGAGTTCACACCCAGCTGTACAACTGGCTGCGAAACCACGGTCCACTTTCTTAATCTCTGTTGCCTCTGTTTCATTTGCTGTAAAATGAGAATATTACAAAAGACGTCTCGTGCGGTTGTGCAGATGTTCAAACTAGATAATGATGTAAAAGTGTTCACCTCAGGCCCTGTCTACTGGTACATGATTACGAACGTCACCTGTTCTCACCTGTCCCGATTTTCACCTGTCGATGGCGGAGCTCTGTTCCATGACAAAGAGACCAAGAGCAGTGGTCAGGGCCCAGCCTCGACCTTTGTGGACACAGATCGAACTAGAGGCCCCCTCTGTTGTGTGGATGAGTAAAAACGATAGGAGGGATGAAAATGAGCAAACCAGAGCCGTGCTTCCAGTATGGAGAAACTGCTGGGCAGGAGCAGGGGCATGAGTACGTGCTGACCGCTCTGTCCGGCAGGCCCGGCCTCCCGTACGGGGACGGCAGCCCCCTTTCCTCACAACGGCCTCAGCAGGACAGCACCTCTGAATGGACAACCTGCTTAGTGCTACTCTCTTTGCCCTTATCTTGCTCTGGCTATTAACTAATTATTAAGTAAATAATTAATTATGTTTTATTTTTTCCCATTAGCGAGTCTTGACAGCAGTGGCTAACTTTTATTTTTCAATGCCATAACTCCAATGAATAGAAAATTATCTTCTACAAAGTAGGCACCACATAAATATTTGTTGCATGAATGGATGGATGGATATTATTTGAAAGAAGAATATTACTGTTTTTGTTCTATATTGTAGCCAAAGGCAATAGTTCCAGCTAAGACCTTGTCTATGTCATATATACGTCTGTGCAAGCAAGCATGGCTAAACTTATCTACTATTAAAAACAGGGCATCGGGCTTCCCTGGTGGCGCAGCGGTTGAGAGTCCGGCTGCCGATGCAGGGGACACGGGTTCGTGCCCCGGTCCGGGAAGATCCCACATGCCGCGGAGCGGCTGGGCCCGTGAGCCACGGCCGCTGAGCCTGCGCGTCCGGAGCCTGTGCTCCGCAACGGGAGAGGCCACAACAGTGAGAGGCCCGCGTACCGCAAAAAAAAAAAAAAAAAACAGGGCAAAATTTTCTGCCACCAATTGTCCGTGCGTTATCTTATTTAATCTTCACAATGCCTCAATGAAGTAATGTTTAGATTCCGATTGGGCTGAAGAAAGTGAGGCTTAGAGAGGTTAAGTAACTCGTCCAGTTAGTGAGTGGCAGAGCCGAGATAATTACTTTGTATCTGATTTTATTTCACAGACAAAAAAATACAGATGTGAATCATGCAACAACCTATCCTCAAATCCACCATAAAAAGCAGTTCAAAGCTCACATCCTCCCGTGATGCCTCAACAGCACTATTTGCAGGTTCAGAGACGAATACATTATAAAATACACTTAAAATCCTGATCCACTTAATGCGAAATCAAAGAGTTATGTGTATTAGCTAATTAGGAACTAAATAAAGTTCTTTAAATCCTCTAAGTAATGTGCTTCAGAGAGAAATTAGCAAAACCATTGCCAAATTGCTGGTTCATTTGCCTGAAGTCAATTTCTGCTATTAATAACCAGTGTTCCAGGTTTTGAAAGCCTTTTACAATCAATGAATATTGCTCCTGTGTAATAGTGAGGCTTCAGACCATACAGCACTACACCGTAGCTTTTCAATACGGTGGTAGCTGTGGACAAAATTTCAATGACAATTTACTCAGTAGTGATGTATTTTCATAATGCCTGTGGTCACTGAGAATTGTTACCAGCTCCATTATTTTCAGCGATGGCTGAGAAGTAGGATGTTATGGGTTGAAGTTAATGGACTGTTAAGGTTCTATTATAATCATCACCCTTGCTCCTATTTAAGGGACAGGGATTTCCGATATTCAAAATACCACTGACCAAGAGAAGGTGATTATCTTCTTGGCATCTTATGATGTGAGTAAGTCAGTGTTTATTCCTGACTCTCACTGTGAAACACAATTATGAATACCATTCTCAGAATCCATATAGTGGTATGTGTTATCAGACACTGGAACCCATGTATAGTTTGTCGACTTAAATCATCTCTAGAAGAATGACCCAGCCAAGCCAAAGACTGAAAGAATATCAGCTGTGGTTAGAGAGATACCACAAGTTATTATAGTTATTCCATATGCTTTGAAAATATGGAAACAGTGAACATCTTCAAAAGTTAAGTCCTGGGCTTCCCTGGTAGCGCAGTGGTTGGGGGTCCGCCTGCTGATGCGGAGGACGCAGGTTCGTGCCCCGGTCTGGGAGGATCCGGCATGCCGCGTAGCGGCTGGGCCCGCGGGCCATGGCCGCTGAGCCTGCGCGTCTGGAGCCTGTGCTCCACAATGGGAGAGGCCACAAGAGTGAGAGGCCCGCGTACCGCAAAAAAAAAAAAACTTAAAAAAATAAAATAAAATAAAAATAAATTTAAAAAATAGCATAGACTGGAATCAACAATGGAAATTCGTATCTCACAGCAATGGAGGCTGAGAATTCATAGATCAAGTTGCCAAAAGATTCAGTGTCTGGTGAGGGCTCAGTTCCTAGTGCACAGACGACCACCTTCCTGCTGAGTCCTCACAGAGTGCAAGGGGTGAAGGAGCTTCCGGGGTCTCTGTTATTAAAGTACCAATCTCATCACCTCCCAAAGTTCCTAATGCAAATACCATCACATTGGGGATTAGGATTACAGCATGTGAATTTGGAGGATACAATCAGCCTATAGCATTCTTCCCCTGGACCCTCAAAATTCATGTCCTTCTCACATGGAAAATACATTCAGTCCATCCCAATAGCCCTGAAATTCTTAACTTGTTCCAGCATCAACACAAAAGTCTAAAGCCCATCTAAATACCATCTAAATCACATATGGGTGAGACAAAGTATTTTCATTCTGAGGCAAAAATCTATCTTCACCTACAAATGTCTGAAGCCAAAAACGTTATGTGCTCCTAATTTAAAATGGTGGGACAGGCATAGTATAGCCATTTCTACTACAAAAGCAAGCAGCAGAAGACAGGAAAAGGAAGAGGTCCCAGGTAAGTTCAAGACCTAAGGGGCAAACATTAAACCTTAAGGCTCAAGAACTATCCTCATTGGGTTCCCCAAAAAACTAAAAATAGTGTTACCATATGATCCTGAAATCCCACTCCTGAGCATATATCCATATAAAACTATAATTCAAAAAGATACATGCACCCTTATGTTCATAGCAGCACTATTTACAATAGCCAAGACTTGGAAGCAACTAAATGTCCACTGACAGATGAATGGATAAAGAAGATGTGGTCCATATATACAACAGAATATTACTCAGCCATAAAAAAGAATGAAATCATGCCATTTGCAGCAACATTGTTGGACCTAGAGATTACCCTACTAAGTGAAGTAAATCAGAAGGAGAAAGACAAATACCATATGATATCACTTATATGTGGAATCTAAAATAGGACACAAATGAACTTATCTACAAAACAAAAACAGACTCACAGACATAGAGAACAGACTTGTGGTTGTCAAGGGGGAGGGGGTTGGGGAGGGATGCACCTGGAGTTTGGGATTAGCAGATGCAAACTAGTACATATAGGATGGATAAAGAACAAGGTCCTACTGTATAGCACAGAGAACTATATTCAATATCCTATGATAAGTAACAATGGAAAAGAATATAAAAAAAGAATACACATATGTATAACTGAATCACTTTGCTGTACAGCAGAAATTAACACAACACTGTAAATCAACTCTACTTCAATAAAATTAAAAAATGAATTATCCTCCTTGGCTCAGGGCTCTACCTTCCAGGCCCAATGTGAGGTCAGAATCACCCCATGCTCAGCGGGGCCCCCAGCATCCCTTTGCTGGAGCCCTGGGCCCACGGTTCAGCCCAGCAGCCCTGTTCTTTGAAATCCATGTGGCGGTGTCCAGGCCCGTGGCTTCAGCCCTGGCCACACCAGCAAGGACCACATCCGTGTCCTTCAGACACACCTGAGTGCACTGTGTGCACCCTCCAAGGGCAGCCGTGAGGGCCCTGCTGCACGGGGGCCAAAACGTGGGCAGCTAGGGAGCGTGGCACCAGCGTGTGGGGAGGGGCTGCCGCATGAGCTGGCCTGGGCGGCACGGGGCCCACCAGTGCCAGGGGCCCCTCCTTTGAAACCGCTTTGGCCCCAGCTCCTTGCTCCTAGTTCCCCTGCCACACACAGGCACAGACACACACAGGCAGACACACACACAGGCACACAGACACACACACACAAGCACACACACACACAAGCACACACACACACACACATGCACACACACAGGCACACATACACACACGCAGTGGCACACAGACACACACAGGCACACATACACAGAGACACACACAAAGACACACAAAGACATACACACACACAGACATACACAGACAGAGACACACAGACACAGACAGGCACAGACACACACAGGCACACATACACACACAAAGACACACACACAGAGACACACACAGACACACACAGACATTCACACAGGCACACACACACAGGCACACACACACAGGCACACACACACACAGGCCCACACACACACAGGCGCGCACACACACACGAACTCCGGACCTGAACTGCCGTGCGCTGGAGCAGAGCCCGGCTCCTCTGGCTGATCGTGCTCAGCTCTCTGTCCAAGGCCCTTGGCTACACCCTGAGGGTCTCTCCTGAACAGGCTTCCTCACTCTTTCCATTCTGGACAGGCTGTGAACTCTCCTAATCTTTACATTCTGCTTCCTTTTTGATTTGATTTCTTTCCTCTTGCCTTTTACTAAAAGCGATCAAGAGAAGCCAGGCTCCTTCAACACTTTGCTCAGAGATTTCCTCACCAAACGTTCAACTTCACAGCCTGTAAGTTCCACCTTCCATAAAACACGGGGCATGAACACAATTCAGCCACGATCTTTGCTGCTTTCTAACAACAAGGGCCACCTTTCTTCCAGTTTCCCACCACACGTTCCTCGTTTCTGTCTGAGACTCTTCAGAATGGCCTTTATCAACTGTATTTCTACCAACATTCTGTTCAAGACTACTTAGGTATTCTCTGAGACGAAAGATCTCTCTCGGTCCTCTTTTCTTCCAAATTCTCACCAAACTCACCTGTGATGGTCCACCCATAGAAACGGAGGCTTTTCACCTCCAAGCTCTTTGACCTCTAATCAGGACCCATTTCCAAAGCTGCTTACACATTTTTAGATATTTATTACAGTGGTGCCCCACTCCTCATACTGATTTCTGTCTCGGTCTGTGCTGGCTGCTAGAACAAAAATATCTCACTGGGTGACTTACATATAACAGGAATTTACACTCACAGTTCTGGAGTCCAAGATCAAGACGCCGGCAGACTCAGGGTCGTGTGGGAGCCCACTTCCTGGTGCCAGGATGGGGGATTTTTTTTGCTGTATGTCACATGGCAGGAGGGGGTGAGGGAGCCTCTGGGGTCTCCTGTATTAAAGCATTAATCCCATCTGTGAAAGCTCTGCCCCCATGACCATCGTAATCACCTCCCAAATTCCCTACCTACAAATACATGCCACGGGGGGACAGGATTCCAACCTCTGAACCGTGGGGCCACACATATCCAACCTACAGCACACCCCGATGGAAGGCAGGGAGGGAGCTTGGTACGTTCCCCAAGAGCAAATAGTAAAAGCTGCCCATCTGTGATTCTAGAAAGAAAGAAACTTCAATTCATTTTTTAAGACCTGACATTGCACACAAAGAAAGAAAGAGAGACTGATGCTTATAAACGTGAAAAAAACCTGGGGGTACATGGGCCCTGCCCGCCTAGGGCCTCCTACGCCACTGTTTATGTCATTCCTTCCCTGTGTTAACTGAAAGTCAAGTTTGCAAACAGTGAGAATCAGCCATATTAACATATTACTGGTTTTGATGTATTTCTGAATATGATCAAATGATCACCTAGTGCCTTACAATAAAATAAAATTGAACCCAACACCTAGATCCCTGTGTCTTACTTTATATGGTCTTGGAACAAAGTTTTTCTTGGTCTAGTTCCCATAGGGTAAATGTAAAATTTCTTCATTTAGGGATTATGTAATCACTCTAAATTTCTTGGAGCTGTACTTTATGGATATATGACAGTTTTCATTAGTGGAAGCAGGGCTTAATAGATATAAAAATTATTAAGTTGTTTCAGTCTAAGAATTTCCTTGATATCATGAAAATTTAACTGAAGAAAAATGTAAGTTGGATGAAAAGCAAAATTATGCTGGAAGGTGGTATTATTAACATTTTCCTCATTAGAAAGCCAGAAAAAATGTCACAATTATATAATATTAATAATTAACCAATTTAAAGATGTTCCCTTTAGTTATGCTGCCAAAGTACAAAAAATGATAGAAATTAATTGTACTCAAAGCAAAAGTGTCAGAAGGTTTCAACAAACCTCCTTTGTAGAAAGGAGGCTTATATCTTTAGGACTCAATCAAACATTTAATAAAGGATTACAACTGGGACTTACGAAAAATAAAGAACTCTATGTGGATTTACCCTGAGAAAAATCATTTAGACTGAAACACTGATGATTTAACGATTTTGGGATTTAAGCAATTCACTTTCTTGTGTGTATGAAGATTATTTTATAAGACCTTCATTAACTTGTTTGAGCCATTAAGGAATCATTTGCAAAACAATTTTTCAGCTTTCTCCAGCTATACTGGGATTTTCCCTTTGATTTTGCAGATTAGAAACCTCTTATTACAACTGAAACTATTTTCATCTCAGTTCACATCACTTTTTCTTGAATATCAAATCTACTAAAGCCACCATTATCCTAATTTTAAAGGCATGGAGTTATCTCTCCTGGCTCGTAAGCATCACCTGTCACGGTTGCTCACACTGGTAACTTCATGGATATTTATTACTACTGATGTTTAAAAATTGATAAGCACTTTAAAACCTTATCATTTGCTCTTGTTATGTTTTATTTCAAAAATGAGATTTTTTAGAAGAAATGATTTAAATTACTTTCTTTTATGAACATATAAAGGTCCATCAGATACTAAAGAAATAAACAAGATAAAATTTCAATGGCAGATTTAACTGTTAGGTGACACATAAGACTTCGGGACACCAAGAATCTAAGTGCCAGACTCAGTCTGGTAACATGACTTCACCTAAGGACTCAAGTTTCCTCTATTCATTGCAATGTGAAAAACCAATTTTTCCACATTTTGATATTTGTGCTATTATGGTTTCTTTCATATAACTGTTTATTCAGAGATGACATTCAACTCGCATTTAAAATCTTGTAAGATGGACTTTCTCTAAGTGGGAGACATTTGCAGACTCTATGCTGAGCCCGCCTGGAGCTGCAACCAGTCAGGCCAGACATTTTATTATAAAGACCTGCCGTCTTTATAATCTAAACTGGGGCAAGAAAGCAAACGCGTTCGCGGTTCATGATGGGAAGGAAGTGTCTGAATGTCAACTAGTGCATACAGATGACCATCTGAGTCGCAGGCCTGCATTGTCTGACATTAAATGTTTTAGCAGCTCATTCCTGTGAATTACTGTTGTTCTCATCATTCAGCAAATGGACTACATCATTATAGTAATTAGCAGACTCCTCTCTTGGTCCTCACAGCTATTGTGTTGTCAAAGAGCTTAGCATACGACTTAAAGAAAAATGAATGGTGGGATTTGTTTCTATCCCATTGCTAAACAGAGGATAACCATCTCGGTCTTAGGGAAACAGTCAGCAGGTTTATGGTCTCGATGGGGTGGATATAAAGCTATTGTCTCCCCTCTAGAAGGAGGAATAACGATCTGTTCATTTGGGAAGATTGGAATGTAAAATGCTCCCAAGTTACCTCAAATCCTGTACTTCTAATAGTGCAACTAATTTTAGTCAGACGGGGAAAAACTATTTTTAAAACAGTTGCCACTTTATAACCAACTTTCTATCTCTTCATTATTACTGATAGTTATAACTGAAAATATTTCACTTAAAAAATACCGTAAACAATTCTCACCTAAACAAATGCTAAATGCCTAAAAATAATAGTCCATATTATGGATATTACAGTTTGATTCTCTTTCTGGTTTTTAACCCCAGTTTGGAATTTAGTGAAAATGTTGAGACTTCAAGCATCACTGTTGCCTGGATTATATTTAAGAGTTCTCAAGCAGAGAACAGTATGGTATACAGGAAGAATCCTTCACAATTTTAATAAACACTGCTCATTATATTATAATCATAAAATTTCTTAAAGTAATTGATATTGGAAACAACTCAGGTTTTGCAAAAGTCTAGTATCCCTACTAGTCAAGTGATTTGGGCTTCAAACATCCTCTATGAAGAAGGTCACTTAATCTGGAATTAAAAATCATGTCAGTTATTCCTCTACCTTGCCTAAGGGAACATCAGAAAGAAAGGCCCAGGATTTCTCACAAATAGCTCTGCAGCAATTTGTCTGCTTCTGCTGCAGTAGAATTGTTTCCATCAGCCGAGGGATTGCATGTGTTTCTAGGTCCTGATGTTCTGGGAAAGTTATGAGTCAATGCCGAGGAGTACACCAGAGAATATCTCCCTTCTACCTATTTGCTCACGACGTCCATAAGATGATGAAAATAACATGTGCTTCTATCTGTGGTACCCAGGCACCAGGCTGTCAGAGCAAGAGCTGGGGGACCAGGAAGTAGCTTTATTGACTGACACGAACCCCTAGTAGCTTGAGAGGCATGTGGGCCTTTAGGACAACATTACATGGAAGCTGTCTTTGCCCTAGAAAGTTTGAAATTTAAGGCAGCCAAAGCTGATCCTGGCAATCATAAAAGATACAATACAGATCATGAATACAAATGTTGAACAAAAAAGTAATTCAAGATAACACATCAAGTGGGAAGAATGCAATCTTTTTATGGACTGGTCATAAGTGCCTCTCTATAAAACTGAAAGCAGTAACTATGAACTCTGTGACTACAGGCGAGGGCTTTTTATTTCATGAAAGCAATCCCTTATACTACTCAATACTCTGATTCCCCCTGAGAGCTTTACGTGCATCACCCCATCCCCCAATCCTGAGCCGCTGGAACCAGCAGGGATCCCCTAAGAGGGGTGTTACCGCATGGGGAGAAGGATGGCAGGAGGCCCCAGCAGGACTCACTGCATGGACATTTGTAGCCTTTGCTCCCAAGGACCCCAGTCCACACCAATGCTGACCACAGCTGACAGAGCTACCATATGTCCCCAGGGATGCTGTTATCACTGCTGTGAGACCTTCTCCCAGGGGCTCCAGTCACTGCTGTGCCCTCTCTTTGGGATCAGGAAGTCCAGACCCTAGCCTTCTATGGGACCAGAACTGTTGCTGCCCTGATCCCTGCTCCTGGGTCCCAAGTCATGGCTTTGACCCATCATTACTGGGGCCACCCTGCTGCTGCTCTGCACCCCACCTCAGGTCCTACTGCTTCAGCGAGTGCACCCGTGCCCAAGGACATAGGTACTGTGATAGCTCCAAGGGAAACTGACCCCAGGACCCCAGCTCTACTGTCACTCTGAGCATCAGTGCACCACACCTGGTGTCAAGAGGAATTCACCTCAGCCAGAACTTCCTCCCAAGGGCAACAAAAGGAAAACAGGAGGACCCCAGTAGCCCTCACGTGTCAGGACGCCAACAGCCTTAGCCACTCCTGCCAGACACAGGACCTCAACATTCTTGTCCACAGAAGACCGCCACAGTCTTTGCTGATGTTGGCCTTAGCTGATGTAACTGCACAGACACTATGGTGCTGTAGTGAATTAGGAATCAGAGACAGTGTACCCCACCCAGCTGGCGTGCTCACAGCCACCTTCCAGTCAAAGCGTTTCCCTAACAAAGCCCGTCTGGGTCCAGAAGGCATGACTGATATCTCAAGTGTGCAGACGTCAACATGAAACCGTCAAAAACACAAAAAAGCAAGGAAAGATGACACCACCAAAGGAACAATTTTCTAGTAACGAACCCCCCCACCAAGAAAAGGAAATCTGGAATTACCTGAAAAGGAATTCAAAAACACAATTTTAAGAAATTACAGGGACTTCCCTGGTGGTCCAGTGGAACCACTCCCAATGCAGGGGGCCCAGGTTTGATCCCTGGTCGGGAAACTAGATCCTGCATGCATGTCACACCTAAAAGTCTGCATGCTGCAACTAAGAAGCCCGCATGCCGCAACTAAGAGTCCACATGCTGCCACTAAGAAGTCCGCATGCCACAACTAAAGATCCCACGTGCTGCAACTAAGACCTAGTGCAGCCAGAATAAACAAATAAATAATAGATACATAAAAAGAAATTAAAAAAAGAAATTACAGCAATATTTGGGAGTACACAGACAATGAACTCATGAAAACAAAGCATGAACAAAATGAGAAGAAAGAGCTAGAAATCAATGAAAAGACTGAAGACCAAATAGAAGGTCTGGAGCTGAAGAATACAATGAATGAAATGAAAAATGCAATAGAAAGCTTTACCAACAGGTTCAATTGATCAAAATGAATAATCTGTGAACTTAAAGACAGATCTCTCAATACTATACAATCCGTGGGAAAAAAGAAATAAAAATGAAAAAAGCAAAGAAAACCCACATGAATTATGGGATGCCAAGAAATGAACAATATTTGCACTATGGACATCAGAATGAGGGCAGGGAGAGAAAGGACCAGAAAACTTATTTTAGGAAATAGTGGCTGAAAACTTCCCCAATCCAGAGAGAGTGATGGCCATCCAGGGACATAAAACTTAAATTGCCCCAAACATATTTAATCCAAAGAGATCTTTACTGAGACACATTATAATCAAGTCCTCAAAAATCAAAGAAAAAGAGTATTTTGAAACTAGCAAGAAAAAAAAAGACTCATTACTTACAAGGGAATCTCAAAGAGGCTATGAGCAGATTTCTTAGCAGAACCTTTGCAGACCACAAGAACAAGGGATGATATATTCAAAGGGCTCCATGGAAAAAAAATTGCCAACCAATAATACTTTATGAAGCAAATGTGTCCTTCAGAAATGAAGGAGCTATAGGGCTTCCCTGGTGGCGCAGTGGTTGAGAGTCCGCCTGCTGATGCAGGGGACATGGGTTTGTGCCCCGGTCCGGGAAGATTCCACATGCCGCAGAGCGGCTGGGCCCGTGAGCCATGGCCGCTGAGACTGCGCGTCCAGAGCCTGTGCTCCGCAACGGGAGAGGCCACAACAGTGAGAGGCCCGCGTACCGCAAAAAACAAAAACAAAAACAGAAATGAAGGAGCTATAAAGACTTTCCCAGACAAACAAAAGCTGAGAGAATTTATCTCCACTAGACCTGCCTTACAAGAAATGCTAAAGGTTGTTCTTTAAGCTGAAATGAAAATATGCTGACTAGTAACATGAAAATGTGGAAGTATAAAATTCACCAGTAAAGGTAAATACATAGTCAAATTAGAAATATTCTAATACAACCATAATGGTGTGTAAATCACTTCAAACTCTAGCATGGATGCTAAAAGACAAAAGTATTAAAAACAGTTACAGTTTTTTTGGGGCTTCCCTGGTGGCGCAGTGGTTGAGAGTCGGCCTGCCGATGCAGGGGACACGGGTTCGTGCCCTGGTCCGGGAGAATCCCACATGTGGAGCGGCTGGGCCGCTGAGCCTGTGCGTCCAGAGTCTGCGCGTCCGGAGCCTGTGCTCCGCAATGGGAGAGGCCACAACAGTGAGAGGCCCACATAATGCAAAAAAAAAAAAAGTATTAAAAATAGCTACAGTTTTTTAATGAACACAATATAAAAGGATGTAAACTGTGACATCAATATAAAATATGGTGGAGGACAAGTAAATGTGTAGAAAATTTTTCTGCAAATGAAGTTGTTATTAGCTTAAAATAGGCTGTTATAAATATAGGATATTATGAAAACCTCATGGTAATGATAAAGCAAAAACTTGTAGTAGATACACAAATGATTAAGATAAAAGAATGAAAGGATATCACTATTAAAAAAATCACCAAATCGCAAGGAAAAACAGCAGAAGAGGTAGAAAGAAACTACAAAACAATCAAAAAGCAAAAAACAAAATGGTGATAGTAAGTTTGGGCCTATCAGTAATTACTCTAAATATAAAGGAAATTTTCTAATTAAAATACAAAGAGTGGCTGAATAGTTTAAAAAAACCCCAAAACCAAGAGCCAACTATATGCTGCCTACCAGAGACCCACTTAAGCTTTAAGGACACACACAGGCTGAAAGTGAAAGGATGGAAAAATGTGATCCAAGCAAGTGGAAACCGAAAGAGAGCAGGGGTAGTTATATTTATATGAGACAAAGTAGACTACGTCAAAAGCTGTAACAGGAGACAAAGGGTCAGTTCATATAAAAATTATAAGTACATGTGCACCCAAACTGGAATATCTAATTAAACAATTATTAACATATCTGAAAGCAAAAACAGCATTGCAATAATAATTGGGGGATTTATACCTTACTTTCAACAATGGACAAATCATCCAGACAGAAAATCAGTAAGGAAAGAGACTTGATCTACACTTAATTCCCAGGAGACCTAATAGACATACAGAACATTCCAGCCAATAACAGAAGAATACACTTTCTTCTCAAGCATACTCACAGGATTCTCCAGGACAGACGTTACATTCAGTCATAAAACAAGTCTTAACAAACTTAGGAAGACTGAAACCATGTGGAGCTATATTGCAAAGCTATAGTAATCAAAACAGGCACATAGTCCAGTGGATTAGAATAGAGATCTGAGACATAAATCCATGTGCATAAGGTCAACTCATTTTTGACAAGGGAGCTAAAAACCCCCTTGTGTTTTAAAGGACAGTCTCTTCAATAAGTGGTGTTGGGAATACAAGATAGCCACATGCAAAAGAATGAAACTGTACTACACCACTAACCAAAATGAATTTGAAATGGATCAGAGAATTAAATGTAAGAACTGAAACCATAAAATTCACAGAAGAAAACACAAAGAAAGGAGTCTTGACATTGGTCTTGGCAAACATTTCTTGGACAAGACACCAAAAGCACAAGCAACAAAAACAAAAATAAGCAAGCAGGACTAGATCAAACTAAAGAGCTTCTGCACAGCAAAGGAAACCATTAATAAATTAAAGATACAATCTACAGAATGGGAGAAAATATTTGCAAACCATATATCTGACATGGTTAATATTCAGAATATATAAAAAAACTCATACAACTCAATAGCAAAAAATAATAATAATCCAATTAAAAAATGGGAAAAGAACAGACATTTTTCCAAAATAGACATTTGAATGCAAATAAGCATATGAAAAGGTGATTAACATCACTAATCATCAGGGAATTTCTAATCAAAACCACCATGAGATATCACCTCACACCTGTCAGAATGGCTACTACCAAAAGACAAGATAACTAATGTTGGCCAGTATGTGGAGAAAAGGGAACCCTTGTGCACTGTTGGTGGGAACGTAAATTGGTGCAGCCCCTATGGAAAACAGCATGGAGGTTCCTCAAAAAAACTGAAAATAGATCTACCATATGATCTAGCATTTCCACTTCTGGGTGTCTATCTGAAGGAAATTCAGTAAGTATTTCAAATAGATATCTACATACCCATTTCCATTGCAGCATCATTCAAAATAGCCAAGATATGGAAAAAAACCAAAATGCTCTTCAGTGGATGAATGGATAAAGAAAATGTGGTATATATACACAAAGGAATATTATTCAGTCATAAAAAGAAGGAAATCCTGACATTTGCTGCAACATGAATGAACTGAGAGGGTATTATGCTTAGGGAGATAAGTCAGACAGAGAAATACAAATACTGTATGTTATCACTTATATGTGGAATCTAAAACAAAACCAAAATTATTCAATATTTCATAGAAACAGAGAATAGAATACTGTTTACCAGAGTCTAGGCGGAAGGGAAAATCGGGAGATGTCAAAGAGAACAAACTTTCACTTATAATAAGAAGAATAAGTTCTGAGAATCTAATGTACAGCATGGTGACCATAATTAATAATGAAATGTTGTATAATTGAAAGTTTGGGAGTAGATCTGAAGCATTCTCACCAAACACAGACACACAAACACTCAATTAACTATATGAGGTGATGGACGTGTTAATTATTTTGATATTGGTAATCACTCCACAATGAATATATATATCAAACCAACACATTGTAAATTTCAAATACATACAATTATATTTGTCAATTATTCCTCAATAAAGTTAGTTGCAGGGGGAGGATGAAGTGGAAACATTAGATAAAAATATGAGTTCAAATAAAGTACCAGATAAATAATTGTAGAATTGAAATAACTGTGTAATCACTTAGAGAGTTGGAAGAACAGACTGAGGAATTCTGTAAGAGAGCAGCCAAAATAAAAAGAGAGGTAAAATTTATAACATAAAAGCTAAGCAATCTGGAGAATGAAAACAGATTTGGTGGCATCAGGAAAACAGAAGTCCCAGGAAAACAGAACCTAAAAATAGAAATCATTAAATATTAAAGAAGTAATTCAGGTAAATTCCCCAGACCTAAAGAAGTTTTCAAGTTCTCAGATCAAAAGAGCATATAATGTTCCAGACAAGGATGATAGGAGAAAACCAACATCTGGATTTATAATAAACTTAAGATAGTTAAATGCAAAGATAAAATGCTAGAAGCTTAAAAAGAGAATGAGATTATTCAAGAAGGAACAAGAATTAGATCACTGGTAGAATTTCGGCAGCAATTTTGGTTATAGAAGCCAGGAGAGTGACCATTTTTAAGAACAAAGGTTAAGAAAAAAAAAAAAGCAACTTTGATGCTAAAATTTTATACCCAGCCAAAATACCACACAAATGTGAGACCATAATAAAAATACTTTCAGGCAAACGTGGCCTCAGAAAGCTTGCCACACCAAAACCCACATTGGAAACTCTTTTATAGGAAGTATATAAACAGGTAAAGAAATAAATCCAGAATATTTGGCAAGGGATGTGGAAAATAAGGGAAATCAGCTATGTTGGTAATAATAATTATTCTAAAGATATTATAGGGCCATCAGATCAAGTATATACATTATAAATGTAAAATATTTACTTGTATTATCTAGAAATCGATGATACTGTCTCAAACTTTATACACTATCAACAAAAGGAGATAAATGGGTAGATAAAAGAAATATGGGAGCACATTGGAGAGTTTGGCTTGTTAAGGGGAATATATAGATAATAATAAGTTTAAGAAATCAACTGAGATTAAAATATTTTAGTATTATTTGAAAATTAGCCACATCACATAGTAAAATGGAATGTATCACAAATCATCAAAGGAAAAATATTCTATTCAAGGCATAGCACAAAAGGAAGAAAAACAAGAACGTATACAAGAACGTTATGGAAGAATAAGCCTGATGAAAAAACACATGATGTAGTCTGACTCAGGCCATTTTTTAACTGATTGTTTTCATTCCTACTGCAAAAGTGCAGTTGTTTCTCACAAGGAACACAGCCAAAGACTGGTTACTAATCCACTGGGCAGAGAACTCAATTTTTTATTTTTCAAATTAGTTTGTGTGATAGATATGGCCTCACAATTCCTAAAATGCAGAAAAGGAGTTATAACTTAGTATTCTATCGAAATGAATACTTCAAATGACCATCTACTTACTAACAGCTTTATTATTTCGATGACAAATCTGTTTTTTTCTCCATTTAGAACTATGGAAGTTTCAAACATTCACTTATTCCAAGTGGTACTCAATGACTTTCAGTATCTCTACTCACAAACTTTCTATAGCTTTATACTCTAAGTGCTATACAATGTCAAAAAATACAAAGGAATATTTTTTCAGAGAAGTGCTTTTAAAATCTGGAGAGGGAGGAGCTTCAAGATGGCAGAAGAGTAAGACGTGGAGATCACCTTCCTCCCCACAAATAACATCAGAAATACATCTACACGTGAAACAGCTCCTACAGAACACCTACTGAATGCTGGCATAAGACCTCAGACCTCCCAAAAGGCAAGAAACTCCCCACCTGGGTAGGGCAAAAGAAAAAAGAATAAACAGAGACAAAAGAATAGGGATGGGACCTGCACCAGTGTGAGGGAGCTGTGAAGGAGGAAAGGTTCCCACACACTAGAAGCCCCTTCGCGGGCGGAGACTGCGGGTGGCGGAGGGGGAAGCTTCGGAGCCGCGGAGGAGAGCACAGCAACAGAGGTGCGGAGGGCAAAGCGGAGAGGTTCCCGCACGGAAGATCGGTGCCGACCAGCACTCACCAGCCCGAGAGGCTTATCTGCACACCCGCCGGCGCGGGCAGGGGCTGGGAGCTGAGGCTCGGGCTTCAGTCGGAGCGCAGGGAGAGGACTGGGGTTGGCGGCGTGAACACAGCCTGCAGGGGGCTAGTGCACCATGGCTAGCCGGGAGGCAGTCCGGGAAAAGGTATGCAGCTGCCAAAGAGACACGAGACTTTTTCTTGCCTCTTTGTTTCCTGCTGCGCGAGGAGAGGGGATTAAGAGCGCCGCTTACAGGAGCTCCAGAGACCGGCACGAGCTGCGGCTATCAGCGTGGACCCCAGAGACGGGCAGGAGACGCTAAGGCTGCCGTTGCCGCCACCAAGAAGCCTGTGTGCAAGCACAGGTCACTCTCCACACCTCCCCTCCCGGGAGCCTGTGCAGACCGCCACTGCCAGGGTCCCGGGATCCAGGGACAACTTCCCCGGGAGAACGCACGGCGCGCCTCAGGCTGGTGCAACGTCACGCTGGCCTCTGCTGCCGCAAGCTCGCCCCGCGAGCTCTCCCTCCCCCTGGCCTGAGTGAGCCAGAGCCCCCGAAGCAGCTGCTCCTTTAACCCTGTCCTGCCTGAGCACGAACAGACGCCCTCTGGCGACCTACACGCAGAGGCGGGGCCAAATCTAAAGCTGAACCACGGGAGCTGTGTGAACAAAGAAGAGAAAGGGAAATCTCTCCCAGCAGCCTCAGGAGCGTCCAATTAAATCTCCACAATCAAAGTGATGTACCCTGCCTGCATCTGTGGAATACCTGACTAGACATCGAATCATCCCAAATTGAGGAGGTGCACTTTGGGAGCAACAATACATATATTTTTTCCCCTTTTTCTCTTTTTGTGAGTGTATATGTGTATGCTTCTGAGTGTGATTTTCTCCGTACAGCTTTGCTTTTACCATTTGTCCTAGGGTTCTGTCTGTCTGTATTTTTGCTGTTTTTCTTTTTTACTTAAAAACATTTTTTTCCTAATAAATATTTTTTATTTTAATAACTTTATTTTATTTTACTTTATTTTATCTTCTTGTTTCTTTCTTTCTTTTTTTCTCCCTTTTATTCTGAGCCGTGTGGAGGACAGGCTCTTGGTGCTCCAGCCAGGTGTCAGGGCTGTGCCTCTGAGGTGGGAGAGCCAAGTTCAGAACACTGCTCCACGAGAGACCTCCCAGCTCCACATAATATCAAACGGCGAAATCCCAGAGATCTCCATCTCAACACCAACACCCAGCTCCACTCAACTACCAGCAAGCTACAGTGCAGGACACCCTATGCCAAACAACTAGTAAGACAGGAACACAACCCCATCCATTAGCACAGAGGCTGCCTAAATTCATTTTAAGGCCACAGACACCCCAAAACACACCAGCAGACGCGGACCTGTGCACAAGAAAGACAAGATCCAACCTCATCAACCAGAACACAGGCACTAGTCCCCTCCACCAAGAAGCCTACACAACCCACTGAACCAACTTTAGCCACTGGGGACAGACACCAAAAACAACGGGAGCTACAAACCTGCAGCCTGCAAAAAGGAGACCCCAAACACAGTAAGATAAGCAAAATGGGAAGACAGAAAAACACAGAGCAGATGAAGGAGCAAGATAAAAACCCACCAGACCTAACAAATGAAGAGGAAATAGGCAGTCTACCTGAAAAAGAATTCAGAATAATGATAGTAAAGATGATCCAAAATCTTGGAAATAGAATGGAGAAAACAGAAGAAACGTTTAACAAGAACCTAGAAGAACTAAAGAGCAAACAAACAGAGATGAACAACACAATAAATGAAATTAAAAATTCTCTAGACGAAATCAATAGCAGAATAACGGAGGCAGAAGAACGGATAACTGACCTGACCGATGAAAGGGTGGAAATAACTACTGCAGAGCAGAATAAAGAAAAAAAAAATGAAATGAATTGAGGACAGTCTCAGAGACCTCTGGGACAATATTAAACGCACCAACATTCGAATTATAGGGGTTCCAGAAGAAGAAGAGAAGAAGAAAGGGACTGAGCAAATATTTGAAGAGATTATAGTTGAAAACTTCCCTAATATGGGAAAGGAAATAGTTAATCAAGCCCAGGAAGCACAGAGAGTCCCAAACAGGATAAATCCAAGGAGAAACACGCCCGGACACATATTAAACAAATTATAGAAAATTAAAGACAAAGAACAAATATTAAAAGCAGCAAGGGAAAAACAATAAGTAACACATAAGGGAATCCCCATAAGGCTAACAGCTGATCTTTCAGCAGAAACTCTGCAAGCCAGAAGGGAGTGGCAGGACATATCTAAAGTGATGAAAGACAAAAACCTACAACCAAGATTACTCTACCCAGCAAGGATCTCATTCAGATTTGACGGAGAAATTAAAAGCTTTACAGACAAGCAAAAGCTAAGAGAATTCAGCACCACCAAACCAGCTTTACAACAAATGCTAAAGGAATTTCTCTAGGCAGGAAACACAAGAGAAGGAAAAGACCTAAAATAACAAACCCAAAACAATTAAGAAAATGGTAATAGGAGCATACATATCGATAACTGCCTTAAATGTAAATGGATTAAAGGCTCCAACCAAAAGACATAGACTGGCTGAAAGGATACAAAAACAAGACCCGTATATATGCTGTCTACAAGAGACCCACTTCAGACCTAGGAACACATACAGAGTGAAAGTGAGGGGATGGAAAAAGATATTCCATGCAAATGGAAATCAAAAGAAAGCTGGAGTAGCAATTCTCATATCAGACAAAATACACTTTAAAATAAAGACTATTACAAGAGACAAAGAAGGATACTACATAATGATCAAGGGATCAATCCAAGAAGAAGATATAACAATTGTAAATATTTATGCACCCAATACAGGAGCACCTCAATACATAAGGCAAAGACTAACAGCCAAAAAAGGGGAAATCGACAGTAACACAATCATAGTAGGGGGCTTTAACGCCCCACTTTCACCAATGGACAGATCATCCAAAATGAACATAAATAAGGAAACACAAGCTTTAAATGATACATTAAACAAGATGGACTTAATTGATATTTTTTAGGACATTCGATCCAAAAAGAACAGAATACAAGTTCTTCTCAAGTGCTCATGGAACATTCTCCAGGTTAGATCATATCTTGGGTCACAAATCAAGCCTTGGTAAATTTAAGAAAATTGAAACTGTATCAAGTATCTTTTCCAACCACAACTCTATGAGACTAGGTATCAATTACAGGAAAAATCTGTAAGAAATACAAACACATGGGGGCTAAGCAACACATTACTTAATAACCAAGAGATCACTGAAGAAATCAAAGAGGAAGTCAAAAAATACCTAGAAACAAATGACAATGAAAACATGATGACCCAAAACCTATGGGATGCAGCAAAAGCAGTTCTAAGAGGGAAGTTTATAGCTATACAAGCCTACCTTAAGAAACAAGAAACATCTCAAATAAACAACCTAACCTTACACCTAAAACAATAAGAGAAAGAAGAACAAAAACATCCCAAAGTTAGCAGAAGGAAAGAAATTATAAAGATCAGATCAGAAATAAAAGAAAAAGAAATGAAGGAAACAATAGCAAAGATCAATAAAACTAAAAGCTGGTTCTTTGTGAAGATAAACAAAATTGCTAAAACATTAGCCACACTCATCAAGAAAAAGAGAGAGAGGACTGAAATCAATAAAATTAGAAATGTAAAAGGAGAAGTTACAGCAGACACTGCAGAAATACAAAGCATCCTAAGAGACTACTACAAGCAACTCTATGCCAATAAAATGGACCACCTGGAAGAAAGGGACAAATTCTTAGAAAGGTATAACCTTCTAAGACTGAACCAGGAAGAAACAGAAAATATGAACAGACCAATCACAAACACTGAAATTGAAACTGTGATTAAAATCTTCCAGCACAGTCCAGAACCAGATGGCTTCACAGGTGAATTCTATCAAACATTTAGAGGAGAGCTAACACCTATCCTTCTCAAATTCTTCCAAAATATAGCAGAGGGAGGAACACTCCCAAACTTTTTCTACGAGGCCACCATCACTCTGATACCAAAATCAGACAAAGATGTCACAAAGAAAGAAAACTACAGGCCAATATCACTGATGAACACAGATGCAAAAATCCTCAACAAAATACTAGCAAACAGAATCCAACAGCACATTAAAAGGATCATACACCATGATCAAGTGGGGTTTATTCCAGGAATGCGATTCTTCAACATATGGAAATCAATCAACGTGATACACCATATTAACAAATTGAAGGAGAAAATCCATATGATCATCTCAACAGATGCAGAGAAAGCTTTCGACAAAATTCAACACCCAGGGCTTCCCTGGTGGCGCAGTGGTTGAGAGTCCGCCTGCCGATGCAGGGGACACAGGTTCATGCCCCGGTCCAGAAAGATCCCACATGCCGCAGAGCAGCTGGGCCTGTGAGCCATGGCCGCTGGGCCTGCGCATCTGGAGCCCACAACGGGAGAGGCCACAGCAGTGAGAGGCCCGCATACCGCAAAAAAAAAAAAAAAAAAAAAAACTACAATGAGATGTCATCTCACACTGGTCATATTGGCCATGATCAAAAAATCTACAAACAGTAAATGCTGGAGAGGGTGTGGAGAAAAGGGAACCCTCTTGTACTGTTGGTGGGAATGTAAATTGATACAGCCACTATGGAGAACAGTATGGATGTTCATTAAAAAACTAAAAATAGAACTACCATACGACCCAGCAATCCCACTACTGTGCATATACCCTGAGAAAACCATAACTCAAAAAGAGTCATGGGCTTCCCAGGTGGCACAGTGGTTGAGAGTCCGCCTGCCGATGCAGGGGACACGGGTTTGTGCCCCGGTCCGGGAAGATGCCACATGCCGCGGAGCGGCTGGGCCCGTCAGCCATGGCCGCTGAGCCTGCGCGTCCGGAGCCTGTGCTCCACAATGGGAGGGGCCACAACAGTGAGAGGCCCGCGTACCGCAAAAAAAAAAAAAAAGAGTCATGTACCAAAATGTTCATTGCAGCTCTATTTACAATAGCCAGGACATGGAAGCAACCTAAGTGTCCATCAACAGATGAATGGATAAAGAAGATGTGGCACATATATACAATGGAGTATTACTCAGCCATCAAAAGGAACGAAACTGAGTTATTTGTAGTGAGGTGGATGGACCTAGAGACTGTCATACAGAGTGAAGTAAGTCAGAAAGAGAAAAACAAATATTGTATGCTTACACATATATATGGAATCCAAAAAAAAAAAAGAAAGAAAGAAAGAAAGAAAATGGTCAGAAGAACCTAGGGGCAAGACAGGAATAAAGATGCAGACCTACTAAAGCATGGACTTGAGGATACTGGGAGGGGGAAGGGTAAGCTGGGACAAAGTGAAAGAGTGGCATGGACATATATACACTACCAAACGTAAAATAGATAGCTAGTGGGAAGCAGCCGCATAGCACAGGGAGACCAGCTCAGTGCTTTGTGACCACCTAGAGGGGTGGGATAGGGAGGGTGGGAGGGAGGAGATGCAAGAGGGAAGAGATATGGGGACATATGTATATGTATAACTGAGTCACTTTGTTATAAAGCAGAAACTAACAAACCATTGTAAAGCAATTATACTCCAATAAAGATGTTAAATTTTTTAAAATTAATTAATTAAATAAAATAAAATCTGGAGGAAAAAATGTATATTAGCAAAGCAGATGGCATAATGGAAAGAACACCAGAATCTGCACCAGACTTTGATTTGAGCCCCAGGACTTACAAGACACCATAAAGATGGGCTGTGTAAATGGATGTTTAGAAAAGTTGTACTTTATAAAATCTATAGTGTTAGAGAAAGAATTTAGGTGTTAAACAGCATTAATTTACGAGATAATCTCAGACAGTGAAAGTCCATCAATATTTTAGATGTCCCTTTTTGGGGTAGCCCTTGGTGCTCAGAATTTGAAGAAAATGTGGAGACAAAGCAGATATGGTCTCAGCCATCGTGGGGCGTGTGACCTTGTGAGTGGGGCAGATACTCAACAGGTGTCCAACAGCCACGTGTGAAATCCCAAAGTTGGTACATGTGATGACGGAAAGATTTCTGATGCCATCAATGCTTCTAAGAGGGAGATCTGACCAAGTCTCACATTTGCTCCTTTTTCTATGATTTTAAGACCTTAAAAGGTCTAGCAATTTAAAAGAGAAATCAATCCTTCTCTCTCTCTCACCCCACATTTATACTTTTTTCTCTCTCAACTCCTAATCTAAAAGGCAATATACCATTATGCAATTTATTCTATTTTAAAGAGGTCCTTGCTTAAACTCTCACGATAGTGGTGTATGGCTTTGCTTCATGTTTTATGAACTACAGTTTAATATTAATTTGCTTAAATGTACTACATCTTGCTCCTGCACCGCCCATTCTGACATAGATATTTCTCCATTTGAATGAAGGTGCTTTCTCCAAAACATGAAATAGGTTTTACCAAACCTAATCATACTTGTCAGAAAACTGTATTGTCGTTCCAAAAACTGTTAGAACAAATTAAGTCATAGAGAATGTGATATTTCATTTGGGAAATCAGGTTTTACGAGGTGTTTCATTCTGTGTACCTTAACATAATTCAGAAAAAAGAGAAATAAAAATATTTACACTCTTTAGAAAACGTATGCACACCATAAAGAATGACAGTTTTGTGAAAAGCTGTCTCTCGCTAAATGATATCTGCCTCCAAACTTGAAACCAAACAAATGAACACTCTGTTAAAGATTGATGTGAAATTTATAATCCTTGACTGCTATATAAACATCTTAGCAATGTGATTCCTTTAGAAGCTATGCTTAATCTCTCTACCAAGTAAGTTTATGAGAAAATATAGTTAAATGTCTGACCACCTTTCAGTCACAGATTCTCCAATCACTTTCATCACTAGACAGAAAATAAAGATAGTGAGAGATGGAAAACAGTCTACTCAGCTTAATGATTAAATCATCTTCAACATCAGAATTCCAAATCATGCATTAAGGCCGGACAGCACCAGCATAGATACCTGACTTAAAAAACAGATGCAAGCTTTTAAGGGTATAATCAATTACACATTCATAAAAACTCTAAGGTAATATTATTCTTACGAGAAAACACAGCCAAAATCAGCATTAGAAACATACTTTCAAATGTTCTACTTTTGTACTGGTACCTATTAGTTTAAGCGAGAATAGCTAAGGAGGCAGCAGAATAGAATGGGGAGAACATAGATATGGGAACCAGAAAAACTGGAGTGGAATTCTGCTTCTCCTACTTACTAACTATGCTGAATGTACGAAGCCACTACCAACACTCTCTAAGCCTCAGGGGGGAAAATGAGAAAAATAATGTTTATCTTTCCGGATTATGGTAAGGATTTTAAAAGGTAAAATATTTAAAGTGCCTGCAACAGTGCCTGGTACATAGGAAAAGGCAAATAAAAGATGGGTTTTCATTGCTCAACAATTTCTCTGAAGAACTCGATCAAAATTTGACTGAGTAGTTCAATCATTTCAGGAAACCAATATCTGAAATTGATACTGGTGATATCTTCACGTTATCAGTCATGACTGAAGTAGGAATTCTTTTCAAGATATGGAATATTGTGTTATTTTACCTAACATTTTATTATGAAAAAATTCAAACATTCTGAAAAGGTGAAAGAATTTTGCAGTGAGCACTCATATAACCACCACCTATATTTGAGTATTTACATTTATTATGCTTTGTCATATATCTATCATTGCTCTGCCATTAAGGCAGCTTATGTTCCATGCATTTCAAAGTAAGTTGCAAGTAAGTTGTAAATATCAGTATTCTTGTCCCTGAATAACTCAGCATGCATATTACCATACAGACATGATTTTTCTTAGTTTTCTTCTTTTGATATAAAACTTAGATGCAATTAAATGCACAAATCTTGAGTGCACACTGACAGTTTCAGACAAATGAACACATCTGTGCGTCCCAAACCCTACAAAACATGGACCATAACCGCCTCTCTGGAAAGTATAACATTGCTCTTGAATACCAGACACGTTCATCTTGTGGATCCAAGTCAAAGATTTAGGCACTGATTACAATTCACATTAAGAATATATGGAAAATAAATGAACTAAATGGCTCTGGCATTCATACCATGATACCCGGAGATGAGAGGAAATTGGACTTTATTACAAAGAGGAAGGTAAGTGCAAAGATGAAAGTGGATGAGATACTCATCCGAGAACGAGATGCACAGTGACCAAATATTGGAGCAATGCGTAAATTTAAGCCCAGAAATCAGAATTCAAAGAACATGAAATCATTGTATATGTTTGTGGACCAAATAACAAAATGCATTCATATTCACGTGCATGTACTCAGTGCCCATACGTTTGATTTAAAGAGTGAACAGCTGATTTTATTAAGGAACAAATGCAGGGAACATCCAACAAGCAAAACTAATACCAAGATGAGAGATCAATTACATAACTTTTATGGTAAATAACATACTTAACATTTTAAAAATGGGAACATGAGGGACTATTTGGTGATGCTGACTGAAAAACAAACAATAGAGATCTGAGAAACATTTTGTTTGGCTCATTCCTCTATTTCCAGCCAGTCTTCAAGAGGCATGTAGCCACAACCAGACAGCTTTCTAAAAATTGCTTCTTTTCCAAATTATTATGTCAACTTCCTTTTTTCCCGTGTTTTATACCTATGACTGTGTCATCCTGAAATAGGTTGCAATGTTTAAAGTTAGGAGATTCAAAGACTTGAGAGTTTGAGGTAAACAGGCTACACAGAACATTGAAATAAAGGGTGAGCAGAATATAACCACGGTTGTGCAGACACAATGTAGCTACAAATGCTCCCCTTGGAATCCCTACCAGGGGAGGCTGATGTCCTCAAGCCAGGGACCTGGTTTCAAGGTCACTCATAGATAACTCAGGTCACCGCTTGTACACGTGAGCTTATCAGAAGGGTGTCACCCTGCAGTCACCACGCACAGCTCTCCACAAACACAGCAAGACAACAGCAGCTTTTAACAGCACGACTAACAGCCCAAAGTGGTCATTACAATAAGAAACCTAAGATGATCTTTGTGTATGTGGTATCCTAGCCTCGTCACTCATTAAGAAGCCTCAGTAGAATCATATTAATTAAATCCTGAATGATCTTCCTTCGTTAATTTAACACACCCTACAGACACTTGCCAACACGTTTAGGTACCTACATGCACAATCCTTGATTCTGTGCTTTAGATCATCTATTTTCAGTTCATTCCCTGGTTTTGAGAAATCTCATCCCTAGCTACTTCATTTCTGTTCCTTCATGAAACCTCTGAGGTGAGCAGATGCACCGATCTCCTTGGCTGGTGCCCGGGTTCCTGAGAGTTTGGCATGACCCCACCGGGGCCCTGCACATCCGGCCTCCTATTGTCCCAAGAAGACCACTCCCTTTCGCATTCAGAATACGCTGCTCCATCCATTCCCCGAGATCTTCCAAACCAAGGACAACAGCACCGTTTCCAGCTACCCAGCAAGTGAAAGAAAAAGGACCTTCTCTGACCCCCACCCCCAAAGGATCCATTTTCCCAGAAAATACTAACATGTGCAGGGCCTCAGTGGTGGGCAGAGGGGCGATGCTGCAGCTGTGATGCCAGCCCTGTGACCGCCCTGCTCCTGGGCTCACTCCGTTTCCGTGGTTTTCTGCTAACTTGGATGCCTGTCCTCAGAAAACTGTGGCTTGAGCATTTTGAAGAACTGTTTTGTAACTGATTGACTCTTGTTATACATACAGCAGAAACTAATACAACATTGTAAAGCAATTATGCTCCAATAAAGATGTTAAAAAATATATAACGAGAAAGTAAAGAAGTTATTTTAAGTTAAAAATCAATATGAGTGGTATATTATTAAAGATTATATTGAAATACATTGTAATATGTTCTGTAATAGTATTTACAATACATATAGGGACCAGATTAACTTTTCTCTATCTAGCAAATGAACATATGCTATTTAATTTACTCTCAGTAAATAATATCAAACAAACATACAAACAAAAAAATCCTGCAGGCCTGAGACACTGTAAATTGTGAAACCTCTCCCTTTATGTCATGGCCAATATAGTAAATTTTCCAAATATCCCACTTTAAACAGTTTTGCTGGAAAGCTTTAAAATGACTTATTGATTAGAATTCTGTTAAAATAAATCATTTTGGTTTTGATACACATTTTATCAACTTCGTTGAGTTACAGTTCATTCGTTCATATGTTTAAATGTTAATTAATTTTAAATGTTTAATATTCATAATTTAAATAGTATATTCTTATTTCTGTCTGCGTGTGGTGTGCATGTGTACACACGTGTGCTTGGCTGAAGTGTCAAAGAATTTTGTATGTTTTTGCAAAGCCGACAAACTTTGAATCCGGGGTTTATCACACCCAGTGTAGAAACGCCCTCTGCCGGCTCTGCACTGGTGACGTGAGCCCGAGCGGGTCTGCGGTACCTGTGGGCAGGGCTGGGGCGGGGTGGGGGTGGGGGAGCGCGGGAGGCCCGCCTATTCCGCCCAGGTTACACCTACAGCACAACACCTGGTCCAACACAAAAACAGAACCAGGTTCTGAGCCTCGCTCCTCAGCCACCTTGGCTTTTCTCACAGGTACTTTGCAAAAAAATGCCTTGCTACCTTCTTTATTTCTTCCAGCATCACGTCCCTCTTCTCAGTATAACAAATTATCATTTCATCCTTTCTCTCTAGAAACCTCTCACCCACCCAACAGCTTTATATACAATTCCAACCCATTCCTTTTAAAAACTGTTATTTTTCTATCATAAAGATAATATCAAAGCATAATAGAAAGTACAGAATATTAGAAACAAAACTATCTAGAGGTCTCTAATTCGTATTTCAAATTCTTAATATTTTGGTGTAATAATTTTACATATTTTTGCATTTATACTGTATAAAGAAATCTGTGTTACTACTTTCTTTCTTTCTTTTTTTCTTTTCTTTTTTTTTTTTGACTGCACGGCTAATGGGACCTTAGCTTTCTGCCCAGGGACTAAACCCAGGGCCAGGGCAGTGAAAGCTCTGAGTCCTAACCACTGGACTGCCAGGGAACTCCCCTGTGTTACTACTTTTTAAATAGTCATTTTTTTCTGATTATAAAGGTAACAGTGGATCATCATAAACATTTTGGAAAAGTTTAATACATTAATTTATTTTTTTATTAACTAAACTCCATGCTTTCTTTACTTTTCCTTAGTTTTTACCTAATGTCCTTTTTGTGTTCCAGGATCCCATACCATAGTACTTTTTTTAACATCTTTATTGGAGTATAATTGCTTTACAATGGTGTGTTAGTTTTTGCTGTATAAAAAAGTGAATCAGTTATACATATACACATATCCCCATATCCCCTCCCTCTTGCATCACCCTCCCACCCTTCCAGCTGGTCTCAAAGCACAGAGCTGATCTCCCCGTGCTATGCGGCTGTTTCCCATGAGCTATCTATTTTACATTTGGTAGTGTATATATAAGTTCATGCCACTCTCCCACTTCATCCCAGCTTACCCTTCCCCCTCCCCACGTCCTCAAGTCCATTCTCTACGTCTGCATCTTTTTTTTTTTTTTTGCAGTACGTGGGCCTCTCACTGTTGTGGCCTCTCCCGTTGCGGAGCATGGGCTCCGGACGCGCAGGCTCAGCGGCCATGGCTCACGGGCCCAGCCACTCCGCGGCATGTGGGATCTTCCCAGACCGGGGCACGAACCCACATCCCCTGCATCGGCAGGCAGACTCTCAACCACTGCGCCACCAGGGAAGCCCTATGTCTGCATCTTTATTCCTGTCCTGCCCCTAGGTTCTTCAGAACCATTTTGTTTGTTTGCTTCTTAGATTCCATATATATGTGTTAGCATACGGTATTTGTTCTTCTCTTTCTGACTTACTTCACTGTGTATGACAGACTCTAGGTCCATCCACCTCACTACAAATGACTCAATTTCATTTCTTTTCATGGCTGAGTAATATTCCATTGTATATGTGTGCCACATCTTCTTTATCCATTCATCTGTCGATGGACACTTGGGTTGCTTCCATGTCCTAGCTATTGTAAATAGAGCTGCAATGAACACTGTGGTACATGACTCTTTTTGAATTATGGTTTTCTCAGGGTACATGCCCAGTAGTGGGATTGCTGGGTCGTATGGTAGTTCTATTTTTAGATTTTTAAGGAACCTCCATACTGTTCTCCATAGTGGCTGTATCAATCCACATTCCCACCAACAGTGCAAGAGGGTTCCCTTTTCTCCACACCCTCTCCAGCATTTATTGTTTGTAGATTTTTTGATGATAGCCATTCTGACCGGTGTGAGGTGATACCTCATTGTAGTTTTGATTTGCATTTCTCTAATGAGTAGTGATGTTGAGCATCATTTCATAATACATTTATCTTTAATGAAAACAGCCAGAATCCCCTTAACACAACTATGTTAACATTTTTCTACATGCCTTTCTGTAGTTTCCACACATATTTTTATACTGTTGATATATTCTATATGAGTCTTTTAAAGCACAAGTGATCAAAGATCAAAGCATCTGTAGACCCATCTGTAAACATCCAAAGGTACAACTCACTCCGATGCTGCTTATTCTTTATCCCACTCTCTCTACATATGTGCAGTTTTAAAAAATGGGTTGGTGAATGACCGACAGTCATGCAGTAAACTGGAGGAGGGTGTGGAAAAGCTACGTAGAGCTTAGTTACTACATTTGATTACTAAATTCAGCTCTCAACTTCCTTTACTAAATCAATGCAATGTAATGGATGACATCTTTCTCAATATCTAATAAAGGAAAACTTCTAACCTTTGGGAAATATTCTTGATATTAATAACTTTCTGATATTAAACCCTAAAAATATTTTTTCATTTGGAGAAATATTTTACATTAAAATACTTTTAAGATATCAGTATCTCTATAGCAAATTTCTAAGAAATGTGGGAAAGCACTCCACAAGTTTGATTTTCAGAATATCCACATCCCAGGGCCTCTGTGATGAGCCACTAACAGAGCTAGTGATGGAAGGTGTGAATGCCTCACAGGCCCTCCTTCTCAGCAAGGGGGATGTGGCTCCTCGAGTTGTGGGCCTCCACCTGCCAGCAACAGGACCGGCACCCAGCCTTGCCACGGTCCCAGACCCTAAGAAGACCAGCGTGTGACTTCCAGGAGACAACTACAACAGACCTTTCCACTCTGAGAGTATCCCACTGGCCTTCACAGGATTGACACTTCTAGGGGCCTGGGCCTGCCTTCCCTCCTGTATTGTTACTGCTACCATCACCACCCAGGGCTTCTCCCAGGGGGGCTGATGTATCACAGGGATTTCACTAGGGGCTGCTTCAAGGCAATATTATGGAATCCACTGATCTTTCTAGTTAGTGCATCACCTTCATGCAGCCAAAGAGACCACAGGAATGCATTATTAAAGACTCACCTAGGGATTTCCCTGGTGGCACAGTGGTTAAGAATCCACCTGCCAATGCAGGGGGCATGGGTTCGAGCCCTCGTCCGGGAAGATCCCACATGGCAGAGAGCAACTAAGCCCGTATGCCACACCTACTGAGCCTGTGCTCTAGAGCCCGTGCGCCACAACTGCTGAGCCTGCGTGCCACAACTACTGAAGCCTGCGTGCCTAGAGCCCGTGCCCCGCAGCACGAGAAGCCACCACAGTGAGAAGCCCGCGCGCCACAACAAAGAGTATCCCCCGCTCACCGCAACTAGAGAAAGCCCGCGCAGCAATGAAGACATAACGCAGCCAAAAATACATACATACATACATACATAAAAGACTTGACTTAAAAAAAAAAGACTCTTCTAAGGAGTTAGCATTGCTGGGTTGGTAGAGACTAGCCTCAAGGATGGAACATCTGCATTCAGCCCGTGAGAAATATCCTGAATCCAAGCCAGAAATCAGACAGAACTGCTTCCCCGAGGAAGGGTGCAGGAGCATGGAGTTTCGAGCATCCTGCAACCCATCTGTAGACTGAGACTAGGAGAGTTCATACATAACCTTTTCACATCCTACAAATAAGAATAATAGCCAGGAACTAAAGACATCCGCAAAGAAGAGCTTCTCGAAAAAAGAAACGTAAGCCAAACAAAAACCTACAGTAACAGTTCACAGACCACAACTTTGAGTAAAGACAACATTCAAAGGTCTGAAACTATAAGACAATCAAACCGCAATGTATTTTTTTCATATTACCAAAGTGTTCTTTTGAAAAAAGAGGATCCGAGAAATGTGTAGGAATAAATCTAATAAAACCTATGTAAGGCATCTACACAGATAAAAACGTTATACCTCATTTGAAGAAACTGAAGAAGGTCTTAAGACGTGATGATATGTGTATCGATAGTAAGACTCAGTGTTGTAAAAATATCAGTTCTCTCCAGTTTACCTACAGATTCAGTGTAATTACAGTCAAAACACAGCAAGCATGTGTGTGTATATGTGTGTATGTGTGTGTGTTATGTGTGTGTTGTGTGTGTAGCTATGTATGTATGTGCGTGTGTGTGTATGTACGTGTAAACAGACAAGTTACAGTAACTTGACAGTAAGACGGAGGGTTCAACACCCACACAAAAATAACAAAAAAAAACAATAAACAAATAACTACAAACCAATGAAAATAGGTCTGAGAAAGCCCTGGGCTACAACAGAGCAGCGGCAGAAAATCTGCACAGCTTAAAAACTGAAGACAGCCAGGTAATTAGTGTAGGAAGCATGTTACCTGTGTCACCCTGCCCCCCAGTGCAGAGCAGCTGGGCCCCCAGAGCTGTCCCCTGGGAGAAGGACAGCAGGAGGCCCCAACACCGTTCACTGCGTGGACACTTGCAGCCTTTGCTCCTGAGGACGCCCCAGTCCACACCAGCGCTGACCTCCGCATGCAGAGCTGCCTGGAGGCCCTGCCACCATCTCCTCCCAGCACTGGAAAGGTCACTGCAGGGACACCTGTCGCCAGGAGCCTGGTCGCTACTGTGCCCACTCCCTGGGACTGGGGCACCACAGCGCCTTGCCATCCAAGGGACCAGAGTTGTCTGCTCTGCACTCCACCCCAGAGCCTGAAGTTGGGGCTCTGGCCCTCCCTAACCAGGCTCATGATGTTGTGCCCTCCCTAAACCTGGTCCTAAGTCCCGGCTTTGACTCACCATCATGGGCTGTGCTGCTGCAGACATGCGCCCCACCCAGAGTCCGAAGTCCCAGCTTTGACCTGTCATCACAGGGGTGAGCTGCTGCTGGTCTGTGGCTGCACCCTGGGGCCAGAGTTGCGACTCTGAACCACCATCCCCAGAATGTGCTGCGACTGCATCCTGCTTCCTGGGCCCAAGCTACGGCCGTGCCTGCATCACAGGGTTTGTGCTACAGCTGCTGCCCCAACCCTCCAGGGCCTGAGTCACTTAGGTGAGGCCCAAAGATCCTGACCCCGGTTTCCTAGGAGACCCGCACCCGCACACCTGCACCAGGACAGCAAGTGCACCTAGCCCTAGGACCCAGGTGCTGTGCTAGTTCTATGTGCGCCTGATCCTATGACCCTGACTCTGCTGCCACTCTGGATGAAAACAACAAATTAGATAACTTTAAAAATATGGATACGTTTCCAGAAACATATAACTTACTAAGAATGAAATATGAAGAAATAGAAACTATGAACAAACCAATAAGGAACACAGATTGAGTCAAAAATCTCTCAAAAAAAAAAAAAAACCCGGGCCCACGTGATTTCACTAGTGAAATCTACCAAACATTTGAAGAATTAATAGCAGTGCTTCTCAAACTCTTTGAAAAATTGAAGAGGAAGGAACACTTCCAAACTCATTTTATGAGACCAGCATTACCCTAACACTGAAGCCACACAAACACTAAAAGCAAAGAAAATTACAGACCAATATCCCTGATGAACACAGGTGCAAAATTCTCAACCAAATACTAGCAAATTGAATTCAAGAGCACACTAAAAGTACTGTACGCCATGATCAAGTGGAAATTATCCCTGCCAGCAAGGATGGTCAACATATGCAAATCAATAAATCAGATACTGCTTGTTAACAGAACGAAGGATAAAAATCACATGATCATGTCAAAATATGCAGAAAAAGCACTTGACAAAATTCATCCTCACATAATAAAATTATCTACTAATTAGGTGTAAAAGAAATATATCTCACAAAATAAAGGCCATGTATGTCAAGACAACAGCTAACACCATACTCGAGTAGAAAGTTAAAAAGCCTTTTCTCTAAAAGTAAACCAAAAAAATCCTATTTAAAGTCAGGTCAAAAAAGTACCAAGGAACAAATATAATGAAGGAGGTGAACGACCTACACAGTGAGAACTATAAAACACTGATAAAGGAAACTGAAGATGATTTAAAGAAATTGGATGATACCCTATGCTCTTGGATTCAAAGAATAAATATTGTTAAAATGGCCACACTGCCCAAAGCAATCTACAGATGTAATGAGACCCCTATCAAAATACCCATGAGATTTTTCACAGAACTAGAACAAATAATCCTAAAATTTATTTGGAACCACAAAAGGGCCAGAATTGCCAAAGCAATCCTGAAAAAAAAAGAACAAATCTGGAGGCATATCTCTCCTAGATTTCAAACAATACCATAAAGCTGCAGTAATCAAAACAGTGTGGTACTGGCACAAAAACACATATAGATCAAGAGAACAGAAGAGAGAGCCAAGAAATAAACCCCCCATACCTATGATCAATTAATCTTCAACAAAGGAGGCAAGAATATACAATGGGGAAAACAGTCTCTTCAGCAAATGGTGCTGGGAAAGCTGGACAGCTGCATGAAAATCAATGAAGCTAGAACACTCCCTCATACCATGCACAAAAATAAACTCAAAATGGCTTAATGATGTAAATATAAGACAGGATACCATAAAACCCCTAGAAGAGAACATAGGCAAAACATTCGCTGACGTAAATCATAGCAATATTTTCTTAGACCAGTCTCCCAAGGCAAAGAAATAAAAGCAAAAACAACAACAACAAAATATCAAACTTATAAGCTTTTGCACAGCAAAGGAAACCATAAACAAAACGAAATGACAACCTATGGACTGGGAGAAAATATTTGCAAATAAGGCAACTGACATGGGCTTAATTTCCAAAAGATACAAACAGCTCATACAGCTCAATATCAAAACAAACAAACAAATAAACAACCCAATCAAAAAATGGGCAGGAGGCTTAAATAGACATTTTTCCAAAGAAGATGTGCAAACGACCGATAGGCACATGAAAAGATGCTCAACATCGCAAAATATCAGAGAAACGTAAATCAAAACTACAATGAGGTATAACCTCACACTAGTCAGAATGGCCATCATTAAAAAGACTAAAGATAATAAATGCTGGAGAAAAGGGAACCCTCCTACACTTTTGGTGGGAATGTAAACTGGTGCAACCACTATGGAGAACAGTATGGAGGTTCCTTGAAAAACTAAAAATACAGCTACCATATGATCCTGCAATCCCACTCCTGCACATATATCTGGAGGACACTCTAATTTAAAAAGATACACGCACCCCAATGTCCATGGCAGCACTGTTTACAATCACCAAGACATGGAAGCAACTTAAATGTCCATCAACAGATGAATGGATGATGAAGATGTGGTGTATACATACAATGGAATATTACTCAGCCATAAAAAGAATGAAATAATGCCATTGGCAGCAACATGGATGGACCTAGAGCTCGTCATACTGAGTGAACTAAGTCAGACAAAGAAAAATACCATATGATATCATTTATACGTGGAATCTAAAATATGCTACTAGCTTATTTATAAAACAGAAAGACACTCACAGACTTCGAAAAAAAGTTATGATTACCAATGGGGAAAGGGTGGGAAGGGGGCTTAATGAGCTTGGGATTAAAATATACACCCTGCTGTACCTAAAATAGATAAACAACAAGGCCCTACTGTAGAGCACAGGGAGTTCTACACAATATCTTATAATAAACCATAATGGAAAAGACTATATATATACACACATGTATATACATATATATGTGTGTGTGTACATATATATATAACTGAATCACTTTGCTGTACACCAGAAAGTAATACTTTGTAAGTCAGCTATACTTCAATTTAAAAAAACTAGAAAAAAATGTAAATCACAGAGGAAGAAAAATGTTATAATTGAATTACATTCTTATTAAGAATTTCTGTCCCAAAGGCACAAGGAAATGAGTGAAATGGAAAACCACAGAACAGGGGAAGATACTTGCAACGCATAGGTGAATCTGATGAAAACTCATTCGGAATATATGGAGAACTACTATGAATCATAGCAGAGAAGAAAGATCTGTAGAAATAAAGACAAATTCTCTTAACACTTTATAAAATGGAATGTGTAACTGAATAAGCATACGGAAAATACTTCAATGCATTTGTCGTCAGAGATATATAAGTTGAAACCACCACACCCTCCCAGGGCAGCCTCCCTGAGACCTTCACGCTTCCTGGAGTGCTGGGGAGATGGCAGGGCAGGCACCCGTCCCTACCTGCTGGTGGGAGCAAGTGCTCACCCACGTCCGCTGAAACTAAACATGGCATAGTGTGGACCCAGCGATTCCTCTCCTAGTTATAAGGTACAATCCCAACAGAAATGTGTAATACATTCATCAACCAGCATGTATAAGGATGGTCGCAGCAGCATCACGAGTAGTACACAAAGTCTGCACACTCCCCACGTGCCCATCAGATGTCACTAGGAGCCGACTGGGTAAATAAGTCACACGGTAGAAGTGATGTCGCGTTAAGAATGAAAGCACGTCAACTATTCACACAACAATTACGGATGCATCTTATAAACAATCTTGATCAAAAGGAGGCAAACATAGAAGAGTTAATCCTGTATTGGTTCACTTGTATAGAATATAAAGCAGACTGCTGGAAATTGGGCCAGTGGGGGCACAGGAAGCAGAGCTGTTACTTCAAGGGGGGTCAGTGGGAGCATCGACACTGATGAAAATGTTTTACGACTGTATTTAGGTTCTGGTTACACAGATGACCTCATTTACTGTAAATTCATCAAGTTGTATACTTATGAATTTATGCCCTGATCATGTACGTCTGTTTTACAGTAGTTTTTTTTAAACACTGGGAGATTCCTGTAAAGTGCGTTTCCAGTGTAAATCAATGTGCAATTTGAAACTGTGGACATATGTCTTTAGGACAGAGTACTGTATAACGTGAACTTCATCTGAGTGAAATCAAGTAACGGGTAATGAGTCAGTCGGGACTGAACTATTCCTCTAGGCAGGGAGATGCTCTAAGACAGAGAAGTACCATCGTCCTCCTCCGCTGTCACCTGCATGGTCCCTGCCCTCATCTCTGTGCACCGGGCCCCTCCAGCCAGCGACGTTGACCCTCCCTTCCCGCTTCCCTTTGGAAAAGTGCCTCTGCCCCCCCGGGGCGCTCCTCCCTCGATGGTCACTCATTGCCAAGTTCTGTCAACTCATCTCGTTCATTCTCACCGGGGCTCTCCCTACCTCGCCTGCAAATCTCATCCCAGCTCTTCTGTCTTCTCTCTACCGCCAGGCCCCCAGACGTTTTCTGAACCATGCTTGATTACATCACTCCTCTAATAAAACGGAACAAAATTCCTCTTGAGTACCACCCTTTACGGGCGAAGTGTGCAACGGCCCGAGCCATTTGCTCCCTGCCTTCCCTTCTCTGTTCTCACCTGGGAAGCTCCTCTACCCCGAGGCCGGCCCACGTGGCCGAATTTCCACTCTTCACAGTGTGCATTTACCATCCAGCATCCCTCAGGACTCTGTGGCCTCCACGCGAATTTTATGCCAACTTTCTTCTTTTTGACACGCAACTCATTCTACCGTGTGCACATCTGCACTCCTAGACCAGCACGCACCGGGAAAGGTGGGAAGATTCCTGCTTCCCAAAAGCTATCCTAGATCCCCCTGTTCTGACCTCAAACAGCACGATAGCCCTGCCTCTGTGTCCTCTCCATTCCTTCCTCTCTGGACTAGATACTCAAGTTCTTTTTATTTATCTGTTTTTCTGTTTAATCATTACATTTGTTACTAGCCTCCATCTTTACCACTAGTTTTCGGATTTTCTCTAGTTTGTCAGTGACCCTCACAAGACACACTTCCAACTGAATGCCAGACCATTTAATATTGTGATAAACCTGCATTTTATGTCTTGGTCCAAGTAACTGATTGACATATGGACTAGAATAGGGCCGAGGACACACCTCTCGATTTCCATTCAGCTTTTTCATTGTCATTAGGCCATGCCCTTTGATTAAATCTGTAATTAACTAAAAAACATTTCCATGCGCGTAATAGCTATTTATGCAAAAAAGCCAATAAATTTAGCATAAAATGTTTGCACAAATTCTCAACATTTTTCATCAAAAACCCACGGAGAGGGCTTCCCTGGTGGCGCAGTGGTTGAGAGTCCGCCTGCCGAGGCAGGGGACACGGGTTCGTGCCCCTGTCCGGGAGGATCCCACAGGCCACGGAGCGGCTGGGCCCGCGACCCATGGCCGCTGAGCCTGCGCGTCCGGAGCCTGTGCTCCGCAACGGGAGGGGCCACAACAGTGAGAGGCCTGCGTACCGCAAAAAAAAAAAAAAAAAAAAAAAAAAAAAAAAAAACCCCACGGAGAAAGGAAAGGTAACTGATTACCAGTATAGTCTTAATGAATGGTATTTAAAATCTAGTTATACTTTGCTAAGTAACCACATAAACTATCTAAATAATGACCTAATACATCTTTTAACAAAATATGAATATGAGACTGATATAAATATTTCCAATTATAAGATCTGGCTTCTAAAAAGTTTTCCTCTGGAAATTCCTGGTATCTGTCTATATTAAATCTTCTGCCAACTTGGTCATGCCTGTGAATCCTCAGATACACAGTGGTGTCTGGACCTGAAGTCACTTTTGCAAACCTTTGCTCCCATGATGTCACTCACCTCAGCCAGGAGACCTAGTTTATTTCAAGGGATGTGGTGAACTATCACCAAACCCTCCTCAAGCACATATTTTAATTCCAAATCTATTTTTACATCGTTTCATTTTTTTTACATTGAGGATTATCTTTATTAGAAAATACAGAAGCTAACTAGAAAGGTGGTTTTTTTTCTTTTTCTTCCCTGTCATATGTTAACATATTGGCTATCCACTGGAGTTATTCATTTCTTATTTTTCTTTTATGTTTCAAGTGAAAGTGAAAAAAATGTTGTGCTTAGTTTGTAGTGATTCATACTTTGCAATTAATAATTCTGACAAATCATTATGGGTTTATTTTAGTATTTTGTATTTCCTCTTGTTTCTAGCTGCTCCCTTGTACACTGGTTCTTTCAAAGTCTGTACCTTTGTAAAAAGCCTGCCTCCTGTATTGATTTCTTTAAATACCTTCATATTTTCCTAATTAGAATTTTTGGTTATTCAAAATTTAGACATGTTATTATTCTACAACTTTTACATTGGTCACATTCCTTTCAAAGGAATATGTGAATATATACACCTCACGTTTCTTAAAAATTTCATTTCTTAATATATTTTATAGTTCAATGATCAAAGTTATTGATATGGAATAAAGAAATATGGTCAGAATAGAGATTATGACTTTATGTGAAATCCAGAGATGGGAAAAAGAGATGGATAGGCATACACTGAGTGCCCTCTGAGGAAGAGATTCATTTAATTCCTTCCAGGCACTCTTTGCAGTAAATGGAATATACCAGAGACCAAGACAAGTTCCTGCTCTCATGGGGCTGACATTCTGATGGCCTGAAGGGAAGAAAATGAAGAGGTTTCATGAAGAGGAGTGTGTTTTCCTGTTAACTCATGTCTTTAACTTTTAACAGAGACGCACACTTTACAACCAAGTCATTCCTAAATACTGACGGAATAAAATTTTGTGTAGCGTGCTTTATAGAGTAGGCCCTGAACTGTTCATTGAAAGCCAAGTATATGTTTTGATTAAATATAAAGACTGACTTGATGCCCAGATTTGATAATCCAACTATGTGAGTTTTTAGCTCACATTTGGGTCTAGGCAAATAAAACCACCATACCACTTTGTTTCAGGCATCAGAAACAAAAATTGTATAGAAATATTCCTAACAAGTTTGGTTTCCTAGGATGCTCCAAAAGATAATTTAAATATGAAATGTGAATTCAAAATTCAAAGGTAAACCGAATTGAGAGAAAATTTTCACTTCAGATGGTTTTTGATCAACTGTGGGAACATTATGACAGAAGATACTAGACACCTGTATAACTATATGCATTGAAGCATTAAATCACTGATTATCCCTGTTGACTTACCTGACATTAATGGTAGATACTGATGTGTTAGCCATTAATAGTAGAATCCATTTGCCCTCCTCGGGAAATGAGGAAGTCTGAGAACTGAGATACAGCCACAAAGAGTCAAAGGGCTGAGTAAGATGTGCTCAAATGATTAAATAAAAGTACCTTTCCAGGTACTTTTGCAGAACAGAAAGCTTTCCAAATCACACAGTTATGCAAGCATGCATATGTCATGCATCCTTTGACATAATCAGAGTAATTTGATTTTATTTCAATGTTATTAAAATTTGATTAAAATTATCTAAGGCAATTTATTGCTCTGATAGTTCTAAGATGCTATTTAAGCCATACTTCTTCTGAGGAAGTCATATAATTTTCAGCCTGATCGTTCAGTTCATTAATTACTGTATCTTCAAAAATATGGTTCTTTTGTAAACATGCGAATGTGATCCTGTTCAGAAGCTAAGACTGAATGGCTGTGGATGATAATTCATACCGTATTTTCCAGACATAGTGAACACCACACTTATATGCAAATTATTAAAACCCAACACCTCATTGCTAGTTTCCACAGAACAGAGTGAAACTAGTTTATACTAGTTTATACTATATATGTTGAATATTTTTCCATTTTTGTTCTTTATAATTTGTTAAACCCTCATAAAATAATACAAGCTCAGTTCAAAAATGCTGTTTCAGTTCATAGATCTATGCCTTTTAGATCAGCTTCATAAGCGCACATACTCCTCCTAAAGAAATACTTGTAGTCACAAGTGAGTTTTCAACGTATGTTGTTTTGTTATTTTCTATTCAAGGTCAAAAGCAGGCAGTTTGTTGAAATGTGGGCATTCCATTTTTAAAGAGCAATGTAGTTCAACGTTACGGGGAAGCTGAAAGCTTCAGAGTCTGGAAATAGCCCAGAAAAGCTGTGACTATCATTTCTGAGTATAATGATTAAATTTAATTTTTATTTCAATTCACTGGATATATCAAACCAATAATGATCTACATTATATTCTGTAATTCTTAGCCAGGTTATTTTGATGGAAATTGGAGAATATGATTTTACATAATCTTAGACTACATATTGGCCAATTAGAAGAATGATAAAATCACATTAACTAGGGTATTCAAATTTTTGTTTTTCCTTTTGATTGATTTATTAATTTAGTGATTTTCAGTGTTTTTTGGACACTATTATAAAAGTGCTATTAGAGAAAAGTATAAACCAAAAATGCAAATGAGTGGAAATGAGAACAGCCAATTTTTTTTTTTTTTTTTTGCGGTACACGGACCTCTCACTGTTGTGGCCTCTCCCGTTGCGGAGCGCAGGCTCAGCGGCCATGGCTCACGGGCCCAGCCGTTCCGCGGCATGTGGGATCTTCCCGGACCGGGGCACGAACCCGTGTCCCCTGCATCGGCAGGAGGACTCTCAACCACTGCGCCACCAGGGAAGCCCCACAAGATTATATTAGTTTCAGGTGTACAGCAATGATTCACTATTTTCATAGATTATACATTACTCCATTTAAAGTTAGTACAAAGTAATGGCTATATTCCCTATCTGTACAATATATATCCTTGCTGCTTATCTATTTTATACATAGTAATTTGTGTCTCTTAATCCCTTACCCCTGTCTCCCCCCTCCCCCCTTCCTCTCCCCACTGGGTTCCACTAGTTTTTCTGCTTCTGTTTTGTTGTTTACGTTCGTTGTATTTTTTAGATCCCACATATAAGTGATAACATAGAGTATCTGTCTTTCTCTGACTTACTTCACTAAGCATAATAACCCTCCAGGTCCATCTACACTGCTGCAAATGGCAGAATTTCATTCTTCAGAAGAGCCAATTCTTAAAGACATCATTGTCAGAGGGCAAAATTTCACTTTTACTGGAAAGTGAAAGTAGTTAATTATGAGCTTTTTCATTTGTATGGCTTTGTTTATATCTGATATTACAATTACATGTTTAATAACTATTTAACCTTTTAAAACACATATTTAAGATAAAATACTTTATTGGCAATTTATAAAGGAGGTTGCTTTCAGAGTTGACCAATATTTTAAAATTTAAAGAAACAACATGAAAAATTCACAAGCGGGAATCAACCACAGAACTGAAAGAGCAGAATGCATGAAAGTGCCCAATAAAAGATAAGGCAGTACCTCTCGTCCAGGTGCTCCATGTAAACAGCTTGGCAGCCTCACTCCTCTTTTCACAGTGAGAAAAATCTTAAACCGAAAGTCAGAACCTTCTCTTAGTCCATCCGAGGACTGCGGCTGCAGCGCAAACAGCCCATCTGAAATCTGAAAAGACAGCAAACTCAGGCTGTTACAGCTGAGACCACCTTACCCTGCGCAGAAGCTGCCAGCTGCTATCATGCCCCCATCCCCAGAAACTGGTGGGAACACGTAAAGGTAATTTAAGCAAATTGCTAGATGCTGCGTGCGGACCAGTGTGAGAATGAGGCGTTCCTGTGTCCGCGGCACCGGCCAGCCATGATTCTCTGGCCGCCATCTCCGGAAGCACACCAGGTTGTCACCATGAAAAGTCGGGATCAATCCCCTCGTGGCTCCTTCTGGGAGAGAGGAAGAGTTCCCCTGGCGAAATGCTCCAGAGCATTCTTTATACAAACGCCTACTCTGTAGCGGAGAGACTATCAGAGATTTATCCAACAGGGAAAAAGCATTTCCTGAAGCCAAGGTCCTGTGTCCTTCCCGTCTCACATAATGGGTAGGGGGAGCTTTAGGGCTGGAGAAACCCTCCCGAAAGGCACAGGCCGGAGGACCAGCTGGTTGGGGGCCTGGATGGCAAACCTAGGTGTGCCTGGAACATCCTGTAGCAGAAAGTAAGAACGTGCTCCCCAAAGACCCACCACGTCAAGGGCATACAGGAGGCAATTGAAAGAGGCCCCCACTGGCCAAAGCTGGAAAAAACTTGAGCAACAAAATCAAGCAGTATTAGATTCTAACCAACAGTATAAAATAAATATCCTTGACTCCCTGACTCCCAACTGACCTAAGTCTGTGACGGGACGAACCGATGCGGGAGCAGCAGCAGTGTGCGCGGAAGGACCGACGGCTCGTGAAAAAAACCCTGACGCAGGCGCGTGAGCGAGACGCTGACGCAGGCGCGTGAGCGAGACCCTGACGCAGGCGCGTGAGCATAACTCAGCTCCGCCCGCGCGGGTTGTGTGCGCGAGCTCCATCTCAAGAGCACATATGGAAGGGGCTGAAGGGCAACTTTCCAGCAGGAAGCAGACAAACGCACTCCTGCAGGTGACCACGGGCTGCATCCACAAGGACCAGGCAGGCTGAGATCTGTCCCTCTCCTGTGAGGTTGTGAAAGTGGCACTTCGCCTCTGGTCTTCCTCTTCAAATGCACAAACACAAGCCCATCATGACACAAATATCAGACAAATCCCAACAGACGAACACTTTTAAAGACAGCTAACCGGCTCTCCTCAAAGGAGTCAAGGTCACAGCCACGAGTCACCTAAGGAAACGTGGATACTAAAGTCGTGTGGTCCTGAACAAAAAAGTACATTAGCCAAAAACGAAGGAAATCTCAGTAAATTATGTAGCTCAGTTAATAATAATACACTGATATCGGTTCATTAATTATAACAAATTCACTCCTACTAAAGTACGATTGAATAACAGGGGAAACTGTACCATCCTCACAATTTTGCTGCAAATCTAAAACTAATAAAATTAAAAATTAATTTTAAAAAAAGGATGAGGGGCTTCCCTGGTGGCGCAGTGGTTGGGAGTCCACCTGCTGATGCAGGGGACACGGGTTCGTGCCCCGGTCTGGGAAGATCCCACACGCCACGGAGCGGCTGGGCCCGTGAGCCATGGCCGCTGAGCCTGCGCGTCCGGAGCCTGTGCTTCTCAACGGGAGAGGCCACAACAGTGAGAGGCCCGCGTACCGCAAAAAAAAAAAAAAAAAAAAAAAAAAAAAGGATGAGGCATGTTGAAAGGGCATAGAAACCAACGTGACTGGTCTCCCGTGACCAAAACTAGAAAAATTTGAGCAAGAAGATGAATAAAATCATAATATATTCAAAAAGTCCATATCCATACTAATGTAAATGAATAACTGAAATAAATGTAGAAGATATAGCTCTTTTTTAAAATATAAATTTACTTATTTATTTTTTTTGGCTGCACTGGGTCTTCATTGCTGCGCACAGGCTCTAGAGCACAGGCTCAGTAGTTGTGGCACAGGGGCTTAGTTGCTCCGCGGCACGTGAGATCTTCCCAGACCAGGGCTCCAACCCGTGTCCCTGCATTGGCAGGCGGATTCTTAACGACTGAGCCACCAGGGAAGCCCCGATATAGCTCTTTTTTACAGAAGAATTCAAATTAACGAATGTATAAGGACTGCAGGAAATAGAAAATTATCATTAGAATTGCACAGGGTATTTGTCGTCTTGTCAAGATCCACTGATGCATGCTAAAATCAGTGAGCAAAAGCTTCGGAGGAAACAGGAAACTAATAGATTCTTTGCATAATCTATTAGTATCTCCTCAAAGATATTTATTGATTAGTATGAGAAAATAGTTATTTTACAGAGGGGAACCTAGCAGAAACCATCTTATACAAGTGATTACGGGTGACATTTTCAATAATAAGACAAATCAACATTATGTACCCTCAGATATCACGAATTTAGAGAGTCCTCATTCTGTGGTATTTTTGCCAGAAATAACCTGAATCAAATCTTGACAAAAATCAGACAAACCCACTTGAGAGATCGCTGTTAAAATCAGTCACAGTCACCTGCAGGCAGGCGTGGCAGTGATGGCTGGACCACCTGTATGCCTTGAGCCAAGGTCAAGGAACCCTCCGTGTTCTGTTCCTATCGGGCCATAGCAGCTGTTTACTTAGACAACCGGGACTCATGGTGAGAACATATACTAGCAGGTTTCTTTTTAAATATTGACACCAGGAAGTAAACAAACCTAATAATAATATACAAATAAATAATGATGAATGCTTTGAGAAATGTCGAGTTCCATGGATGTGTTTCTTATCTGTTTAGCACTCTCTCTCCGTGAATCAGCCATCATGATAACAGAGTGTAATAAAAAGGAAAATAACACAGGACAGGGGAAGAGAGACATCAATGAATTGGATTCAAAATACGGCCTCTCCTCCCCGTCCATTCTGAACACAAGCCCCCATCCATTCTGAACACAAGTCTTAATGAGCATTTTGGTGAAGAAGGAAGTACGTTTAATTCTCTTTGGTCAGTAGGGAAAACAAAGGTCTTGCTTTTGTTTTTTGTAATATTGAGGGCCCACGATAGGCACAACTCGTTTTATTGTGCTTTGCAGATACTCTGTTTTTTCAGTTACTGTGGTTTTTTTTCCAAATTGAAGGTTGGTAGCAGCCCTGCATGGAGCAAGTCCACCAGCACCATCTTTCCAACGGCATTTGCTCACTTTGCATCTCTGTGTCACATTTTGGTAATTCTCACAATATTTCAAACCTCCACCAGGAAAATACTATGACTCAATAAAGGCTCAGATGATGGCTAGCAATTTTTAGCCATATAGTGTTTTTTAACTAAGGTTTGTATGTTGTTTTACAGAGATAATGCTACTGCACACTTAATAGACTACAGTACAGTATAGTGTAAAGATAACTTTTATATGCACCGAGAAACCAAAATATTTGTGTGACTCATTTTATTGCCATGTTCACTTCATTGCAGTGGCCTGGAATCAGACTGCAATGTCTCTGAGGTCTGCCTGTCCAAGAAAACCTTTGTCCTAGAGAACAGACTTGTGGTTGCCTAGGGGGAGAGAAGGATTGGGAGTTTGGGATTAGCAGATGCAAACTATTATATATAGAATGGATAAACGACAAGCTCCTACTATAACACAGGGAACTATATTTAATATCTTGTAATAAATCATAATGAAAAGAATATGAAAAAACAAAGTATTATACCTATAACTGAATCACTTTGCTGTACAGCAGAAATTAACACAACATTGTAAATCAAATATACTTCAACAAAATAAAATTTTTAAAAAAGCGTCATCCAAGGGATAACTGATTCACAGCAACACTCATGGAGAAGACACGGTGACCAAGTGTAACTGGAGGGGGTGATCTCTCACCCCTACAATAAAGACTGGTTTAAACTGGGAACGAATCTAAGATGGGGTGGGTGAGGCCACAAGCTACAGAACAGAACTCACCCATTCATCCTTTGTTTTTTTTCACTGTTCTCAAATATTTATCCAGTACCCACTCTGTGTGAGAAAAGGAAGAGAAAGGAGGGAAGAAAGGAAATCAGGGAAAAGAAAGGAAGGAAAAGGATGTAGTTTCCATCCTCAGGGTTCACACGCACTGGCATCAGACATTCTGTCGTCTAAACAGTCAGTTGATATTGAACACAGACATTATCATCCTAAAGTGAGCTATTGGTTAATAACAGTGAACATATAATGAGGGTTGGATACACACATTTCAGTGGGTAAGCATTGACGGCACCTGCTCAACGGGCATAAGAAGAATCTGGGACCTTTCCCATGTGATGGAGGATTCAGTGAAAGTACTCATTTCCGACATTCTGGAGCCAGTGCTATGGAACACTGGCTTCACAAGATTCTTAGTAATTTTAGAAAACACTCAAAGGCTGAGTGAAGCAGGTCAGATAAGGATCAGGAAATTACAGCTATGAAAATTACATCTGCCATATTTCTTGTTAAGTATAAGTGTGAAACCAGGCTCTGGAAGATAATATACATTTGTTCTTAAAGAAATGATAATATTCTCATAGTAAATAAGTAGAAAATATTCAGAATTGTAAATTTTAAGGATTTTTCTAGGTTATATTTCTTCTTTGAAATGAAGCAATAAAGAATAATTATAGTTACATGATTTCTTTTCCCTCTGGCCCTGCCCTACATATCATATCTGTTGCATTATTTTATAAATTTGTTCATGAAATTGTTGTTCTATAACCCTTCATTGAACCCTCTATGTATGTTATTTGGATAACTTTATTTTCCAAGTATTCCAGAATAACACTGTTAAAATTCAACATCTGAATGATTTTCATGTTTTAATTGAAGTTAGCAAAGGATAGTATATGAATTCCAATTTCATGGGGGTTGAGGGAGGGATGGATTAGGAGTGTAGGATTAGCAGATGCAAACTATTATATACAGAATGGATAAACAACAAGGTCCTACTGTATATACCACAGGGAACTATATTCAGTATCCTGTGATAAACCATAATGCAATAGAATACGAAAAAGAATGAAACATGAAAAAGAATTTATATATATGTATAACTGAATCACTCTGCTGTACAGCAGAAACTAACATTGTAAATCAACTAAACTTCAATTGTTTTTGTTGTTGTTGTTGTTGTTTTTTGCGGTACGCGGGCCTCTCACTGCTGCGGCCTCTCCCGTTGCGGAGCACAGGCTCCAGACGCGCAGATATAGATATATATGTATAACTGAATTACTGTGCTGTACAGCAGAAATTAACACAGCACTGTAAATCAACTATACTTCAATAAAAAATTTTTTTTAGAAACCAAGAGAAAAATCTTTAACTATGTGAGGTGATGGATGTTTACTAAACTTACATGGCAATCATTTTGCAATGTATACATATATCATATCATTATGTTCTATACCTTAAACTTATGCAATGTTATATGTCAATTATGTCTAAAAAAACTGGAAAAAAAATTTTCATTTTCTAATAAAATTGTTCATCATCAACTGAAAAAAAAAATAAATGTTTCTGTGTTCTTCTCCTGTCGTGCTTAAGAGGTGCATCTATTAAGCACCCAAATTTATTATTATTTCTCCCAAATTTCTCCGAAATTTATTATTGTTTTTGTTAAGTTCATACTTTCACTCTGGGTAGGGAATCATTTAAAAATCAATTTCATCAGAAAATTAGACACCATGTTCATTTTAAAGAAAACTTTTCTGCCCTCTAGAAAACCTGGGTACATAACGCGCAGGACAGCTTTGCTGCCCGCGGTGAGATGTGGGCGGGCCCCCAGTGCTAGCAACGCCCATCGTGGGGGTGGTGCCGACGCCAGTCCTAGCCGCCTTTCCACTCAATCAAGGCCTGTTGGACTGAAGGATTTTCCATAGGTCGGCCTTACTTGTGACCCCCCTAAGGAGCCCAGTTTCCACCAGTGACCCAGAAAGGAAACATTGCATTTCACAGAACTCCTGGAGCCTCTGTAAAGACGCTTCTGAAATATCATGTCCTTGAAACATGAAATCCAACACACTGGTGTGAGTCTTTCAACCAAAATTGAGTTCAGAAATACAATGTGTCCTGGGCCGCAGAAGGAGGTCCAAGTTTAAAAAGAAACACAAATCTTTTCTTCTCTAGCACTTAAACATCAGAAAACCTGAAACCTGAAGTTACTGTGGCACAAGATCAACTACACAATTTTCCTCAACCCCCAGTGGTGCCAGTTCTATATTATTTATGTCTCAGGAGACCACACAGGTTGCTTCACAATTATTGTAAGGTGTTGATTTGGGAAGTCCTAGAGAATCCAGGTGTATCACACATGAAAAGTACTAAATCTATTTTAGCCTGATCTGATATTTTTTAATCCAAATGATACTTATGCTGACCCACTTCTTTTTTTTTTTTTTTTTTTTTGTGGTACGCGGGCCTCTCACTGTTGTGGCCTCTCCCGTTGCAGAGCACAGGCTCCGGACGCGCAGGCCCAGCAGCCATGGCTCACGGGCCCAGCCGCTCCGCGGCATGTGGGATCCTCCCGGACCTGGGCACAAACCCGTGTCCCCTGCATCGGCAGGCGGACTCTCAACCACTGCGCCACCAGGGAAGCCCTGACCCACTTCTTAAGAAAAAACTTTGCTTAACAATTTAGGTCTTGAAATGTTCTATGTTCGTTGATGCCCACAGCCAAGAGAGGCACAGATTTAAATCTAAGAAATATTCAGTTTAATTACAGTGTTAATATCTGTGAAAAGGAATTTGACACCAACCTACATAGACATTTCCTTGGGTATTTATACACCCAAAGTTTTAGATCATCACACACTTCTTGCACACCCCACACTTCAGGATGTATGTAAATACACATCCTAATACTGCAGTCGTGATACAGAACTCATTCTGCGACTGCTTCTCTGTCAGTCACTTTGCACCAATGATGGCTTGAGTAGCTCCGCTCAAGCTTCTCCAGTGCGTCACTCCTACCAGTTACACTGCATTCTCACCAGCACCTGCTGTCACCCGATTTGAAACTTTTTCAGACATTCTACATGATGTAAAGGGAGGTGTATCACCTGTGTTTCCCTGGTGACCAATGACGTTGAATTCTTTTCATGGGCTCGCTGGTCATGTGTTTGTCTTCCTTGGTGACCTGTTTGCTCAAGTCCTTTGTCTATTTTCAGTTTATTATTATCATTACTGTTACTCAGTTTTGATCATTCTTACGTATTCAAGAAGAAAATGTATTCAGAGAAGAAAGAGAAAGAAATAGATATATATTCAAAACTATGTTGAATAATAGTGGCAAGAGTGAACATCCTTGTCTTGTTCCTGATCTTAGAGGAAATGCTTTCAGTTTCTCACCACTGGAATGATGTTGGCTGTGGGTTTGTCGTATATGGCCTTTATTATGTTGAGGTATGTTCCCTTTATGCCCACTCTCTGGAGAGTTTTTATCATAAATGGGTGTTGAATTTTGTCAAAAGCTTTTTCTGCATCTATTGAGATGATCATATGGTTTCTATTCCACAATTTGTTGATATGGCGTATCACATGGATTTATCTGCACATACTGAAGAATTCTTGCATCCCTGGGATAAATCCCACTTGATCATGGAGTATGATCCTTTTATTGTGTTGCTGGATTCTGTATGTTAGTATTTTGTTGAGGAATTTTGCATCTATAATCATCAGTGATATTGGTCTGTAATTTTCTTTTTTTGTAGTATCTTTGTCTGGTTTTGGTATCAGGATGATGGTGGCCTCATAGAATGAGTTCAGGAGTAGTCCTTCCTCTGCAATTTTTTGGAAGAGTTTGAGAAGGATGGGTGTTAGCTCTTCTCTAAATGTTTGATAGAATTCACCTGTGAAGCCATCTGGTCCTGGACTTTTGTTTGTTGGAAGATTTTTAATCACAGTTTCAATTTCATTACTTGTGATTGGTCTGTTCATATTTTCTGTTTCTTCCTGGTTCAGTCTTGGAAGGTGATACGTTTCTAAGAATTTGTCCATTTCTTCCAGCTTGTCCATTTTATTGGCATAGAGTTGCTTGTAGTAGTCTCTTAGGATGCTTTGTATTTCTATGATGTCCGTTGTAACTTCTCCTTTTTCATTTCTACTTTTATTGATTTGAGTCCTCTCCCTCTTTTTCTTGATACTTCTGGCTAAAGGTTTATCAATTTTGTTAATCTTCTCAAAGAACCAGCTTTTAGTTTTATTGATCTTTGCTATTGTTTTCTTTGTTTCTATTTCATTTATTCCTGCTCTGATTTTTATGATTTCTTTCCTTCTACGAACTTTGAGTTTTGTTGGTTCTTCTTTCTCTAGTTCCTTTAGGTGTACGGTTAGATTGTTTATTTGAGATTTTTCTTGTTTCTTGAGGTAGGATTGTATTGCTATAAACTTTCCTCTTAGAACCACTTTTGCTGCATCCCATAGGTTTGGGATCATCGTGTTTTCCTTATCATTTGTCTTGAGGTTCATTTTTTATTTCCTCTTTGATTTCTTCAGTGATCTCTTTGTTATTTAGTAATGTATTGTTTAGCCTCCATGTGTTTGTGTTTTTACGGTTTTTTCCCCTGTTATGTATTGCTAACATCATAGCATTGTGGTCAGAAAAGATGCTTGACATGATTTCAATTTTCTTAAGTTTACCAAGGCTTGATTCGTGACCCAAGATATGATCTATCCTGGAGAATGTTCTGTGTGCACTTGAGAAGAAAGTGTAATCTGTTTTTGGGTGGAATGTCGTATAAAAATCAATTAAATCTATCTGGTCTATTGTGTCATTTAAAGCTTCTGTTTCCTTATTAATTTTCTGTCTGGATAATCTGTCCATTGGTGCAAGTGAGGTGTTAAAGTCTCCCACTATTATTGTGTTACTGTTGATTTCCTCTTTTATAGCTGTTAGCAGTTGCCTTATATATTGAGGTGCTCCTATGTTGGGTGCATATATATTTATAATTGTGATATCTTCTTCTTGGATTGATCCCTGGATCAATATGTAGTGTCCTTCCTTGTCTCTTGTAACATTCTTTACTTTAAAGTCCATTTTATCTGATATGAGAATTGCTACTCCAGCTTTCTTTTGATTTCCATTTGCATGGAATATCTTTTTCCATCCCCTCACTTTCACTCTGTATGTGTTCCTAGGTCTGAAATGGGTCTCTTGTAGACAGCATATATAAGGGTCTTGTTTTTGTATCCATTCAGCAAGACTGTGTTTTTTGGTTGGAGCATTTAATCCATTCACATTTAAGGTAATTATCGATGTGTATGTTCCTATTACAATTCTCTTGTTTTGGGTTTGTTTTTGTAGGTCCTTTTCTTCTCTTGTGTTTCCCACCTAGAGAAGTTCCTTTAGCATTTGTTGTAGAGCTGGTTTGGTGGTGCTGAATTCTCTTAGCTTTCGCTTCTCTGTAAAGCTTTTGATTTCTCTGTTGAATCTGAATGAGATCCTTTCTGGGTAGAGTAATCTTGGTTGTAGGTTCTTCCCTTTCATAAGTTTAAATATATCATGCCACTCCCTTCTGGCTTGTAGAGTTTCTGCTGAGAAATCAGCTGTTAACTTTATGGGAGTTCCCTTGTATGCTATTTGTTGTTTTTCCCTTGTTGCTTTTAATAATTGTTCTTTGTCTTAAATTTTTGTCAGTTTGATTACTGTGTGTCTCAGCATGTTTCTCCTTGGGTTTATCCTGCCTGGGACTCTCTGCGCTTCCTGGATTTGGGTGGCTATTTCCTTTCCCATGTTAGGGAAGTTTTTAACTATAATCTCTTCAAATATTTTCTTGGGTCCTTTCTCTCTCTCTTCTCCTTCTGGAACTACTATAATGTGAATGTTGGTGCATTTAATGTTGTCCCAGAGGTCTCTTAGGCTGTCTTCATTTGTTTTCATTCTTTCTTCTTTATTCTGTTCCGTGGCAGTGATTTCCACCATTCTGTCTTCCAGGTCACTTGTCTGTTCTTCTGCCTCAGTTATTCTGCTACTGATTCCTTCTAGTGTATTTTTCATTTCAGTTATTGTATTGTTCATCTCTGTTTGTTTGTTCTTTAATTCTTCAAAGTCTTTATTAAACATTTATTGCATCTTCTCGATCTCCAAGGCTCTAGATCATCTTCACTACCATTATTCTGAATTCTTTTTCTGGAAGGTTGCCTGTCTCCACTTCATTTCGTTGTTTTTCTGGAGTTTTATCTTGTTCCTTCATCTGGTACATAGTCCTCTGCCTTTTCATTTTGTCTGTCTTTCTGTGAATGTGATTTTCCTTCCACAGGCTGCAGAATTGTAGTTCTTCTTGCCTCTGCTGTCTGCCCTCTGGTGGATGAGGCTATCTAAGAGGCTTCTGCAAGCTTCCTGATGGGAGGGACGGGTGGTGGGTAGAGCTGGCTGTTGCTCTGGTGGGCAGAGCTCAGTAAAACTTTAATCTGCTTGCCTGCTGATGGGTGGGGCTGGGTTCCCTCCCTGTTGGTTGTTTGGCCTGAGGCGACCCAACACTGGAGCCTACCCGGGCTCTTTGGTGGGGCTAATGGCAGATTCTGGGAGGGTTCACACCAAGGAGTACTTCCCAAAACTTCTGCTGCCCGTGTCCTTGTCCTCATGGTGAGACACAGCCACCCCTGCCTCTGCAGGAGACCCTCCGACATTAGCAAGTAGGTCTGGTTCAGTCTCCTATGGGGTTACTCCTCCTTCCCCTGGGTCCCGATGTGCACACTACTTTGTGTGTGCCCTCCCAGAGTGAAGTGTCTGTTTCCCCCAGTCCTGTCGAAGTCCTGCAATCAAATCCTGCTAGCCTTCAAAGTCTGATTCTCTAGGAATTCCTCCTCCTGTTGCCGGACCCCCAGATAAGTGAAGCTTAGAACCTTCACTCCAGTGGGTGGACTTCTGTAGTATAAGTGTTCTCCAGTTTGTGAGTCACCCACCCAGCAGTTATGGGATTTAATTTTATTGTGATTGCACCCCTCCTACCATCTCATTGTGGCTTCTCCTTTCCTTTGGATGTGGGGTATCTTTTTTGGTGAGTTCCAGTGTCTTCCTGTCGATGATTGTTCAGCAGTTAGTTGTGATTCCAGTGCTCTGTCAAGAGGCGGTGAGTGCATGTCCTTCTACTCTGCCATCTTGAACCAATCTCTAGAAAGAGGTCAACTCTTAATGTACGTTAGTTAGTCTTTGATAACTCAAAGATGCATACTGTAATCACACACTAGGCTTTAAAAAACAGAAAGGAAAAATGTTTAATTACTAAGCTTATTAAGTGTAAAGATGGAAGGATAAAAATATTCACTTAATCTAAAAGAAATCAAGAAAGGAAAGAGAAAATAATAGAAATAGAATATTTAAGCATAAATATATCAGAAATTACATTAAATATATGAAGTGAATGCTACAATTACATGACAAAGCCTGCCTGACTGGATTAGAAGAATGGGTGACACAATTAAAAATATAGGGAAACAGAAAAATTAAAAGGAAAAACATGAAAAGAAACAAGAAAAACATGATAATAATCTATGGAAACACTAAGTCAAACAAAGCTGATTTACTAGTGTAATTAGAAATAGTAGATGTTAATGTAAGAAACATTTCTACAGATAAAAAGGATCTTTACAGTGTTAAAGGTTTGAATCTGCCAAGACAATGTAACAATTTTACTTTTATATACCCTAAAATATAAAAAAGTAAAATGGGGCAAAACTAAAATAAGTAATAGAAAATCTGACAATCATATTGCAAAATTTTAACAAGCAGCTCTCAGTAACACATAATACACATAAACTAGTTTAGTAAGGATATAAAGATATAAACAATTTAATTAATCTTTTCCTAAATAACATATGGGTACAAAAGAACTGCAGAGAAAAACTTATTTTTCTAATACACATGACATTTTTCTAAATGACCATATATTAGTATGCTAAGCATGTGAAACAAATTTCAGATATAAAATCATGCAGTGCATATTTTCTAACAGCAATGACTTTTTTGCTAGATATTAGAAATAAAAATACTAAAATAATTCTCATGTTTGGAAATCTAAAAATCAATTCTTAATAACAAACAAGTCAAAAATCCCAGAGGAGGGCTTCCCTGGTGGCGCAGTGGTTGGGAGTCCGCCTGCTGATGCAGGGGACACGGGTTCGTGCCCCGGTCCGGGAAGATCCCACATGCCACGGAGCGGCTGGGCCCGTGAGCCATGGCCGCTGAGCCTGCGCGTCCAGAGCCTGTGCTCTGCAATGGGAGAGGCCACAACACTGAGAGACCCGCGTACCACAAAAAAAAAAAAAAAAAAAAAAAAAAAATCCCAGAGGAAATTAGGAAATATTTGAACTAAATTATTATATATGCAATATATGTAATACTATATAGTATATAACATATATGTTATATATTAGCTTTCTAATATAGCTAAAATATAGCTAGAAAGAAGTCTGTAGCTTTAAATCCATTGTATATATTAAAACAATAAGATAGCAAATCTATTTTGAAAACATTTCCTCAATAAGTTTAAAAAAAAAATCAAGTGAAAGACAGAGAGAAGGAAAGATGGAAATTACAAAAACGATGGTGAACTTTCATGGAATATGTATGTATGTATATATATGTGGGTGTGTGTGTACGTATACATATAAATACATTTATAACACAAAGATAAATGTTAGTTCTTTGAAAAGATTGACCAACGTGACAGTGATCAAGAAAAAAGGATATAACAGATGAAGTATAAATTATACTGGTGTAACTAACAAGAAAGGTGACATCACTACAGATCTCACAGATAAAAAGATATTAAGAGGATAATATGAGCAAATTTATGTCAACAAGTTTCATGGTTTAGATGAAATCATCAAAATCCTAGAGAAGTAGACCTTTTGGAAACAAGGGGAAATAGAAAATATGAATAGCTTGCATCTATTCAAGGAATTGTATCTCTAACTAAAAACATAAAACTTTAAATATCTACTAATTTAAATGTTCATCTCCCAAAAACATCTTCACAGAAATATCCAAAACAATGTGTGTTAACATATATGTGCACCATAGCCCAGGTAAGTTGAGACATACAATTAATCATCACACTCTTTTTCTGAAACATATTCATGTAAAATTCTTCAAATGGTAAACAAATTAAAATACTTCAACAGCATTAATTTTATGATCTGTTAACCAGGAAGGACAATTGGTATTGCTTTTGTTCTTTAGATGTACTCCTGTCAACTAACTTTCTCCCCTTTCCTTGTAGTGGGTTTATAGCTCGGCTCACAGAGGATGAGTGAGTGGAGCGTAATGCAGGAGATGCATATTGAGAAGCCATAGTATTTAAGATCATGTTACCAATTTTAATTTTGGATAAGGAGAAGTTTTATTTACAGCCAGAAAAACTTGTGTTTAACCCAAGGTATTATAACTGAATAGGGGTTTGATGACCGCATATCCTAGAATGCTAAGGTTATATAATCCAAATTCCTGCCTGCAAAGATTTTGGTTTTATTTAGTGGTGACCATGATCTTTAAGCATAATATATGACTTCTTTTGGTAGTTTTGTTAGCAAATGGATTGGGTTACTAGTAGTTTTCCTGTAAGTTAATTAGAATTCTAAGGATTTACCTTTTGGTTTAGTTTAATACATCTGTCAGACGGAGTCAAATTATAGAGTAGGCTGTGAAGGCTAAATTCCTTTTAATACCATTGCTTCAAGATTGATTATACTGATTCAGCCAAATCTCTAAATGGCTTCTTCCTTGTTTATCTTAAAGCTTGGTTCAGTTGAGAGAACTCTGTGTCAATTCTCGTCAGGTAGTTAGTGACTTTCCCCCACTTGCCCCTCTGAGTGTTTTGTTTTGTTTTTTAAAATATCTTCATATCCTTGAATATTTGTGAAACCTAAGTTGTATGCTCAGAGTTTGAATGAATGAAATTGATACATCACAGTTAGGAGTGTGTTAACTGTCCTTTCTGCAGTCGGCCCTGAGAGACACAAGGATAAGATTTACTCCTTAGAGATTTGCAAGTACATTCTATAATTTTACTTTTCACTGAGTAGGGGGATTAAGTGGGTTTGTTTCATTTTATTTTATGCTTAGAAAACTAAGAATATGAAAATTAATAGCCAATTAATAAGTATCTTACAATTCTCTCTACCAGTTAGAAGGTACCCAGAGTTACCACATGGCCTATGATTTCCAGGGTTCTTTGGTACTTTTATCCAAACCCTCATAAATGTTGACCACCAAAAACACACAATACAGGTGAATTATTCTATTTGCTCACATGTAATGAGATACACATTTTTTAAAATCAATTTTTATCTCCCTGTCCTTTTACATACTCTCCTTTATTCAAAATAAAGCTGGTTCATAGACTCGGCTCTGCCAGGGAGAGAAAGAAGAAATTAAGTAAAACCCATATTTAGCATTTGAATTTTTTAAATAAAGTTGCATAAAGATAAAGGAATAATGCTTCAATTAAAAAAGTAAAAAATTAAAAAAATAAATAACTCATAAAAGAAGATAAAGGAATACTGTTTTCCTGACCGACAGGCATCTTTAGAGAAATCCGGAGTATGTGATAATCACCTGGGTGTCTTATTAAGTATTGACTTCTGAACCTGGGGCTGGAAGATTGGTATGGGCAGGAAGTGAGTAACAGAGCCCAGGATTCTGCATATTCATTCATAATTTTTCTTTACACATACAATTTTTTTAAAATCACTGCTCTAGAAGATTTGAAAAATCTTTTACTATCTACATCAGGAGAAAGGGCAATGATTTGAGTGTTCGATTTAAAAGAATATTTTTTTATGATATAGTAGTTCATTCATACACATCTAATACTATTTTCAATGCTAAGTTTAGAATATTCTAAACATGTGACCCTATCCATATAAAAATACCTTTTTTGCAGCAAAAAATTTAGTGAATTAAACTTATTTTTAAATTGTGATACAAAAAAAGGAATTTCTCTTAAGAATTAGTAAGTATTTTGACTGAGACCATGAGTTCTAGAACATTTCTTTTTATATTTTTTAGGCATAGAATTTTTGAAATTGTATTTTTTTCTGCTCATCTTGAGAAGAATATTGATGAGGCTGCCATTTATAAATGTTTCTTTTGTTAACTAGTGAATATTTTATCTTTCCCTGAATATTCTATTTTAGATGCTGTAGTAGAAATCCATAATATATCCTGCATTAAAATAAAATGTTCTTATTCTCCCTATATGATGATAAGGCTATTTTAAGTGATTCAAGATGTTGATAATATTTGAGGATGAACTCAGGTACATTATTTACCATTATGACCAATATCGGAAGTGGAAATATTGGATGGTGGGAATGGAAATAAACTAGGTGGTCTACGTGAGTGGAAAGCCAGAGTTACACTAAGCAGGAATATAACCTATTATTCTGATCAGTGGTCAGATATAAAAATGAAAAGTAGAGGAGAACTCCATGTTACCTCTAGCAGTTATGGCCTTAGTCCTTTCTGCCTTTCTGTGTGAAGAGGATAAGGGTTTCCAGAGAAACAATAAAGGTCAAACCTGCTGCTGTGGTGTTAACATTGCAACTTAGGCTGATTTATTTAGACCTCAAAGGTTTCCAATGAAAGATTCTGACCAAAGTTAATCCAACAGATGAAAACCTTTTTAAAAATCATAAATATATTCATGTTTTTCAAGGAAATTACCAATAACATCTAGAGAAGAGGCTACAGTAGTTAAACTTTGGTGGGACTAATGAAAAGAGCCCGACTCTGCACTTGAAACACATGGATATAGTTCTGGCTCTGACATTTTATTAGTTGTCCAACTACGGGTGGATCAATTAACCCCTGGGGTTCCCCACTGCTCCACTGCAAAATGAAAAAAAGGTTAACTCTTAAGACCCTTAGAATCAATGATTCTAATAATCATCTTTGGTAATATTTTTATCGGATATAATAAGCATTCAAGTAATTAGGGATCAAAACAGTTGGTAAAGAAAGCAACATACTTATTGAGTTCTCAACTATGAGCTACATGCTGACGTGTTCCAAGATTGCAATGACTCTGGGTTAAAATTTTAAAACAATATATAATAATAGTTTATATTAAAGTATATTTTAAAATTTTGCAGCATTTACACAAACTTGTCCGAGCAAAGTCATATGAATTTTGAAAATAAATACTGTTGAACCAACATTAGGAATAGACGGTCCTCATCTTAAGCCATCACAGGCTCTTTTATTGGTTTCTTCTCATTATATGAAGATTTGCCTTTTAGAATTCATGCTGGATATAATCATATCTTGGTTGTGGTTCTAGATGTCAATTTGTATTACATAGATTTTTTGAAAATTTTTATTTAAAAAAAATTTTATTGACGTATAGTTGATTTACGTGTTAATTTCTGCAGTACAGCAAAGTGATTCCATTATACATATATAGACATTTTTTTTTAATATTCTTTCCCATTATGGTTTATCATAGCATACTGAAGAGAGTTCCCTGTGCCATACAGTAGGACCTTGCTGTTTATCCCATTTCATATATGATAGCTTACATCTGCTAACCCCAACCTCCTGCTCCACCCCTCCCCCAGAGGTCTCCCCCATGGCCACCACCAGTCTGTTCTCTGTCTGTGAGTCTGTTTCTGTTTCATAGATAGATACATTTTGGTCATATTTTAGATTTCACATATAAGTGATATCATATGGTATTTGTCTTCCTCTGTCTGACTTACTTCACTTAGTATGATAATCTCTAGGTCCATCCATGTTGCTGCAAATGGCACTATTTCATTCTTTTTTACGGTTGAATAGTATTCCATTGTATACATGTATGATATCTTCTTTAGCCATTCCTCTGTCAATGGACATTTAGTTTGTTTCCATGTCTTGGTTATTGTAACTAGTGCTGCTATGAACATTGAGGTGCATGTATCTTTTTGAATTATAGTTTTGTCTGGATATATGTCCAGGAGTGGGATTGTTGGATCAGATGGGAGCTCTATTTTTAGTTTTTTGAGGAACCTCCATACTGTTCTCCATAGTGGCTGCACCAATTTATATTCCCACCAACAGTGTAGGAGGGCTCCCTTTTCTCCACACCCTCTCAGCATTTGTTACTTGTAGAGTGTTTAATGATGGCCATTCTGACCATTGTGATGTGGTACCTCATTGTAGTTTTGATTTCTATTTCTCTAACAATTAGTGATGTTGAGCATCTTTTCATGTGCCTGTTGACCATCTGTATGTCTTCTCTGGAGAACATCTCGTCTTCTGCCCATTTTTCGATTGGGTTGTTTGGTTTTTTGCTACTGAGTTGTATGAGCTGTTTCTGTATTTTGGAAATTAATCCCTTGTCGCTCACATCATTTGCAAACATTTTCTCCCAGTCTGTAGGTTGTCTTTCTATTTAGTTTATGGTTTCCTTTGCTGTGAAAAAGCTTTTAAGTTCAATTAGGTCCCATTTGTTTATTTTTGTTTTTATTTCTGTTGCCTTGGGAGACGGACCTAAGAAAACATTGGTATGACTTATGTCAGAGAATATTTTGCCTATGCCCTCTCCTAGGAGTTTTATGGTGTCATGTCTTTCATAGATTTTTAAAATCATCTTCTGTGTTATATTTTTAAATGTTACTATTCACTTTATATCAAGCACTCATTTTGACCTTGCATTTAATCATCAAATTTCAACAATATTTGATAAGCTTCCTTTCACAGAAGCCAAGTTATGTGTCAAAGGCCCACAGCTAGTTTTAGTTATGGGCTTGTAATGGGAACTCAGATTTTCCTACTCAAATCCCAGGGATTTTTCCACAATGTCATAGCTACCAGGAAATACATTCTCTGTGCAGGTGACCATGACTCTTAGGCTTTAGAATGACATTAAATTTTAAGGCAGTAGACACTTGAAAAAACTGTGTTTGTCATGATTTGTTTCTTGTGAAATAAAACTGATATTAACCGCATGGATTTCTTAAAGAAAACTACACCCTCCAAAAAGCAAGTCCAAGTTCCCTGTCAACGCATTTTATTAATATTACTATAGGCTATAGCTCTCTCGTGGTCAAAACTGTTCTCTGTTTTAAAAATACATGATAGTAACACTTAGAAATGGAGGATAAAAACAAAATCGAGATCATTGGAGAAGTGTTTCCAAGCTCAAGACATTAGGAAGCAATAAACCATTGTTCTTCATAATACAGTCTGTTGACTCATATCTGAAATTCTGAGTGATGCACATGTGCCAGGAATGATGAACTACCCTGAGAAAAGGTGATGCATGTCCCTGCACAGCCCCTGTACGATGTATCAGGATTGAGTCTGAAGCATCGTCTTCCTTTCCTTCCTCCTTCCTTCTTCCTCCTGTTAATACCTTGATCTCTTTCTCTGCTCTTACAAAACCATCCTCCTTCTGATCCTTCTCTATACTTTTTCCCCAAATCATAAGAATATGATGGGCTGTCTAAAAAACATTTTCACGGTGTCACATATCCTCAATATTTAGGAGAGTATTTTTAGACACGCTAGTGGAAATGTCCTTGTGTTTCTGGTTCCTATGTTTTTTTTTTTTCTCTGTAATTCATTCAGAAATTAGGGATGGGTTAAATCAGACTAGATTTTTATGCCAATGAATTTAACAGCTGGTTGATTTGTGACACACCTTCTTTGAAGTGGGTGACTCATCATCTTTCTTTAAAGTATGTTGTTAATATTTCCCTTTTAGTGAGCATCAATACTCATTATAAAAAATGCTAAATTATAGAAAATTAGAAAGAAAAAACAATTATTAATATATTACTATTATACTTAATATTATCTTTGTTGTTTTGTTAGCATTTTTCTTCATATTAGTTTTGATAAATTTAGGATCTCAGTATACACAATTACTTTGTCGTTGCTGTTGTTTTTATATGATTTTCTTTCAATTTTCCAAATATAGTAAGTCCCATGTTCTTTTAAGATCTTTGGAATTACTTTTAATTGCTGTGTAATACCCTGTTGGTTAACTATCGGGTAATATCATAGTAATTCCAAATTGTTTGTTACCCTTATATAGTGATTAGTCTGCATTTTATCTAAGGTACGAGCATTGCTCGTACTATTGACTAGGTAATCCCACCAAGTCACAGTTATAGACGCTGTAATAAATATTTTCAAGTGTAATATGTTGTTACTGTTGTTGCTTTATTTCCTTTTGGTAGACTCCCACAAACGAAACTGTTGTCACAAAAGATAGAGAAAATTTTAAGATTCTTGATAATGAATGCCAATACCTTCCCAAGGACTGTCCTACTTGTTTTCCACGAGTTACCCAGGAAGCAGCCCATTCGATGACTTGCCCTGTCACGCTCTTAGCGGTTTCCAACCCTGTATGAATCCACCACAAGGAACGTGGATTTCACGACTCGCCCCAATGCTCCACCTGCTGCCGTTTTCCACACAAAGCCAAGTAACAGCAAGGGAAGATCCTTTTTTTTTTTTTAAAAGATTTACTTATTTATTATCTATTTATTTTATTTATTTTTGGCTGCATCGGGTCTTCTTTGCGGCACACAGGTTTCTCTCTAGTTGTGGCATGCGGGTTTTCTCTTCTCTAGTGGAGGCGCGCGGGCTCAGTAGTTGTGGTGTGTGGGCTTAGGTGCCCTGGGGCATGTGGGATCTTAGCTCCCTGACCAGGGATTGAACCCGCATCCCCTGCATTGTAAGGCGGATTCTTTACCACTGGACCACCAGGGAAGACCCAAGGTCAGATCCTTTTAAGTCAAAGTTGACTGTGAAGAGATCTCTGTCCTAATTAAGAAGCTCTAGTTGTTAATAAAAGGGTAAAGAAACCCTACCTCTATTTTTACAGCTATGTCTCGACAATCCTTATCGATTAGATGCCCCTCTGAGGATTTTCTTTTTCACTCAGTGACTATGTCACATGCATAATGTCATCAGAGGATGACCTCAAGAGTATTTTTCTCAGTGATATTTCACTATTTATACAAACTAGAAAGAACACCAGCTCTTTCAGAGGCGTTTGAGAGAGGAGAGGAGGTTTGAAGGGACCGGTCCAGGAGAAGGAAGCGGCATCTGCTATGTAAGGACCACTTCACGGGTATCATGGAAACCCAGGCAGGACTCAGGTGTCAAGATAGTTCTGGTAACCTGCATAAACTTCCCCCGCAACATCAGAGAGGAGATGCAGGTTGTTGTGACCTGGGGGCGAGCCCGGCAGGAAGACGCAGGCCAGATGTGGGGAGCAGAGCAGTGACTGGTGCCTGAGACGGGAGAGGCGGTGAGAGATGTGGGTTAATGCCTAGGCTGGGGACAGAAGAAGGGAGCCTGGTTTTGTTCTGAATTTCATTAGTAACTCATGTTTACTGACCACTTTCTCCACTTTCTAGTCGAGGGAGATGCAGCGGAGAACAAGTCTCCACCCTCAAGTTGCTGACTTTCCGCGGGGGAGAGGGCTGCATTATTGACACTGACAATGTTTTTAGTCTTCCATAACTCTATGAATTATTATTATTTACGTCTTTGGACCAGCTCAGTCATAATTTCCAAATACCGCCTGTCCCTGCAAGTTGGAAGTGCACAGAAGCCAGCATGGATCCGGGCGCACAGTGGGGTCTTAGTGGTTAACAGACTTAAGATCAAGAAGTGCGTGGACCCGTATCTCTGGGCACATGGCCACGTCACAGCAGTGCTCGTTACCACCTGCCAAGGAGAAGCTGCCTTTTTCTGAAAACAACTCTTCCTAGGATGACAAGAACCACAGAAGTGTGTAAAGAAAATCGTCTCGGGTTCAGAGAGGTTCCGGGAAGGAACCACACAAGGTGATGCGGGCTCAGCCACGGGGAAGGAGGACCCGACGGGAAGTGGACGTTAGTTTCCATTTGTGCTGGGAAGGAGTCGCTGTCAGAAGATATGGGGGACAGGATTCTGAGGCAGACAGGTAAGTGCGGAGGGCTTGAGGCTGTTCTGAGCGACAGGAGCGGAGGGGCAGCAATGAGGTGAAGTTTCAGTGAATGACGAGGAGACGGGGAAACAGAGTGAAGGGGAAGGTTGGCAGGTGTCACCAGACGCCACCTGGCCCAGGGGTCCCCTCCCACTGGGTCCTAGTCCCCACGGAGACCTGTCAGATGTTCTCAGGTACTGAAGGGGTGTCGTACCTACTTCAGGAAAGTTGCTCTGCCTTCCTGCCCTTTAAGAGGGAATAAATCCTGACCACGAGTGGAACCCATGGGAGGTGGCCTTGCCCCTGCATTGGGGACACTTGTGCACTTTGACCTTGGCAGGATTTCCCTGAATCCATCGCACACTGAGAGTTTGTGTAGCCACCTTGACCTTTAAAGCTTACTGGCTTCCATCTCCCTAACAGTGAAATGCGTCAATAAAAGCGACTTCCCTGCTCCTCTTGGTCTGTTGTTTGGATGAAGCGGCGACATCTACGTGAAAACCCCCAGTAAGCTATGAATCAGTCCCCTAGTGCTGTCACGGTCTGTTCTGTTAAACTGTCATTTGGCAAATGTGAAACCCATGAAAAGCATATACATTTCTGGGAAACAGGACTTAATGGTATTGCTTTTGATGTTTAGTGACTTATCCAAATTCCCATAGCTATTTAGCAGCAGACAGACCCTAGCTGATTTATCACAGTGGTCCCCAACCTTTTTGGCACCAGGGATTGGTTTCGTGGAAGACAATTTTTCAGGGTGGGGGTGATGGTTCAAGCTGTAATGTAAGCGATGGGGAGTGGCAAGGAGCGGCGGGGAGCGGTGGGGAGCATTGGGGAGCAATGGGAAGCGGTGGGGAGCATTGGGGAGCGGTGGGGAGCGGTGGGGAGCGATGGGGAGCGGTGGGGAGCGATGGGGAGCAGTGGGGAGCGGTGGGGAGCGATGGGGAGCGGTGGGGAGCATTGGGGAGCGGTGGGGAGCGGTGGGGAGTGGTGGGGAGCGATGTGGAGCGGTGTGGAGCGGTGTGGAGCGGTGGGGAGCGATGGGGAGCGATGGGGAGTGGCAGAGTGAGGCTTTGCTTGCTCTCCAGTGTTCAACTCCTGCTGTGTGGCCTGGTCCCTAATGGGCCTCCGTACTGGTCTGCAGCCCAGGGACTGGGGGACCCCTGATTTATCATCACAAAAAATGTATACTCTTCCTTTCCATATTCAGAGATCAAATATTAACAATCCAGCCAGAAAAGTTTAATAGCCAGAGATTAAGGGGGCATGGTTAACTTAATCAAGTCAAGAAATATGGCAAGTTACTTGTTTATCCATCTATCATCTATCTAATATCTATCTATCATCTATCCATCTATCTATCTATCCATCTCTACATCTATCTACCTCTATATCCATCTATCTATCTATCCATCTATCTATCCATCTATCTATCTATCCATCTCTACATCTATCTCTGTATCCATCTATCTATCCATCTATCTATCTATCTATCTATCTATGTATCTATCCATCTCTACATCTATCTCTATATCCATCTATCTATCTGTCCATCTCTACATCTATCTATCTCCATATCCATCTGTCTATCCATCTATCTGTCACTCTATCTGTCACTCTGTCACTCTATCTATCTATCTGTCACTCTATCTATCTCCCTCTATTTATTTACTTCGGTGGTTGTTATCCTCAATTAGGTCTAAAAAGACCCAGAGTGCCTGAGTCACAAGTTACAAACACATTTCGAGAAATAGTCAAGGCTTTTGCTGTTCTCACCACTACTGTCTCTGGGGTCACTCTAACAAATTTTACTTTGAAATTAAATATCCCTCTAAGCACATAGTCACTAATGGTATGTTTTATTTTTGACGTGTTCTCAGGACATTCTCCCCTCTGCTTACTCGACTCAGGGATGCAAAGAGCCGTTTAACATCTAAAAGACACTGTATTTTTTTTTAACCCAGCATTTTCCATTTGTTTTGCCAATTATGAGTAAATTTGAATATCCCACCTTGGAATTTAGTTGGCTCCTTGACATTCTCATTTCCAGCCAGTTCTAAAGTTATACTGCTCTATTCCATCTGTGATCAGAACTTTTTTCCTCTTTTGAAACTCTTTAGACTCAGATAATTTTGAATGTTTTAAACTGTGCAAAAAATGATCAGTAAATCTCTAGCAAGATTACATATTAACTGGAGTAAATCTGTTGTTTCAGAATGAACCAAATTTAAAACTATATATTCATTTATCTAAAAATTGGATACTGTCTATCTGCCAGGCGTCATTCTTAGCACCTGGTACTTATCAATGGAAAATTACCCTGACAGACATGGAACCAAGTTTCTAGTTGTAGGAGACACACAATAAGTAATAGGCATAATGTTGAATTAATTATACACCATGTTAGAAGGAAACAAACACTGCGACAAAGACAGAGTAGGGTAAGGACCGGCACATCTATTTCCATCATTCTTCCTCTTCTGCTGACCCACTTCTGCTGAATTAGCAGCCTCAACATTGAACCCGGCATGGACAGTCCCAGTTTGGTGCTTGGCCCCAGCTGGCAGGAATTCCTCAATGCCGTTTCCTAATTCCTGTGCAGTCAGGGCGGACTCAACTATGGACCAGAGCCGAAATAGTCCTGTGAATCTCCAGTCAGAGGCTCATCCATGCGTCTCGAGGACAAGTTCTTACAGACCGGAGAATGCCTGGTCACAGAGTGCATTTTATCCTGTGGTTCACGGTCATAACAGCTGCAGAGACCACGTTTTCAGGGAGCCCATTCATATTACGGGTTAGCAGCAGGCATGTCCCTTTGGTGATGGAGTTAGGCTCACTGGTGCCTCTCCCTCAGGGAGGAATGTCTTCTCCACAAGGGTTCCTTCAGATTGCTTCAGGTTCCTCAGCCAGGACAGGGTCACTAGGTTTGAAAAGTCAGGGTCTGCACTGACCCTTTTGTTGTGGGGTGGGGCCGTTGCCCGTCGGGAAAAAGTGGTAGAAGATTTAGGCAACCCATGGCATCAACCAGGATTAGATTATCAGGTGTTTTGACACCCACCAGTATATTTATTTATCTTAGATGCTTTTTTTTTTTTTTTTGTCCTTTAGTCACTAACCCTTACCATGGTTAAAAAGAAATGGAATTTCTATGACAGTTTATTAGGAAAACCAGCTCGGTTAAAATTTCCAAGAAATATCAGGAAGTTTGTTAGTTAAGTATCAAACATACCCTGAAGCCAACACTTATATATCTTACTTAACATATGTAATAGATAAAAAAGCCTGAGATAAAACCTACAATTTAATAAATGCTTACCAAGTCTTTTTACTGAAGGTGGCTCAATTAAATCATCTAAAATCATGCTTCCATTAATAGAGTCTACTTTAAGTGAGCCAGTGTCTACTTTGAACTAAATTTATGACAATCACTTAGAGTCTATTAAAAAATTAGAATTTTTTGGACAATGGATTTTTTTTTTTTTGCCTTGAAAATAGAGCAAAAACTCAAAAGTCATTCATGTAAGGAGAAATGTTTTGTTCTCCCTTCTTGGTAAAACACAGGGACATGCTTTCCCAATGAAGATTAAAGAAGACAGGAAGCATATTACTCATTCTTTCATGTGATAAATAGTTCTTACTGAAAAGTAAGACTGATAGTTACTATTCTGGAGTTAAGGGTGCAGGGTTGAATTATTTGCATAATTTGGTCTGGGGAATCACAGTCTTCTGGTAAAAATATTGACATGAAAAAATAATCTATAAAAGCTAAAATAGATGGGACTTTCCTGGTGGTCCAGTGGTTAGGATTCCACGCTCTCACTGCCCGAGGGTGCGGGTTTGATCGCTGGTCAGGGAACTAAGATCCCGCAAGCTGCATGGTGTGGCCAAAAATATTTTTTTAAAGTTAAAAAAAGAAAAGCTAAATTAGAAACATGGACACAAGACATACTATATTCTGGAAACACAGAGGAGGAATCTCTAGCTTTGCACAGAGGATTAGAGGCAGTTCCCAGGGAAGGCGGGCACCTGAGCTGGTCAAGTGAAAATTCTTTTCCTGGACAGATGGAAGGAAGGGCTGTCAGTGGGAAGGAACCAGCAGACACGAAAGCGTAGAAATGAGGATTCAGGAGAACTTGGGTCCATGTACCGGGAACAGAAGAAGAGTAGGAGTGAGGGGATGGACAGACGCAGACGAGACAGAAGGGTGGACACACGTGGGCACGGGCTATTCTGGGAGCCGTGTGGGAGGCCAGGATGTGGGGTGAGGAACGGGAAGGTATTCTGAAGCCAGCAGAAAGCTTCGCGGTCACCAGAAGTGTTGAAAGAGGTGATGAAACGAGCTAATTTCATTTCTCATTTCTCATTCTGACAACCACAATAAGATACCATTTAACACCCACCGGATGTCAAAACCTGAAAGGACTGATGATGTGAAAAGGTGTAAGGATATAGAGCCACTGGTGGGAGTGGGAAAGGTACAATCACTTTGGAGAAGTGTTTGCCAGCTTTGTACAACGCTTAAAAATAAGCATGACCCAGGAAATCCACTCCCAGACACTGACCCCAAGAAAAAGGTAAACATATGTTTGCAAAACACATTGCAGAAGAATGTTCACCTGACTTTATTCATTAGAGCCCTGAACTTAACACGCCCCAAATACCAGTTGCTGGCACAGTAGATGAACGAATTGTAATCTGTTCACAAAGTGGAATACTACTCACCAATAAGAACTAATAATCTGGGACTTCCCTCTGGTCCAAAGACTCCGCGCTCCCATTGCAGGGGGCCCAGTTCCGGTCCCTGGTCGGGGAACTAGATCCCGCATGCCGCAACTAAAGGGCCCGCATGCCGCAACTAAAGGTCCCGCATACAGCAATGAAGATCCCGCATGCCGCAACTAAGACCCGGTGCAGCCAGATAAATAAATATTTTTTTTAAAAACTAATAATCTTTAAAATAAACAACATGAATGAATCTCAAAAATATTACGCCAAGCAAAAAAGCCAGACACAGGGCTTCCCTGGTGGCGCAGTGGTTGGGAGTCCGCCTGCCGATGCTGGGGACACAGGTTCGTGCCCCGGTCTGGGAAGATCCCACATGCCGCGGAGCAGTTGGGCCCGTGAGCCATGGCCGCTGAGCCTGCGCGTCCGGAGCCTGTGCTCCGCAACGGGAGAGGCCACAGCAGTGAGAGGCCCCTGTACCGCAAAAAAAAAAAAAAAAAAAGCCAGACACAGAAGAATACATACTGGATGAATCCATTTATATGAAGTTCAAGAAGAACCAAACTAATCTCTTATTCTATAAATCCTAACAATGGTTGCTGGGAGGGAGAGGATTGAATGGAAGCGGGCTTCAGGAAATTATCTGGAGACATTAAAAAGCTCTAAATCTTGATTAGGGTCATGCTTGCACAGAGTACGTATTTATGAAAACTTATGGGATATTTCAGATTATCTGAATTCCCCTAAATGTTGTTAGTTGAAGTAAATGTTATCTTGATTTTAAAAAATGACAATTTTGCTAGCAACATGGAGGGGAACCACAAAGGTAGATGGAGATGCCGTAGCAAAAATACTGCTGAAGAGAACGATGCCTTATTATGATAAAAGGTAAGGATCTGAGCAAAGACGGTGGTAAAAATGCCACAGAGGACAGCAGATTTCATGACAGAGAAATTTCAGAGGAATCGAAGACTGTTCATAGTATGATGATGGTGAGGGTGATGGGCGGAGAGAAAGAGAAGCAAATAAAGAATGGATGTAGGGGCTTCCCTGGTGGCGCAGTGGTTGAGAGTCCACCTGCCGATGCAGGGGACTCGGGTTCGTGCCCTGGTCCGGGAAGATCCCACATGCCGCGGAGCGGCTGGGCCCTGTGAGCCATGGCCGCTGAGCCTGCGCGTCCGGAGCCTGTGCCCTGCGGCGGGAGAGGCCCAACGGTGAGAGGCCCGCGTACCGCAAAAAAAAAAAAAAAAAAAAGAATGGATGTATTTTGATGTCAATGTGAAAAAAATATTAAAGGGCAAAAAACCCAGACTAGCTAAACACAATATCTAAGTAGAACAACAAAGACAGACTAGACATCAAGACTTACTACAAAGTACAGTCATCTGTACGTTGTGATATTGGTGAAAAGTAGACAAATAGATCAATGGAATAGAATAGAGAACCCAGAAATAGTCCATAGAGTCAAGTGATCTTTGAAGAAGGAGCAAAAGGACAGTCTTTTCAAAAAATGGTTCTGGAGCAAAGGGAAATCCATATGTAAAAAAAAAAAAAAAAAATCTAGACACAGACCTTTCACAAAAATAAACTAAAAATGGATCATAGCCCTAGATGTAAAGTGCAAAAGTATAAAACTCCAGGGAGGTACCATAGGAGAAATCAGACATGACCTTGCTTTTGGCAATGACTTAGATACAATATCAAAAAGCAAGGTCCATGAGAAAATAATTGATAAGTTGGATTTCATTAATATTAAAAACTTCTTCACTACAGAAGATGCTGTTAAAAGAATGAAAAGACATATCTGATAAAAGACTAGTATTTAAAATAGTCAAAGATGGGACTTCCCTGGTGGTCCAGTGATTAAGACTCGGCACTTTCACTGCCAAGGGCCTGGGGTTCAATCCCTGCTGGGGGAACTAAGATCCCGCAAGCTGCGCAGCGTGGCCAAAAAAAAAAAGTCAAAGAACTCCTGAAACTCAGTAATAAGAAAATAAACCATACAGCTAAAAAATGGGCAAAGGATGTGAACAGACACCTCACCACAGAAGATACACAGAGCATTTGAAGGGATGCTCTACATTATATATCATTAGGGAAATTCAAATTAAAACCACAGTAAGATACTACCACACACCTATGAGAATGGCCACAATCCAAACCACAGACGAGACCAGAGGCTGGTGAGGGTGTGGAACAGCAGGAACTCCCATTCCCTGTGGGTCAGAATGCAGGACAGGGCAGCCACTTTGGAAGACAGCGTGGCAGTTTCTTCCAAAGCTGAACATACTCTTACTGTACAATCCAGCAGTTGTGCTCCGTAGTATTTACTCCAAGGAGTTGAAAACGTATGTTCGCACAACACCTGCACACGATGTGTATAGCAGCTTCATTCACAATTGCCAAAACCTTGGAAAACCAAGATGTCCTTCAGCAGGTTAGCGGATAAGCAAACTGTGCATTCATACATGGAATATTATGCAGTGATAAAAAGGAATGAGCTATCAAGCCACAGAAAGATACCTTCAATGGAACCTTAAATGCATATTACTAAGTGAAAGAAGCCAATCTGAAAAGGCTACAGACTGTATGATTCCAGCTACATGACATTCTGCAAAAGGCAAAACTATGGCAACAGTAAAAATATCACTGGTTGCCAAGACTTCCAAGGGAGGGGAAAAGGGATAAATAGTTGTAGCACATGGCATTTTTAGGGCACAAAATTACTCTGTATGACACTGTAATACAGATACGTGTCATCATACATTTGTTAAAGCCCACAAAGTACACAACACCAAGAGTGAACACTATTGTAAACTACGGACTTTAGTTAATAATGATGGATCAGTACTAGCTCATCAGTCGTTACAGATGTGCCACACTAATGGCAGACATTAATAAGGAGGGAAATTGGAGAACACTGCTAAGAGGATATATGAAAACTCATGACTTCAGTTTGATATAGATTGTGTAGGTACATGTTTGTTATTCAGGTGGAGAAATGTAACAGCAATGAATGTATCTAAGATCTAGTAAAAAATGGATAAACATATGTGTAGAGGAAGAAAAAGAAGGGTCTACGTCAGAAATCTAAGAAACATCAGAACTTAGGAATGGGAAGAATTAGTTCAGTAAGCAGAGAAGAAACAGAATAGGCTGGTTTTGTGTGAGTCAAGCTGAGTACATTCTCTTGTGTCAAATGCTGCTGAAAGATGCAGTCCCTCATGAATAGGAGAAAACAACGTGAAAGCTGGGCTACTACTTTCAGTAAAGTTGTAGGAAGTAAGCCAATTTGTAACAAGTTGGATAAAGAAAAGGATTTAAGAAATAAAATTGCAAATTCAGAGTAATGATTGAAAAGCATGATGAAGAAAAAGAGGAAAGGTCAACCACCACCTGTCATGACTCATTCTGAAAATTTCAAGGCAACGTTCTTTACTTTAAAGGTCTTAAAATCGGGATTCAGGTCTTTGATGAAGTTCTGTTATTGCCACTGTGGTTGACTTAGCATAAAGCTGGTTAAGAGGATTCTGTGAATTTTGAAATGCATTCATAAATCGTGATAAACTTATGTAACCCTCTTACACAGGAGATGCCTCCAGAAATTTATTTAGCAACAAATGAGTGAATCTTCTAAAGGATGTTAAATTGGGGGTATTAAAACAGAATTCTCTGAAAAGTTAATGATAGTTTTACAGAATTTCTTGCTGACCTATAATCTACACCCTGTTTTGAAATTTAAGATGAAGTGTCATTCTGAAAACTATAGCTTCTATTTTAAATGATGTATTCATGACCACAGAGGCACTTCGCTTATTAAAAGTTGATTTCCTAAGACAATCTCTCTGACTATAATAATTCTGACCAACATTTAGGTAATTTGAAGGGTGACCCACATTTTGCTTATGTTTCATAGATTTATGTTACTCTCAAAAAATTTATCAAAATGATAGGAATAATCATATCATTAATGAATAATACATATTCTATTAGAAACACTTAGGACAAGTGAAATTTTGAATTATTTATTTTCTGATGTGCTTTTTGTTGTTACAAGGCAGTTCTGAGGACTGGGTCTGTCTTCCAAACAATTTTATTAGGTTTATTTTTTTTTAAGCACTATTTTCTTTTGAGTCTAAGTGGTGGGTACTTTCCTCACATTTTACTGAAAAATTTTCTAATGTAGAAATATATTGTATGAGCTATTAAAGCCAATGTAAGTTTTCAAACATTCATATTCTTTAGTGGTGAATATACATAAAGGGTACAATATGTCAAAAATATTGCCCCCAAAAGCTGTCCATTTTTATTGGTCTTTTGAGGATAAAGGTTAAAATTTATCATCTCTCCAGCAAATAAACTCTCAAGAAGGTCATGGCATTGTTTAGACTTTCTATTTGAAGCAATTCAATCAGTCCAATAAAACAGCTTTAGAAATTACTAAGTATTCTCTGATAAGAAGATATGTATCAATGCAGCGCTTATCACATTGCTGTGGTCAGTGCAATTAAATTAAGAACCTTGGTTGGCATAAAAATAGAAGGCTACAGGATCATTACTAATAATTGTAGAAAATTCTGAACCTTTTCAACGTTATCTAGGATAAATAACCACGCAATAACACAAATTTAATTATGTTTATGTAGCAAAGATGTTCAAGAGTGCAAATGTTTAATAAAAGGTAATTGGTTAATTTTAACTATAATACACTCACACAATGTAATACTCTGCAGTTATTTAAAACTACACACTGAAGAATATGTAATGACATAAAAGAGATTAATAATATTTAGGTAATTGGAAAAATCCAATTTCAGTGCTTCTGGGGGGAAAGATGAATCCCTCTTCTAATTACAAGCAGTGTCTCTTTTGTAGCTTCTTGAGAACTGAAGCCGATCTCTCAGTGAGAAGACACCATTTCTACAGCCTTTCTGTCTGTGCTTGGATTTAAGATCAATTCACACGGGGAAGAGATTTTCCACCACTAGGACTAGCATTAGGATCCTTATCTGTTTTACATATGTCCTTCAATTTTTTAACAACAGAGAAATAAAGGATTCTGAGTAATTGATCCCCAAAGGTGAAAACACTGTTGCACATTGAAATCACAGAGTATCAGATTTGGAAGAGCCCTAGAAGTCATCTAATCTTGTTATCGTCTTGGTGGGAAAACTCTAGCGGCTGGACTGTTGACTTATTCTAAGTTCCACTGTTGATGGCATACTTGGGGCTAGAATTCAAGATATAAAGAGTATTCAACATTCATCATAGCTTTTTTTGGGGGGGGGTGGTTTGCGGGCCTCTCACTGTTGTGGCCTCTCCTGTTGTGGAGCACACGGTCCAGACTCGCAGCCTCAGCGGCCATGGCTCACGGGCCCAGCCACTCCGCGGCATGTGGGATCTTCCCGGACTGGGGCACGAACCCGTGTACCCTGCACTGGAGGGCAGACTCTCAACCACTGCGCCACCAGGGAAGCCCTCCACAGTTTTTTATTTAAACTTTCTTTTTAATATTTATTTATTTATTTGGCTGTGCCAGGTCTTAGTTGCAGCACTCAGGGTCTACTGTTACGGCATGTGGACTCTAGTTCCCCGACCAGGGATTGAACCTGGGCCCCCTGCACTGGGAGCACAGAGTCTTAATCACTGGACCACCAGGGAAGTCCCCACATTTCTTGTCCTTTGAAAATGTATGGTATTGCTGTTGGTTCAGGGTATGTGGGTCCTATTCCAATGATTGTTTCTAAGTGACTGTTTATGGCTGGGAGAAATCAAGTAAATTTACTGCCAGTAATGACATTTAGCTTCTTTGTTTCCTTCTATGTTTCCTTTGTTTTTTATCTTGTTGAGTTGGTTAGGACCTCTAGTAAAATATTAAGTAAGAATCATGAGAACTGATCTTGCTTTATCTTCTTATTTAACGGGAATACAGTTGACCTTTGAACTGTGTGGGTCCACTTATGCAATTTTTTTTCGAGAGTAAATACTACAATACTACACTATCCAAGCTTGGTTGAATCCATGGATGTGGAACCACGGGTACAGAGGAAACTCAGATACAGAGGAGCCACTGATAAGTGGGGCTGACTGTGAGCCCCATGCGTTGATGAAAGGTCAACTGTGTGCTCTCTATTTCTTCATTAAATGTCGTGCTTCTTAGAGTTAACTTATACTGTTATTGCAGGTCGACAAGGTTTTTCATCTCTATATAATGATTTTTGAGGATTTTATCAAAGTCTTTTAACCTCACATATTCTCCTTCTTCTTGCCCAACTATTAATGTGGTAAATTACATCGACAGATTCTCTGTCAAAAGATGCATAAGGAGAAAATTCTAAAATGGTACTGACGCTCAGAAAAGAAGACTAATGTCAATTGAGAGACACACTACTATCTTCAGTAGGTGTGGAGATAAACTCATTACCAACCTTTTGTTTGGGCAACTGAACAATCTATCTTATGTCTTGTAAATATCAAAGGGACCCTTAAAATCACTCCCATCTTCTTCCCATAGATTTTGTCAACATGCATTGAAAATTTAGGATGTGATCATACTTATTGCTTGCTTAACATGTGAACTAAACTTGCTCATTGAAATTAGCATATTTTCTATTTTATACCTCTCTTAATTTAATGTCTGCTTTTCTACTGGATTATAAAACATTTCCTCACTAATTTATAATTTTTCTTTGAATAAATAAAATTAACCCTATGTTATTTGTGTCAGTTTCTCTCAGTTTGTTGTTATTCCTTTGTTTCTGTCACAATAAATTTCTGCTTAATTTTCATTTATTTTAAATAACAAGCATTTGCATTTTATGTAATCAGATTTATCCATTTCCATGTTTTTGCTTTTGGGGTTTTTGGTTATGCTTAACAATGTATTCCCCATTCTAATGTTAGGGGAACCACTGACAGAAACTGCCCACCCTGGCCAGGCACGATAGTAACCACTTGCATGAGTTACCGTACAACAGGAGGTCCTGGTAAGAAATGGGAAATTAACAAGCTACCACCAACTGGAGTAATTTAGGAAAGGTCAAAGGAGAGAGGAGACTCCAGTCCATACGTCCTACCAACCTCCCAGAAACCATCAAGCTGTAATCCATGTTGGCTGAGAGATGCGTGTGCCACCAGGAAGGACCCTGTGTCAGAATGATTGGCCAGAGACAACCCGGAAACTAACCCCATGACCATAACACCCGAGACAGAGCCATGTGGAGAGCAGTCCTCCTGGGCTCCCTTACCCCGCTGCTCTCTGCCCGGGCGCCCCTTCCCAATGACGTCTCTTGCTTTGTCAGCATGAGTGTCTCCTCGGACAATTCATTTCTGAGTGTTAGACAAGAGCCCACTCTTGGGCCCTGGAAGGGGTCCCTGTTCCTGCAACACTAAGATTACATATTTAATACAATTTTTTAAAGATTCTGTTTCTATGATTTAAATGTTTAACACATCTGAAATGCACTCTGATTCAATGAGTGAGGTATTAGACTTTTGAGTCAGTTAAGAATAATTTGGGGTTGGAAGACCTCAGGGAAGGTGGCAAATTGGAGGCATATATTAACTTTCCCCTTTCTTGAAACCACCATAAAATAATGACAGAGGGATTTTTAAACATACATAAACCAAAAAGCAGATGATATCAGCTACAGAATGATGATGGAACTGGGCTGAGTAGGGAGAGTAATGGGACCAAGAGCACAGAACCCTAAGAAGGTGGACAGGATGAAAACACTTGATCCCCAGAAGACTCCACAATTAACAGCACGTGGTTACTTCTTCACGTCTAGGTAAAGGATAAGGCTAAGGTAAGGAGGAGTGGCTGAATATTCATATAAGAAGCAGTCAGACCTACTCCAATGACCCTTCCCTCCTGCAAGAGAAGGCAGTGGATTTCCTAGAGGATAAAACACAGGATCCCTGGAAGCGAGCTGATCATGCCCAGATGTGTGGAGTTTACATCCAAATGCACGGGGATTAAGCAAATGTACACGGGCTGAGCTGAGACCCCTAACTCTGCCCCAGCCAGGAATTCAGGAGCAGCTGACTGGATGGTTTGGGCTCAGAGACCCTCTTGCATTGTGGTCAAAACCTTGGCCAGAACTACAGTCATTGAAAAGCTCAGCTGGAGCTGGACAGTCTCTTCCGAGGTAGCTCACTGGCCTTCCTGGCAGCCTGGTCCTGGCCAGTTGTGAGGAGCCTCAGTTTTTCCCACATAGGCATCTTGAGGGTCCTCACAACTTGGTGGTGGTCTCTCCAGGGAGCAAATAATCAGAGAGACAGCCAACCAGCCAGACGGAAACCATTCTTTTTATTACTAGCCTCAGAAGTCACATAGCATCATCCCCTCATTTCCACGTGATGCCATCAGGGCCCAGGGGAAACTCAGACACTCTGTCCTTCTCCATCCCCATGTCCCCCATTCTCAGAGGCAGTGAGAAATCCCACTTTTGCTGGGAAGATGTTAGTAGGGGCTGAACCTACAACCCAACCACCCATGAAGAGGCAGTGCTGCTATGAATGAGTGCCTCATTTTTGCAAGCAGTGAGTTTGGCAGGGTCCAGATAAGAAGCTGAATTTACAAATCCACCTAGCACTGTGGTTATCACCTAACAGGGGAACTGCCTACTTAAAAAAAAAAGATTAAATAGGATCCAGTCATAACATAATATCCAAAATGAGAAAGATAATCAACAGACACCAATACCAAGATGAATCAGTTGTTGGAATTGTCTGACAAGGATTATGGAAGCATAAAAAGGCTTCAACATGTAGTTACAAATTATCTTGGAACGAAAGGAAAACCAGAAAACCAAAGAAGTGAACACTATAAATAGAACAAGATAACAGATAAATTGAACCAGATGACCAGATAACTGAAATAAAAAAACTCACTAGGTGGGCTCAATGGCAGAGCAAAGATGACAGAGGATTAGGATAAATGAACTGGAGAATCAGTGAATACATGAATTGGATTTACCTAATCTGAATATCAGAGAGAAAGTGGACTAAAAAAATAAGGAAATAGCTTCAGTGAGCTGTGAAGAAACAAAAGAACTAACATTCATATTATTTGCACTAAAGAAAAAACAGAGAAAGAGACACTGACAAAATACTTGAAGAAATAATGCATGAATACTCTCCAAGTATGGTGAAAGATGTAAACCTACAGATTCAAGAGACTGAGTTAACACCAAATAGGTTATACCCAAAGAAATCCACTCCTGAAACATCTGAAAATTTTAAACAAACAAAAAAAAATCTTAAAATTGGCTACAGAGGGACCATATTACTTACAGAGAACAACAATTCATATGACAGGAAATTTCCCATCTGAAACCACGGAGGACAGAAGGAAATGGCAAAACATTTTTCAAGTACTGAAAGAAAAGAACTGCCAACCACAAATTCTATATCTGGTGAAACTATCATTCAGGAATGAACAGGAAATAAAGATGTTCTCAAATAAAAGGAAATGAAAACAAAGATCACTAGCAAACTTATCTTTTAAGTATGGCTAAAGAAATTTTTTAAAGAGAAAGAAAATGATAGCAAAAGAAGGCTTGGGACTTTAGAAGGAAATAAAAACATTGGAATGGGTTAAAAAGAGGGGCAAATAAGACTAACCTTATTAGTTTCTTAAATCATATTTGATGGTTAAAGCAAAATTAAAACATCACCTAAGTGATGCCCTACATATGTAGAGGAAATTCTTAAGACAATTATATTTAAAGAATCAAGAGGGTAAATGGACCTAAATGGAAATAAGCTTTCTGCACTTTGTTCAGAGATAAAAATTCCATATCAGTAGACTATTATCAGTTAAATATGTATATGGTAATATCTAGAGAAACCAAGATAGACTATACATTTGGTCATAAAACAAAGCTCAATACATTTAAAATAGTTGAAATCGTTCATAGCATACTCTGTGACAATATGGAACCAACTAGAATTAACAACATAAAAACAATATAAAAATCTCCAAACATCTGGAAATCAAACAACACACGTGTAAACAATCTCTGAGTCAAAGAGAAATTTTAAAAAGAAATTAAAAATGCATAGAACTGAATGAAAATGGATATACAACATATCAAAACGTGTGAGATGCAGCTAAAGCAGTACAGGAAGTAAATTTATAGCAATAAATGCTTATAATTAGGAAACAAGGTTCTAAAATTTATAATCTAATTTCCTACCTTAAGAAATTAGAGAAAAGAAGAGCAAAATTAACCCATAAAAGGAAAGATATAGTGAAGATAAGAGATCAATAAAATTGGAAAACAATAGAAAAAAATCAATGGAACAAAAGTCTGATTTAAAAAAATTAATAAAAATTATAAAGCTCTAAGAAGACTGACAGAGATGGGAGGAAGACACAAATCATCAGTATCAGGGATAAAACCAGGGCTGTTCCTATGGATCGTGCATTCACTAAAAGGATGAAAAGGGAATATTACAAATAACAAATAAATTTGATAACTTAGAAGCATGAATTCCTTAAAAATCACCAACTATCAACACTCAACCATAGTGAAATATATAACCTGAATAGTTCTCTACCAAGTAAAGAAATTAAGCTTGTAATTAAAAAGCTCCTGAAAGGAAAAAAAAAATGTCAAGAAAAATATCTCAAGATCTCATTTCAAAGTACAACCTGAACTAAATTGAGCTGTAATGTTGTTGATTGCAGCCCAGAACTGGATTACTATAGCAAATCTAATTAGCATTACTTGTTTAAAAAAATTTAAAAAAAGAGCAAAAAGCTTGTTTTGCACTAGCCAGCTAAAATAAGTAAACAAAAATTCACAAAGATAAACATAAAAGGTTCTTTGTAAATCTTGATTTAGAAACTCTATCTATAGCTATTTGAGGACAAAATATTGTCCCTGTACCCGAGCAGGACCCTATGGGGCCTTCTTGGGACAGACCCCTCCCCCCATATCCTCTGCTTGAGCTCCTCTCTGAAGTACCCAGATAAGAGTATCTGATGCACATTTCCTCAGTTTTTCAGATGCTAAAACCACCACCACATGGAAGAAATTAACTACCTGATGATCAGGAGCATGTAGCCCCCAGACCTTCTGGCACCTAAGGACTGATCACCGTCCATCAATCAGAGAATTGTGCACGAGCTGATCACACATCCTGGGACCCCTGCCCCACCCACCCCCACTTTGCCTTTAAAAATGCTTTGCTGAAAACTTTCAGGGAGTTCAGGGGTTTTTAAGCGCAAGCCAGCCATCTCCTTGCATGGCTCGGCAATAAACCTTTCTCTGCTCTAAACTGCAGCGTCTTGGTTTGTTTGACCTCACTCCGTGTTGGGCGCTTGAACTTGTGTCAGGTAACGGCCTAGGGAAAATAACATTCTGAGTCAAAGAATAAATTCTCTCCACACACATTCTTGTTTTTTTTTTTTTTTTTGCGGTACTCGGGCCTCTCACTGCTGTGGCCTCTCCCGCTGCGGAGCACAGGCTCCGGATGTGCAGGCTCAGCGGCCATGGCTCACGGGCCCAGCCGCTCCGTGGCACGTGGGATCCTCCCGGACCGGGGCACGAACCCGTGTCCCCTGCATCGGCAGGCGGACTCTGAACCATGCGCCACCAGGGAAGCCCCAAAATTTATTTATTTTTGATGCCCCTAATGAAAATTTTAGAAATTATTGCTACTTTCTGTTAAATTAAGATCAGATGATTTATAAGACTTAGATGGTTTCAGTAAATAAAATTCTGAGATGAGGACACAGAATGATCCCTGTTGGCATGATTCCAGGATGGTGTTGGCAGGTCTTTAATTTGGTCCTGAACTTTTAATACCCAGGGTTTTGCTTCATTTTTTCTTTTTTTAATATGCTGAATTCAAGCTTATAGATGGAGATGGCATAAGGCATCATTCTAGACAGTAGACTTTTATAGCTCAGATATTGGTTCCCTCGTCTTATAATGTAATATTTCAGACATGGCCTTAGGATAACTCACTTAACCCTAAACCACAGCTCTGGTGACATCAGACACTCTGCAAAGCCCATTAACCCCCATGGCCCCTTGTCTGCACCAGCTGGCTGTAACGGAAAGGCAACCACACTTGCTTGGTTGGCAAACAACATTTTTTCCTGAAGACAGAGCTGCAGTTTGGTCAGTTCCCATCTCAGCCCACCAGGTGGGTCACCTGCTGGTTCCTGGCTTGCTGCTGCTGAGACCCAGCGTCTGAGGGGATAAGGTCATTTGAGGCAGGGACCAAGGTGCTAGGGGAGCTCCTTGCTTTCATGTCACCTCTTTCTCTGACTCTGAGTAAGGGTGTCTCCCAGCTCTGACTGAAACAGAGAAACTAAAAATAGAATTATCATATGACCCAGCAATTCCACTACTGGGCATATACCCAGACAAAACCATAATTCAAAAAGACACACACACGCCAATGTTCATTGCTGTGCTATTTACAATAGCCAGGTCATGGAAGCAACCCAAATGCCCATCGACAGAAGAAATGGATAAAGAAGATGTGGTACATATATACAACGTAATATTTCTCAGCCATAAAAAGGAACGAAATTGGGTCATTTGTTGAGACGTGGATGGATCTAGAGACTGTCATACAGGGTGAAGTAAGTCAGAAAGAGAAAAACAAATATCGTATATTAACGCATATATGTGGAACCTAGAAAAATGGTACAGATGAACCAGTTTGCAGGGCAGAAATAGAGACACAGATGTAAAGAACAAACGTAGGGACACCAAGGGGGGAAAGTGGCGGCGGGAGGGTGGTGGTGGGAGATTGGGATTCACATATATACTAATGTGACATATATACTAATATGTGTAAAATGGATGACTAATAAGAACCTGCTGTATAAAAAAATAAATAAAATAAAATTCCAGAAAAAAAAAGAAATGCACAGCAGGTGGGGGAGGAAAGATGGGGGCAGGAGAGGAACCAAAGAACATAAACAAAAGATCAAAACAGCAGTTTCTCTAGAGAGAGAAGACCTAGAAGCAGAGAAGCACGACCACCCTGGAGAAGTTCACAGTCCCTCACAACCATTCCTGTGTATTTACTAACAACAGGGTCTTGGGCAGTCTGCGAAGACGAAAGGGCATCCTGTAAAGCGCGTGGCATAGGGAGATGCGCGATGTGTCGGACCTTTCCTGTACATCCTCGCGATGGTTATTACAGCAGCTGAGAAAGAAAGTGACTAATGAAAGATGTCTGTCTCTGTGTGTGTGTGTGTGTGTGTGAAGAAATGGAGCTCCATCAACGTCTTCAGAGATCCCAATCTCAAAGGTGGTTAGAAAGAGACCTCTTGTCACTATACGCTGAGTATTTCTCTCTAGAATTGTGGCAGATCTGAAAATGAGGGTAAGAAAACTTAGAGAAGAAATAGACTTAATACAAAAAAAAAAAATTCCAAGCCAAGTGTCTTCTATAATAGGTGTTCGTTGATGGATTAACTTCATGTTTAGTACAGGAATTGTTAAAAGGATAAAGAAATAAGTAAGAAACTCGACCTCTGGGTCAAGTTCAAGGTCAGAGTGACCCCAATGTTGGCTGTTCATGATGTATATGAGTTATTAATTGGAGTGAGGTGACAGAAGTGACAGGAAAGGGGCTGGGAAGCTGAAGACTTGTGTCTTGCTGTGACCGATTTTGTAAAGCATGTTCAGAAACACAAAAACAAGCTCTAGCCCTGTCCGGTACTGTCCTGCACCAGTGTCTTACTCTGCCCACCCCAAACACCTCACCCCTCTTCTGCTTTTCTAGCCTTTCCCGTTCCTACACTGGTTCTCAACACAACTGGGAAGCAGGCAGTGAATTACTCCCCTCTGGATCCCCCACTCTGACTTGCAAGGTCCCAGCTACCCCTCCCATGTCTCACCGCCTACTTAATTCTCTTCCTTTTTCCCCCCTGTGGTGCTTTGCTCACAGCAAGCTTTCTATTAACCCCCATGGAGGGGTTAAATGATAACCCGGGTGTTAACTGAAGTGTGAATTCTCTCTGGATTATTTAAATTTTAAAAGCAGGCTCTTTAAAGACCCAAACATTCAGTTACATAGGGAGCAAAACAAGGGACTTCCCTGTGGCTTTGGAAGAAGGCTGGGGTTTAGGAGTTTTGCCAGTTGGGGGAGGTGAGCTGGGCCACACCAGGCCAGCATACATTCTCTGCAGACAGGCTCGTTCTACCTCTTTGGACTCACACCATTTCAAACTTGCACTTTGTTGGTAAATCCTGCTCACTGTCAGATCTGGAGTTTGATGCCCTGTTGGAAGCTTTTCTCCCAAGACAAGTACCACTGTCACTGTGAGTTTTTCCACAGATTTTTACAACTGGTAGGTAGCAGTCCATGTGGGGCTGCATTTTTGGAAGTTGCCAGTGACAGCTAGATGTGAAGAGATTCTATGAACATCTGAGGTTCAGCAGTGAAATACATGCATTTTGGGTAAATGGAGAATATACCTATATCTATATCTATCTATCTGAAGGTGATGTTAGCTTCAGATGGCGATCACCATGCTAAAATCCAGATCCCTATGGATTCTGAAGGGGGAGAGTTTGTAGCACTATCCCTCATCAAATAATCAAATATTCTGTAGCAAAGAACACACATCTTTCTTAGAGGTTGGAAGTTTTGTTTTTGTTTTTGTTTGTTTTTGGCCACGTGGTGCGGCTTGTGGGAATCCCTGACCAGGGCTCGAACCCAGGACCTCTGTAGTGGAAGTGGAGTCCTAACCACTGGACCACCAGGGAATGCCCTGGAAGGTCATTTTTAATTTAATAATTACTTCTGCTGTGCATCAAGTTTCATCTAAAGCACACTTTCTGTACTTTTTTCTATCCGATTTAAATTAAAAAGAATGAGGTTTTTTAAACATATTAAAATATTCTCATTGAATTGAGAGTAAAGTACTTCTAATTTTGCAGTAGAGCAGTGAGGCTAGGATGCAGGCAGCTGAAGGACAGGGCATCCGGAAGAGGCCATAGCAGTGGGCTGACCTAAGGATGATCTAATGATGTGGTACGCAGGAATTAGAACATTCTAAAGTAACGGCCAGCTGGAGGCCCAAACACACATCTTTGGAGTATTAGTACACACCAGTGTTCTCGAAGTTATCTGAAACGTGTTGACATCAATCGGTGCATCTTTGAATTACAATTGTAGATTCTTTTTTTTTCTCCCCTTGCTATCATTCGAGTGGAAAAGGGGGAAATGGTGGGAAAAAAATTTTTCTGAGTTAAAAAATAGATTTTTTCTTTCATTTTTACATACTATACATTTTTAAATCCTGTATTTTAAAAATAGCAATGTTAATCATGTCTGACTCCTATTTTAATATAGTTTGAAACAAATGTTACATGAGATTGAAACGGAGAACGTGAGAAGGTACAGCTGTTATTCAAATAGCTCCTCAAGTTTCAGAAGCTCTAGGACATTTTCAAAGGTCACAGCTTTGGGAGATGGACTTCTGGCTGAAATAATCTCTAACGATTCACAGAGATACAGAACGTGATCGCAGTGTTTTAGCCTCTGTGGATCTCCTGATATGCATATAATGTTCACTTCGCCTACATCATCTAAGTCTGTGGGAGAGTCTGTCTTCGTCAGATTCTGCTCACAGGGGGCCAATGACTGATTTCCTTCCAGTTTATTTAGAATATGTGGAGAAGCCAGAGGGAGCCGAGTATTTTGTCATAAATGCAGATTTGGAAGGCAAAATGAGTTTCAAAGCTCTCTTCCATGGTGCAGTAGGGAGACACACACTGGGCTTTTAAGTTTTCGGTTCAAGTCCTAGAGCGTAAACTACAGCAGCCAAGGCGTTCTGATGAAAGGAGAATAAGGTACAGCACGTGAGGGATGGGGGCGGACTCACGCGCCCCACGTACTGAAGATTCTCTCCTTAAGAAGGGAAAGGAAAAGAACTTCCGCCCTTTAACATGAAGTTCACGCACACGTAGCTAAAATTTTCTGGGCTCCGGCGCATCCCTGAGGCCCCGCGGGCGGCTTCCCCCGGGGCGGGCAGTCAGAGGAGCCGGACGGTGACGCACCGAGTCGTCCTCAGCTCGCGTCCCTCTCCGGCCGCACAGCGCGGAGCCGGAGGGCAGCGGCTGGGAGACCGCGAGCCCCGGTGCAGCTTGCGAGCCGGTGCCGAGCGCGCCCCGAGCCCCGCGCCCCCGGGAGCGAGGCCGGTCGGCGGCCGCGCCGGGGCCGGTGCGGAGGGGGCGGGAGGCGGATGCGGGTCCGCGCTGGCGCCGCGTCCTCCGCTTCCAGCCGAGCCGCATCCGGAGCGCCCGCAGCTCGGATCCGGGGAGGAAGGTGGGCCCGGAGGAGGCGGGACGGGAGAGGGGTCGGGGAGGGGTCCCGAGGAGGCGGGGCGGGGAAGAGGAGCGTGGATGGGGGAGGGAAGGACAGAGGGGCGCGCAGACCGAGCGGCGGCCGCGGGTGGGCACGGGCGCGCGGGGCCGGCGGCGGCCACAGGAACCGGGAGCGGCTCCGGGAGCGTGTCCAGTGCGTCCGGCGGGGCCGGGCGGCCCGCGGGGTTGGCGCCGGACCTCCTCCCGCCCCACCCAGCTCCCGGCTGAGACGCGCGGTCCGGGCCCTCGTGTGAACCGGCCCCGCTTTCTCCGTCCACAGATGCTCCGGGCGCCGGCCGTGCTGTGCGTGTGCGCGGCCGCCTGGTGCGCGCAGGCTCTGGCGGCGGCCGCGGGCCGGCCGGACGGCGGCAATTTTCTGGACGACAAACAATGGCTCAGCACGGTGTCCCAGTACGACCGGGAGGCCGGACAGTGGAACCGATTCCGAGACGTAAGTCGGCGCCTTCCCGCGCTCGAGCGCGCTGCCCGGGGCGGGGTGGGGGTCAGGTTGGGGCGCGGGGAGGAAGTGGGCGCCTTGGAGGCCGCGCCGTGCTGGGGGGTCGCCTACCCGGGGTCCGGGTGTCCCCAGGTCCCCACGGTCCTCTCCCCGCCCCCAAAGGTTCGCAAAGTGCCATCTGCCCAACTTTGAACAGGGCCTGGCGCTGGCGGGCACGGCCAGGGGGCTGGCGAGGCGTTGCGCTGAGGTGGGCTCGATCCCGCGGCTGGCGGCGCACCCGGTGGCCTGGGGGGCGGGAGCGGGAAGGTGTGGGCTCGTTGGCGCCCGCCCGCTCCCGGGGACGGCGGGTGTCTGGGGCCCCGGTGAGCGTCAGCCTCCACACCCGGCGAGGACCTGCACTCGATCACGATGTTGCAGACTCTGTGCGGCGAGGGTGGGCTGCCGGGGCGGCAGTGATAGGGTTAAGCTGGGGACCCCCCCCCCGCCAAGTCCCGCATCCTACCTGGGAGCTTCCTCAGGGACGATGAGGTCTATCGAGACGCAGCCTGTACCTGAGACCCGACCGCGGGTCGCTGTGCACCTGCTGGTCAGTGTCCACCGCACGCGGACGCAGCGCAGCCGCGGGGCCGGGCGCGGTGGTCCCGGTGGGGCTGCCCCTCCCCCCGCCCCACTTAAGCCTCTGTGGTCGCGTTGGCAGACGCCAGCAGCGCTCCGCACACCTGAGGACCCTCAGGACCCGCCCGCAGCGCCTCGTGCGCAGGGGCGGATCTGCTCCCTCGGGCAGATCACACTCCGTCCTCATTTGGAAAATTGGGAAAGTGAGTGGAAGCTCGGGCTAGTTTCATCCTGCGCCCTTCACCCCCAGCCGCTCGCAATACCCCTCACAAGTAGTGGCTGACAAGCCAAGCCCAACGTGGAGCCGATTCTGGCAGCCGGATTCCGCAAGAAACGCTCATTTTTACTTAAAATTCGACGTAGCATCTCATTGATAATAGGCCTGCGTATAGGTGCTGGAAAACGATGATGGTCGCATTTAGCAGGGCTCTGTCTTACATGCCTGTGAGTGAAGCCTAAGCAACATTTTACTGCTGAGTACAATTTCTTGTACCGGCGAACCCCTTACACTCCTGTTTTATTCAAGTTGATGCTGATGTCGAATACGATCCAAAAGGCCAGCAGGCGAATGAGATATTTCTAAACCTAGGGGAAAATTTCTATTCATCCTGCCTTCATTTGGGTTGAACATTTGTAACTGTTCGAATAATGCTTCCTATTATGATATTTCGTTGCTGAATGGCTACTTTAAAAATATTTAGAAAATGGATTTTATGCTTCCTTCTCTAAAACATTTTAAATCTCGAATACCTTAGTATTCTCTGACTTCATTCAAATTACTTTATTGAATTATTAAGAGCAAACCAGTCTATACTCGGACAGTTTGTAAATGTGCTTGATTTAAACGACTTGAGAAAGCTGAGTGGCCTGGAAGGATTAAATATTCCAGGATTCCTGCAGCCAGCTTCTACAGAGACCAAGTAGACTGTTGTTTTGCTATCGTGTTTGCAGTTATTCTTATGTGATCTCAGGGGCAAAATCCATCAAAATTATATGTTAAATTTAAGTAAAGGATTTACTGAGGTTTTTTTTTTTTGGCAGACATGTTTGAAGTACATGCAAATATACATGCAAATGTAATAAGGATTTATTTGAAAAACTTCTGCAAGGTTTTAGGCTTACCGTTTTAGTAAGACAGTTAAATTTTGTGGATGGCTTCTGGAGGGCAGGCAGGAGATAAGTGATTGTTCCCCTTTGAACCACCTGTAGCTTATTGTTAGCATGATAAAAGGTGTGCTGACAGTGTGAGGTCTCAATGCAGAATGCACGCTGGATCCTTATTCAGACCACCCACCCCAGTGGCAATTTACATATTTTCTTTATGTTTTGGGGAGTTGTTAGCTTGATAATTTCTTTCTGTCTTTTTCACAATGTTGTTTATTGGTTGGTTCATTTTAAACTGGGAACACATGGTTAGGAGGCATTGCTTGAAACAAGTCTGTACTGCATGGGATCTACCTTTAAATGTTCTGCCTCAGCTCTGATATCTTAAATAATGGCGTTGCTACTCAGTTTTATAAAGGCAAAGAAACAAGGAAATCTGGACCTCTTCTTTTGGAAACAGTTTGACTGAAGCACTTCTGTTAAGTGCTTTTCTCCCATTAAAATATAATTAATTTCATTTAGAAAAAAGCTTTGAGATTTCTCAGCATAATTGTTGCTGAAATGAATTCTTACCGTCTTGTGGCTATTTTACACAGTTACCATTATTTTAGAAGTCACTCCTTAATGCAAGCTGGAAATATATCTTCTTTCGAATAATATTTGAAAACTATTTTGAATAATAGTTGAAAATACAATTAATCATTCTATTTTAATTGAATGATTTTTTAAAATAAATGTAGTCTTGAAGTAGGTTTTATATAATATAAATTGTTTTATATAATAAAGCTTTAGAAATAAAGACCATGGTTAGGAAATAAGTGAGAGTAGGTGAACAGAAGAAGCAGGATCATTGATGACTCGGTGGTGAAGGATGAGTCATCTTCCCAGTTTCCTCAGGATAAATCACAGAGAAATAAGAGAACCACAGGCAAGCTTACAGTGAGTAAGTATTAACATAGGAGCAGCTTCAAGTAATTGTGACCACTCTATACCCTGTACTAGCAACGCTCTTTGAATAAACTTTTGTGGCCCTTTTAAAGTGTACAAAATGATGTATAGACACAGAGCACTTGTATCCTTTTGAAAATCAAAAGGATATATTATATTTGGTTATTGGTATAAAATTCCTGTAGAGATCCTAGTCTCCATGTTTTAGGAAAAATAAAAGTTTAATTTGAAGATAGAAAAGAGGTCAACACATTTTAAAATAAGTGTGGTAGATTGAGCCAGCCTATTCAGGGTATAATGATGAGATGTTGAAATAAAGCAGACAAAAAACTCTCAACCTCGGGGTATGTTAAGTAGATACTCTGGTTGCATGGCATTTTCTACTTTTTTAGTTCTGTTGAGTGGTGATAAAATCCAGAACCCAAGACTCCTCAGGGGGGGAATTGTGGGAATACTACGACCTTCACCAGGTACAGGGTAGAGACCCCCTCACCCCGTTTTTGCAAACATGAATATATACACCAGTCTATTAGGAGAATTGGATATCAGTATCATTATAAGGAAACCATGAATCACATGGTTTATATATTATATATTTCAAACATTTATGATTTATAAGTCAAGTAAACTCTACTCTTTATCATGTAATAAATGAGTATGGAATTTGGAAACCAATAAATTAATCGGCAGTGAATGATAAAATACCACCATCAACCTTTTATATTATTGGTTTCACTGGAAGACATATACTAATTAGGAATGATAGAGGGATACTGTATGTTGGCAGCAGTACAATAAAATCTAGCAAAAGTGGCAGTGTTGGTCATGCTAATTTTAAATAACTCATATAATCAAATCAATTCTGTCCTTAAATTGAAATTCCAATGCTTCTGGGTTACATTTCTTTTTCAATAAAAATATCTGGGAGTGGTGGATAGGGGGAAGATGTAGGGATGAATAGGTGGATCACAGAGAAATCTTTTTTTTTAATCAAAGATACTTTAAAAAAATTTTTTTTCAGAAATATAGTTGATTTACAATGTTGTGTTAGTTTCAGGTCTACAATAAAGTGATTCAGTTATATATATATACAAGATATATGTATGTATGTGTATATATATATACACACACACACACACACACACACAAAAGATACTGAGTATAGTTCACTGTGCTATATAGTAGGTCCTTGTTGATTATCTATTTTATATATAGTGGTATGTATATTTTAATCCCAAACTCCTAATTTATCCCTTCCACCAACCTTTCCCCTTCGGTGACCATAAGTTTGTTTTCTATGTCTGTGAGTGAGTCTGTTTATGATTTGTAAATAAGTTCATTTGTATCATTTTTTTAGATTCCACATATACGTGATATCATATGATACTTGTCTTTCTCTGTCTGACTTAGTTCACTCAGTATGATAATCTCTAGGTCCATCCATGTTGCTGCAAGTGGCATTATTTCCTTCTTTTTTTATGGCTGAGTAGTATTCCATTTGTATATATGTACCACAACTTCTTTATCCAGTTCTCTGTCCATTGACATTTAGGTTGCTTCCATGTCTTGGCTATTGTAAATAATGCTGCTGTGAACATTTGGGTGTGTGTATCTTTTGGAATTAGTGTTTTCGTTTTCTTCAGATATGTACAGTATGGAGGTTCCTTAAAAAACTAAAAGTAGAGTTACCATATAATCCAGCAATCTCGCTCCTGGGCATATATCTGGAGAAAACTATAATTTGAAAAGATACATGCACCACAGAGGATATTTTGGGCAGTGAAAATAGTCTGTATGATAGTAAGATGGTAGATACATGTCACTGTACATTTGTCCAAGCCCAAGGGTGAGCCGTAAGGTAAACCATGGACTTTGGGTGACTATGATGTGTCCTGTAGTGGGATCAATTGTAACATTGTAACAAATGTCCCAGCCGGTGGGGAGGGTGACAAGGGAAATTCATGCACGTGTGGGCAGTGTGTATATGAGAAATCTCGGTACCTTCCTCTCAGTTTTTCTGTGAACCTAAAACTGCTCTACAGAAGTAGAGTCTTAAGGGGCTTCCCTGGTGGTGCAGTGGTTAAGAATCTGCCTGCCAATGCAGGGGACACAGGTTCGAGCCGTGGTCTGGGAAGATCCCACGTGCCGCGTAGCAACTAAGCCCGTGCGCCACAACTACTGAGCCTGTGCTCTAGAGCCCGCGAACCGCAACTAGAGAAAGCCTGTGTGCAGCAATGAAGACCCAACAGGGCCAAAAATGAAATTTAAAAAAAAGTAGAGTCAAAAAAAAATCATAACCACAACTCCATCACCTCAAAAAACAAATTAAAAACCGGGGGCTCGTTTTGAACACTGTTTTAAGAAGTGGTTACCATTTGTGTTGCAAAACCTGAAATCAACTTCAATTACATTTGTTCCTTGAGTAATTTTTAATACTCTTTAGATGTATCGGAAGCAGTAGGTAGTAAAGTTTTACAATTTAACTTTAAAAATGCAACCTTAACGTAAATTAAGGGACATGTGAAGTGTTGTGAAAATGTAAAATGTAGGTCGAGGTGTCTCAGAGGCACTCAAATTATAAGTTGGTCTTTTAAAAATGCCTGATTTGGGTATACTGAATAGTAAGTAAACACTTACGGACTTCTTGTTTTTAAAATTTTATTGAAGTATATTCTGCTAATTTCTGCTGTGCAGCAAATTGATTCAGTTATACGTGTGTGTGTGTATGTATATATGGTCTTATTCTTTTTCATTGTTTATCACAGAATATTGAGTATATCAGTAGTTCCCTGTGCTCTACAGGAGGACCTTGTTTATGTATTCTCTCTATAATAGTTTACATCTGCTAATCTCAAACTCTTATGAACTTCTTTTTTCTTTCCCTTTTCATTTGAGTTGGGGTTCGAGCGAACAGATTATTTGAGAGAGAAGGCTGATGTGGGGGGGATGTTTCCGCGTCCTTAGTGGCTGCTGAGGAATAAAGCACCCCCCAACCCCGTCATCTGTTAACTGGGACACAGCTGTTAGAAAGTAAATAGGATGGTTTCTGTGCCTATTCCAAGGAAACTACTCTTGATTTAAAAGGCATTACATACAGTATTTCTTTTTCTCTTTCTGACTTACTTCACCTTGTATGCTAACACATATATATATATATATATATATATATATATATGGAATCTAAAAAAAAATTTAAAAGGTTCTGACGAACCTAGGGGCAGGACAGGAAGAAAGACACAGACGTAGAGAATGGACTTGAGGATACGGGGAGGGGGAAGGGTAAGCTGGGACGAAGTGAGAGAGTAGCATGGACTTACATATACTACCAAATGTAAAATAGATAGCTACTGGGAAGCAGCCGCATAGCACAGGGAGATCAGCTGGGTGCTTTGTGACCACCTAGAGGGGTGGGATAGGGAGGGTGCGAGGGAGGCACAAGAGGGAGGGGATATAGGGATATATGTATACATATAGCTGATTCACTTTGTTATACGGCAGAAACTGACACAACAATGTAAAGCAATTATACTCCAATAAAGATGTTAAAAAAATAAAAATAAAAGGCATTACAGTTCAGACAATGGAAATCTTTAAAAGACCCCTCTCAGTGAGTTTCTTAGATTTACAAAGGGCCCTGGCTGTGTGTCCTGACTACCCGGTGTCCCCTCAAAACTGAGGCTCTTTTTTTACTGAGATATAATTGACAAATACAATTGTATATATTTAAGGTGTATGGTGTGATGAGTTCATATTCATATGTCTTGTGAAATGACCCCTTTTGTGGTACTTTAATAGTAGGCAAGACTTGTATTACTTTGCTTTTCAACAATATGCACCAAAAATCAAATTAAACAATTAATAACAATTTGGGGAAATTTAACACATTAGACCATTATTCTCTCTGTTCAGGAATACTTTCTCAGTAGTGGATATCCAATTCTGATTTTTTTAAAAGTATATTTTTAGTGCTTCTCACTATGAAATCACATTTTAAAATGTGACACTATTATGTTTTATCACAGTTGAGAACATGGGGTCTTCTTGGGAATTCTTCACAGTTAATTCCTTGCATTTTCACGATTGTTTTTCTCTCTTTTAATCTTTTGATGACAGTGGGCCACAGTGTGTTTAAAATTCCAAATCCGTGGGCTTCCCTGGTGACGCAGTGGTTGAGAGTCCTCCTGCCGATGCAGGGGACACGGTTTCGTGTCCCGGTCCGGGAAGATCCCACATGCCGCGGAGCGGCTGGGCCCGTGAGCCATGGCCGCTGAGCCTGTGCGTGGGAGAGGCCACAACAGTGAGAGGCCCGTGTACCGCAAAAAAAAAAAAAAAAAGTCCAAATCCATAGCAGCCTTTGTAGACAGTGTCCGTATTTGCAGATCAGAGCTGGTGAGACTATAGCATGAGATGTTTTTTTATCTTGGACTGTTGTTCATATTGTTGAAATCAGGGGGTTACTAGAGAGACAGGCGGTTGACCTCCTAAAGGAAGCAACAGGCTTTAAAGGCCATGGGCCAGTGAGTGGCCTCAGCAGCAAGGAGCCATCCCCATGCAGCATCCTGACCTCTCCTGGTCATCAGGGTCCTGGTTAAGCCATGGCCCTGGTTAAGCCCTGGCCCTGTTTAAGCACTGGTTTTATACAGTCTCCACATCCCTGTTTCTTATCACTATTCCCCCCGCCCTGCCCCCCCACACTCACCACGGTGTCAGGGTGTAGGGTGGGTTTAGTTAAGTCAGCATCATGTGAGGAAGCAGGTCAGACGATGCCCAGGGATCTACCGTTTCTGCAGAGGGGCTCCTGGGTGGAGCTGACACCGCATTGTCAGACCCCATCAGGAGGCCTGAACCGAGTACAAAATTGAGTCGATTTGCCCTGGCTTCGTTCTGACAGATAGAAGTTAGGGGCGTGGGTAACACTTTAACTCTCCAGCTCTCATAACTTCTCGTGAATTATTAGGAAAGTGTAACTAAGAGGATTGAGAAATAAGTTACTCTGTATGTGTGTGTGAATCCATGTTCTGTATGTGTATACGTATGTACACAGAGGTCTGTGCATAAATGTATATGTGTTGTATATATGGTTTACCTGTGCCTCTTCAAATAGGTAAAAGATTAAATAATTAGAAAACCAAGGTGTTGGTATATTGTATTATAGATATTATTTTTATATGTTAGTTAGAAAGCAGACAGTCCCCCTAAAATGTTAAGACACGGATCAGTGTTTTTTTTCTTCTGGTTAAGTTTTCCGCATCTCATGAATTGAGAACGTGATCGCGTTTGCTGTTACGTGTGTGGTCCCTGTGTGCTCTCCTGGTTCTTACGGGAAGTTAGCTTGTTGGGGTTTCTATGCTAGATATACTTTTATAAACTTTTGGCTAGGTATACAAAAGGAACAGCAAGCACTGCTATAAAGCATTTATTTTCCTGCTCTTACAATAAGACTGGTTTTATTTTATTTTATTTTTCTATTGTAGTGTAGTTGATTTACAATGTTAATTTATGCTGTACAGCAAAGTGATTCAGTTATATATACATTCTTTTTTTCATATTCTTTTATATTATGGTTTATCACAGGATATTGGATATAGTTCTCTGTGCTATACAGTAGGACCTTGTTGTTGATCCATCCTTTTGAATATGTGTATTAGCTTACATCTGCTAATCCCAAACTCCCACTCTGCCCCTTCCCCACCCCCTCCCCATTGGCAACCATAAGTCTGTTCTCTATGTCTGTGAGTCTGTTTCTGCTTTGTAGATAAGTTCATTTGTGTCATGTTTTCGATTCCACACATAAGTGATATCATATGATATTGGTCTTTCTCTGAATTACTTCACTTAGTATGATAATCTCCAGGTCCATCCATGTTGCTGCAAATGGCATTATTTCATTCTTTTTTATGGCTCAGTAATACTCCATTGTATATATGCACCACATCTTCTTTATCCATATATCTGTTGATGGACATTTAGGTTGTTTCCATGTAAGACTGCTTTTAGATCTCAGCCCTCTGACTCAGAGTAACATTTTCTGTCCTTATACAACTTGAGTTTTCATGATCTGGGCCAGAATTATTTTATTTTCTGTATTTATTTTTTAAGCAATCTGAATTTTCTACATTCACTATCCAAGTCCCATACGCTCCTGGAGTATTTACATGCGTCTTTCCATCTATGAACATCCTTTAGTCTTTTCAGCTCTTTCTACTTCTGTTAGCTTACAGATTTCCCTGCCCTGTTGGGCTGTGAACTCTCTACCACAGTAGACTGTGCTCTCTCCACCCCACACCCCTGCAGTTCATGGGCATCTGCACAGTGACCAGCTGGGAGTAAAGATTAGAGAACACTGACCATGAAGGAGCCCTATGTGAGATTCACCTGCCACCTGCCCGGTCGCAGGGAAAGCCTTTCAGATCTGTGTGCTTTCTAGGGACCATTTCCCTTTCTGGCCACCCCCCACCCAGTTTTGTAATTTGAATGAATATTTAATTGTTATAAAATGTCACGTGTCAAATCCTGAACTGCCTTCACCCGTCAGTCCACAGTGTGCCCCGGTGGACGTGCTGGGCCACTGTGACCACGTCCACTTGACCGTGGACTGTCAGGCTGTGCATCCCTGCATCCCCTGTGCCAATCCATCTACTTCTTCTGCAGTTTCTCTTCGACCACAGAACACTGTTGCTCTAAAGCCTTTAGAGATTTTTTGCTGCCCACTAGGTAATATCAAACCCAGTGTCCCCCCTCTCTTATGTGACTACTGCACTTCAATTCATAGATGTGCGTCTGAGTCCAGACAGTTCACGGCGCATCCAGATGTATTCATTTCCGTCACTTCTGCCTCACTTACAATTGCTGGTCTTTCAGGTAGCGATGTGTTGAGTTCCTGCCTAAGGGGACTGAATCTGAGTGCCTGGGTACAGATAGGATTTCACCTCCCCACCGTGTAACCGGCCCTCAGGAAGCGGGTGGTCCAGGCCTGGGATTCAGTCATCCTCTCGGGTCTCCATCAGTGGCCACTTTCTGTCCAGCAGGAGGGACTTGAGAGAGTGGGGGACACACAGCTTGTGCTGGAAAGGACCGCAGGTGGCCAGGTGGGACTGTCCCACAGGCCAGGAGTGAGGGACATGGCACCCTTCCCTTCTCCAAGGGCAGCCGGGATGTCAGCTTATCACAGGGGCGGGAGGGATGCTGGGAGGAAGGAGGCCAGGCGGGTACAGGGAAAAAGATACAGGTCACTACTGGGCCTGTTTCAACCATCTCAGTATTTCTTGGAAATACTCCCTGTGCCCACGGAAGGGATTCTTATTATTTCCAGTGAGCTGTTTGCCTTGACCTTGACCTTTTTTCCTCCTGGGTCACTGGGCTGACAAGGACCAGTCAGGGCTTCCCCAGTCCCAACATTTTGGATCTCACACTGCGGTATGATGCTTCTTGGCCTATAATTACTATTTTTCGGTGTCTGTTAGGTGCCAGACATATTAAGTATATAATTACATTTAGTAGAATCTTTAAAAAATATTTTTAATTGTAGTAAAAAACACATAGCATTTACCATATTTTCCTTTTTTCAGTGTATAGTATAGTAGCATTAAGTGTATCCACGTTGTTGTACAACCATCTCTAGAGCATTTTCATGTCGCAAAACTGAAACTGCACCTGGTAAACAACTCCTGTTCCCCTCCCGCAGCCGTTGGCCATCACCCGTCTACTTTCTGCTTTTATTAATTTGATGACTTCAGGCGTCTCATGTAAGTAGAGTCGTACGGATTTGTCTTTTTGTGATTGGCTATTTTACTGAGCATAATGCCCTCAGAGTTTATCCATGTTGTTGCAAATGGCAGGATTTCCTTCCTTTTTAAAGCTGAATGATATGCCACTGTGTGTATACACCACACACATTTGTTTATCCATTCATCCATGGATGGACACTTGGATTGCTTTCACCTCTTGGCTGTAGAAATAGACTGCCATGGACATAGGTGTGCAAATATGTGTTCAGGATCCTGCTTTCAATTTTTTGATATATATATACTCAGAATTGGGATTGCTGGCTCATATGGTAGCTCTATTTAAAAATTTTTTAGGAACCTCCATATTGTTCTCCATAGTGACTGCACCAATTTACTTCCCCACCAACAGTGCACAAGGGTTCCAGTTTCTCTACATCCTTAACAACACTTGTTTCTGGTTTTTGATGATGGCCATCCCAACAGGTATGAGGTGGTATCTCACTGTAGTTTTTTTTTTTTCTTTTTTGCGGTACGCGGGCCTCTCACTGTTGTGGCCTCTCCCGTTGCAGAGCACAGGCTCCAGACGTGCAGGCTCAGCGGCCATGGCTCACGGGCCCAGCCGCTCCGTGGCATGTGGGATCCTCCCGGACCGGGGCATGAACCCGTGTCCCCTGCATCGGCAGGCGGACTCTCAACCACTGCGCCACCAGGGAAGCCCCTCTCACTGTAGTTTTGATTTGCATTTCCCCCATGATTAGTGATGTTGAGCATCTTTTCGTGTACCCATTGGCCATTTGTATGTCACCTGGAGAATGTCTATTCAAGTCCTTTGCCCATTTTTATCGTTATTTTTTTACCAACCTGAGAAGTAGACATTATTGATATATGTTTTACAAATGGGGAAGACTTAGTTTCAACAAGCTTAATTAACCTGCTTAAGATTAGTGAGACTGGGCTTCCCTGGTGGCGCAGTGGTTGAGAGTCCGCCTGCCGATGCAGGGGACACGGGTTCGTGCCCCGGTCCGGGAAGATCCCATATGCCGCAGAGCGGCTGGGCCCGTGAGCCATGGCCGCTGAGCCTGCGCGTCCGGAGCCTGTGCTCTGCAACGGGAGAGGCCACAACAGTCAGAGCCCCGCCTACGGCAAAAAAAAAAAAAAAAAAAGATTAGTGAGACTGTTAGCTCTAAAGATCATGTTTATTTGTCTGTTTCTTATTTATTAACAGTTGACCACTTTCAATGAGTAATTACAAGCAACTGAAATTAGTTTTTTTTTTCATTTGAAATGTTATGTTGGGTCCTTTTAAATGGTCACAATTACCATCTTTTTGGTTCTTGTCTGCTAGACCAATAAATTGATAAAGACTTGGCGTTTTTATTACGATTATGGAGGGAGTGTCTCTTATACAGAGTTACAGTGATATTACTATAGTTTGACCGTTTCATCTTGAAGCTACAATAGAAGACTTCCAGTAGAACAGCGTTTTATCCGGACAGGCATAGCATATGTGACCATGCATAGTACCAGCATTTTTACTTAGTAATGAATTTTTTCGATATCACAGTGCAGTTCTGAATATATCTTCGGTGGGCAGGAGTGCTGTGAAAAGGAGGAGTAATGTGTCCTTATGTGGCTGTGACTGGGCTTCTGAGGACACCTATAGCATCTTTGGGAACCACTCTGCACCATTGTGCCTGCATTCCCCCTGCTACAGTTGTGGATTTATTTTCAAAGTCAAGAAAGTGGAAAAGGAATTATGTCTTACAATTTTAGACTAGAAATCCAGAAATTTTTATTGTATACAGTCAACACCTACTCCTGTAAGTGTGATCACTGTTGAATGGGTGCTGACGCAGCCTGCCAAGTTCTGTCCATGGTAGATCACTTATTTTTCTACATTTCCCAGGTTGAATATCAAAGATTGATGGAACACCATTGATTTTTTTAAAAAATGAAATTGCGTCATATTTAAGATAGGTTAGAGCATGTTTTGCTTTTAAAATGCTTTTGTTGTCTACTTCTGTTTGGAGACTTCTCCGTCTAGAATTTCATTGACGTTATTCAGTATGAACTATTTCACTGAACACGAATTCTCTGCTTTTAGAGTTTTGTAACAAAAGAGCAAAATTAATTAGCTGCCATACTGAAGAAAATATGGAGTGACTTACGATTTAATAATTTCTATATTTTATAGTTATTCTGGTATGTGTTGCATGTTCCAGATAATTCTGTGGGTTTTTTACTCTTAGCATAAGGAAAAGCCCATTATTTATCAGGAATAAAAGAAGGAGGAGGGCCAGAAATGCAACAACTTAATCTAATTGTGTCCCGAGATAGATAAAACATTGCAGGCCATTAGCTTCCTGAATCTGGTTAAATGCTTACTAGCTCTAGCTCCTAAAATAGTAATTTGATGGTCCCTTAATCACAGCTCATTTTGACTCTTCTATCACCAGCTTACTCCATGACTTTCAGAATATTTACGCGGGGCTTTCTAGGCAGGATCTTCTCAAGCGTCTGAAATATGGGCTTGCTAGTTGCCTGGACACATGGCATTAGCATCTGCTGAAGAGCAGTTTTAGAATACGGGGATATTTCTAGGCCTTCTGTAGCATACAGTGTAGGGTGAAGTTATAGTCTTCCAGTAGGACCGTCCTGGTGACATCTGCGCTTCTCCCCCAAGTCCCTGGGCAATCACATTCACCTCAATGAACATTCCCTGAGGCACAGCTTTTCTGGAACATCGTATCAACAAGCACTACCTTCGTATGACCTGCAAAATGTTTCTTTGACATGAAATATAATTTCTTGGAGTTCAGATGTTAAACGCTGTATTGTTTTAAAGGACTGTTGGGCTTCCTGAAACTATGTGAATCAAGGGCACACTCCATGCTGGTCTGACTGAGGCGCTGCTGGTTTGGAAGCTGTGACATTTGAAAGTCACCCCCAGGGAAAGTCATGGTTTTAGGTAGATCATCACATTATCCTCAGAATTTCTTGTTGGTCACACAGGCCTGCTTGGCTTGCTAGTGTTGTCGCTGAAAATCGTTGGTTTCAGGCTTGAATGCTTTCAGTTAGTTTTTTGTTTCACATATTTGCCTAAGTAAAAGAATTTAAAACACGGGAAAATTGCCAGTGGGGAATGACATGTTTAATTCGGATAGCAAATTAATAGTCAAAGATAGGAGAAGACATCACGCGCATAGGAAGTATTTGGGGGGGGGGAATGCATTTTGAACCTTTGCCATGCATCCAGTTTTAAATATCATTGAGAACCGCCACAGCTTATAGGTCAGGCGGTGGGATCTGGAAATCCAGTTTCAGACCTGCTTTGTTTGCTGAGTAGCCGAAAGCCAGCTGGCCTTTGCTGCCGAAAGCCTTGTGTTTATTCTTTGACTGAGGGCCTCTTTATTTACACGTGCTGCTGGTCTGACTTGTGGTTTGGGAGGCCGGGTCACCAAGGTCACAGGTGACAAAGGCACTTCTCCTGCTGGTCCCCTGCTCACGCTGGACTCGGGTGTGGCTCCCTCACCTGCTACCCAGATCAGAAGAAGACTAAAGCAACAAATGTCATCTAGGGCGAAGCTGACGACCATGGGGCTCTGGGACATGTATGTTCCTGTTCACGTAATCATTTTCTGAGCTGAAAGCTATTCGCTGACTTCTAATTGGTCTGCCTGTTTGTGTGCCCTGAATGGCTCTCAAGTTTCCTGACTCCATAGCTCTCACCTTGGACTCCAAAAGTAAGTTCTTTGTGAGCAGTAATCCTTGTAAGTAGTAGGTAGTTCTAGGTACAGGTGGTCTTATGTGTAATTAAAACCCATTTGTTCTTAATTGTTGAACTTGAATGACTAATTTTCACTTTTTTGTTGTTGGGTTAGACTGCAGTGTTTCTGATTTGTATTTGTGGTTGAATAAAAACCTTTTTTTTTTTTTTTTTTTTTGAGGTACGCGGGCCTCTCACTGTGGCGGCCTCTCCCGTTGCAGAGCACAGGCTCCGGACACACAGGCTCAGCGGCCATGGCTCACGGGCCCAGCCGCTCCGCGGCATGTGGGATCTTCCCGGACTGGGGCACGAACCCGCGTCCCCTGCGTCGGCAGGCGGACTCCCAACCACTGCGCCACCAGGGAAGCCCTAAAAACCTTTTTTTATTGTAGTTCTTGGGTTTAACTTTTTTTACATTTGAATTAACCTATGAATTTAAAGAACTTTCTCCTTGACGGTATGATGACACTTGTACAGTTTAATTTTTACAGGGGTTTAGCAGTATTGATGTCACAATATCAATATAGCCGTTTCTGCAGAGCTTAGGACAGTCTTCAGCTTCCAGCTGTGCAGAGATTTTCCTAAGGCTCTCAGAGTTTCAGGGCAATATTTACTGAAGTGTGTGGGCCCCTGTTCGCCCGCACTGTCCCCACCAGCTCACCTGCAAGGTCCCGCAAGGTCGTCTCTCATCCTTGGCTGCGATCCCCCCCCTTCCACCTGGGCTAGTCTTGTGGATGGATGGCTTCCATGTTTCTAGGCTCTTCTGTGCCTACAGCATCTAACGCTTTATCAATACATTATTTCTCCCAAAGTACAGCTTGGATCTTTTTGCCCCTCTGTTGGAAACTCCTGTTCACTCTTTCACTTATGACAGAGTAGGACTACATTTGGCTGCAGCTGTAAACTTCCCTCCACGAGAAAAACTGTGGCATGGCCACATAACGGATCAGTTCATACAGGTGTGGAGTCATCTTAGAGGGATACTGTGTGATTCCTAAACCTGTTAAGGTTGAGGTTTGCTGTTTGCAATCGTAAAACATACTTGGAGGAAGATTGTTCATCAGATGGGCTCTGAAGTGAGCGAGATAAATAGCTCAGGAGAGAGAGAGTGGTTGCTTCCGAGGTTGGTCTGAGGTTCTGCAGCAGGGGGGTGACACAAATTCCTCTTCAGGCCCGGGCTCACCCGGCCCACTCGTGATTTCAGTGGAGCTCAGCCTCGGGGAGAGACGGTACCAGCCACAGGGACACTGCTTCCCGCTGATGGAACCAGGTCTCTGAGGCCTCCAGGCTGTAGGCAGGTTCTGGTGGTGGGAAGTCCCTCTAGGTAGCATCTCAGCATGAGGTCACCGTGGACAGCTGGGACCCTCCTGGGGACACACACGTCTCACCGGGAGCTCCTGCTCAAATGTCAGCCCCACTGACATCCAAGGCCCTTCATCACCTGCTCTCTTCCCTGTTTTCTGTCTCAGGCACCCACACCCCAGCCAGGCCAGCATCCCTCCTTCTCTCTAGGCGGTTTTCACCTGAACGCCTGCACAGGGGCCCTTTGCCCGGCTTCTCATCTCTCCCCTAACAGTTCTCATTTTTTGTGCCAGTGTGTCCTAACCCCTCCCTGCTCTCCACAGTCGGTTGCAGCCTCCCTCTTCCCGCGCCTGCCCTGACGCACCTGGTGAGGCTGGTGTTGGCGGCGGGGCAGTGCCGTCGCTCTGCAGGCCGCAGAAGGGGGCTCATGAAACTGGGGGACACGGGGCGCGTGGGCGGGCCCACGGCCCTTCTGCTCAGGTGTGCAAAGTCACGGTTAACACAGAGCTCAGAGCCCAGGTGGATACTAGTAGTTGATGCTACAGCATTTTATTTTATTTTTTCCCAGGGTTTTAGTGCGCGTGTCATCATGGAACTTGGCTTCCTTCCCAATTCCTTAGACAGTCTTTCTTAAGTATCTGACTTCTGCATTTAAGCTCTCGTTTATTTTATAAGAACGGTGTTGCTTTTTACCATCAAGTTTGAGCTATATTTAAAAACAAAACAGGGCTTCCCTGGTGGCGCAGTGGTTGAGAGTCTGCCTGCCGACGCAGGGGACGCGGGTTCGTGCCCCAGTCCGGGAAGATCCCACATGCCGCGGAGCAGCTGGGCCCGTGAGCCATGGCCGCTGAGCCTGTGTGTCCGGAGCCTGTGCTCCGCAACGGGAGAGGCCACAGCAGTGAGAGGCCTGCGTACAGCAAAAAAAAAAAAAAAAAAAGAACATTAGTAAGGGTTTCCATGTCGTACATGTTCTTGCACCTCCTGGTCTATAACGCCTAGGAAAATGTCAACAGTAGGCTGTTGGATTTTTGGCAAACGTTGCCACAGAAGTTAGCAGGCCCAAGTCAAGGTTTCAAAGCTAGAAAAAGGATTTTCCCTTACTCTTTTTGCTTAAACTCAAACTCTCTAAACATGAGAATCCTAAGAAAGAAGAAACATTGTAAGGTGCCCTTAAAACTCAGAGGATTGGTTCCTTCGCTGTACGTAACAGTGGAGCAGAGGGAAATTTATAGATTTCTTCTTCTTTTCTGGAAGAGCATGTGTTGAAAGGAAACTTCTTAACCTGATTTTGTAATAAAAATATAATGTTAAGAACAACCATTTGGAAAACACCTCTCGAAAAGACACAAGTGCTCTGAGATATATTTTGTAGCCTGAAGTTTAATCATGTGAATTAAGAAAACTGTAATTTTTAATTATCCTAAATGCAGTTGAAATGACAACTTCTCACATAAACTTTCTTCTTCCTACATGTAATCCTATCCGTGTTCAGCATTCAACTCTGGAGAATCTAAATTGCTGAAGGAAGACAGATTTATAATCTATAACATAGATTAAAGTTGCTTAAGAAGGATAGTAACAACTGCTATTTGTGGATATTTTATTCTTTAAACTATATAAAAACAGTAATAACAACACATACAAGACCCAAACCAGGAATTATCTCCACTGGCTATTGAGTGGTTTGTATATTTCCTTAAGCGGTTTCTAAATTTTCATCTTGACGGCATCCTCAGCCAGTTGCCATGGAGGTGGTATCTACGCCTGTAAGATCCGAAGCAGAAATGAGGCCTCTGAGAGCATAGTTTGAAATCAAATCATGCGTTCCAATTGCTGGAATATTCCCATATCATTTTATAGTAGAGTAGTGTGGGATCAAGGCGTTGATTGTCATTATAATAAAACTTCACAGATCTGAATCCTGCAGTCTTGTGACAGTGCGGTAAATGAGCAGACCCACGTGATGACATGTCTTTTGAAAGTTTACCATCTTTTATGGTGACTCTGCTAATTAACATCGTGATATGGAATTCTGTATTCAGTGCTCTTTTGCAAAAATCTTAAAGATTCAGGAATTCAGTGCTTACTTTCTTATACTTTCAGGGTCTGGGGTTTATAATACAAGATAGTTAAGTTGTATTAAAACCACGACTGTTTCATGTGTAATTGTGTTGGTTCACCAACCTCCTGAGAAGTTCCCTGGGTCAGACCTGAAACTGGCCCCCGTGTGCGGAGGGCTGGGAGAGACCAAAGAGCGAGGCAGACCCTCTGGGTGGGCAGGCAGCAGGTGTAATGAATAAGGGGACTGACTCGGGCGCCACAGGACGAGTAGATCACCACACCCACCCGCCAGAGTCTTACAGTTTATACAGAAGCCTCATCTGGACTCACGGCGTATTCAGTCCAGGTGGTCTCAACACCGCGTTACTCTCTCAAGGCTGCATCCTCGGAACAGCTCCTGGGGTGGGAACTGTGGGCAGAGCCTGTGTTCCAGTGATTGGGGACAGAGGGGAGGGGGTGAGGAACCTCCGGTGACCCAGGTCCAGCTCACGATCAGCTGGCAGTCACGTCTTCTGCATGACCTCTGCCATCAGATTGTTACTGAGACAGATCACAGTGGAAAAGAGATTCCTATTTTCTCCTCTATTATTTAATTTATTTATTCATTCATTCATTCATTTTTCATTTTATTTTTTTATCTTATTTATTTATTTTTCTTGCCCCGCTGCGTGGCATGTGAGATCTCAGTTCCCCAACCAGGGATTGAACTCACGCCCCCTGCATTGGAAGCTCAACATCTTAACCACCAGGGAAGTCCCTCTTTATATTTAAATAAACAGTTCTGGCAATAGTGTTTGTGTTTCAAACTAGACCTCCAGTTTCTTGGTTAACACTAAATAGCAGCTGATATTAGTGAAAAATGACAATTAAATAAAAATTTTCTTGCTAAGTATTTAAGTTTTCTAAATTTGGGGGACAGTTTCTTTTACATTATTAGAACATGAGTTTTTAAAGGTTATTAATGCAGTTTAACAACTTTAAAAATAAATACTTAAGTTATTCATGTACAGCAGAAAAGATTTAAAAATGATTACAACTTTTAAATAAATTATATATCTATAATTGTATATTATATGTCTATAATTATATATATAGTCACTTCAAGTGCTATTTAATGTAATTTTGTTACATAAAAGTAATCAAATTCCAATCAGAAAAGAAGCAGCAAATTAAAAAGTTTGTGATTTGAGTACTGTCCAGAAAAAATTAGTCATAAAAGAGGTTAGATTTTGGTACCGTTTTACAGATAGCAGACATGATGGCAAAACTATAGAAAAGTGAACATTTTAGTTAGGTACTTTTTTTCCTTTATGAAAATACCCAATGACTGCTCATTTTCCCATAAAATGCCCTTAAAATTGATTAAATAAATTGATGACAGGTAAGGCTAAAGGTAGGGGTTCACTATTACTACCATTATACTGTTAATTGATGCAACCATACCGTTAATGGTTAGAAAAGCTATAAATGAATCGGCTGTGTATTCTCACCCAGGGTTATTGTGGAATCCTACAGGTGGTCCACCGTTTCCTCTGCACCTCCTGTGACTTCATACGACACAGAAAGACATCTGCCTTGGCAAAAACACAGGAAGAAATCGCACCTGTAAACAGTTCATTTTAAGCCAAGAGTAAGATTAAAAGTACCTCATTCTCACACATTAGTGGCTGTTTGTTTCAAGTGGTTACAGGAGGAGGGTAGACCTGTTTCCCTACGGGGAACCGAGAGCCATAGGAGCAGCTTTGCCACTTTTCTGCGTCACCTCCGAGCACAGTTTTGCACTGGCTGCGGATGCAAACCTGGTGTTCCAGGCCCAGGTGGTGCGGTCTGGAGCTGCTCAGAGGGAGACCACACCCCAGCATTCTTCTCACCACAGGTGGGACCGTAGCCAAACCACACATGGTAAGGTCATTCCTAAATTCACGTAGACGAATACACTGTGTTTTATTTGTTTCGTATTTTGCCATATGCCTTGAAAAAAAATGCAAACATTACTGCAATCTTCTAAAATACTTGACCTTTTAAAAAGGTTTCTAGCTCCCTACACTACAGGACTTCTAGTGACGTTACGTAAGCAAGTTGAAAAAACTGTGTTGTGTCAATTTTGAAATGATTTTCAGTGGATTTTGGATCATATGAGGTCTCTATACTGTGATATGAGGTGCTCTATACTGTGATCTGGCTGAAGAAACGTGACCCTTGGTTCCTGATTCCCTGATTTCCCTGAAATGGTTTATGGTACAGAAATAACTTTTGCTCTTATTGAAGCAATAGGAATAGAGGAAAATATGATTTAAGTTAAAATAGTCAGTTTTTCTTGAATGCACATCTTTGTCCATAGTTGAGAGGTAAAAGCATAAATCTTTAAAAAAAATAGAGACAAAACAACAGCTTCGGTGAAGACTCAAACTGAGGGTAACTCGGAGAACAGCACCCAGGAGCAGAAAAGCATGGGGTGAAGCTGCTTTTGTTGTGCATCGTCTGTAACAACAGCCCTGAGATATGGGCGTAGCATCCATACTTAGCGTACAGCCTGAGCGACTAGATGAATAGAAAGTAGTGCTCAGAGGGTTTTTTATGGTTTTTTTTTTTTTTTTTTTTTTTTGCGGTACGCGGGCCTCTCCCGTTGCGGAGCACAGGCTCCGGACGCGCAGGCTCAGCGGCCATGGCTCACGGGCCCAGCCACTCCGCAGCATGTGGGATCTTCCCGGACTGGGGCACGAACCCGTGTCCCCTGCATCGGCAGGCGGACTCCCAACCCTGCGCCACCAGGGAAGCCCTCAGAGGGTTTTTCAAAAAGTGGGAAAATCATGTCTCATGATGCTAGAATCAGGGTGTTTACCCTGTTTAGTGTATAGTAGCTTGAAAAACTTGGTAAGTAGTCATGTAACAAGACGGTGAAGTCTCTGTGTTTTATGGTGACATGCACAGCCTAACAGGAAAAATGCCTAACACCGTTGATTACAAGTAAGCTGTTGTCTGTTGTTAAAATGAAAAGTACCATATTTATTACATTCAAATATGCATATTTTATAACTTTTAAAAAGTCATTCCTGAAACTGAAATGAATTTTTTAGTCTGTGTGTAGGTTTAATATGACAATGTTTTTTTTTGTTGTTTCTAAAAACTGTTATTCAATAATTAGGAAGGTAGGAACAATCTTAATACGATTTAAAGAAAGAGAAACTATATGATATTAAAGTTTGAGCTTCATGTAGGAGCAACCCGATATGTCTTTATTTTAATATGATATTGGACATGTCAGTGGCTCTAATATGGTCAGTAATAATAAAAAGCATTAATACAAAAAAAGAAACTAAACTGTATACAAAGCCAGTTTGATTAACTGAAGTGAGTTGCCTGTTAGTATTTAATGGTCCATTAAAAGCCCATTTAAAGAAGTCAGAAACCACAGTGCATACCTTGGTTTTTGACATAATCTAAGACAGTATTAGCAAAGGGCTCATTAGATTACGTGGACAAATATTTCCATTTTATTTGGAGAAAGGTAGTTTGAAATTTGCTCTCTCATCCAGGAAAAACAGTTCTCATTTCCCAAGATCATTATCCCTTTTAAGTGAAGACATGAACCACATCAAAAGTGTCCTGTCCCCCTTCCTTTGGGGCGTTATGCAGGAGAGCTGGTGTGGGTCATGGGCTACAAATAATAGTGTATGTAAGAAAAAACATTTTTGTAAAGTCTTAGAAAAAATATGAAATGATTTATAAAGAAAAGCAGTTTTACTGTGTCTTGTTCTTGGAGATACTGATCAAACACGAATGAGTTTATTCAGAGCTTCCTAGAGTTCTAGGCACCTGTTTCTGAAAGTTCGTAAGTTGTGTGTTATTAACATCTTAGGAAAATCAAAACCTGATGCTGTTGATCGATTGACTGCTGGGCTGAATGCATTCAACCAGAGAAAAGTGAGGAAATGCTTCCATTCAAGTGACAGCAGGGGCCCTATCACAGACCGTAAACATCGTGGAGATGCCGTTGTTTGGTTTAGTGTAACACGGTCCCGCTGTTGGGTGTTGAGAGGTCGGGTCTTGCCGCTGTAACGTGTCATTGTGGGATGACCCTCGTCCTCCAGCCAGAACCCCTGCGTCTGAAGCCAGGTCTGCACTTCCTGCTCAGTGGTCTTAGCGGGTCCCCTTCTGCCGCGTGCTTCGGCTCCTACTGCCCAGGGTTGTGCTCGGCGGTGAGGTGTTCGTAGGTGTGAGGTTCTTAATTCACATGGGCATATGTTAAATACATGATATGGGGCTTCCCTGGTGGCGCAGTGGTTGAGAGTCCGCCTGCCGATGCAGAGGATACGGGCTCGTGCCCCGGTGCGGGAAGATCGCACATGCCGCGGAGCGGCTGGGCCGGTGAGCCATGGCCGCTGGGCCTGCGCGTCCAGAGCCTGTGCTCCGCAACGGGAGAGGCCACAACAGTGAGAGGCCTGCGTACTGCAAAAAACAAAAAAAAAAAACAAAAAAACCCCCAAAACATGATATGTGTTAATCATCATTATTTCATTATGTAAATTTACAATTTAAGTTGAACTTATTCATTGTTCAACAACTGAGCCATGTCTAGATGAAGCATGTTGTCTGAAATATGTAGGACCTGGCACTTTCCAGTAAATTACAGGTATCTATTCAATGACAGAAGTAGTATCAGATATTAAGAGAAAAATATTTATAGATTGAGAGCATTTTGCACTTACCTATGTGTTCTAGAGCTAATCACAGAACATCTGCGAGAGGTGGTTACTTGGCTTGTAAAATGAGAGCAGTGTTTGCTCTTTCAGAAAATCAGATGATTGTTATAAATAACAAACGATAAAATGCCCATGAAAAGACTTTGGAAATTAATAAATTGCTAAAGGATGATATCATTTCAAAAACAGACATTCTTCATCCATTTAGCAATCTAAGTTTCTCTTTTCTAAATATACACATTAATTTTTTTGATATTTATAAACTTTATATTTATCATTGAGAGTAAAAATATATCAAAACAAGGAAAGGGTGCTTTGTTTTTTTTTTGTTTGTTTTTTACGGTACGCGGGCCTCTCACTGCTGTGGCCTCTCCCGTTGCGGAGCACAGGCTCCGGACGCGCAGGCTCAGCGGCCATGGCTCACGGGCCCAGCCGCTCCGCGGCATGTGGGATCTTCCTGGACCGGGGCACGAACCCGTGTCCCCTGCATCGGCAGGCAGACTCTCAACCACTGCACCACCAGGGAAGCCCTGCTTTGTTTTTAAATAATTATGTGTGCCACTTTTAGCCCTGCATCCAAGATGGGCCATCGCCTCCCGAAAGAATCCTTGGAAGAGTTGAAGAGATTGACGGGTTGAAGGATGCTTGGGATGTGCCATGACAAGAGAATAAGATGAGTCTCATGCAGACACATAAGTGCCTCTTAGGGAGGTGACGCAGTGTGGCCTCATGGGGTCCATACACTGGATTCTGGTGGCCGAGGAGGGTTTGGGCAGGTGGGCAGGTGGGAGAAAGCCTACCTGGCAGGCGTCTGCAGGCACCGAGGTTTGGAGGTGTCATATCCATGAGGGTTTAAGTGTGGCTCGATAGGGAGAATGACAGGGAGTCCTTGGAGATGATACTGACAAGTGGCGGGGCTAGAATTAGCTGTGCTTAAAAGACCTGCTAAACAGATTGTCCTTAGAGATGATGGAGGGAGGGCGCCTACAGTTCCCGCTCTCCATCTGCGGCCCGACTGATTTTGGTGGACGTCCCCAGGGTCAGAGTAAACCGTTGCAGATCCTAATCCCCGAAGGGTCCCTTTCCCTTCCCCTTCCCCGCACGTCATTCAGAATAAAAGTGAGAGGAATTTCAGTGAAGGTCTGCCTTTTCCCCCCATGTTGTCTACTTTGATTTGATTCTTTCAGGAAAATAAAAATAGAAAATTTTTAACTTTTTTTTTTTTGGTTGCACTGCATGACCTGTTCCCCGACCAGGGATCGAACCTGTGCCCCCTGCAATGGAAGCGCAGGGTCCTAACCACCGAACTGCCAGGGAAGTCCCTTTAACTTTTTATTTAAAAAATTTTGTTTGGGTGTCTCTGGTTGCTGGTGTTCTGAGCACATGCTGCATTTCAGGTCACGCAGCCTCTTTTGTGTAATGGCTGGTGAATTCTTCTACATTTCATAGTGTTCCTTTTTTTTTTTTCGGTACGTGGGCCTCTCACTGTTGTAGCCTCTCCCATTGCGGAGCACAGGCTCCGGACGCGCAGGTTCAGCGGCCATGGCTCACGGCCCTAGCCGCTCCGCGGCATGTGGGATCTTCCCAGACCGGGGCACGAACCCGTGTCTCCTGCGTCGGCAGGTGGACTCTCAACCACTGCGCCACCAGGGAAGCCCCATAGTGTTCCTTTTGAAGTGGGAATGAGCACTGATAGAATTTTGTATCCCAAACTGGGCATCAGGAAATCCCTAAGACGAATGCGGATATATTGAACATGAGGACGTATAAAGACCTAAAAGTTTCCCTCCTAGCCTCCAAACCCAGGAGACAGCTGAATTTCCATACTAGATCAGATCGCAGTACTTTTCAATGTTGGCGTCGCTTCTTTGAAAATAGCATTTTTCTTTAAAATTTACATACCTTTTGCATTCCATTTTTGGTACAAAAGACAAACTCAAGTCATCCATCAAAACCCAGATTAAGCATCATGAATCAATCATTGTTGCAACAGAAGAGAATATTTTCAAATACTCACTGCTTGGGAAGCAAATGTACTTCTCCAGGGCAAGGGCATCCCCGGGCATGTGGTCCAGCCCTCATGCCTGGGCTGGTAACATGGTGTTCACTGCGGTACCCGATCCCTCCTGGCTCATCAGAACCAAACTGCTGGTGACCTTCTGGCTTCAGTTGTGACTCGAGTGGTCGTGGTGGTTTTACAACAAAGGGGAAAGAAATCTGAATCTGACACTTTCCTGCTTCCCGTTTTTTTAAGTTTATTTATTTCGTTTTTGGCTGCATTGGATCTTTGTTGCTGTGCATGGGCTTTTTCCAGTTGTGGTGAGCGGGGGCTACTCTTGGTTGTGGTGCGTGGGCTTCTCATTGCGGTGGCTTCTCTTTTTGCAGAGCACGGGCTCTAGGCACCCAGGCTTCAGTCGTTGTGGCACGTGTGCTCTACAGCACAGGCTCAGTAGTTGTGGCGCAGGGGCTTAATTGCTCCGTGGCATGTGGGATCTTCCCGGTCCAGGGCTCGAACCCATGTCCCCTGCGTTGGCAGGTGGATTCCGAACCACTGCGCCACCAGGGAAGCCCCTTCCCGTGTTTTTTATGTATTAAAATGTCAGAGGAGAAATTTAACTGCTAGTGATTAATATGCAGAACACAAAAAAATGATAATTAACTAGCGCATGTAGTGTTTGATGATGTATAGGCTGTTGTGTTTAATGTTTAAAGATTTAATATATTTTCTTTTTAGGATGCTGTTTTAGATTCTTATTACTTGTAAGTGCTATAGGAAAGAATACTTCGTCAGTATTCCTGGTGAAGTACTCATATAATGATCAGTATTCATTATAATAGCTGAAATCATGCTAAATTTATAGAAATATTTTCTCATATTTTCAATAAGATCTATTTAAACAAAAATCTCAATTGAATGTAATTCACTTAACTACCATCAAGTAGTAAATCTGTTCCCAATTCCAAAAATGTGCTTATTTCAGAAAGGTATAAGAAGATACAAAGAAGAAATATAAATTCCAGTTAAATTTGGAGAATAAAGTTGAGAATTTAAGGTAGTTGTCCCAGGTAACTTAGCTGGGAGGTCTCAGAGGCGCCTGCTTGACCCTGAAGCCCAGGTTCTTGGTCACAGTTCTCCACTGGCTTCCCCAATTAGACTGAATTTTCCTAAAAGTAAATGACTTGAGTCTAACAATTTGGAGAGAAATAATAGCTCCGAAATAAAGCACCCACGTTTCCTATTATTCCTGCTCATAAAGAAGGCCAACTACAAATATAGTAGCCAATAGCAAGTGGTTGAAAACATTACCTCTGTTGCTATAACGTTTTAATTCCACTCATTGTTCAGTAGACTTCTGTGTGTCCCCTCACCACGTGTCCTGCTGTGCTCAGCAGTGGTGATTCAGACACGTGTGTAAGGGCTCTGCCTTCATGGCTTCGGTCTGGAAATGTCTTGTAGAGGAGATTCCTGGGGTCTGAGTGCTGAGATACGGTGTCAGGGATTGAGGATAGGGCGGCATTCAAGTCGGAGGAGCAGAGGATAAGAGACTGAAAGCCCCAGGAAAGTTTGGAAAGACACTTACAAACCAGGGCTCCTTGGCCCTAAGGGAACATGGACTTGCCTTCCTTGACCATAAACTAAATGAAAGCACCATGGCTCAGCCTTTGCTGGAGAGCAGAGGCAATCTGGAATTGAATCTTTATTATAGAGCTCAAAAAATGAGTGATTCCCAAACTGATAATTGTGTATTAATTTATTGAAGTAGATTTATATTTTCCGTTGCTCAAGAAATGTCTAAAATGCTTCACAAGTTTTAAAAATGGCATATTAAAATGAGTGTTGTAAATAGGACTGCAGTGGGTTTGTAGGTGATAACTGAGTACGCAACATGATTGTATGTTATGCTCACCACGGATTGAAGTATTTAAAGGTTCATATTAAAAACTATAAAAAATAATTTTACACCCAATGCATGGATGGTATAGTAATTAAAATAGTTATTATTCTATTATTATTTTCTTATATTAACTTTACCTCTTTTTATTAGAAGGCCAGGCAATATAGTATCATATTACTATATATAAATTGCATTAATACATTTCGAAAATACATTTGTAACGCTACGATTCCAAAAGTGCTAGCACTTGAATGTTCACATATCTCTATGATCAAGTCTTATTTTTTTTGTCAAAGTAATAGTCCCAGTTTACTGTCAGAGATCATAAATAATAATACATACCTAAAGGGTAAATCGAATCTGTCAAGGTTTATTACCTGTGTATTCTCATGTAATTTTATTCCAACCTGAAGACAAACTCCATGGAGAATTTTCAGATGGACAGCTGGCCTCTTAGTCTTCAGTTTTGATAATTTTCAGCCATACAACTTGTTCATTAGACTAAAACTCACATTGCCCTAGAAATATTTATTTTTCCTCAAGATTCATTAGTTACCAGAGCAAACATCTACATTTGTTCAGGAAAGTGACATTCCCCTTGATGGATTTATCAACAACAGAATAATTTGATTCCTTTATGTAATGTTTATATATTTGAAACCAGCTGTTATTGAATAAAAATTATTCATTAAATTTGTTTGCAGATACAAATATTATTTTCTCTTCATGATGTAAGGGTTCAACCTGTATCTGCAACCTATGTAAACATACTTCTTTAGCAATACTTTCTAGAGTTACAGGTTTGTAATGAAACTTCTGACAGGTAGTTGCTTAAACAGGTTGAAAATAAAAACTTTTTCTAAAGTACTTAAACGAACTTAAGCTGCAAAAAAAGCGCCTTTTTTCCTGTTTAGGAATTGTTTTCATGAAGGTAAAGACTAAGCCGCAGTTAAAAAAAAGAAGAACAGTGACTCACACACTTAGAAGATTATTCCTCCTGGGTGTAGCAGCTGAAGGACGTCAGGGGGCAGAACCCACACTCCTTTCTCGGTTCTCACCTCCTCCCAGAGGAGTTTCTGCCACGTCGTTCACGGTAGCTGCCCTAGCCCTGCCATCACACCTTCATCCAGCCTCTAGGAAGAGGGGCAGGACCTGCACTTTCTAGGGTTCAGCTTGGGAAATTGTACATGACAATTCCAGTCTTATCTGTTTGGCCAGGACTTAGGGGCATGAGTTCACAGCCTGCAGAGAGGTGGGGAAACAGTCTTTAGCTGTGTGTACACCTAAAATCGGAGGTTCTATTACTAATAAGGGGAGAATGGATATTAGGGGAAAACTAGCCTCTTGTCTTACAGAAATATTAGAATATATTTATTTTAGAAAGTTTACATAAACATTGCTTGTCTTAAATATTAATGTATCAATTTATGATACTTTCAACTGCAGGCATCAGAATTCAACTCTAAGTAGCTTAGAGAATTCCCTGGCAGTCCAGGTTAGGACTCTGTGCTTTCATTTCCGAGGGCCTGGGTTCAATCCCCGGTCAGGGAACTAAGATCCCATGAGCGGTGGGGTGTGGTCAAAAAAAAAGCTATAAGTAGGTTAAAATATAAGAATATTTCTTACCTCACATAAGTAGAGCTGTGACAGAACTGGTTTTATTTTAAGTCTCAGAAATTTATCAAGGACTCCACATTTTTTCTACATTTTCATTCCACATCCTCAGCAAGATTGCCACTCATAATTATTCACAGTATGAACAACTGTCTTCATGGTCACAAGGTGGCTGGTGACCATAGTCACATGCAGCTCCAGGCATGGCATTCTCAGAAAGCCATGTCCAAGTGCAGGAAGAGCAGTTTCTATTGCTTTCTCATTTCTCTCTTTCATTCTCTTCCATCTTTTCTTTCTTCTGCCTTTTCTTTCTTTTCTCCCTCTCCCCCTCCCTCCCTCTCTCTCTCTCTCTCTGTCTCTCTGTCTCTCTCTGTCTCTCTCTCCCTCCCTCCCTCCCTCCCTCTCTCCCTCCCTCCCTCCCTCCCTCCCTCCCTCCCTCCTTCCTTCCCTCCCTCTCTCCCTCCCTCCCTCTCTCCCTCCCTCCCTCCCTCCCTCCCTCTCTCTCTGTCTCTCTGTCTCTCTGTCTCTCCCTCTCTCCCTCCCTCCCTCCCTCCCTCCCTCCTTCCCTCCCTCTCTCTCTCTTTCCATCAGATAGGAAAACATTTTCTATAATCTCCCAGGCCGATTTCTCTCAGGCTTCAGTAACTAATATTGAGTTACAAGTTTTTGCCTTGGTTGCAGGGATATTAGTATTGTTATTTTTAGCACCTTTATTGTGAAAATGTGCTGTATCAGAAAAGATATTTGGGAAAGTCTGCTTGGATGGTGTCCAAGAGTATTTGCCACAGGTTATGTAATTTTAAAAAATTGTGGATAAGATGTTTACTTATTTATTTCAAAAACATTCCTCTAGAAAACTCATGTGGCAGTTTTAATAGAAAGTAAGAAGTGTTATGGTTAACATTGGATTTTGAATAAATAAAAATTCTTTATGGCCTTGTGTCATTGTAGTAATGCTATTCTTAAATCTTAGTAGTAAATAACTACCAGTGTATAGTTTCATGTATAATAGTAAAAACAAAATATGAAAAATCTGTAATACTTGAAAAAAGTTTCTGTGAAATCACTAATCTGGTTAAATAGTTTATAATTTTTTCACATTAGGACAATATGACAATAGTCATATTTTTATTTAAAGAATATTCAAGGATGTAATTTTAACTTCTTTGTGCTTTTCCCTATAATTTAAAAATGTTCTCAAATAAACACATTATCTTATAGTAATAATACATATTGTTTAACTTATGCTTATAAAGGCATTTAAAAAACAGGTAGGAAAAAGATCAAAATATAATCAGTGGTTATTTTTTGGGTGCTGATATTATAAGTAACAGTATTTCCTCTTTACTGCATTTTCCAAATTTTCTAAAATTAAAAGTAATCTTTATTAGAATTAAATTGTACTGATTTTGGAAAATAATGTAAATCAATTCAAAATAATGGTGCTGGGACAATTGGACATCCATATTCAAAAATATGAACTAAGCCTACTCACACTTTATACAAAAGTTAACTCAAAGTGGATCACGGGGCTTCCCTGGTGGCGCAGTGGTTGAGAGTCCGCCTGCTGATGCAGGGGACACGGGTTCTTGCCCCGGTCCGGGAAGATCCCACGTGCCACGGAGCGGCTGGGCCTGTGAGCCATGGCCGCTGAGCCTGTGCGTCTGGAGCCTGTGCTCCGCAACGGGAGAGGCTACAACAGTGAGAGGCCCGCGTACCGCAAAACAAAGCAAAACAAAACAAAACAAAACAAAACAAAAAAAGGATCACAGACCCAAATGTGAAAGCACAAAACTATAAAACTTGTAGAAGGAGACAGTCCTTGTTGTCCATATGTTTTCTTTTAATTATGTAAGCATTGATAGTAATATTGATCCAACAAAATCGTTATTTTACAATATTTTATAGAGGAAAAGACCAAGTACAAGAACCTTAAAACTCTCAAAGGTGTGTTTAAAGGAGAGAAAAAAATCATAATACTAAAAAATCGTCAAATGTAGGCCAAGTGGTTTGCTATTTCTCTTCATCTATATCTTAGTACTGCTGACCTCTGGTTTTGAGCTAAAAATGTGTAAATGGGACAAAAAAGGCAGTCTTTCTGGTTTCCTGCATTCAATACTTGTAAGACTATTTCAGGGATAGTTATTCACTGAAAGTGTAGAGAGCCTTAGTTCATGGGGAGTGTACGTTTCACAGTTGATATGGGAACTTTGCTGTTTAAGACAAGTTTACAAAGTTGAAGAGAGTGAGTTACAGAACTGATCCCAGGGCAAATGACAGAGTATGTGAACTGGTCTGTGGTGTCAGCAGTTGGATTTATGTGGTGTGCCCAAACATCCCCAGGGCATTGGTTGGAAAAAATCTTCTGTATGTCAGGTGTGCCTTTTTACATTACCGGCCAACTGATTACAGTGTTCACCTTCAGGAATCTTATCTTTTCTGGGCTTTGTGTAAAATGTCATGTGCATAGTGTATTTTTTTCTTTCTACATCCGTATCTATATTTGCTAGTTGAAAGTGAACCAAAACTATGACATAAGTATTCTATCAGTCAGAATTGCTATTTGATTACAGTAGATAATTGCAGCTGCTAGTGGTATAAAACTGCACAGTTGGAAACACAGTTGGATGAAACTTATGTGGTGTGCAGTCAGGATATGGCGTCTAAGGGGAAAGTTTATATGACTTTTCCAATTAGGCCAATGAGCCAGTTCTAATAATGGTCATAAAGTCATGAAATAACATTTACTTCTCTGTGATTTAATAAAGTTGTATTTATTTTTGGAAGCCAGAGTATATTGAGTTGACCAAGAGATTAATAAATTCTGGCCATTACATTAAGTAAAGTTCATAAAGTTGAAGAAGAGCAAATACACCCTCACAAGTTTATGATCGCAATATATGGAGCTGAGAAGTCGCCCCTGAATCTTTGCCGGAGTGGGGTGTTCTCTGGAGTGTCTGCAGGACGACTCGAGACTCCTTCAGTTGGATCATTAGAAGCTGTTCTAGGTTAAACCTCCTTCTCCTACTGTATTCCTGACTTTGAGTATGTCACGACTACTGGGTGAAGTTTGGCTTTAGTTTCCAAAGTGGGTGAAATAGTCCCACGTTAGTAGTGACTGTAGGAGGGAAAGTAAATGTGAGTCCTTCTGTTGTAATTTAGAAAGGGTGCTTTTAATATGCATATTTATGCAAGACACCATTTTTATATTCTATTCATTACCTGAACTTATACAAATATGTCTACTAATTAGATAGTATTACTCTTGCAAAACCAGGCAGGCATTCACCTTCAGCTGTTTTGTTCCATTAATGGTTTTGGACTTCAGTTTAACTCCAATTTAAATTGGACTTCAATTTCCATCAGATACATGAAGGAAAATAGGGGAGAGGTTTTGTGATCAGTCTTCATATTTATTTTCTTCTCAAAACTCCCATATATAGACTTTTTGGATGCAGGTTGTTTATCATACATTGTTCATTAAATGACCAAGAAAGATGTTGTCGTCACCAGCAGGACACAACTTTTAATCTGTTAAGGTGCTCTAACAGTGTACAGATACTGTATTTGTTACTACCGTTAGGAAAGATCACACATGCAGTAACTTCTGGTTTTCGAGCCTCTGTACTTGTTCTTCATTCTTAGAGGAGCACATTTTTATTCAGTACTTGCACTCCTGGACGCCTTTGTCCTCTTCTTCTTCCCTCGTCTCCCCTTCACCCTTGCTTCCCCCTTCCCCTTCCCAGCTTCTCTCTCCACGGCCCCCAGGAGGAACTGCCAACATCCAGAGAGGAAGTTTCATTCGGCGCACACGTCTCAGTGTTTGATCCGAAGCCTCGGTAGGCTGTGCAGGGAGAGCTACAGTGCCGTTGTGCGTTAGTAGCTGGTCCGTCTTTGTGGAGCCTTGCGAAGGGCTGTGCAAGAGGGCAGGGTTTATTCTCTGTCAGTTAGAAGTGGCAGGTACCTTTGCTCTCTGTAAAACAAGTCATTTCTATCTGTTACATCTGATGAGATGCGGCTTCGAACTCAGCTGCAGCTGAGCTGTCTTCTCTGCTCCCGGGTCGTGGACCTGGTGGGGGCCTGGACTCCTCTACAAGGTCTGCTTCCCCGGACTTCTCTTCTTCCTGGGTATCTGCTCCTTCTCTGAAGACTTCTGTTTGGAGCTGTTACCCGCTGTAATATTATATGTTAGTTATTGCAGAAAAGCGCTTACGTATGGAATGTACGAGAAGGATACGTGTTGAGGTGCTCTGGGCTGTCTCTGGTGCCTGATGCTGTCCACGGCCTTCTCAGTATAGCAACACCTGCTGTATTGTGCAGTTTGTAATATCAACCTGTGGATTCAGTTGTTAATGAAATGGCACATGACCTCCTTAAACATGGGAAAGAGTATGTCCTGGTTGCATTGTACCTGCTTCTCGCTGAAATTGATGAGATTTGTTGACTCTGTTTTAGGGAAGGAGTAGATGACATTGTATTTCTTTGAATACATAGACGTTTCTAAGCTGATCATCCACGGGAAGCAGGATTTCAGTCCATCAAGCAGATGCATCCCCTTGACGCTTGCTCCTTTGCGTCCTGAAGTATCAGACGGGCAGTGATTATCAGAAAATGCTTCATTGTATTTAGCTAACATACAAATGGACGAATTCCACGTGTGGGTGCTGAGTTTGCCTTCTGGAGAAACATAAAAATAAAAGGGAACACTCTTGCACTGCTGGTGGGAATGTGAATTGGTACAGCCACTATGGAGAACAGTATGGAGGTTCCTTAAAAAACTACCAATAGAACTACCATACGATCCAGCCATCCCACTACTGGGCATATACCCTGAGAAAACCATAATTCAAAAAGAGTCATGTACCAAAATGTTCATTGCAGCTCTATTTACAATAGCCCAGAGATGGAAACAATCTAAGTGTCCATCATCGGATGAATGGATAAAGAAGATGTGGCAGATATATACAACGGAATATTACTCAGCCATAAAAAGAAACGAAATTGAGTTATTTGTAATGAGGTGGATGGACCTAGAGTCTGTCATACAGAGTGAAGTAAGTCAGAAAGAGAAAGACAAATACCGTATGCTAACACATATATATGGAATTTAAGAAAAAAAATTGTCATGAAGAACCTAGGGGTAAGGCAGGAATAAAGACACGGACCTACTAGAGAACGGACTTGAGGATACGGGGAGGGGGAAGGGTAAGCTGGGACAAAGTGAGAGAGTGGCATGGACATATATACACTACCAAATGTACAATAGATAGCTAGTGGGAAGCAGCCACATAGCACAGGGAGCACAGGGAGATCAGCTCGGTGCTTTGTGACCACCTAGAGGGATGGGATAGGGAGGGTGGGAGGGAGGGAGACGCAAGAGGGAAGAGATATGGGAACATGTGTATATGTATAGCTGATTCACTTTGTTATAAAGCAGAAACTGACACACCCTTGTAAAGCAATTATACTCCAATAAAGATGTTTAAAAAGAAAAAATATATATATATACTTCCTTGTCCAGCTGATAATGACACAGATATTTGAAGGTGTTTATCATATCTTACATTTTCCAAGATAAACATTCACTGTTAAACGTGTACCTTCGGTAGATTGTAGACTACGCATGGATTTTTTTTTTGCATTTTTTGTAATTATACAGTCATTGTTTCCATTATCAATATTTTTCAAAAGAGATTATTTCTCTTTAAAGTTATAAAAATATTCAAGGTTTGGAATAAATTATACAGTAAGTACAGAAAAGCACAGAGAAGAAGAAATACTGCCTGTGATGTCATCATCCTGTGGTAACCATGGTTATTTGTACTGGGATTTAAAGTTATTATTTTTTAAAATTTCATGAAAACTGTAATAGGTTGGGTTCCCCGGAAACAGACCCTGGGATTTGAGAGCAGGAGGTTTTGCGGGGACACCTGCGGAGTGAAGGAAGCAGGCTGGGCAGAGGGGAGTTGACCTGGGGTGAAGCTGAGTGAGGAACCGGAGAGCGGCCCCAGGGATGGAGTGTGGCCGTGGCGGTGTCCATGGGGGACTCACCTGTGCGCCGTCACCAGCCCACACGCCTCACCTGGGGAGTCGCGCCTCACCTGGGGAGTCGCGCGTCACCTGGGGAGTCACGCCTGCCTCCTGAAGAGGCACCTGGGCAGAGAGGCTCCCGCTGCACATGCGCACAGGACGCGAAGCACGGGGACGGGGTTCGTGAGTCGTCTCCTTCTTCGACATCTTTTAGACTTTACAGTGATTGCTGTGACTTGATGTATTTGAAATTTCAGGCCGCAGTCCATCTCACGCTGCCCTCCGGTAACCTGAACGCAGTTTTAACTTTTCTGACTTGTTTTTCTGAGGATTCTGTACCATTAGTGACTATTTTGTGTATTCAGAAATAGACCTACGGGCAACACAAGGTGAATTATGAGATCTTTTCCATAAAAAGGAACGGTGATTTTAGCTACTACGTAATAGGTTTCCTGGGACTTCTTAAGTTAAGGGACAAGTTTTAGGACTATATTCTATATCCTCATTACATAGGATTGAAATCTGCTACTTTTACTCCAGTTTACTTGATGAGAGCCACTAATTGAGTTTGATTTTATCACCTAAGTGTGTGGTTGTCCCACATCTGCCCCTGAGGGGCTGAGATCCCCGTGGTCAGATTTAAACCGTGGTCCTTGGAGACTGAGCTGGGAAAAGAAGTGAGGGGTGGGATTGGTCTGTGAGAGGCGGAGCCTGGATTCATAGGAAATCTAAAAGAGAGTTCAAAGGTGAAGGAGGGAAAACGCAGATACAAACCAACACAACTATGGTCTTTCCCAATTATTGTCATATGTAATATGCAGATAGGATGGGCAGGGCCCTAATAGCAGATGCTATATTCTGTACGTGTATCAACTAAATGCAGATTTTAGTACTCCTTCATCTATTCAGAAACCTGGTCATTTTAGAGATGGGGGAGACCGATTTGCTTAGGAACTTACATGAATCCTCACTGTTTTAAAGAAGCTGTGGGTTCAGCCAGGTGTGAGTTCATGTTTTTCTCCAAAAATGTTTATAACCAGTTTGCTGGACGGGGCATCACTCAGCAGGATTACAAGCCGTTCCAGGCCCTCTGGTTGGGCTCTGGGCATTACAGCAGGGATCGCCACAGAAATCTGTTTTTTTGTTATTGTCTTTTTTTGTTGTTGTTATTTTTTTGTTGTTATTGTTTTTAATGCTGAGTAACAAAGAGGGATTTATGATTGAGTTCATAAGACCAACTGGATCTCCGCTTAGCTCCGTTTTGACTCTCCTATTTTCAAGAGCAAAATATGTTTTTCTACACTCATATTTCTGTCCTTGGCTATCGGTATTCATGATCTGATCCCAGGTATATTGGAGGGAACTAAGAAAAGCCGTGCACATAGATTTAAAAAATGTATAATATAAAGTAAGAGGAGCAAACACAAAGGAATGTAGGAGGTGACCCTGATAGAGACAGGCCAGCCCAGCAGCTGCGGAGGGGTGGGAGGGACTCCAGGAGCCCTCCTGCAGGTGGGAAGCGGGTCGGGGAGGGACGTGGCGCACTGAGGAGAGGGTTGCTCTCTGTAAGGAGCGGGGTGCTTCCTTGCAAAGGCCGTGTGGAAGCCCACCTCGCTGACTACGCTTAATTTTCAAGCCTGCCGTTGAAACATGACATGTACACTCGGTGAATTTAGGAATGGAAATAGCTAATTTGTGACGGAAGCTTAAGTTTATCCTGTTTCTTTTTTTTTTTCTTTTTAAATTTTTACTGGAGTATAGTTGCTTTACCATGTTCTGTTAGTTTCTTCTGTACAGCAAAGTGAATCAGCTATAACGTATACATATATCCCATCTCTTTTGGATTTCCTTCCCATTTAGGTCACCACAGGGCATCTAGTAGAGTTCCCAAGTTCCCTGTGCTATACAATAGGTTCTCATTAGTTATCTATGTTATACATAGTATCGATACTGTATATATCAATCCCAATCTCCCAGTTCATCCCACTCCCCCTTCCCTGCTTGGTAACCATAAGTTTGTGCTCTACATCTGTGTCTCTATTTCTGCTTTGCGAATAAGATCATCTGTACCATTTTTGCACATATAAGCGATATTATACGATATCTCTTTTTCTCTTTCTGACTTACTTCACTCTATGACAATCTCTACGTCTACATCCTGTTTCTTAATTATTTTAACATTATTTAAATAACATAAAAATGTCTTGCCACTTTGGTTTAATGTTTCTTTTTTTTCTGATTAAAAGCCATTAATACATTAGAGAACAACCTTCAAATAGTTTTAAGGAGATTTACTTTTCAAGTATTTATACAGAAATTGAAAGTGAAGTATAGGTTTCTCATCCTTGGATTCCAATGGTTTATTTTCACTCTCCTTATGTTTCACTTACATTATAAGTAATAGCCTCTGATTTCACACATTGTGAATTAAAGTACATAAATTTAGGGACTTCCCTGGTGGCGCAGTGGTTAAGAATCTGCCTGCCAATGCAGGGGACACGGGTTTGAGTACTGGTCCGGAAAGATCCCACATGACATGAAGCAACTAAGCCCGTGCGCCACAACTACTAAGTCTGCGTGCTACAGCTGCTGAATCCTGCGCACCTAGAGTCCGTGCTCTGCAACAAGAGAAGCCACTGCAATGAGAAGTCCCTGCACCACAATGAAGAGTAGCCCCTGCTCGCTGCAACTAGAGAAAGCCTGCGCACAGCAACAGACTCAACGCAGCCAAAAAATATATATATAAATGTTTAAATTGCAGTCTACATTTTGTGGGTGTTAATAATATCTGTTTTGTCCTTTTTAACAGCTCTGAGTGTATCCCTAGATCCATGACATTGAAATCAGTGAATTTATAAAGTTATACACAATCCTGTCCTTTGGGTAGATTTGTAACTTACCTCTCCCTTTCTGTGGTGAATTGGTGGCATGCATGAAAGTCCCCCCTTGACCTCTGTCTTTTCTGTGCCTCCTTCCTTATTATGGCTGCAAAGTATTCCATGATATGGTTAGACCATAAGTTCTTTAATCAATGAAATATAGCTGCTCATAAGAGGGTTTTTTTCCAGTCTTTTTTTTATTACAAACAATGCAATGACTAATCTTTTTATGCATTCTTTAATATTTTTCTTAGATGATAAAACACTGTATATGCTATTATATTAAATTTTCTTTTAAAATCTCTTGATTATGAACTTCCATTTCCATATGTGTTATCTTCTGATCAAGAATTTCAGAAATGTGCATCCCTTTTCATCAAACGATGAATCAGATAAAGTGGGTGTGAGTTGTATATAATGCTGCTTTGTGAACTTTACCATGAGGCTTTCTGATACCATTAATTACCTACATGAATACCAGAATATTTTTAATCACATTATATTCAATTCAGTTATGTATTTCTGAATAGTTTTATATAGGATTGCTTGAGGGAAGATCACAAACATACATAAATTATTATTTTAAAATAGTTACAGAAATCATCCTTTTTCCTTTACTGCAAATTCTTGATTTAGTTCCATGTTAGTTAAATTTGCCACCAGGAAGTTATGGACAGAGCTTCTGTTTGAATTCAGGCATATTCGACTACCAGCATGTGCTGTTTCCTCACTACTCCTGTTAGTGAGGCAAACAGACAAACAGGTAGATCTCCTATCAGAACTCCTTTGGCATCAAGAATCCTGGTTTTCTTCTAGGAGAAATGAAAGTTATCTAGGATTCTTCGGGAATTATTGAATATTCTGAAAAACCTATAGAGTAAGTGTTTTCATCCTTGTGAGAAGAGTTGAGAACACATTTCTTTCTCGGAAACTTTTTTTAAAATATCTTAAAATAACCCAGCGTCCTAGATGTCCAAGTAGAAATGGTGAACATTTAGGGGCATCCACTTGGCTGACTAGACCAGCCAACTCAAACCTGGTGAACAGAAACTTGACTGAACTGTTTGTTTGCATGATGAATATTCAGTTTTCTTGTTCTAAAACGTAAATAGAAAGTGTGGAAATTCTGGAAGACATTGGGATTACAAGTCAGCAAATAAGCGAGTTGAGTATGTTTTTACTCAGTTCTGTGCTGGCTTCTGGGGGATGTTAAGGCAATTTGGGAATAAACCTAATACACTTGAGACATTAGAATAATTTCAGGGGTTTTAAATATAATTAAATATTCTGGGACACAGAGACTCAGCTTTGCCTGGAATGGAAAGTAGACTATAAAAAAGTGTGAGTGAAAAAAATGGGGACTTCCCTGGTGGTCCAGTGGTGAAGACCCTGCACTCCCACTGCAGGGGGCACGGGTTCGATCCCTGGTCGGGGAACTAAGATCCCACAAGCCACTTGGTGTGGCCCCAAAAATAAATACATTTTTTTAAATGGCATGTTTAGGTGTTAGATTATGGAGAAAGCAGAGAGCAGGTTAGGTTTGTGATTGGGGAGGTGATGTGAGGAAGGTGTTTAGGAAAGAGTGTCTGAGGTCAACGCTTGCTGATAAAAAGGGGGAAAGAGGGAAATGAGGGAGGCCACCTGGTGAATTGTTGGGTGGGAACCTGACGTTGTTTCTAGAAGGAAGTGGCTGAGCTTTGTGCCCATGAGACACAGAAGGTGGAGAGGGAGGTTGAGCCAGGACATCCTGGAGGAAGGTGAGGCCGTCGGGGATGAGGTGGTCTCTGTGACTTGTTAATCTTTCTTTTCTTAATCAATGTCAAGTTAAATACAGTTATCATTTCTTGATCTATTTTGTAAATTGTATATTTTATATCCTACAAGTGGACTCCTGTCTTGAATGGAGGTTTGTTTTAAATACGCACAACTATTGATGAAACCAAAAATATAAAGTTGGAATATATATATATATATATTTATTTTAGATGTTGGGGGTAGGAGTTTATTAATTAATTAATTTATTTTTGCTGTGTGGGGTTTTCGTTTCTGTGCGAGGGCTTTCTCTAGTTGCGGCGAGCGGGGGCCACTCTTCATTGCGGTGCGCGGGACTCTCACTATCACTGACTCTTGTTGCTGAGCACAGGCTCCAGACGTGCATGCTCAGTAGTGGTGGCTCACGGGCCTAGTTGCTCCACGGCATGTGGGATCTTCCTGGACAGGGCTCGAACCCGTGACCCCTGCATCAGCAGGAGGATTCTCAACCACTGCGCCACCAGGGAAGCCCTGGAATATATATTTTAAAACGTAAAAGCAACATTTGAGTTTTTTATGTTTTACATAATTATTTTAGTTTTGTATTTCATGTTTCCATATGAACATAAGTTTAGTTGTAATATCCAGGCCTAACATTTTATAATTAGTTGTTTCGTGCAATGTTTGTTTTACTGAAGGTTTCTCTTAAAGAGAAGCTCTACCTGCTGTGGGAATCTGTTATTCTCCCCTCTTTGTCCTCGTCCAATATCAGTACCACATATTTTTATATTGTTAGAACGCTGTTGTCAAGTAAATCTGAACAAACAGGAGGGCATGAGGTATGTGTCATTTTCAAGGAAGTGCATATGTGGTTTGGAAATGGTAAACAGTGTCAGCTGATCTTCACCCTAATCAGCACAGCAGTTTCTCAAGGTGTGTGGCTGTCAGAATCTGGGAGAAAAGGGAGGGAAAGAAAACACATAACATTTTCACTTAAAATTAAGAGACATTTTTCTTTTTTTTTAATTTTTAAATTAAATTTATTTCTTTATACAGCAGGTTCTTATTACGCGTCAGTTTTATACACATCAGTGTATACGTGTCAAGCCCAATTGCCCAGTTCATCCCACCACCACCAGCCTCCCTGCCACTTTCCCCCCTTGGTGTCCATACGTTTGTTCTCTACATATGTGTATCAACTTCTGCCCTGCAAACTGGTTCATCTGTACCATTTTCCTAGGTTCCACATATATGTGTTAATATACGATATTTGTTTTTCTCTTTCTGACTTACTTCACTCTGTATGACAGTCTCTAGATCCATCCACGTCTCAACAAATGACCCAATTTTGTTCCTTTTTATGGCTGAGAAATAGTACATTGTATATACGTACCACATCTTCTTTATCCATTCGTCTGTCAGTGGGCATTTGGGTTGCTTCCATGACCTGGCTATTGTAAATAGTGCTGCAGTGAACATTGGGGTGCATGTTTCTTTTTGAATTATGCTTTTCTCTGTTTACATGCACAGTAGTGGGATTGCTGGGTCATATGGTAATTCTACTTTTAGTTTTTTAAGGAACCTCCATGCTCTTCTCCATAGTGGCTGTATCAATTTACATTCCTACCAACACTGCAAGAGGGTTCCCTTTTCTCCACACCCTCTCCAGCATTTGTTGTTTGTAGATTTTCTGATGATGCCCATTCTGACTGGTGTGAGGTGATACCTCATTGTAGTTTTGATCTGCATTTCTCTAATAATTAGTGATGTTGAGCAGCTTTTCATGTGCTTCTTGGCCATCTGTATGTCTTCTTTGGAGAAATGTCTATTTAGGTCTTCTGCCCATGTTTAGATTGGGTTGTTTGTTTATTGAATATTGAGCTGCATGAGCTGTCTATATATTTTGGAGATTAATCCTTTGTCCGTTGATTCATTTGCAAATATTTTCTCCCATTCTGAGGGTTTTCTTTTCATCTTGTTTGTAGTTTCCTTTGCTGTGCAAAAGCTTTTGATTTTCATTAGGTTCCATTTGTTTATTTTTGTTTTTATTTCCATTACTCTAGGAGGTGGATCAAAAAAGACCTTGCTGTGATTTATGTCAAAGAGTGTTCTTCCTGGGCTTCCCTGGTGGCGCAGTGGTTGAGAGTCCGCCTGCCATTGCAGGGGACACGGGTTCGTGCCCCGGTCCGGGAAGATCCCACATGCCGCGGAGCGGCTGGGCCCGTGAGCCATGGCCGCTGAGCCTGCGTGTCCGGAACCTGTGCTCCGCAACGGGAGAGGCCACAACAGTGAGAGGCGCATACCTCCAAACAAAAACAAAAACAAACAAAAAAAAGAGTGTTCTTCCTATGTTTTCCTCTAAGAGTTTTATAGTGTCCGGTCTTACATTTAGGTCTCGAATACATTTTTTTTTTTTTTTTTTGCGGTCAGGGAGTCTGACTTCAGGGAGTCCCTGAAGTCAGGGAGTCTGATTCCTCCAGTTCCATTTTTTTCCCTCAAGACTGCTTTGGCTATTCCTGGTCTTTTGTGTCTCCATACAAATTTTAAGATTTTTTTGTTCTAGTTACGTAAAAAATGCCATTGGTAATTTTATAGGGATTGCATTGAATCTCTAGGTTGCTTTGGGTAGTATAGTCATTTTCACAATATGGATTCTTCCAATCCAAGAACATGGTATATGTCTCCATCTGTTGCTATCATCTTTAATTTCTTTCATCAGTGTCTTATAGTTTTCTGCATACAGGTCTTTTGTCTCCCTTGGTGGGTTTATTCCTAGGTATTTTATTCTTTTCCTTGCAATGATAAAATGGGAGTGTTTCCTTAATTTCTCTTTCAGATTTTTCATCATTAGTGTATAGGAATGCCAGAGATTTGTGTGCATTAATTTTGTATCCTGCAACTTTACCAGATTCATTGATTAGCTCTAGTAGTTTTCTAGTGGCATCTTTAGGATTATCTATGTATAGTATCACGTCATCTACCAACAGTGACAGTTTTACTTCCTCTTTTCCAATTTGTATTCCTTTTATTTCTTTTTCTTCTCTGATTGCTGTGGCTAGGACTTCAAAACTATGTTGAATAATAGTGGTGAGAGTGGACATCCTTGTCTTGTTCTTGATCTTAGTGGAAATGCTTTCAGTTTTTCACCATTGAGAATGGTGTTTGCGGTGGGTTTGTCGCATATTGCCTTTATTATGTTGAGGTAGGTTCCCTCTATGTCCACTTTCTGGAGAGTTTTTTATCATAAATGGGTGTTGAATTTGGTCAGAAGCTTTTTCTGCATCTATTGAGATGATCATATGATTTTTATTCCTCAATTTGTTAATATAGTGTATCACATTGATTGATTTATGTATATTGAAGAATCCTTGCATCCCTGGTATAAATCCCACTTGATCGTGGTTTACGATCCTTTAAATGTGTTGTTGGATTCTGTTTGCTAATATTTTGTTGAGGATTTTTGCATCTGTATTCATTAGTGATATTGGTCTGCAATTTTCTTTTTTTGTAGTATTTTTGTCTGGTTTTGGTATCAGGATGATGGTGGCATTATAGAATGAGTTTGGGGGTGTTCCTTCCTCTGCAATTTTTTGGAAGAGTTTGAGAAGGATGGATGTTAGCTCTTCTCTAAATGTTTGATAGAATTCACCTGTGAAGCCATGTGATCCTGGACTTTGTTGGTAGATTTTCAATCACAGTTTCAATTTCATTACTTGTGATTGGTCTGTTCATATTTTCTATTTCTTCCTGGTTCAGTCTTGGAAGGTTATAACTTTCTAAGAATTTGTCCATTTCTTCCAGCTTGTCCATTTTATTGGCATAGCGTTGCTTGTAGTAGTCTCTTAGGATGCTTTGTATTTCTGTGGTATCTGTTGAAACTTCTCCTTTTTCATTTCTAATTTTATTGATTTGAGTCCTCTCCCTCTTTTTCTTGTTGAGTCTGGCTAATGGTTTATCAATTTTGTTTATCTTCTCAAAGAACCAGCTTTTAGTTTTATTGATCTTTGCTATTGTTTTCTTTGTTTCTATTTCATTGAGTTCTGCTCTGATCTTTATGATTTCTTTCCTTCTGCTAACTTTGGGTTTTGTTTGTTCTTCTTTCTCTGGTTCCTTCAGGTGTAAGGTTACATTGTTTATTTGAGATTTTTCTTGTTTCTTGAGGTAGGCTTGTATTGCTATAAACTTCCCTCTTGGAACTGCTTTTGCTGCATCCCATAAGTTTGGGATCATCGTGTTTTCATTGTCATTTGTCTCTAGGTATTTTTTGATTTCCTCTTGGATTTCTTCAGTGATCTCTTGGTTATTTAGTAATGTATTTTTTAGCCTCCATGTGTTTGTGTTTTTTACGGTTTTTTCCTTGTAATTGATTTCTAATCTCATAGCGCTGTGGTCAGACAAGCTGCTTGATATGATTTCAGTTTTCTTAAATTTACTGAGGCTTGATTTGTGACCCAAGATGTGTTCTCTCCTGGAGAATGTTCCATGCGCACTTGAGAAGAAAGTGTAATGTGCTGTTTTTGAATGGAATGTCCTATAAATATCAATTAAATCTATCTGGCCTATTGTGTCATTTAAAGCTTCTGTTTCTTTATTTATTTTCATTTTGGATGGTCTGTCCATTGGTGTAAGTGAGGTGTTAAAATCCGCCACTATTGTTGTGTTACTGTCGATTTCCTCTTTTAGAGCTGTTAGCAGTTGCCTTATGTACTGAGGTGCTCCTTTGTTGGGTGCATATATATTTATAATTGTTATATCTTCTTCTTGGATTGATCCCTTGATCATTATGTAGTGTCATTCCTTGTCTCTTGTAACATTCTTTATTTTAAAGTCCATTTTATCTGATATGAGTATTACTACTGCAGCTTTCTTTTGATTTCCATTTGCATGGAATTTTTCCATCCCCTCACTTTCAGTCTGTATGTGTCCCTAGGTCTGAAGTCGGTTTCTTATAGACAGCGTACATATGGGTCTTGTTTTTGTATCCATTCAGTAAGCCTGTGTCTTTTGGTTGGAGCATTTAATCCATTCACGTTTAAGGTAATTATCGATATGTATGTTCCTATGACCATTTTCTTAATTGTTTTGGGTTTGCTTTTGTAGGTCCTTTTCTTCTCTTGTGTTTCCCACTTAGAGAAGTTCCTTTAGCATTTGTTGTAGAGCTGGTTTGGTGGTGCTGAATTCTCTTAGCTTTTTCTTGTCTGTAAAGCTTTTGATTTCTCTGGTGAATCTGAATGAGATCCTTTCCAGGTAGAGTAATCCTGGTTGTAAGTTCTTCCCTTTCATCACTTTTAAGTATATCATGCCACTGCCTTCTGGCTTGTAGAGTTTCTGCTGAGAAATCAGCTGTTAACCTTATGGGAGTTCCTTTGTATGTTATTTGTCGTTTTTCCCTAGCTGCTTTCAATAATTTTTCTTTGTCTTTAATTTTTGCCAATTTGATTACTATGTGTCTCGGCATGGTTCTCCTTGGGTTTCCTGGACTTGGGTGGCTATTTCCTTTCCCATGTCAGGGAAGTTTTCGACTATAATCTCATCAAATATTTTCTCTGGTCCTTTCTCTCTCTCTTCTCCTCTGGGGCCCCTATAATGCGAATGTTGTTGCGTTTAATATTGTCCCAGAGGTCTCTTAGGCTGTCTTCATTTCTTTTCATTCTTTTTTCTTTCTTCTGTTCTGCAGCAGTGAATTCCACCATCCTGTCTTCCAGGTCACTTATTCGTTCTTCTGCCTCAGTTATTCTGCTCTTGATTCCTTCTAGTGTATTTTTTATTTCAGTTATTGTATTGTTCATCTCTCTTTGTTTGTTCTTTAATTCTTCTAGGTCTTTGTTAAACATTTCTTGCATCTTCTCGATCTTTGCCTCCATTCTTTTTCCGAGGTCCTGGATCATCTTCACTATCATTACTCTGAATTCTTTTTCTGGAAGGTTTCCTATCTCCACTTCATTTAATTGTTTTTCTGAGGTTTTATCTCATTTCTTCATCTGGTACATAGCCCTCCGCCTTTTCATCTTGTCTATCTTTCTGTGAATCTGGTTTTCGTTCCACAGGCTGCAGGATTGTAGTTCTTCTTGCTTCTGCTGTCTGCCTTCCAAAAGACATTTTCCTTAAAAAAGTTAAATAGGGATAAAACCTTGTTTTAAGAGAAGTGATCTCCCCCCTCCACCCCCGAACTCAGTGGTAGTTATTTGTATGTAGGTTTTCCTTTCATCAGCCCTTGGACTTTTCCTACCACCATGCTGTCAGGACCCAAGTTCTAATTTGTGTGAAGCGGGGGCTGTTACTGGGGAGGATGCCCTCCACAGCCTGGTTTGAGTTGAAGTACGAGCGTCTCTACCCATCCCAGTTTTCCCTGTTTCTTGTCATAAGGTGTGACTTGGCTGAATGATGAGTTTCCCCAGTGAGCTGGATTATTCGTGGGCGCAGAACCCACCCAGCAGGTGGTGCTTCCGAGGGGAGGCTTGAGTGCTGGCCAGGCCGAGCAGGGGACACTTAGGGCTGCTTCCTGGAGGACAAGAAGGAAGGGGCTGGGCGGGGGGTGCAGGGGAGGCACCTCACCAAGTACGGGGATGTTTACGTAAGAAACCAGTGCTGATCTGCTCTTCAGTCAGGCTCAGCCACTCCCTTACTGTCTGAGTGTCCCTACTGCCCTCACACTTCTTGACCTGGTGACACTCCAGAGCCTTGAGAATCTCCTCAGATTCCTGTGGATTTCCAATATCCTGACGTTGTCTTCATCCCTGTCACGTGGAGTGTCTGCTTCCCACGGAATTCATTTACATTCCTGACCTGGAGGTGGGATCCCCTTGCCCCAGGCTGGTGGGCATAGGGAGGGCCCGGAGGTTATGATGCAAGCAGTTCAAGATGAATAGCAGACATCCCTGTTTTTAAAAGAACCTCTCCTTCCCATTCTGCTGCATAAGCGTCAGGCTCACCTCTGCTCCCCCTTCAACACCCAATCGCCACGTGTTCCATGTTAACGGGGAGTCAACAATAGATTTTAGCTTCTTCCCTAGAAGAAGTAGAATAACGATTTCTCTTAGCTCCCAAATGAAGACATTTTTCAAGGTATTTTTTCAAATTGGATTGTTCTCTTCCTGAGATGAAATCTGGTGCCAGCTGTTATATTTTTCAGTGTCTAAGGTTGTGATGTGCTGGCTGGCTGGTGTGTCATCCTGGTTCTGTGTTGGTCCAGCAAAGCTGAGCCTCGTTTTTCTGATCTGTAAGGGTCTATTTTCTAGGTTATGGGCTCGAAGGAGTTAACGCTGGTGAAACACCTGTGTTGGTGTGTAGCTCAGTGTGCATACCTGTTACTGAATCGTGGGTGGGTGTGGTTTTTCTGGACCCCAAGGGTTGCCCGTTACAGTAGGAGAGATGCTTTTGGTGGGTCAGGAGCCTTGGAGACACAGTGACCAGAGGCCACGCCGTGAGCCCTCTGATTCCCATGAGGTGAAATGTGCCACGTGAAGCCGGCTTGGCCATTTCCCAGTTCAGTTTAGTGATAGATTCTCTTGACAGAGTAAAGGAATAGCTAATGTCCAGGTATATGTAGGATGATTCTTTGGGGGAAAACAGGCCTAAGGGTGAAAGGGGATTCATTTCTAAGTCCCTCCAAATTGAAGTCTTCCTTTAAGAAACATGTTCCGTGTACACAGAAAAAGGCTGATTTCTTTCGGTGTGTATATTTCACAAGAGCAAATGGGAATTTAAGAAAATTACTTTCACAACCCTTTGATTTATTGCCATCTTGGTGACTCATGGACCGTGTGGGCTTCGAAGAAGTGTTCCTGGTATGATATTCAAAAAGGTTTTTCAATCATTGTTTTATGGTGAACTCTTAAGAAAGTTTCTGTGCCTGGATATTTCTTCTGTGTCTTCTTTTGACGGGCCCTGAGGGAGCGTTAGGTTGATTCTGGGAAACTCTGCCAGCCGAAGACCTTTTGCTGGCATTGTTCTCCGAGGCTTTTAGACAGTCTCTTATTTATAGTCTGATAAGATGTAGACTTCTCTTCATTAAGTTTTTCAAAGGATAACTCTTATTCTGGGAACTCATTTCTTGTAGGCAAACTGCAGTTTTACGTGGCTACTGTACGCTAAAATTCTCTGCGGAATAATAAAGTACATCAGTGAATATCACAAGTCCTCCATTCTCATTATTCCTCTTCTGTCTTGTTCAGACTTCTTTATCAGGAAAGCACCTCAGTATGACATTTTATTCATATTTTTATAAGAAGATAATGCATTAGAAATTCTGTGCATTTTTTAAAGAGTCATTTTTTTCATGCTGTTTGCTAAATTTTGGTTGGAAGTCATTTCATGTTTTTGTACTTGGTTGAACTTTTTTTTTGACTTTTCTTGAAGAAATCTTCTTTTAGGAAGTTTAAAGGAGTATTCTGGAAAGAAGATGATGCTGGCTTGCTATTGATGCATAGCAAACTACCTCAGAACCCAGTGGCTTCAAACAATGATGGTTTATTATCCTTCAAGCATCTGTGGTTGGGCTGAGCCGAGCACTTTCTCCAGGATCTGGTGCTGGAGACTGTGCTCTCCCTGCGGTTCTGAGGGCTGTGTGCGCGTGCTCTGGTCCACGTGCCTTTCTCTTGTCCTGGACCACGAGGGCGGTCGGGGTCTGCTTGGATCACTGGGAAGACCAGGGAACAAAAGGGATCTCAGGAGATCCGCCAAGGATGAGTAAGAAAGGACACAAGAGCCCATTTTGTGAGAAGCCGACAGGTGTGTTTTCGTAATTGTAGATTTTAACTGTTCGTTTCCAGTGCCTCTCAGATACCCTGGAGCCTGAGCATGGGGAGCGAGTTGACCTTTAGGTTTTGTTTTCGTTGTGGCTGCAGAACTGCCCGCCCCCGCTGCGTGTTCTGCTCGCGTAAAACTGGAGGGTGGAGTGGGGCTCGGTGTGGTAACGTGAGTTCTGGTTTCGTGTTATTATACTATATTTTATTAAGTTTTATACATATGTTTATATATATGTTTTCACATATTATGCTGTATTATACATAATTTCTCTTCTGTTGCAAATACAGCAGGTATTACAGTCTGTGGTTGTGTTTCGAGGGTTAGAAAACAAAGCATGGGTTAAAACTGGTAACCAAGGAAAACATTAGGGCCGCCAGACTGCATGTAATGTGTTCTCCAATAATTTTTTAAAAACATAAAAATGGCTAGAACTTTATTAATTGTAACTCTGCCCAATGAGTTATTTAGGAGTCATGAAAGAATAGATTTAAACAGGACACATTGTAAATTATGAAGTCCTGAATTTTTGAGATTATTTAATTCATTCAGCAGGTCTTTACTGAGCATCTGATACATACCTGGGGACCATGGGGGTACAGTGAACAGTGTCAAGAGCTCATGACACTTCCCTTCTAGCGGGGAGACAAACACTCACAAAATGGGTTTAGCTTGGGAGGGTATTGCAGTGAAGGAAAATAAAAGATGAAGTTCTTGAGAGGAAGAAGGCGTGCCAGGCGGTATTAGGGGATCAAAGCGACATGCCTAAAAGTGGAACTTCTGAGTCTGGCTTGGAAAAAGTAAGAGGGGGAGCCATCCATGTATTTCATTGAACATCGTTTTAGTTAGGGGTCAAAGCAGGTGCCTGGGGACTTGCGTGATAGCAGGGAGCCTCAGGCTGGAAGACAGGAAGAGGGAGGGGAGGCTGCAGGAGTTACAGCCACGACCTCAGGGAGCTGGATCTCAGTGCAGCTGCGGCCAGGCCGCCATGTGGATTTCAGGGAGATGGGAAGCCGGTGGGAGATTTTAAACGGGAACTATTTGATCCATGGTTTGCAGACCAGACTAGAGCAGATGTGGAGTCTAGGTAGGAATTTCTTGTAGGGTCTTGCAGATGGTGGCCTGGTGTCAACAAAGACAGTGAGAAAGGGTCAGACTTGGGCTGGGTTTTGGAGGACGAGTCACAGGATTTGCATTCAGATTGAAGGTCAGCCTTGGCAGACGAGCCAGCGATGACCCCGAGGGTCCCTGTCCTGTGCATTTTAAGAATGGAGTCGCCTTTAACAAGCTGGGAAAGGGAGAGGCCGGTGGGGAGAGTCAGATGTTTGTCAGCGTGCCTGTTTAAGGTTTCTCCAGACACCCCAGTCTGTGGGCAGGCGTTTACCTGGAGGTGCTCCCCTGGAGGAAATGGGGACAGGATTGGGAGTCAGAGGCCACAGTCTGTATTTAAAGCCATGTAAGAGGTGAATCAGTGCCTGGGAATTGGTCCTCCTCAGCATGACCCAACTTACAGTAGAAATTTATTTTTTATTTATTTATAAAAATTTTTATTGGAGTATAGTTGATTTACAGTGTTGTGTTAGTTTCAGGTGTACAGCAAAGTGATTCGGATATATATATATATACACACACACACACACACACATATCGGCTCTTTTTTAGATTCTTTTCCCATAGAGGTTATTACAGAATGTTGAGTTGAGTTCCCTGTGCTGTACCTGAAGTAGGGCCTTATTAGCTATCTATTTTATATGTAGTTGTGTGTATATGTCCGTCCCAATCTCCCAGTTTATCCCTCCCCCCCACTTACCCTCCAGTAACTATAAGTTTATTTTTTACATCTGTAACTCTATTTCTGTTTTTATAGTAGAAACTTAAATGGCACCAAAATAATTTTAATTTAGAGTTAGACGAACAAGCTGTTCTTTCTAAATTTCAGTGTAGTTGGAACACATCCATTTTTAACTCGTCAGGTGGCTGCAGACTTATCTGTAACACATGCATTAAAAACCAGAATATCGTCTCTCACGTGGATACCCTTCAGAATGTTGGGCCACATCTACCTGGTTTCAGTTTGACCTTCATTCAGTACCTGGATTGATGAGCTTGTAGTCATAAACTTAACTGTTTTCCCCCGTTGCTTTAGTGGCTGTGGAATAAGAAAATCACTAACCAGTTTATTTATCTTTAAAGTATAAATGCTGAAATATCACGAGGCCTCATTATTCTGTGCATAAAAATGAGACCTTAACTATATAGGCTTCCGTGTTTCTTGCTACTTACAGACTTACAGGAACACCATTACTCTTCAAGGTTCCCTTTATTATTTTTGTGTTTTCTCCTCAAGGATAATGAAATGTGAGCTCTGATGTGGTTGACACTCATCCTGGGCCGCTGCTCCCATGATATTTCACTGTCCTGCCGGCCACCGAGGCTCCTGCCTGTGTGGGTTTGAGACAGGAAGGGGGCGGGGCACAATCGTTAAAAAGAATGACATATAGCCCGAGGACAAGACATAAACTGGTTACAACCAGCTAGGTCCAAGACGGCAGACTAGTCGAGGTCCACGACGGCAGACTAGTCGAGGTCCACTAGACCTTGAGCCCCAGTATAGGCCCATTGTAACACATCAGCTAAATGACACAACCTTAGGTGCTAGGACAGTTCCAAGGGTGAACAGAAAGGTCAAAAAGTGGGCCGTGGCCCAATTCCTGGCAATCCCCACCCCTTCCTCAGAATAGTTGGAATAATCCTCCTGTTCATTAGCCTGTGAAATTACCCACCCCTATGAAAACTGACAACCCCGTACCCTGGGGCCTCTCGCTTTCCACGATGGCCCAGACTCTGTCTGTGTTGTGTGTATGTTCCTGGATAAACCTTCTTTCACTTCATCATGGCTCGCTCTTGAATTCTTTCCTGCACAAAACCGAGAACCCACACTCGGCGGCCGTCCCAGGGACTTGCCGGTGACCTGGGACGTGAGCATCCTCTCGCGCCCCACTCTCTTCCCTGCAGCAGGCTCTTCTCAGTGTCCGTGTGCTGCCTCTGACAGCATGCACGGCCATGTCTGGACGGCAGCATCCCTGTCCTACTCCTCAGACACAGTGCTCGGCTGCCGTGCCGCATGGCCGCGACCACCTCCCTCCTCGCTGAACGCTGTCCGCTCGGGACCACTGCAGCCTGGAGCTCTTGGACCCTGAGTGGCTCCTACGTTTCCTGTCTTCACTGGGCTCTTTCCTCTGCAGTTTGCCCCCAACAAGGGCTGCCTGAGGTGAAGCAAGTTTGTGACAGTTTTACTGAGAAGCTCCATCCGTCGCAGACCCTCAGCTCTGCCTTTGGCTCCAAGTGTTAATAACCAGACCCCTCTCAGGAAGGCCACATCCCTTCTGCCTTTTACACAGAAATTACACATGGGGGCACACGTTCCTCTCCCTTCCCCACCCCCATGCCACTTGTATTAGCCATCTTGTGAGTTATCTAATTCTCACCATGATACTATTGCCAAACTTTGGCCTCTGTACCTCGGTTCCGCACTGAATCTCAGACACAGAGTTTTGGGTGAAGTGGAAAACAATAGCTTTATTGCTTTGCCCGGCAAAGGGGGCCACGAGGGGCTAATGCCCTCAAAACTGTGTGTCCTGACTTGCGGGGGGGGGGGTAGTGAGGAGTTAATATAGCAGTAGTCAAAGAGGGCGTGGTCAGCTCTTGGACATCCTTCTGATTGGCTGGTGGTGAGGTCATCGGGAATCAGCATCATCAGCCTTCTGGTTCCAGCTGGTCTGGGGTCTTTCTGCTTGTGGGCAGCACGCAGTTAACTTCTCCCACCTGGTAGGTGTTTCAGCATTTGCAAAACAGCTCAAAGATATTGTTGTGTGTATCCGTTGAGGGGGAACCAGGACCTGCCCCAAGGCTGCACTATTGTTTCTTGACTCCTCCTCCCTTGTCTCTGCATCCCCTCCCTTCCCTGATCAGCAACTGTTTGAACTTGCCCTTAGGAACTCGGGGAAGGTCATGGAGGCTGAATGAAGCGTATTTCCTGCAAACAAGAAAATGCAGGACACGGAAAGGCTTTTGTGCCCAGGAGCCCTATAAGGTCCTGTTCGGTTTCAGTCGTTTGAGTTTCTTTCCAAAGAGAGTGTGTCAGCTTCCATGCAAATGGGCGCATAGGTGCAAATAAATTTTGAACATAGGTGAAATATGTCTCGTAAATTCTCCCAGAAGACACATCTAAACTTCATTTCTGGCACAGCGAGGACCCCTGCCTCTTGTATACTGTGAATGAAAAGATCTTGATGACTGCAGTGTCCTGTCATTCTGGTCTGCATGCAACAAAATGTGCAGTGTCCACTTCTTTCCAAGGCTAAAAGTACGTTAAGTGAAATCAATATAGATTATCGTGGCTGTTTATTAAATTTTTATATTATAATTGTAAGAAATTCACGCATCGTAAATTAGATAAAGAAAACATCCATAAATGAATAAAAGTCACTTGATTATAAAAAACATTTACTCTGGGAAGTCATTTTAGCAATTCAGAGAGGTTTCTGGGACCAGAACTGCCCAGGAGGAAAAGGGAAGTTGGATTTGCACTCGTTTCCCTGCTTTGATGAGTTTTAGAGCAACTTCTGTTATTTTGAGGCTGTGATCTGGGCACAGACTCTGCAGCTGAGTGGGGCTCCTTGGCCGTGGCTGTCAGCCCGGGAGGGGGAGATTTTGTCCTGTGCGTTTTCCACCTGGGCCTTTCGGGGAAAAAAATCAGGAGATGGACTTCAGTAACAGTGTGGAGTCCTGATAGTACTGAATATGGATAAAAATTTGATATCTAATAATTGAAAGAAATGGATGCATCACTTTTCTGTAAAAAGCAGTTATATATGTGGACAGTGGAAACACACTGAGAATAAATACAGCCCATAATTACATGATTGGGAAGGTTTAGAGCGGGATAATTCATGGCATAAATGTACAAATTGTTAATTGTAAATCCTTAGATAAAATGGGCATAATCATGGTATCCACTCCATGAAACGGCTGGGAAGATTTTTTCTTTTTTGGATACGTAAGAAGCGGATTTATTTGGAGAGAAACACAGTTAGACAGAGTATGGGCAATATCAGAAGGCGAGAGCAGCTGGCTGGGAAATTAAATGTAGAAACTGAGGTAGAGTTCCTAGCTGGATGCCTGTTCTTCACTCAGTATGTGTGAAAGGCAGGAAAATGACCCCAGAGTCGTTCACGTCCTGACCCCCAGCACCTGTGCTTACGTTAAGTACTTTATGTGGCAGAAGGCACCTGGCATGTGTGATGCAGTATCGTGATGTGGGAGGTTGTCTTGAATTATCTTGTGGGCGTGATGTAATCACATGGTCATATATGAGGGAAGAAGGAGGGTCAGAGTCAGAGAAGGAGAAGAGGTGATGGAGGCATAGGTCAGAGTGATGGGGCCCTGAACCAAGGGGTATGGGTGGGCAGCCTGCAGAAAGTAGGGAAGGCAGGGGAGGGGTTCTCCCTTTGAGCCCCAGAAGGAATGCCCTACCGACACCTTGATTGCGTTCTGCGGAGACTTCTAACTTCTGGGACCATAGGATGTGAATCTGTATCACTTAAGCTATTTTTGGTGATTTGTTAACAGCAGCATTAGGAAACTAGTGCAATATGATAGCTTTATTATTGTTAATACTATTGTATTACTTTCCTGGGGTTGCCGTAACCAAGTACCATGAGCTGAGATATTTATTGGCTCACAGTTCGGAGGCTGGACATCCAAGGCCAAGGTGGCGGCTGGGTTGGTTCTACTTGACGGCCCTGAAAGATCTCTTTCGGGCCTCTGTCCTTGGCTTGCAGACAGCCGTGTTCTCCCCTTGTCTTCACGTTGTCTTCCCGCTGTGTGCGTTTCTGTGTCCAAAAGTCCCCTTTCTATGAGGATACCGGATCATAATTGGTTTGAGGTCCACCCTGATGACCTCAGTTGAACCTATTTCTGTGAAGATTCTGTCTTCAGATAAGTCCACACTCTGAGCTACTGGGTTAGGACTTTAACATATGAGTGGAGGGGGCACAAAGAATCCAAAACAGTTATTATGTTTAATGAAAATAAAATCTAGAATGTGAAAGCTATGACCACACGCTCAGAAAGTATCTAAGAATTATTTTAACCATGACCTTCATTTGACTAAGGTGGTTCTTTTATGTTGTAGAGACACTGACTTACTGTTTGTTTTGTTTTAATATTTATTTATTTATTTGGCTTGCCAGCTCTTAGTTGCGGCACACGGGATCTTTAGTTGTGGCACACGGGATCTTTAGTTGTGGCATGTGGACTCTTAGTTGTGGCATGCATGTGGGATCTAGTTTCCTGACCAGGGATTGAAACCCGGACCCCCTGCTTTGGGAGCGTGGAGTGTTAGCCACTGGACCACCAGGGAAGTCCCTGACTTGCTGCTTTAATAAGAAATGGTACCATGGGTGACTCAGTTATGGGAAATGACAGTTTGCTACTTCTAAAAACAACTCCCTTTATCAACGTCCAGAACGTATATAGCTAATTGGAAGTTCTTTAAGTCACACGTGGTTTCCTGTGAGGTCTGCGTAGGTGTGTAGTTACTGTGTCCTTGTGAGCATCCCCAATAATCCTGCAGGTGGTGGACAAAAAAAATCGGTCCAGTCTGGCAAGTGGCAGCTGCCTTCTGCCATAGAGGAAACAAACCAAATCATGTCCACCTCTGAAATCTGACTCTCTTTAGATCTGTCGTGGATCAGTGGGGATTAACAATTCAAGGACTCTTTGAGAATATTTTTACACAAAAAAGATTGGTTTCTCACCGGAAAAGTGCCCGTGTGTGTGCGTGTGTGTAGAAACACGGACTTTGCATAAATTTCAGGTCTGTTGTAGGCTCTCTGAACCTCATTTCTGAGCCCCCAGGGACCTGCTCTGGACCTTTTTTTTCTGAGGCTGTTTGACCTGAAGGTCTCGTGTCTGCTTCAGCCTCGTCTCCAAATTCAGCATCTTTCTTGGCTCCTAGAACCTCTGTTCCCGCCCCACAGGCCCTTACCCGTGTTCTTCCTCTTGGAAGAACCTTCCCTGAACCCCACCAGCATAGCTGTCCTCCCCCTTTTACTGCGGAATTTGAAGCATCAGTAACTACATCCTCTACATTCTGGGCAGTGGTGGCCTAAGTTATCTGTTAGCTTTAGGGAGCTTATTTGATTTTTTCAGAATTTTAGAGTTACAATTTGTAGTGTATTTATAAGGAGTAGTTTTGCTCACACCTTGGTTCCATGAAACATAAAGTGCATCTTTAAAATGTATTTTTTTTCTCATATGTAGGATCACATGTATTTCTAGTTGAAGTCCTACGCTTTTTATTGACCTTTAGAAAACATGTACTATTGTTCTTTCTACAGAAAATTTGCAACACAATTGCCATTTGTTGTATGAATAAAACAGTTCTTGAATAATAGGAATATCGTATTGGACAAACCTTAAAGGAATACAGCACCTCATGGCTGCTTTTGAAGTCAGTGTCATGTAATTGTGTATTTTACTTAGATTGGCTGTTAGCTTGTGTTCCTTCATCCAGAAGTGATAACCAGAATGCTGTTGTTTTACCCTGAAGCTGTAACAAATCTCTGTACCTAAATGTGGAAAATCTTCCATTAGAAGCTTAAACTGACCCCTTTCCCATATTGCCTTTGCTCTAGCTATTCCTTCTGCTGGGACTGTCTGGTTTTATCTCCTTTCTTCTTCTAGATTCTGCTCCACCCTTAAAGTGTTTCCTGAATCCTTCAATCCAGTGTGTCTCAGCATCTCAGCAGTTACCTCATTAGGGAATTTCACCAATTGCTTTTCTTTCTTTCTTTCATTTCTCACTGTATGCAGATTCTCAAAGTAGAAGTTGGTCATTGTTTACCAGCCCCGAGCCTGTGCCCTTCCCTAAAGCCTCCCAGTGAACGTTTGTGGAATTTTACACAAGAAAACTTAACCCAGTGAAGAAACCACCAGGGCAGGGGTGGAGTGCTCTTCATATTAAGAGCGATTTTTCTCTTTGTCGTTGTCACTGTAGAAAAGTATAGAAGGTCACATGAAGACATTGGTATCTAATAAATATCTGTTAGATTCAGAGCACTGGCTAGATATGGGGGGGAAAAAGATAAACACTTCTTTCAGGAAATTTACTAAGTACTTGGAAATATAGGATTAAAGTACCAGGAAGAAAAGTTACCAAACGCAAAGGAACTTAAATACTGCGGAAGGCAGTATTGTGCAAGCAATTTACACGTGTGTTGAGAAGCTGTAATAGCACTGATTGGACCCACTGTAATAAAAAGAGCAGAAAATCATGGGAATGAAAACACAGAGATGTTTCGTCTTGCGTATAACACTGAATGATGTGCCTTTTCTGTGTAGATAAACAAGTGCTCACGGGCACCCACTCATGTCTTGTATCCTGGGGGATAAAAGTGGGAAGTCATAAAAACACCACTCAAAACAACAAGGTTCTGCTGTAGAGCACAGGGAGTTATGTTCAGTGTCCTGGGATAAACCATAATGCAAAAGAATATGAAAAAGAAAAAAATATATATATATATTGTAACTGAATCAAAGTGTAACTGAATCACTTTGCTGTACAGCAGAAAATAAACCAGCATCGTAAATCAACTATACTTCAGTTAAAAAAAAACTGATAAAGGAAAGCAGAAAGTAATAATAAAAGGACCATAGGTTTTTGGGGAAAAAAACAAAAACAAAAAAATACAAAAACACCACTCAAGGCAAGTGGGAAACATAACCGTGGACACAGCCTGACTTGCAGATACCTGGTGCTGATGAGTTACAGAGATGAAAGGAAAACATTCTGTTTGCATCCGCTCTGTAAACTTACAGCCTAATTAATATAAAGAATATGAAAAAATTAACAGGCAAGGATTCATTCCCATGATCAATTTTGTCAGATTGTTCCTATTTAGTACATGAAAAATTATTTAACTTACTCTTGAAAAAGTATGAGCTCTGAGATCATGCCAAATCCCCTGAAACCTTTGGCAAACTGTCAACCAGAGATGTCTTTCCCAAGTGAAATGCCTGCATGGAGAGAGATACATATGTACATACATTCGTATGTAGATAGATGCATATGTATATATACACAAGCACACATAGGTTCATGTATATGTGTATATACACATGTGTACATATATGCATATAGACAGGGTATATAGATACAGTACATACATGTGTATATAGATATACATATAGATACACATATGTATAGGAATGTGTATATGACTGTATAGACAAATGAATATACAAATATATTATTTTTGAAAACCTATCTTTTCTAAATTATAATCAATTTTTGAAAAAAGTGTGCCTGTATACCACTTTGCTGTAATATAAATGAACTGATTTAACTGATTTGGATAAATCAGGCGAAACTAGTTTGAAATTATCTTGTGTGTTTTGGGAAATACAGTTTCTTATATATCAATGGATAGTTAATTTGAACAATGCAGAGGAAGAAATAATTATCAGGAATTCTCTTTTAGTAAGTAGATATGAATGGTTACTTGTTGGCTCATATAAATGTTAGATGGGGCAGCTCCCGCTTTCACTGAAGACGCATTATTTTAGGAAGGGGATGTCTCTTCATTGGGTGAGCACTGCCCTGAAAAATGATATGACGTGCTTTCTGAGGTCTTTTCAGGTTTCAGGTGATTGATTATTTTCTTTATCATTTTCTTTATTATTTTTTTAACTGAAGTATAGTTTTGCAAATTGCCAAACTAAAATCCAATGTAGTCTCTGTCAGAATAATGACACATTTAAATCAGGGACCTTTGTAACAGTTGCCTGGTGGAAAAATTCTGATTATAAACTTTGGTTGTAATTTAGGGTAAGGAACACTGGACTTGTAAACAGCACGCGGGGACCTGTATGTTGCTGTCACTGTCGGTCTCCGCACTGGCCTCAGCCTCAGGGACTCCGGGCCTCCCACCAGGAGCCTTCCCCGCAGGCAGCTGACCTGAGTTGTGCTTCCCTTTGCTCTCTCTTCTCTTTCTGAGCCCAGCTAAATTTGCCCATCTGGTACCTTCTTCCCTCCTCTCAGCATCCTTCTTGTCTCCTCAGCCTCTTCTGTTGCTTTTGAAGTTATGTGGCAGGGGGGGTGGGGGGGAGGAATCTTCTGCTTCTTTTTATAAAATTTCCTTTTGATCTTTCCATTCATCCTTCTCCTGTTCCATATACAAGAGAAGAGAAGTAGGTCAGATCATGAGAAGGATCTTGAATAAGACAGAGACACTTTCAAGTTAAAGACAGATAATTAATCCATAGATGTAATGCAAAATTAGATCTACCCGCCCCCCGCAAATAGTATCATTAACTTTAAAAACTTTCTTAAGTTCATAGGGTCTGCTTTTAGATTCTCTCTCCTGCCTCCTCATTTTCCTCGAATTAAATCTATGGTGTTTTCTCAAACATGTAAGAGAAAACATGAATTTTTCTCATATTCATACTGACATTATATTAGTCTAAATATTTATTGTAAATATTAATATTTCAGCTAAATTAAAGGCTTGATTTAAGCCATCGATGATTAACCTGAGCACCTTTTATACATTTTTTTCCTGTTGACAAAAGCCTCGGATGAGTCCTCCTTTGGAAGCCAATCTGCCTCCTTTTTGGAGACTTCCGTATTATCTTAGGCTTTTAATGATGAACAGGGTACTTCATGCTGTTAAATAGATGAAGTTTTATAAAATTGTATAATTTCAGTTTTTGATCAACCTACGTACACACTTTCAGTGTATAACTAGGCATTGAGAAGAATCAGAATAAAGCATTTGTCAAACAAATGAGCTCTCCCTTCCCAAGGCCTCTATTTAATAAGTCAGATTTTCATTCATAGTGGAAGTATTTTAAATGATAAACTTGGGGAATCTGGTGACTTGGTCAGTCAGCATCGCTCACTATGGTTAAAAAATACTTGAAATCTTCTCTGTAGTTGATCGTTTCCACTTCTTTCTCCCTCTTTGCTTTTGCAAGTTTCTCTTTCTTGTCCTTTTCCTGGCACCCCACTTGCCTTTCCTTTTGAACCCTTTGAGCTGACTTGATTTTTTTTCACCTTGAGTCAGGTCCCTGTTACTGTCCTTTGATTTTCTAAACCAGTAAATAGAATCATCTTTCAGTTTGAAAGGTTGAAATTTGACTTCACCACCTTGGGGCTCTCATCACCTCCGCATTCTGAAACATGACGTGCTTTCTGAGGTCTTTTCAGGTTTCAGGTGATTGATTATTTTCTTTATCAAGTTTTCCTATAAGAAGATGAACTTACAGAATCGATAGAGACCAGTGGTTTGAATGTAGGCTCAAAGCTAAATGGCCAGGCTTCAAAGAGAACCCTGACCACTTCCTAGGTGTGGCTTTCGCAAGAGGTTGTGAGCTGCCTGTGCCTTGGTTATCGCATCAGTAAAACTGGCATAATTAGAAAGTCACATGAGGATATAATGAGTGAATAGAAGTAAAGTGCTTAGATCAGCGTCTTTCCATTGAAATGGCTCAGTAAATGTTGGCTCTCATGATTATTTCAACTGGGGAAGTATGTATGTGTCAGAAGCATAAGGTTAATATTTGTTGAACGAATGAATGAACGATGTATCAACTCTATATTCTCATAAACACCTGGTGCGTTAGTAGAGCTTTCTCTTTGAGTTATTTAAAGGTACCAGACATTCAAAAACTGTCTGAGAGCTTGTAAAATTCAGGTTGATTTGTTCTGGCGTTTTTTGTAGGACAGATCAGTTAGGCAATATCCCTTATTTAGATTTACAATAGTAGAAGAGAAGCTTTCAAAAATGGTGACCCTGGATATAAACATGAGAAATGACTTGTCTTTTGAGGTGAATTTCAGCAATTTTAATACTATTTTACCACTATTATGTATATCACTACTATTTAACACTATTTATATATGTGTTAAGTTCCCCTGTACTTCCAATACTTGCAATATTAGATTTAGGATATATACACAAAACTAAAACTATTTATTGACAAATTAAATCCATTTTTCTCAAGCTCTTGATATTGGAATAAATGTTCTCTGTCTACATTTGTTCTCTCCACTGATTGTTCACATCAAATCAAATGAGTTTATGGTTTTTAATTGGACTCAATTTAATCCTATTGTGCCTTCTCGCTATACAGATCCTCTATCGGGGAAAATGAGGTTTCATATTTCTTAGCCTGCATTCTTGCACAGAAAGATACTAATTATTTTGATTTCATCCTCTCAAATCTGTGGGAAACACCATTCCCTCTAAGCTGATGATTTATTATCATTTTCCAAAACAATTTTAACAGGCAGATGAAGTTTGACTCTAGATAATTATATTGAATTTGCAAGGCACTTGCAAGACTAAGTCCCTGCTTTTGAATGGTATCTAATAATTAGGAATTGCCCATGGCAGCAGGCGAAAGAGGAATATTTCCAAAAACCACCCCTACTGTCACTACAAAACAAAACCAGCTCTCACAATGGAAAAGGGATTACACCCCTGGTTCCCCCACTCAATTCAAAATCACTTATAAAAAAAGTCAAGTCTCAACACTGTGAATGTTATTTTTTGTATGTCTATCTCTGGAATTATTGATGACCCATTATGTTTCTTTGTAATTTAACTGTACCATTCTTAATTAAGAAAAATACAGAAAAGTACTAAATATCAAGGTGGAATTTGCAATTGGGGGACAGAGGAATATTACTGAAGGAGTTTAGGAGGGCCCATCAAGAATTAAAATAAAATAAGGTGTCATATGAGGACATTGGCCTGGCAGTGTCCCATAAACTCCTGGGAATATACTGGAATTTAATTTTTCCTGGTTCTTCAAAGATTTAAGACATGGAACTCCATTATGAGTATAATTCATTTTGAAAAGACTCAGTCTGTTTCTCATGATTAAAATCATTGAGAAATACTCAGAATGGGTTGCTTTATACTTTATTCCACCATGGAACTGTGGTACAGAAAGACTTGAGAGTAGTTTAAAACCATTGCCATTTCAAAATCCCATACATACATTTTTAACAGTTTTCAAATGAAATATGTAAACTGCTCTTGCCCTGCTGGGGAGTGAAATTAGTGCGTGGTGGGCTACATCATTTCAACAGACTGGTTACCTTCCACTCTTACAAAACCATTGTTATAAAAATTAGCTGTGTGACAGGAAACTCTTAACTAGTCCCCAGGAAACTAATTGATGGAAAGGCTTATAGGTGCTTTTGCACTGGAGTTATAAAAATGGAGAAAACTCTGACAGTAAGAGCACAAGAACTCTTGACGACCTAGTAAGAAATTCAACATTCTTCTGCTCTTGAGAGATGGAGTGTAGTCCTCGTGTTGCTGTCAGATCAGTTTACCTCTTACAGCAGAACAAAGAGAGGGCAAAGTCCTGGGCTGTCAGACACCAGAAAGTAAGAAAAACAGGGTGGCCTTGTGTGCGGCCTGTTGGATGCTGTGGGGCCCGCAGTTGTGTTTTAATTCCTTAGAATTTAGTAGGCATTGACTGCTTACTTTAAAATAGACTTCTATCTGCAGTGTTCTGTTTTTGTACAGGGAATATTAAAATGGTGCAAACATTTTTCTACAGTATCTACAGTATCAAAGTTTCTACAGTTATCTACAGTATCAAAGAAAATAGCCATTTTGGACTTAGTAAAGTATGATGTTTAAACAGTAACTTTTCTTTCCCCATGTCTTCTTTCTCTGTGGAATTCCCATTGAATGTGGGTTATGAGTGACTTCTCTGTGGTTGTCTATTGAATAGTATTGTAATTTGCCTTCATTTAAAACATACACATTTTCATAAACCTATTTCATAAAACTATTTATTGACAAATCCATTTTTCTCAAGCTCTTGATATTGGAATAAATGTTCTCTGTCTACATTTGTTGACAATTTAAAACATAAGGCATTTAAAACATACACATTTTCATAAACCAATCGTTGGTTTTGCTAATGATGCCATTTATATATCGGATGAAGATTCTGCCCCTGTGATGCGGGTCCCCGACCTGTCCCCAGTAGATCTTATGCCTTAGCCCAGAGCTGTCCTCCAGCGTCATGTCATCTGTATCCACGGACGTTTGTTGGGTGTTTACTGAATCTCTGCAAACTCCCACTCTGTGCAGTGCAGTGTTGTTGATCTGAAGTGTTTTGCTGCCTCAGCGTACCTCTCCCACACCACACACTCCACTAGAAAGTCTTCTCTGATTGGTATTTACATGTAGCCTTAAAATAAACACTCCGTTGCTTATTTATTGATTTTATACTTTCAATTTATGTGTCTCATTTCCAGGAACTTAATTAAATTTAACATAGGAAGAATATTAACCTCTACCTTGTTTGGTACTCATGTTCCTGATAAGTTTATTTGCCCTCATTAATTTTTTTAAAAATTTAATTATTTATTTTTTGGTTGAAGTATAGTTGATTTCTCATTCATTTCTTGAATTCACATCGTTTTACATATTTTTTTCAAATCCATATATACAGACTTAGGATAAATACTTTCATGATTTAGAGTAATATAACTATTACTTATAAAACCCACATGAGTTTTGTATATATGTGCATGTGGTGAAATATTCTCTTGGTTAGAATTGTTCTCCATGATGCAAAATGGAATTGTTGGTTGAGGATGGAATTCGTCCTTGGTTCTGATACAGGATGTTACTGTTTCTCTTCCTGATGGAGTTTGGAGCCAGTCTTGTTCGGACGCGACTGAATAGTCTTGTTATTTCTGGGGTTGATGCTCTGGAGAAAAGGAGGTTTAGAGATAACCTCAAATCCTGTGATCTTATCTTTTATTCTAAGGCCTCAACTAAAACTTTGAAGACTGCTTCCCATATCTAGTTTTTCACAGAACAAGTGAGGACTTCTTTGCTTGTAGACTCTAGTAGCTAAGCTATGAGGTCAGATACGTCAGGTACAAACATCATTAACTCTTGTCAGAGATCCCGTTTACCTTCAGAGTCAAGGTTTATGTTTTCTCTGAGTTACACTGACTTGAAACTTATACATTGTCCACTTGAGTGATCATCAGCTAATTTGCTGGTCAACATAATCTGGTATAAGGGACGAGGGTTTAAGGAAAACATTTTCTCACGTTTATTGTAGTAAGGATTTCCCAAACTTTGTCAAAAAAAGAAAAAATCTACCTGTTAATTGCAGGATTCAGTTCAACTAGTAAACTGTATTTACATGAAAAGTATAATTTAAAGATCTAAGAAGAATATTAATTAACATAATTCAATTATATTTTATCATTTATTATGAAAAAAGTATGAATCAGGTATTTACATTTAATAATCACAAATCAAACACCTTGCAACAGCAAAGAGGATAAATGTAGATTATTACTGAGACTGCAGAGGCCACCTGTAGGTCCTTCCCCAGAGTTTAATTTTTCTGTTATAATTTTGCATACTATTCTCTTGAGAATTTAATGTAGCACGATTATTGTATGAACATTGTGCATATTCATAGTTGATTTTTAAAATTACCCTTACATTTATAGCCTCATAAAAATTGAGTGTGAATGCAGTTGGCGTGCATTGAACATTTGCCGTAAGGAATGGTATCAGGATGCCATGCTTCATCCTGGAGATGTGTGACAATATATAAATATATACCTTGGGGCCGTGCTGGCCAATAGACTTTCTGTGTGGATGGAGATGTTTTCTACCGTCTGCTGTGTAACGTGTACTCCTTAGAGGCACATGGCTCTAGAGCACTTGAAATATGACCAGTGTGACTGAGAAACCAATTTTTAATTTTAATAATTTAAATTTAAATAGCCATATGGGCTAGTGACTGCTGTATTGGAAAGCCCAGACTTGGGGGTTTATAGGTCAGTTGTTAAAATGAGATAATACATGGGCAGTGCTTAAATAAAGTTCAGTGTATTTTACTATAACACTTATTCTCCTGGTACACACAGGGTTAAACCTGTGTTTCATAGACCTTATATCTTTTAATACAGCAATCATGTGAGATAGCCATTACTCTTCAGATGAAAAAGCCAAAGTTTCACTGGGTTGTGACTTAGCTCAGGTTGTAAAGGATCTTGGGTTCAAACAAGGATTTATGGCTGAACTGACCTCCACTTGTGTAGCCGTTCATGTTTTTGCTAGCAAATATCAACCTCGTGTGTGTTTAATAGTCCAGCTCAACCACCATATTTACTTTTTAGACATTTTTCCTCTAACCATATATACAATAATGTTTTTCTTTTTGACTAGTTCTTCTAACACGCATGAGTGGATATTTTATCCTTACTGAACTCCTCCCAGGGGAGAAAACAGACAAAGAACAAAAATATTTTGATGACCTTTTACCTCAATTACATTTTTTAAAACATCCAAGGTGATATCTACTGTTAGAGATATGGAAAATAACTTCAGGTGGAAAGACTTGATAATACGTGTAGATATAGTTTTATTATCCATTTTGTTTCTCCTGCACTTTTTCAAGGAAATGGAGTTTATTTGCGTGGAACTCTGAGAAGTGGACGGTTCTTGGGCTTTTGTGAAGAACGGTTACGTATCACATTCTGAAAGATCCCTTGAGAGGTGGCTCCTCTCTTAGAAGCTCTGAAAGGTTATTTGCTCGGTTCAAGACGGAAGAGTAGCTGTTAAGGAGAGTGGTCCCCTGTGTACGGTGATAACAGCCTCCAAACCCCGCTGTACGTGTGCTGGGCTGTGGCCACGAGGGTTGATCGGGACGCCCACCACACTTCTTATAGAGCTGCGTATGTACATTAACATCTTTCGGGGCTTCATATTTTGTTTTAACGTCTTTTACAGTTGTTGGAAAGTATTTTTAAATAATTGTGTTTAAAAACGGAGCAGAAACCACTTTGGGAGGTATTGACATGATGCCAAAGTCTATAGTATGTTCTCTGTTTCTGTGTTTATAAAAGCAAAAAAAAAAAAACTGATTTCATTGTAGTGGAGTTTAAAAAAATGTGATGAGGACTTCGCTGGTGGTACAGTGGTTAAGAATCCACCTGCCAATGCAGGGGACACAGGTTCGAGCCCTGGTCTGGGAAGATCCTACATGCCGCGGACCAACTAAGCCCATGCGCCACAACTACCGAGCCTGCGTGCTAGAGCCCGTGAGCCACAACTGCTGACCCCACGTGCCACAGCTACTGAGCCTGCATGCCACAACTACTGGAGCCCTCGTGCCACAACTACTGAAGCCCATGCACCTAGAGCCCATGCTCCTCAACAAGAGAAGCCACTGCAATTAGAAGCCTGCGCACTGCAACGAAGAGTAGCCCCTGCTCGCCACAACTAGAGAAAGTCTGCGTGCAGCAACGAAGACCCAACACAGCCAAAAATAAATAAATACATTTATTTAAAAAAAATTAGTGCACAATATATCAATTCTTACATGGACTAGATAGCACGTTTCAGATATATTGGGTTAAGAAAAATATGTGATGAACATTCATTTTACTTGTTTTACTTTGTAAAACACTTGTTTTACTTTGCATGTGTGAAAAGAAATTGAATTATTTGTAGCAAGGTGGATGGACCTAGAGACTGTCATACAGAGTGAAGTAAGTCAGAAAGAGAAGAACAAATACCGTATGCTAACACATATATATGGAATCTAAAAAAAAAAAAGTTCTGAAGAACCTATGGGCAGGACAGGAATAAAGACGCAGATGTAGAGAATGGACTTGAGGACATGGGGAGAGGGAAGGGTAAGCTGGGATGAAGTGAGAGAGTGGCACGGACAAATATACACTACAAATGTAAAATAGATAGCTAGTGGGAAGCAGCCACATAGCACAGGGAGATCATCTCAGTGCTTTGTGACCACCTAGAGGGGTGGGATAGGGAGGGTGGGAGGGAGACACAAGAGGGAGGAGATATGGGGATGTATGTATATGTATAACTGATTCACTTTGTTATAAAGCAGAAACTAACACACCATTGTAAAGCAATTATACTTCAATAAAGATGTTAAAAAAAAGAGTGGTGCATATACTTAATTTTAAGGTTACATAAACATGGACTACTAGCATATAAATGTTATTTCTACTTTTTTGGAGTATATAACAAAACCACAATCCAAGTGACGGAGACAGAAGGAAGAATGGAGGGAAAGAATATAAAGTTACCAAATAGAAAGGTGTAAGTGTCCACTGACAGATGAATGGATAAAAAAGATGTGGCACATATATACAATGGGACATCAGACATAAAAAGAAACGAAACTGAGTTATTTGTAGTGAGGTGGATGGACCTAGAGACTGTCATACAGAGTGAAGGAAGTCAGAAAGAGAAAAAAAAATACCGTATGCTAAAACATATATATGGAATCTAAAAAGAAGAAAAGGCTCTGAAGAACCTAGGGGCAGGACAGGAATAAAGACGCAGACCTACTAGAGAATGGACTTGAGGATACGGGGAGGGGGGAAGGGTAAGCTGTGACAAAGTGAGAGAGTGGCATGGACATATGTACACTACCAAACGTAAAATAGATAGCTATTGGGACACAGCCGCATAGCACAGGGAGACTAGCTCAGGGCTTTGTGACCAGCTAGAGGGGTGGGATAGGGAGGGTGGGAGGGAGGGAGATGCAAGAGGGAGGAGATATGGGGACATATGTATATGTATAGCTGCTTCACTTTGTTATAAAGCAGAAACTGACACACCATTGTAAAGTAATTATACTCCAATAAAGATGTATAAAAAAACATTGCATGTGTGGCTCACGTATGATTTCTCTTAGACAGGAATTTGTTAGAGAGTATTTGCTCTGTGTCTTCCAAATACTGCAGCTAGTAGTCTTACTTCTGGCATTTTAGTTTAATGTTTTGATCTTTTTAAGCCTGATATATTTGCTGGTTAATGAAGTCCGCATTTAATACCCAATGATTTAAAGTTTATTCTGTGAAAGCAGTAAAACTCAAGTCAATTAAAAGTGTATTCTGGGGCTTCCCTGGTGGTGCAGTGGTTGAGAGTCCGCCTGCCGATGCAGGGGACACGGGTTCGTGCCCCGGTCCGGGAAGATCCCACATGCCACGGAGCGGCTGGGCCCGTGAGCCATGGCCGCTGAGCCTGCACGTCCGGAGCCTGTGCTCTGCAACGGGAGAGGCCACAACAGTGAGAGCCCCGCGTACCACAAAAAAAAAAAAAAAAAAGTGTATTCTAAGGAGTTTCGGACTTTTGTGAGTAGAAAAGTGATCAACTTTGAATTGCTTTACACACCAATTGTTATTGTGTCTTATGGGTTATGTATTCTATCAAGCTTTTGTTATTATAACTTCAGTTAAGACATTTGGGAATATTGCTTTGTTTCATTTTCTGCATTTTAAAGGACTAGACTTATGATGAGGTCTTGGAATAAATTACATAATATTACCAGACATGCCATGTATAATCTCCTGTTAAGAGGGCAGTAGACACTTCCTGGGGTGTACGATTTAACACAGGCACTAGATTAAAATAATTTCCAGGCAAAGCGTTAGGATAATTGAAGATGTTTTTCCTTACATCATCAGAACTACTGAGCAAAAGAAAGCAGGAGGGATCGGAAAGCACATTGCGGTCCCTGCTTTGCTGGATGCTGGTAATTTCAGGTCCGGATCGTGTGATCGGACTCTGGAGCTGCTCTCTGCAGGCGTCTGTGTCTCGGTCGTTGACTCCAGTACAAAAGGCGTTCACAATGATGTCCTCAGCATCTGTAGCAGTTCTGGAAAGTGAAGACCCGTTTATTGAGAAGACACTGAAATGACAGAAATTTTCCATTTTTGTTGAATCCCAAAATAATCAGAGGCAGGGGGGATTTTTGAAGAGGTCAGGACAGGATTGTACTAGAAATGAATGTTGAACAAACTTCTGATTCCCCACTTCTGTTGAGGTAATTTGTTTCTTTTGCTCAGTTGTTTAAATATATGATTTCTGCATAGAAACTGAGAACTCAGAATCTTTTAGCGTGGCTGAGAGGTGTAATTTTTTCATTCCCTTAACTCTGTCATACGGAAACGGTAACCCAACTTTTCGTGTTGTTACCCCATACTCATTCCCCATATATGACCTCTGCCGGGGCCTCGGAGTGTTCCAGGACCTGATCCCAGGATACGCACCTGACCCAACTGGGTCCTGACGCCGTGTCCTCGAAATCATGGAGCTGAAGCCAGAGAGGATGTAACCTTCGGCTCTCACCAGATGCAGTTGTTCAGAAACATCTCTCTGTCACAGGGATCACTTTGGTGAAGTCTGTGGACGTCTTCTTGGAGTAATGTTTTCAAATGTATATCATAAAATATGTAGGATTATAAAGAAAATAGATTATATCGAAATAACAGTTGTCACACTATAAAAGAAAACCCAAGATTCGATAGACTAGTATATGTGATTCTCAGAGACTATGACCGGCGTCGGGGAATTGGGGCAGAAAAAGGGAAGGGAACAGGCGTGGAGAGAAACCGGAGACAGTTGTGAAGGGTGTTCTAGTTTCCCCTGAAAACCAGCGGAATGGCTCTCATCTTTCCTCCCCACCACCGCTCCAACATGTAAACTGTATGTGTAAGTTGATGAGTTAGAAACGAAGTTCCTCTTTGTGCTTTGATACTAAGAATCATTAGAATGCTAATGTGGTACTACCTGTGTTATAGACACTTTAGGGAAAATATTGCTAAAATTTAGATCATGCTCTACCCCCTAACTCTAAGATTTTTAAGGTAATAGTCAACAGTGGCGTCCAGCGGAACTTTCTGAGATGATGAAAATATTTCACATCTGTACCGTCCAGTACGGTAGCCACCAGCTACCGTGCGTGGTTATTGAGCCGTGGAAAAGTGGCCAGTATGGCCGAAGTTAGTGTTTTCTTTTATTGTAATTAATTTGAGCTTGGTTTCCAGTAGTTACGTAGGGACAGCAGAGGCTGTAGGTCTGTCCCCTTGGATTTACATGGTCTAACAGCTTCCGAAGCAGCAGTGTCTCAGACTGGCGTCCACGGATGCTCTGGTTCCCATCACGTGGACACCCCACGGATCCCGTGTTCTTGCGGTGCTGCCAGGTATGCAGTGGTGGGTGGGCAGAGCCCGGGCTTAGAGGTCCGGCAGTCTGAGCCTGGCTGCGTGCCGACGGCATGTGAGTCACTGCCTCGGGGAAGTCACCCAGCCTACCCTCTGTAGAACCGGGAGCAATGATATCCCTCTCACGGTGAGAGCGAAATTAAACAGATGTAAGCAGCTCGGAATAGTGCCTGACATGCTGTTAGTCGGTACGTGGATGATATTACTGGATTGCTTTTGCTTTGGATAAGTGTCAAGATATCCAGGTAGATGAGCTCACTTCAGTTTATGCCAGGGAAATGATAAAGAAGAAACCTTCCAGAAGATTCCATCTTTGTCTCGATATACTTGGAAAGCATTTTGAAAACCATACCCTGGTCAATGTATCAATAGTAAAATAAAAGATACCCTAATATCCTGGTCAATATACTAAGGTAGATATTCGAATAGATTGCTGTGCTATTTTGCCAGCGTGTGATGCTTTACTTAATTGTTAGGTGGAAATTTCCCTGCATTTTAAAAAGAGGGTTAATTCTCTCAAATTAGAAAATTCTGCTCTCAGCTATCAACAGCTGCTCATACTTCCATTCTCCTTGGGTTTAAGTGTACAGTGATTATTAAAGGAGTTTGCATTTCAGTTTATTCCAAGTTCTGATGATTTTAAAGTGCCCAAGTGATGCTTTTGTCACAGATGTGTGAGATGTCTGTTACGGAACTGTCAGGGAAATGAGGCTTAATCGTTCTATTCAACAGCCTTGATCAGTTCTATTCTTCGTACCCAGTACCTTGAGAAGCTACGCTATGGGTGTTACAGATATTGAGTATAGCGTGGGCCACAGTCTCCTCTAATGTTACTATCTTTTATCATCTGGTACTCTCTGTTTATGGGTAACCTGACCTAGATGCGCGGAAATTTATATTTATCTAGCAATTGTCCCCAAACAGTTTTCTGGAACATTTCTATTAACAGCCTACTTAAGGTCCGTCTCTTAAGTTGTGGAATTATTTTTGGATGCCCCATAGCTAATGGCTGCTCTAGGGTACACTGTGCTGTGTTTACAATGATTCAGGATATTTATGTTCTTATCTCCAAACATACCCGATCTCACTTGCTTGCTTTCTTTCTTTTTTTTTTTTTTTCCCGTACGCGGGCCTCTCACTGTTGTGGCCTCTCCCGCTGCGGAGCAATGGCTCTGGAGGCGCAGGCTTAGCGGCCATGGCTCACGGGCCCAGCCGCTCCACGGCATGTGGGATCTTCCCGGACCGGGGCACGAACCCGTGTCCCCTGCATCGGCAGGCGGACTCTCAACCACTGCGCCACCAGGGAACCTGCTCACTTTCTTTTAATTGTACTGCTTCTGTTTACTATACTTGGAGCTCCATTATGTGTTACCTATTAAATTCTCAGTGAGGGTTTCAGAAACCAGTTACTGTGTTTTCTCTGAAAAGAGAGTTGTTAATAGGGCTTCTATCCATTTCTGCTCTGCAAGCCATTCTGCTAGCAATTTTAATTGAGGTCATTAGCTGTGGAAGGTCCTGGAATGAGTCTGCGGCTGGATGTGACCGTATCTTCACAGTCAGAGGAGACCATCTTGAGAAGAGTTCACTCTGTAGTTTCCTCCCTTATTTTCCTCTTTTTCCCTCTATGACATCAAGACTGAGACTGTGAAGATGGGAAAGCTCTGTGAGCAAAAGTCTAGGCACCCTTAGGCTGTGGACTTCACTCTGTTGCTTTGAGCCCGTTACCTTTTTTTAAGCTTCATTTTCTTTCTTTTTTAAAGTTGAAGTGTAGTTGATGTACAATATTATATAAGTTTCAGGTGTATAGCATCGTGATTCACAATTTTTAAAGGTTATGCTCCATTTAACGTTACTGTAAAGTATTTGCTATATTCTCTGTGTTGTACAAGATATTCTTGTAGCTTATTTATTTTATACATAGTATCAGTAGTTTGTACCTTAGTCCCCTCCCCCTCTATCGCCCATCCCCCCTTCCCTCTCCCCACTGGTAACCACTAATTCTCTATCTATGATTCTTTTTCTTTTTTGTTATATTCACTAGTTTGTTTTATTTTTTAGACTCCACTTATAAGTGATATCGTGCAGTATTTGTCTTTCTCTGTCAGACTTATTTCACTAAGTGTAATACTCTCCAGGTCCATCCATGTTGCTGCAAATGGCATTATTTCATCTTTTTTATGGCTGAGTAATATTCCATTGTACATATGTATCACATCTTCTTTATCCATTCCCCTGTCGATGGGCACTTAGGTTGCTTCCATCTCTTGGCTATCGTGAATGGAGCTGCTGTGAACAGTGGGGTGCATGTGTCTCTTTGAATTAGACTTTTGTCCAGATATGTGCCAAGGAGTGGAAACGCTGAATCCTGTGGCAACTCTGTTTTTAGTTTTTTTTCTTTCTTTCTTTTTTTTTTTTTTTGTTTTGGTTTTTATGGTCACGCTGTGCTGCTTGTGGGAGCTTAGTTCCCGCCCAGGGATTGCACCCAGGCCCGTGGCAGTGAAAGCGCCAAGTCCTAGCCAGTGGACCTGCAAGGAATTCTCTGTTTTTTGCTTTTTTTTTTTTTTTTTTTTTGAGGAACCTCCATGCATAGTGGCTGCACCAATTTACATTCCCACCATCAGTGTAGGAGGGTTCTCTTTTCTCCACACACTCTCCAGCATTTGTCATTTGTAGACGTTTTGGTGATGGCCATTCTGACTGGTGTGAAGGCGGTAGGTGCTTTTAAAACTTTTTTTTTTTTTAAGATTTTTTTGGATGTGGACCAGTTTTTAAAGTCTTATTGAATTTGTTACAATGTTGCTTCTGTTTTATGTGTTGGTTTTTTTGCCACGAGGCACGTGGGATCTTAGCTCCCTGACCACGGATAGAACCCGCACCCCCTGCATTGGAAGTCTTAACCACTGGACCGCCAGGGAAGTCCCTGAAACTTTCTTTCACCAGCACAGTTTCTGTGTCCTGAAGTCCCCACCTCCATCCCACGGAGGAATAAAAACTGAAAAAGCAAAGGGGGATCTCAGTCCCCTTGCTTAAGTGACACAATCTTGGCTTGTTTCCTTGGAGTGTTTCTGTGGCTTGAGTGGACGAGGTACTGGGGATGCAGAGGTCACTCAGTGCCTGCATCTGTAGGTCTTCCTTCCTGGTGTGATGGCAGTGCCCAGAGTCCTTCCTGGAGGGTGAGGGTCTTGTTGCTGGAGGTTCGGGGCCCTCACCAGCAGAGAGGACCGGGGGCCTTCCGCTTCAGGGCTGAGTCCTTGCCGCTGGTTTTGTTAGGGCACCAGCTCTCCCCTGGAACCCACATCTGTCACTCCCCAGGCAGACCTTCTGGGTGGTCCTCTCCGCCAACCTGGCCGTGCTCTAGAGGTCTGTTCTCAAACAGATTTAACTCAGTCCTCTGAATTTTCACAACCCTCTTTATACTGAGCTGCAGGAGGATTCAGGCTTAGTCGGTCTGGCCCTTAGTTTTCCCACCAGCGACTTCAGAGAAGCCACCCACCTTTCTGCTTCCCAGCTCCCACGATCTGGTCACCAGGTTTCCTCTGCTAGTTTTCCCAGCGTTGGGACTTGAAAACAATCTATTTTCTGTAGTGTCTGTGGGGTTTGGGGAGCAAAAGTTTACACATATACGTTGATACGTATATCTGTATCTCAGCACAGAGCTTAAAATAATTTTCAAACTTAAAAAAAAACTCCTTAGGATCCTAAGATGTTGAGTCGTAAGGTTTAAAAAGATAAAAAGGAATCAGCTAGGCCACAATATAAAATAAAAATTAAATTGAAAAAAAAGAAAAACATAAACATGAAAGGTATGGATTGACTTAGGTAATAATAATAATAATGAAAACAAAAGCACCTCTTGCTCCTGGATCCAGTGCCCTTCACCTCAGAACACCTATTAGAGAGAAGTGTGGTTAATAGCCCGTTTTGCAAAGAGAAATCTGAAACACAGAGTTCAGCTGACTTGCCTACTTCCCAAAGCTGGTCTGTGATGGAGCTCGGACTCAGACCCAAATGTCTGGTTCCTGGCCCTCTGCTCTTCACCTCCACGTCGTCCAACTGGAAGGAGAGAGTTGGATCAGCTCTTGGGATGTAATGAGCCCTAAACGTTTGGATTCTGTAGTTGCTGTGGTAGAAGAAAGCAAAGTGATTTCCATTCTGAATAAAAATGGAGACAAATATAATATTTTACTTACTGATGTAAAGTAGAGGAGGTGAGTACAAATAAGTAAAACCAACCTACATAGTGAATGTGGTTACTTAATATTTCTCAATTTTATATCATTGTTTAGTGTAGGAAATTGCAGCAATGTATTATCAGTATATTGAGGTGTTACCCAGCTCTTTGTCAGTTACCCACCATCACTGTATATGATTGGGTCAAAAGGATCTATTTGAAGAGTAATAATAAGTTCTTTGCTACCAGTTGTTTTCAGTGCAGTCAGGCTATGAGCATCATAAGACTGATTAGGTATAAACTGTAATTATTAAGATAAATATGTGTAACATTTTCTAGTAAAGTTAATCTTCCAAAATATTGACACCCGTCACCAACAGTATGTTTCAGAAAATTTACTTTCTTGAGTGGATTTGTTGGCGCATATACACCTATGCAGTATTATAGGGTGCTTCGTGCCTCAAGGCTAACTGAGCTGTTCGTGCTGTGACTGGGTGCCCACACCCTTTCTGCCCCTGTCTCCAGCTGTTCTCCGGTTCCGAGCACAGGCTGTAGGCAGCATGATCGCACACAGGTCCAGGTACCCCTTGACAACGCCCAGCGGAGCAGGGCTGGGGATGCCTGCTCTGCTCTCTCAGTGAGAAGAAGAAAATTGTCCCAGGAAACCCTCACTCAGAACGGGCCACCTGGCCACAGCTGGGTCAGATGGTCTTTCCTAAAATAAAAATTGGCTAGGGCAATGTAATTATCATGACTGACTTAGAATAATTATCTGAAATATGAAGATGAAAGCAATAATAGAGGTAGTCTTTGAATTGTGTTTTTAATGCTGAATTGAAATGATTTTGTACAATGAAACTTTATGGAATTACTTGAAGTTCCACAAATAATATGCTTGTGAAAATATGAGTCATTGCTGATGGTGTTAAGAAAACCTTTAATGTGATCATTTAATTTTCAAAATCCTTATGACCACATTGTCCAATTTCTCATACAAAGAGAAATAAAAGCAATTTTATACATTAGAAATATATCAAGGGGACTTCCCTGGCGGTCCAGTGGTAAAGAATCCGCCTGCCAATGCAGGGGAAGCGGGTTCGATCCCTGGTCAGGGAGCTAAGATCGCACGTGGCGCGGGGAAACTAAGCCCGTGCGCCACAGCTACTGAGCTCTCTCGCCTCAACTAGAGAGCCTGCGTGCCGCAAACTACAGAGCCCGTGCGCCCTGGAGCCTGCGCACCACAACTAGAGAAGAGAAAACCCTCACGCCACAACTAGAGAGAAGCCCACACACCGCAACGAAAAATCCTCATGCCTCAACAAAGATCCCGTGTGCTGCAACTAAGACCCGACACAGCCAAAAAGAAATAAAAATAAATAAATCTTAAAAAAAAAAGAAATATATCAAGAAATGGATGATTACCTATTTCTCTATCTACTTTGCTGGCTCAGAGGTCTCTCTTTCATAGTGAATGTAACCTGCAGCGTGGCAGTAATTTCAAATCCATAGTTTTTCTGGAATTACTTTCTGTGCTTTCCACCAGAATTATTCAGGTTCTCACAGAAATTCAAGCCACATTTAGAAACACATTTTTAAATGTGTCTCTGTTTTAAATAAAAGCTTCATCATTTTATTTTATTGTTTTGGCCATGTCATGTGGTGTGTGGGATCTTAGTTCCCCAACCAGGGATCGAACAGTGCCCCGTGCATTGGAAGCATGGAGTCTTAACCACTGGACCACCAGCAAGTTTCTTAAATGTATCATACTCATTTCTTTCTTCTTCCAGTGTAGTTCACTTACACATACGTATCAGTTGAGTGAATGACATTCACTGATGGACAAATAAACTACTTTGTATCTTCATAGAAACTGCTTAATGCAGTATCTTTAGATATGTACACTCAGCTCTTTATCTGCTTTAACATATGGTTCAGAATGGATCATTGGAGCAGTGGAACTATGATGTGAGCTCACAAAGGAAGCATGGATTGATGTGGACCTGAAGGACTTCTGCTAGAACCCCTTCAAATTACAGACAAGTAACTTAGTAGTAAGGTCTTTTAAAAACTGATCCTATCAAGTGAAATGTCACACCACCCCTTTTTTCCTACTGCAGTGCCTAACATTTTTGTTGTTGTTAAAAATCGAATGAAAAAATTCAGTTGTCATATTAATTAGAGATCATAGACCTGCATTAATTTTCTTCAGTCCTGTGATTTTTTTTTTGTTTCTCTTCGAATGACTGACCCCTGGAAGTGTCTGGAAGAGAAAGTATCTGGCTAAAATGTTCCTCCTAGTATGTTACCTCTTCTCCATTTTTGCGTTTGTTGGTTTCTGTTTTTGGAAAAGTAATAACATTTCCAGGAATGTCTTCCCGGTGCAAAGGTAGCTGTTTGTTACTTGTGGGGATGTAGCAAGAAGCATCCTTCTTTCTCCCATCTTGTGCTTTCATGATAGGATCCTGTTTGTATTTTTATTGACCGGGTACGAACACTGTACTTGCGTACTGGACTCCTGCAGTAGGTGGGAAAGAGAACAGTAATCCGAGGTTATGGTAATGTGAGCAGTTCTTCCTTCCGCCGCAGTACCGCTGTAAAGCACGGAGACTGGAGTGAAGATCTGAGTCTAACTGCTGCTTTTCTGTGTCCTCCCAAAGTCTCTGCGTGCGTCTCTCTCAAAGACAAATCTTCAGTGAAATTTTACTCTAGGGGTAAACAGTTACTGAAGTCATAAGACTGTTAAAGAATCTTGTTCAGTCATAGAAATTGAGTAATCAGGGCTCAACATAAAAGGAAAAATTTCTGGAAATATAGAAATGGTCTTGGTTAATGCTTGCCTGCTTCCAACGTGTAGCCTTACTACTACTTTGACCCCTCCTTCTCTCTCTGTCCTGTCTGATTCCCAAGGACTGCGCACACACCCCGTTGGGGGGAAACGGGTGGCCTGCAGGGAGCTTGCACTCTCCTTATCTACAGATCACCTGAGGAAGTGACTTCTCTGTGAAACAGTGCTGGGGAACTTGGTTACTTATTGAAAGATAAACTTAGAATACTTTTAGTACCAAAACTAATATTAAAATAGATTTCAGATTATTTAAAATGTTAAATATTAAAGTGTGATGTCGTAAATATCTTAGTAGAAAAAAATGTGTATTTTATTTTTGGATCTCTTAATAGAGAATTATGACCTTAGCTTGAAACCAATAGAAGAGTCCCATCAGAACAGATGGATACATTTGGATACACAAATAAGTATTAAAACTTTTTTGTATTAAAATTCATGCATATTTTATGTACGCTAGTATGAAAGACTGAACATACTTAAATCAAAATATTTTAGTAGATATTTTTGTGTTTTAAGTAGTTTAAAATTTTGATCCCCCATCTGTTTCTGTATTTTGTCTGTTACAAGGGCCATAGCTTAGCCACTCTGATTAGCCGTGTAATCAAAAAACAAATACGCAAAAAAATTGGAGCCCTTTATGAAAGAGTTAATGATCTGTGAATGACGTCAGTCTGTGGTGTTGCTTATAATGTTGATAACTAAGATAGCCAAATTAAAATCCCATTTCAGAGTTTAAATAGCATATGCACAAAAGTCACATAACATCTAAAAACTGAATCAGTAAAAGTAATAAGAAATATTCAATATTTCACTGAAAATAATGGTTTAAAAATGTATTTTATCCTCCTTCATTTTAAAGTTTTAAAAAGATGCAAAGCTAAGATTAACATAATCAAATCTATTTTGTATCCTATTTCGTTAATTCAGGTCCTTTTCTTCACTTGAGGCTGGGGATGAGAAACACTCGGATAGAAATGAGCATAGTATCCATGATTTCTGGGTGGTTGTTTTTTTAACATCTTTATTGGAGTATAATTGCTTTACAATGGTGTGTTAGTTTCTGCTGTATAACAAAGTGAATCAGCTACACGTATACATATATCCCCATATCTCCTCCTTCTTACATCTCCCCCGCCCCTTCCTATCCCACCCCTCTAGGCGGTCACAAAGCACGGAGCTGTTCTCCCTGTGCTATGTGGCTGCTTCCCACTAGCTACCTATTTTACATTTGGTAGTGTATATGTCCATGCCACTCTCTCACTTCATCCCAGCTTACCCTTCCCCCTCCCCATGTCCTCAAGTCCATTCTCCACGTCTGTGTCTTTATTCCTGTCCTGCCCCTAGGTTCTTCAGAACCATTTTTTTTTTTTTTTAGATTCCATATATATGTGTTAGCATACGGTATTTGTTTCTCTCTTTCTGACTTACTTCACTCTGCAGGACAGACTCTTGGTCCATCCACCTCACTACAAATAACTCAGGTTTTTTTATGGCTCAGTAATGTTCCATTGTATATATGTGTCACGTCTCCTTTACATGATTTGTGTTTTCACTGAGCATATTTATTTACTTATTTCCCTCCAGACGTTTTAGAGGAGATGCAGGTTTCCTCTGGCCCATCTAGGTCAGCCTCCGAGAAGCCCCCTACCCAGCAGGGAAAAGGAAGTGAGGGGCTGGTTCCTGGACAGTTCAGTACTAACCCGAACAAATACTGATCCAGTCTGCCTGGGATTTCGGGATCGTTTTGCTGGGTTGGGCCAGAATCGCAGGTGTTGATTTATGGGTGAGAGGGTTAAGATGCCAGGTAACAGAGGACTTTCAGGGTCATTTGTTCAAGGTCAGACGGTTCGGAGCACGACCCCTGCGCACCCCTTCTCAGCCTCAGAAACCTTGAAACCTGCCTGAATGTAACGTGGGCTCTTCTGCTCTCGGGGAACCCACATTCCCGTGGGAGGGACCCAGTTTTCCTAAACGCTCTTCCAGAACACCTGCCTCTATGCAGCACTTGGAAATTTTATCAAGATGAGTAAGCTCTCATGTTTGGAATTTTTAAGAAATCATAAATGAACAATTTCTCAGCTTTTTGGCTGTTCACATTGCCTCTAGTAATTCTGCATATGCCAGAAGCACAGAGATTCAGCAAAAATAACTCTACGGTACGAATTGCAGAATTTTTCTGAAGATGTGTTCACTGATAGATATCTCTTACTGCAAATAACCAGTATTGGTGATTAAACTAATTTAGGAAACATGATTGAAATATACTTTCTCTGTTGACCGCCTTACTTGAGTGCTTTTGTTGGCACATTTATTTTATGTCTTTATAGAAATATGTAGGATTATAGTACAAGGTTCACAGAAAAGTCTTTAAGAAAAACTTGAAAAGCTTTCATAATTACAGCGAGGAGAGCGCTAGAGTCATAGTTAACTTTGTGTCGTGTCTCATTTTTCCAGGGTCTGTTCATGATCTATAGATTATGTCCTCGGCATATTGAGTATTTTTAGATGATAGTGCAACGTTTAATACAACCAGCATATTGTAAGCATTTACATATAATGTTCATTTTATCTTTAAAATATTACTAATATTAACATAGACTGGATAATTGAATATAGCCCAATGTGTGCACAATTTTTTTAAATCATGAAGCTATCACTATAAAATTTATATAGAGAATTAGAAAATTTATAATAGAAAGTTATACAGGTCAAACTTTGTAAGTTCAATGTGTTAAAATTTCCATTTATTAACATTGCTGTGTAGCTAAGTTTCTGATGAGCAGGTATCACACAACAACAGAGTTTAATCCATATCACCTTCATGTGTAGGTTTTACCAGTATTTGGGCAAATATATCATTGGATAAAGTCAGGAAAGTACTAAAGTTTTATGCATTTCGTCTCAAAAATTAGAAAAAGGGTCAAAAAATTTTGTAGAAAGGAGTGGAATATTCTCATCACTTGACAGGCACTCACATGGAAATGGGACTGTAGAATCTGTATTTATATGTCTCCGTAAGAGAATCAAGTGTGTGTACAGCGGCATAAACGCAGCAGTGAGAATCTGCAGAATAAGGAGGAAATATGAAAAATCAGCTGTCTCTAAATTATTCGAGGATGGAAGGAGTTGGTACCTCTCAGTGCATCCGTACAAATGTCCCCAAATACAGGCTCCTCGGGAAGAGGTTCGTGGCTGGGATACGGGACCATGGGACCTTTCTCACTCTTGAGAAGTAGACCTACTGCAAGATGCGAAAACACACAAATATGCTTTATACTCTGCTGACAGTGGGCTCCTGTGAGAAATGCTGAGCCGCGTGCCGAGGTGGAGGTGACCGATGCCGGTGCCCTCCCAGGCCACTTTCCAGCCCAGGCGTGCCCACTGTGGAGACGGTTCAGCCCAGTACTCATTGCCTCCCTTGACTTGGTGTTTTTATATCCTCACATTTACAGAAGTATGTCCATTATTAGAAGGGAGTTTGGAAACCATGTAGCAAATGAGTATGTACTTTCTGAGTGCTGGCGACAGTACGGGTCTGTGTGTGAGAACACACACACCACACACACATCACACCCCTCTGTTCACACATGGTCACGGAACAATCGTTCTGGAACTTACCTAACGTGAGAACCCCATGGGGCTTTGGTAACTCCTGGGCCCTACAGGGGGGTTCTCAGCCTCCCGGTTGATGGTGGAGCTGAAGGTGTGTTTTCTGACAGTATCCCGGGTGACGGCCCGTGGTCCTGCTGTCTACACTTGAGAACCACCGCCGTAGAGGGAAAATAGTGGCCCTATGCAAGTTCAGCCACTGGTTAATGGTCCTTCCCTTGCTCTCCTCTGCTTTGCCACTTCGGAAGGATTTTTTTAAGTTTACATTTTCAAAAGTTGTTCATTCCTAATAGGACATCAAAAGAATACAGTCGCTCTTTTTGGCTTACTGATTGATCAAGTCAGAGGTAGGAGGAAGGGGGAGTGGCATTGTGCAGATGGATTTGCTGTATGCACTCATTCCCTTGACAGGTATTCATTTAACAGTAAATCTTTAAAATTTGTTGTAGTCTCAGGTGGACTAAAGCAGCCTAACTCAATTTTGTACACACACGCACACACACACACACACACACTTTTATGTAGGATAATAAATACATCAATGTGTCTAGATTGAAATAAAATTGTGGAGTATTGCCTATGCACCTGGCCTTGAATTGCTGTGAATTTCCAGGGCGTTCTCAACGATATGACTCACGCAGTACTTGGTAGAATGTTCCTAAGTGGCGAAGACATGTGACCCCTCTCCAGTGGGGCTGCAGAAGGATGAGGGAGATTGAAACTACTCGGATTTGAAGCTGATTGAATAGTATCTTCCACTGAGGAAAATCTCAAGCTATTCTTTCTGATGTGTGCTCTTTCTAGGGAAAAAAATGGTAAGAACAGGAATTATTTTTTTCCTTCAGTGTCCATCACATTTTGAAACTGAACATTTCACATTTTGAAAAACTTACAGATATTTACTGTATTTTGAATGCTAGAGGAAATGAAGGCTTAAAACAAGACATTTTCTGTGTATGCATTTTTAGGCTTCATGGATAAACTTATAGAATGAATGAATGGCCTTTTCACTTTTCATCTAGACTTTGATATTATGTTGAGGAAAATTCAAACCAGTCGCCAAGAATTAAATACTGTATATGTATATTTGAGGCAACAAAGCCCTCTGAAAACCCTTCCCTTATGTTCTGCTCACAAGTAGAAAGTCAAGATCTGGGCTGGGCTGGAACGGCGGTCGGACAGGCATTCGCCCCTACAAATGTGACGTCTGCCTCAAAGCCTTCACCCACGCTGCTCCTCGGGGTCCCACCTGGAGAAGATGCCCGGGGCGCGGCGGCAGAATGCCTACACGCAGCGCCGGCACAAGCTGCACGTCTGGGAGGACTGCGGAGACACGGGCCCCTGCCAGGAGGACCTGTACGCGCACGTGACGGCGCCCCCACCCGGGCGGCGCGTTCCTCCAAAAGACATCCAAGAACCTGGCAGCCCTCTTGCAAAACACGCTGACGTCCACGCTCCAGGGCAGTGCCAACCTGAACAAGGAGGAGGAGAGGCAGGAGAGGGCATGGATGCCAATACTGCCACGTGTCCCGGTCTTGAGGGCCCCCCGCCCCACAGGCTCTTTCTAAGTCCAAGTGTTCCGTCCATCTCTCTGTCCTCTGGGGTCCCCAATGGAGGGCTCCGTTCCAGGGCTGTCAGTGATGGTAACAGTGGCTTCAGGCCCCCTGTAACCTGTGTCCTCAGGAACACTGTCACATGAATGAAAGCTTGTGGGTGGCTATAATCACCGTCTGGAGTTTTGGTTTTTTTTTTTAGGATTTTCACACATGCAGGCAGGGGTGTCCTTAGAGAGACACCTCTTGGAGAGATTGATATGGTGCCTTGAAATAAAAGTACTTCCACTTGAAATGCTTACGCCAGCAGGGAAAATGAATTCTGTTATTCTGAAAGAGTTAGCAGGAATTATTTTAATAAAGGAAACGTCCTTGTGAGAGTGAAAAAAAACCCAAAAAAGATCAGGGCTGGGATCAATCTTTCTCAATTTATGGGTCTGTAAACTCTAAATAGAATGAGAGGTAAGGTATTAAATAAGCTGAGCGAAGGACTAGGGAAAAGTTGATAAAACGAAATGGAGAAATAATCCCAGTTACGAAGGTAAGCTTACCTCAAACTTACATCATTTTGTTTTACTTTTAAGGAAATCTCATATAAAGGAGGCAAATGGACAATATAATGACAACTGAGAGGACAGAAAAAACACAGAATGTTCTAACTAATGGTAAATGTGACTTTTAAGTACGTTTGGATACTTTTGATAAACTTTGGAGATTTTTTTTAACTTTAAAAATGAAGTTTTGTGATGCATAAATACAATCAGAACATTTTAATGTGACAGTCATATTTATATAAGCTATGCAATGGATACCTACCCAGACTTAATTTTCATGCCGTTAAAATAACACAGGAATAAAAAAATACTAGCAAACAAAATTAAATTGAGAAACCGGGACATGAATATCAGTACCCCTACACCTCTCCTCCCCGCAAATTTCTTAGTTTCTTTCTTCAGGAAAATGTCAGTACAAGGTACACAGTCATCAGAGTTACCAGGCAAAGCATAAGAGTAGCACTTGGTAGCATCTTGATTTTTTTGTGTTCATTGACAGCTCTTATTTTGAAGTAGAACAATAGATCATTTTTGAAATCTGTTAGCTTTCTAATACTTTTCAGATGATTTCTGAGTACATATACCTATTCATCTCTTGGTTTTAAACAGAGGTAGAGATTGTGGTCCCTGCCTTACGGAGAGGAAAGCCCTGTAAGGTGCTCTGTCCATCCCTACGTACCCCTCTTGCAGCATCACCACAGGTGATACTTAGAAGCCCAGGGAAAACAAAACCAAACACGATTCAAGTTCTTGATTATGTTAACATTGAACCCAAATCAAGTCAAATAATTCCTGTGATTAAAGATAGAATAGAATTTGCTTCACTTTTCTCAAATCAGGCAGGAATTAGATAAAATCTGACAGTATTAAAGGTTTGCTGTAGTTCTGTTGTTGATGGATTAAGCAAAGTAAACTCATACATCCCTTGCATTCATATTGCTTGAATAAAATAGTTTGTAGGAACAATAAATGCTGGAGAGAGTGTGGAGAAAAGGGAACCCTCTTGCACTGTTGGTGGGAATGTAAACTGATACAGCCACTGTGGAGAACAGTATCGAGGTTCCTTAAAAAAACTAAAAATAGAACTACCATAGCCCCAGCAATCCCACTACTGGGCATATGCCCTCAGAAAACCATAATTCAAAAAGAGTCATGTACCATACTGTTCATTGTAGCGCTATTTACAGTAGCCAGGACATGGAAGCAACCCAAGTGTCCATCGACAGATGAATGGATAAAGAAGATGTGGCACATATATACAATGGAATATTACTCAGCCATAAAAGGAAACGAAATTGAGTTATTTGTAGTGAGGTGGATGGACCTAGAGTCTGTCCTACAGAGTGAAGTAAGTCAGAAAGAGAACAACAAATACTGTATGCTAACACATATGGAATCTAAAAAAAAAAAAAGGTTCTGAAGAGCCTAGGGGCAGGACAGGAATAAAGATACAGGCGTAGAGAATGGACTTGAGGATACGGGGAGGGGGAAGGGGAAGCTGGGACGAAGTGAGAGAGTGGCAGGGACATATACACACTACCAAATGTAAAATAGGTAGCTAGTGGGAAGCAGCCACATAGCACAGGGAGATCAGCTCGGTGCTTTGTGACCACCTAGAGGGGTGCGATAGGGAGGGTGGGAGGGAGATGCAAGAGGGAGGGATATGGGGATATATGTATACGTATAGCTAATTCACTTTGTTGTACAGCAGAAACTAACACACCACAGTAAAGCAATTATACTCCAATAAAGATGTTAAAAAAATAAAATAGTTTGTAGGAAAAGGAATAGGTCTGGTATGACATTGTTATCCTGGATACCAAATGTAAAACTTTTAAGTAAATTCACAATATGATGAGTCTTTAAAAGGATGTTTGATAGAGGGCATGAGTTCACTATTGGTGTCATTATTTATGTTCTTCTTTTTTTACACATATTCTTGGAGAACTGCTAGATGGGAAAGTAAAATTTAATGTTAAGACCTGGGTTTCATTAAATTTTCAAGGAGACAAGCATACACATACAGATGTCCTAAATATATTAGGAATACACATATGCAGGAGAGTTTTCTTAGGTTTGAGATGAATAGTACATCATTTTTTTTTTTGTTTTTTTTTTTTTGCGGTACGCGGGCCTCTCACTGTTGTGGCCTCTCCCGTTGCGGAGCACAGGCTCCGGACGCGCAGGCTCAGCGGCCATGGCTCACAGGCCCAGCCGCTCCGCGGCATGTGTGATCCTCCTGGACCGGGGCACGAACCCGTGTCCCCTGCATCGGCAGGCGGACTCCCAACCACTGAGCCACCAGGAAAGCCCTATGGTCTTTTTTTTTGTTATGTTTCTTCTCATTTGTTTTGACTGTATCTTTTATTCTTGACCCAGGCTTGAATCCTGTGTAAATTGCTTTCCACTGAGGGCAGTCACGTGGTGTGTTTAGGGCAGGTCGGGCCTCCGTGGCCAGTCAGGGAGGAGGGGGCCCTGGAGCACCCATCTTGAAAGGCTCCTGGTTTTCATGCCACAGTTGAGCACATGCTTTTGGCTTTGGCTTGGTTTATTTATTTATTTTTTAATTTAATTTTTATTGTATATTGGCGTATAGTTGATTTATCCTGTGTTAGCTTCAGGTGTACAGCAGGTTGATTCAGTTATGCATATACAGGTATCTATTCTTTTTCAGATTCTTTTCCCATATAGGTTATTACAGAGTACAGAGTAGAGTTCCCTGTGCTCTACAGTAGGTCCTTGTTGATTGTTTATTCTATATATAGTAGTGTGTACATGTCATTCCCAAACTCCTAATTTATCCTCCCCCCCCACCCCACCTTTCCCCTTTGGTAACCGTAAGGTTGTGTTCAAATCTTTATTTGTTTTTTATTGATTTTTAGCATGCTGGGGAGAAAAGGAAAACTTAAGCCACAAACAATGAAGGTAAATGACTGTCACCCACCCTGAGATCCTGAGCGAGTCTGTGTGTGTGTGTGTGGCAGAAAGACCGAGTAACATTTGCAAGATGACCTGAGCCTTAGAGTTATTCAAACAGCATGAATTTACAGGAAATGCCCCACTTGGGGTTTGTTGGTGTCTGTTCACCCTCAGTCCCAGAGCCTCGTGCACGGCATCCCTGTACTTGCTTGATGAATGCAGATGTGAATGACACCTGTAACCTGCTCCTTAGAATTAGCTCCACCTTGAGTTAAAACATCTTTTAAATATTGTATTTTATTATCTTAAAGCACCTTGGGGTCTGATCTTTCCTCACGATATGCTTACAATACAGTTGTATAATTCAGTCATTAAAAAATATCTTATATTGTTTTTGGTCGTGGTGACATCAAGATGTCCCCATGGTCGTGGTGACAGCGGTGAGAGGAACAGGGCTGCCCTTCCGTGACCTGCCGTCTCACTGGAGCGCAGCCCACCCTGGGGGACGCAGGGGCTTGGGACTCGCTGATTTGGGGGCCTCCAAGGAGCCAGCCTGAGAGGCGAGTGAGGTAGGGGTACGTGGAGAGACCCTGACATGGGCAAACACAGGCTGGATTTTCATCCCACGCCCCAGGAGCCTGGGGAGTGAGAGGTGGGAAGGAAAAGTGGTCCCAGGACTCGTCTTGAGGTGGGGGGTCTTTGCAGTGTCGATCGGTCAGGAGGAGAGGAGGACAGAAAGGCAGGAGGAATGGCAGGGAGCCTGTGTCCGCTCGACCAGGGAAGGAGATGTAATAGGGGACCTGGGCTCCAGCTCGGGGCGTGGCGGGAGGCGTGGTAATGTGGGTGGGGTTTCTCCAGGCTGTCACTTGGAGTGAGGGGGCCTGGGGACAGTGCAGGGCCCGGCCTGGAAGCACAGAGCTTTCTGACTCAGGCACGTGGTCGGCGGTTTTGAATAGTGGCTAAATCCAGCTTGGAGTGTAGACGGTGTGCTTTGCTGCAGATCCGTGTGCTTCACACTTCAGTCCTTGACGCCTTCCTCGGAGACTGGAGCAGCCCTGCCTGTGCCTTACCAGGGAGGAGTCACGCAGTCTTCACTAGTCGGTGGCGACTGTAAGTCTGAAAGCAGGACGCCCTTTAAGAGTCGATGCTGGACTTTCAGAGATGCATAAATATGATGAGTTCCATTACCTGTGTCAGCCTGTGAGCTTGTGTGACATTCCTGTATAACAGCTTTCAGAATAGGCAGTCTTCGCATCATAATAGCGAAGTGTAATTTACCACTTTAAATGCTATTTAACTTTTGCATTGGTGTTTTGTCTTCCTCCTTTTCTTAAAAACTGGCATAATGTTTTCAAACTTTCTGTATACCGCCCTCTCTGCCCCTTCTACCTTCTGTTTGCTTTTACAACACTGGTTTTGAGAACATGACTTTTTTTTAACCTTTTTTTCTTTTTACTGTTCCCTTAACTTCTGAAAACTCAATATATGGTTTGTTATTTAATCATTTCATAACAGAGTCTAGTTCTGTTTACCATTTTCCTGAGGCAGATGTTGCTATTCTCTTGAATACAAGAAAAAGATTTTGGAAAAGACACTGCAATACTAAGTACTTTTTTTGAGTTGATTACTGTTCTTCTCTGTGATGAGAAAATATTGAGAAGGTATTCTGTGATTTTAATGTTCTCCAGGACATGTCTAATTGAGTTGTGTGGAGACTGAATCTCACACATATATCTCTTCATGGCGTTTACTGCACCCTTCAGACACGAGCTGTAAGAGACGGAGGGTTGATTGACGTGTGTGGGTGTCCTGTCAGTGGTGTGTCACGTGTGTCTGAATCTGTGGTGACCTCGCCAGGACAGTAAGACTGTGCTTCATCCTGCACTGTCATTTGTAATGTTCACTGAGGTCTTCTACCCCTACAGAAGGCAACAGTAACTTTTACTCCAGTCTACAGGGAAGAACACGTGAACGCATGGCGCGTTACATTCTTTTATTAGACTCTGCTAGCAAAACAAATATACTCGTGAAAATGATTAACAGGGGACTTGGAATAACAGTTTTGCATGGTTAAGTTTGCAGGTTTCTTTTTGTATTATTTGGCAGTTATTTGTGTTTATAGGAGCGATTTTACATTATATTGTACTATTTGTTCATAGTAGTCATAATATTTTTTGTTAAGGATATTATGGGTTAATATGCTCCCTATATTAATATTTCATGGGGCATGACTTCTTTGTGAGACATTTCAGAACAACTGAAACAGTTTTGCCATTAGAAATCTTTCTTGGGGAACTCCCTGGCGGTCCAGTGGATAGGACTTGGCGCTCTTACTGCTGAGCGCCCGAGATCCATCCCTGGTCTGGGAACTAAGATCCCATGAGCCACGCGTTGCGGTCAAAAAAAAAAAAAAAAAAGTCTTCCTTGCGGCTCCCACAGTCGAAATGAAATGACTCCTTTGGAACAGAGGACAGTCACAGTCACGGCTCTGTCTCTGTTCTTTAAGGATGTGAAAATGGAGGATTAGTAGCCGAACATAAAGCCTAGTGATTTACCCACGATTCGAAGTCAATAGTATAAAATCTTACTCTGCAGTTACATAAGGCCAGGAATCCTGTCAGACACAGTGTAGTCCTCCACTCTCGCTTTCAGTGTTCCCTCGTCTCTTACTAATGTTTCTTACATTTGATTCACTTTTGTTACCTGAAACCTGAGAATAAATCTATGAGACACCAGTGGATTCTGGCATCTCTCACCTAAGGCTGTTACACAAAACTCTGGGGAAGGCACAGTGGGCAGCCTACAGTGTGAGAACTGGCTGAAAGAGAAAGTCTGATGAGGAAGGTATATTATTATCCATCCTGTGATCTGATGGGAGAAGTATAAGCCATTTACAGGAAAAGAGTGACCTTCTTTAACCTGAAAAAGTCTGGTGCACTAAATGTCAGTATTCCAAAAACCACTTTGGGTATTCACAGAATTATATGAATTATATGTTATTTAAATATATAGATTTAGATGGGTATTTTTTTCATTATTAGCTTCCGTTAAATTAAAGCATCTAACTTTGTTGAACTATGCAATGCAATAGTGTGATTTTGGACCTGCAGGATGATACCCTCTGAATGGGGGGCGTCCATGAATCCTGTGCAGGGAGACATTCTAGCATTTTCAAACAGTCAAGATTTATTAGAGAAATAACTTCATTTTACTAAGATGTTACCCAACGTGGAAATTAATTTAAATGGTAACATTGAGGATAATAATTCTTTATTATTGCGGGGGGGGCGGGCTGAATTTTAAAATCATATAAATGAACCCTTTCACTCATGTGGGGTTAATCATTTTGACTTTTTTTTTTTTTTTTTTTTACGGTACGCGGGCCTCTCACTGTTGTGGTCTCTCCCATTGCAGAGCATGGGCTCTGGATGCGCAGGCTCAGAGGCCATGGCTCACGGGCCCCAGCCGCTCCGCGGCACGCGGGATCCTCCCGGACCGGGGCACGAACCCGTGTCTCCTGCATCGGCAGGCGGACTCTCAACCACTGCACCACCAGGGAAGCCCCATTTTGACAGTTTTAATGCACTCATGCTAAAATGAATGTGCTTATGTGTTTGAAATCATGTCCTCTGTTACATTGTAGGGTAACACCCATTAAAATGTTCAGTTAGTACTAAATTCAGTCACAAATCCTAAACACCAGGACACACACACAAAAATCTACATTATTTCTTGAATGGATGGATATGCCAACAGAAATTGCTACATATACAACACAGTACAAACATTCAGAGTGATTGAATTATTTGATTTCAAAAGTTATTTTAGCAATCAGGGTTGATTTTCAAGTCGTTGTTACATAACAAGACAGCCAGAGTGTGGTTCTGCTTGTTTCCAGGAATGCTCTTTGGACAGAGGTATTAGTAATAACTCTAATAGCTGAAATTGTGTAATTTACTACATGTCAGACGCTGTGTGCTTTACAAATATGAGTTTATTTAATCTCCAGGACAACCCTCTGGATAAATACTGTTATCATAAATTGAGGCCTGGTGGTAGGTGACACATCTGAGGTCACTTGAGGCTGGAGGGTCCGGGAGCAGGAACCCAGGCTGACATGGCTCCAGAGTCGCTCTGGTTGGTCACAGACTCTTGTGCCTGTTGAATATGGTGTGATTTTGACACTTGCATCTTAATGTACAAAGACACCTATATCTCTGCATCAGTTTAGGGCTCTCCTTCATAGAAACCCAGAGCCCACCACGCGTGGAGTTCAAGTACCACTTTGTTCACAGAACAAGATACTTCAGTGGAAATCATGTGACATTTGTAGGGATTCTCAGCAGTAAGGAGTTTCTCTTTTCTTTTTGTTTCTGTCGAGACTTTCGGGCGTTGGTAAGAAGGAAAAAGGTTGGTCGACAGTAGTGGTGAGATCCGCAGGCCTTCAGGGCTCAGCCAGGTAATGGAAATTATTAAACGTATAAGACGATAGGGAGGAATAGGCACGGTGGTAAATTACAGACATAACAGTCTGCCTCAACGCTTCAAATTCACTGGGTTTTTTTGCGGTATTATGTGGGCCTCTCACCGCTGTGGCCTCTCCTGTTGCGGAGCACAGGCTCCGGACGCGCAGGCTCAGCGGCCATGGCTCACGGGCCCAGCCGCTCTGCGGCATGTGGGATCTTCCTGGACCGGGGCACGAACCCGTGTCCCCCGCATCGGTAGGCGGACTCTCAACCACAGCGCCACCAGGGAAGCCCCCAAATTCACTGTTTTTACAGCGTGCACCAAACAAACAAATCTGACTGATGTCAGCCTCAGGCCTTCACTGCTGGTTTCTTATTTCTGTTGTATAATTATGTAAGTATCTGTCATGATGATTTCAGTGACTTCAGTGGAAATTCTTTTAGAGACGGCTATTTGGTTAAATCATAAGGTATAATACCAACAGGCATTTCCTTTTTTATTCTTTCCAACAAATTTCAGTAACCTTTTATTTTCAGATGGTGAAAGTGATCGTTAAGGAAAATTAGAACGAAAATTCTTCATGAGAATGAAGACTTCCTTGATAAGGCCCAGGAATGTTCCATCCAAAACATCTGTTCTAACCTGTACTTAACTTATCAGCAGTTCTTTCAAGGCTCACTGTGTCTTTGCACCTGAGTTTTGTCTTGTACAGTGGGATGATGGCTGCATCCTGCCTTTTATGGGTGAGGGACGGTGAGGGACCGGAAGGGATCCGCCTCCTGTGTCAGAGCCAAGTTCTCCCCAAACCAGTGGGAGTCTTGCTGGTTTAACCCCACGGTTGCCCTTGCAGATCATGTTGGAGGCTCCGGTAGCTGAAACGAAATGTCGCTTTTCCTCCTTCTGGTTCAGAGCACAGAACCGCAGGGGACTAGCTTTTGTGTATTTGCTCTTGTGCCCCTCTGTTCTGCTCCGGAGCCAGGGTGACCTTCTCCATTAGGCTGTGGGCGAATCCAAGGGAGAGGTTGGTGTCAGGGCGACCAGGCAGAGCCTGAAGTCCTCTAAGGACAGGAGTGGGAACCAGGGCAGGTCCTAGAAAAGAAGAGGCGTAAATACTGGAAACCTGGTCAGGATTATATGAAATTCCTTCTTCTAGATTTGCTAGTGACATTTGAGTATTTCAGGGGAAAGTAACAGAACGGCCCTAAGAAACCAGCATTTCTGTTTCCTGAACAACTTGATGGCCAAGTGGCTCGTTATTTCTGGTGGAAAAAGAACTTAATGTACTTGTGAAACAGGGCATAATGCCACTTTGATGAAGCTTTTTCAAGAGTAACCAGTTCATGAAATATGAGCAGTTTGTCTATTTAAGGTGTCACGGGGGTGGCAGCTGGGGCTCAGGAGGATCCATTGACGTGAATTTTACAGTTGAAAATGCTCCATAAGCAAACATAGACCATAGACACAGTCGGGATAAATGAGACAGTCTCTCAGCCTATAAATTATTCACAGGAACATTTCAACCCTTCAACCTATACAGCCTTGTATTTACAGTGAGGAATAGGGGTATTTCAGGGTGTCATTGGACTGGATTTATTTCATTGAGGGTGAACGTGAGAGATAGGAGAAACTCCAACAGTCTAGTAACCAAAGGGAAAGTAAGGAAATAATTATGTTGGATTTACAGGTGATGATGGAGAGACTCTGGTAAGAAAGCTGTTGAATAAGATGTGTGAGTCTCATTCTGTTATATAAGCTTTAGAATCCCTTTAGCATCTGCATCTAGCCAGTTTATATTTTGGATTAATTATAATCACATACACACGCAAGGAAACATCACATGCGCGGCATGCTCGCTCAGCAGAACTCACAGAGGCTGGTGGAGGGGGGTTGCTGCTTCGCCCTGGAGCAAAGCCCCACCCACCTCCCACCGTGACCCTGGCCTTGGGCGGCTCTGGGCTTCTGGCGTCCTGTGAGGGTCCCGGTTCTCTCAGCCTCCAAAGCTGTGCCCCAGGTTCCAGCCCAGTCCGGCCTCCCCACCTGCCCCCGAGGAGCCGGCCCGGGGCCCTGCGGAGGGCTGGTGGGGTGAGGATGCCCCTGTGATGGGGCTTCTCTGAATTCTACCCCCGACCCAGACCCAGGCCCACAAGCGGCACTTGAATTGTTACGTCTTCTGCCAACTCTTCTTTACGGCGGGTTTGCTCTTGTATCCACCCGCGCCCGGGGCTCGAGGTGGCCGTGGAAGCATTGACCCTGATCTGGAAGTCCGTGCCTGGCGGTTTCCTTCAGTCCTGTTGGATGACTTAACAGATGGACTTAACACATGTGCTCTCAGAGTTCTCTGACTTCTTCTCACTTTTAAAGTGGGAGCGATAGGCGTTGCTGTCCTGTGCATCTTAGCCATAATTGGAATTGGCTTTGGGGAGGCACATGTGTACCCGGTTTCCAGTTTTAGAAATTAAAATTAATATTGCAGTGAATTTTCTTATCATGTCTTTGAATGTATTTGTATATGTACGTGTGCGTGTGTAGATGTGTGTGCACATGTGTGCGCGCACACCTGTGTGTGTGTATGTAGCTCTCGGCACATCTATAGGACTGGGATTTCTGAATCATGGACTATCTCACCTCTATTTTAATTGCATGTGTTTTGTTCTCCATGAGAGACTGTTATTGTTCTTACAGTTATGATTTATTTAAATTTATCCACGTTTTTTTCCCCATTACTCTATTCCTTACCGAGTTGAGTGCTTTTCTCTGCCATATCCTTGCACCTGAAGAACCACTTCTTCTAATTCTTTCCAATGAGAGTCTACTTCTGATGACTTCACTCAGTTTTAGTTTGGTTGGAAAAACTTATTTTTATTCTTCAAACCAAAGGATATGGGCATAGAATTCTTTTTGGCAGCCATGTTCTTTCTGGAATTTAGAGAGGTTATTTTATTGTCTTCTGGCTTTTGTCATTTGAGTGGATAACAGTAAACTGTCAGTTTTGTTGTTAGCCAAAGAAGGTTAAACTCCTAGTATCCCCCTCAGCTGCTCATTAGATTTCAGTTTGCTTCATCTTATGTTTGAGTTTTCTATACCTTCTATTTGAGTTTGCTTCATCTCATGTTTGAGTTTTCTATACCTTATATTTGAGTTTGCTTCATCTTATGTTTGCCTGTGTTTCCCTGCTTGGTGTCCATGATGATTCTTGAATCTATAGCATGATATTTTCACCACTTTTAGAAAATCTCAGCCATTATTCAAGTATTATGTCAGCATCACCTTCTCTCTTTTCATTACAGTGGCATAAATTAGACCTTATTATCTGGACACATGTTATATCTTTTTTTTTTTTTTTTTTTTTGCGGTACGCGGGCCTCTCACTGTTGTGGCCTCTCCCGTGTGGAGCACAGGCTCTGGACGCGCAGGCTCAGCGGCCGTGGCTCCCGGGCCCAGCCGCTCCGTGGCATGTGGGATCTTCCCGGACCGGGGCACGAACCCGTGTCCCCTGCATCGGCAGGCGACTCTCAACCACTGCGCCGCCAGGGAAGCCCAACCTGTTATATCTTTATGCTCCCTTATTTATTTTCATCTTTAAAGATTCTCCTCGTGCTTCATTCTGGAGATTTTCTCCTGAACTTTATTGCAGTTGTCTATTCTTTTCCTAATCCGTGGATCAGTGATCTTTTTCTGTAAAAGGCCAGAGAGTAAATATCATATGCTTTTATAGCCTTGGTCACAACTAGAAAACTTGGCATTATAAGATAACAAAGTCATAGCCAGTAGGTAACCAGATGGATACGATTTTGTTCCAATAAAAATTAATTACCGAAACCAAGAGTTTGCCAGATGTGGCCCACAGGCTGAGGTTTGCCACCCCCTTGTCTAATATAGCTTATTGAATTCGTAATTTCATATACTGTATTTTTTATGTCAAGAGTTTACACTTGGCTCTTTTTATAGACTCTAGTTCCCTGGTGAAATTTAGCATAATGCCAACTAATTTTCTGAGCATATCAATTATAATTATTTTAACACTTGTGTCTGATAATTCCAACATCTGGATCAACTCTGAGTCTACTTCTAGGGCTCGTTTTTCCTCTTGGTCACCTCTCCTGCTCTGCCTGTTTATTTTCTGTGGCTGGAGTCTTGGTGTGACCAACTGCAAAGGCTCTGGATAAGACGTCAACGCAGGGGGACGTATCACCTTCCTACCACCAAGTGGGAGCGTTATCGAGGCGGAGCTTCAAAACTTAAAAAAGTTTCAAAACTTACAAAACTTTCAAAACTTACAAAAGGAGCTTACAAAACTCGGTGTATTTCTGCTTCTCCGTAGATCCAGGGGTACTCTATTTTCAGGGGTCCCAAGTGAAAGTCTTGGGAATTGATCGCCTGCTCGCTGGCAGGCCCCATCTGCCATGATTTATGCCCCAGGCCCCCGTGACTGCTGAAGGTTCCACTACATTCTCGCCTCTTCACACCCGGTGCTGTGGGCTCTTCTGCACCTGCCCCGCGTGGCCTGATGAGGACCCGGGACCCAGAGGAGGTGTGTGCACAGCTCACGTGTCCACTCTGCCCTCTCTTTTTTTTTTCCACTCTGCCTTCTCTTGAGGGTCCTGAATCCTCAGTCTTGGCTGTCCTAGAAGCCTGGACACCTGGGTGTCACTTCCTTAAGAAATGGGGGGGAACTGTTCAGATCCTTGCCCAGCCTCCCAGCATCTCTGTTGATTTAGAGACAGACACTGGCCTGTGGGAGGTGAGCCCTCTCCCAGCGCCTGGACCCTGCCTCCCTGGCGCACGGCTGGGTCCTCAGTACCTTCAGATGTTTGTTTTGGTCCTTTGTTGGCTTGTTTGATTGGCTTCTGGCTTCCCTGGTTTGCTTTTAGAGGGCAGCTGGAGGCTGGTCCAGCGTCCCTGGGGATGGACGTTCATCTATTACTCTTTAGTCTCTGGGAAACAGTTCAGAGCAGTCTCTTCTCTTTCCTTCGTTCTGTGCAGGTTATTTTCCGCGTACCGTGTCACGGTCCTTCTCTGCATGGTTCTCCCTTGCTCTGCATCTCAGGATGTCCTGCAAACTGCATTTCCCACACTCTGTGGTCTGGCATCCAACTGGGTTCGGAGCAGGGGGTGGGCACCCCCAGGGGACCCGGCCCTGCGGCTGAGAGGCTGTCCTACCCTCTCCTTTTGTGGGCAGACGCCTGGTCACCCTTTGGCCAAGGCCCTGGGGGTGGAGCCCTCCCAGGGTCTGGCTTCCCTTTGGCTCTGAGCCCCCATTGTGCACTGTGTCTTTAAGGAGGTGATGGGTTTCCTGCTGCTGCTTGAACCTTGTTGCGTGACCACCCTCATCTGTGCCCTGAATCCCACCAGCTCCTCTCTGAAGAGCTGCCTGGGTAGGGTTTTATCCGTTAACCCTCTGGGTGTGCCTCCTTCTTACACCCTGTCTGGTCTACGTGTTCATCCTAATCTGTGTAATTAGAGGGTCTGCTGAGGGTGGATGAGTAGGATAGTTAAGGTTTTGCCCCAAAGTAGGGACTTTTAACAAACGTGTATTTGACCGAGAATAAAACCTGAAAGATAATAGTAAACATTTCATGAGGTTTCCCCAAATGCAAGTGTACCTTAGTGTGAATTGTGTAGCTAGGAGACACACGATTGAGAAACACGCGCTGGGTTATTCTGTAGAACGGGGTCTGCAGAGTTTTTAGGTGAGACTGAACAGCGACACCACAGGGATAAGTCGGTAGATGAGTGCGCGGTCTGGACCAAAGAGGGTGGAGAGGCATCTGCTGGCTTGGGCGTGTCAGCATGTTGACCTGGAGTGATTTCACCCCAGCAACCACCTGTATGGGATTTGCGGTTCCTCCCCTGACACGCTGACCTTTTCACATTGATTCTTTCTACCTGCTGCCAAGATGCAAAATCGATATAATCAAGCAGGCAAATCACTTGATAGTGGACTGGCCTGAAAATAGGGGAGAAAATCTCATTACTCAGTGTCCTTGGGTGTGCTGATAACGTGTATAAGGCAGGTGCACAGGCCACGGATGCAGTTCTTCTAGATTTATACTCATAGATCTGATACATGTATTTGACGAAGAGCACAGAATCCAGGGAGCAGGGATGTGAGGCTCATTTCCGACGACATCTCTCCATGATGCCGCATGGCATTTCTCTTTTCCTTCGAAAGCAGCCTTGAGAGATACCCCCGACCCTCGTTTCTCCATCTCTGTGTTTCACCTGACATAGAGGGGTCGCGACCAGGTCTGTAATGGAACCGTTTTCACGGGGTGATGGGAGGGGATGGAGAGCCTTGGACATTGCCCGTCCCGTTTCCATCCTCCACCTCCTGTGGAGGCAGGCGAGTCCCGTGAAGCATCGCCAGCAACCCTGCAGCCCTGGGGTTTCCTGCCAGAATCCCGGGTCTCGTTCACGAAAACCCAACCAGTTGTTCCCTTCCCTTGGGAATAAAGGTGGGCGTGTTGGCAGAACCCCTAAGTCAGAGCAGGTCAGTAGCCCTGTTTATCAGTTAGCTAACAGACCACTGAAACCTGTGTAAATCTGTCTAAAAACCAGCTGGAGATCTTGGAAGAGCCCTGGGAAATCTTTGGAACCCTGAGCCCTATTTGCAGTTGCCTGTTCCACCTCCTTAGGGAGCAGACTGGGGGGGATTCATAGGATTTGTGTGTTTGCCGAAACCATATTTTATTCAGGTATGCTCTGTGGTAATAGCTTTCAGGGGTGATAAAGCGTGTATACTGATTTAAGATGCCAGTACCTGTCCTTTTGATTATTTCACCAAAGGTTTTAAAAGTTACTTTAGAAAAGAGCGGCAGGCTTCCCTGGTGGCGCAGTGGTTGAGAGTCCGCCTGCCGATGCAGGGGATGCAGGTTCGTGCCCCGGTCCGGGAGGATCCCACATGCCGCGGAGCGGCTGGGCCCGTGAGCCATGGCCGCTGAGCCTGCGCGTCCGGAGGCTGTGCTCCGCAACGGGAGAGGCCACAGCGGTGAGAGGCCCGCGTACCGCAAAAAAATAAAAAATAAAAAAGAGCGGCAATATTTTTTTTTATAATCCATTGTTATAAATCTGGGAATCAACCTCGGCAACGGGGTAGTTTTAAAAATGTACAGCACACTTTGCCTTTTGACAGCTGCCTTCGTGGAGCTCATCTGTGATACTTATATGACAGACTCTTAAAATGTGATGAATTAATGTTAAAAGATGAAAAGTTGAGGTTTTCATTTGTAGTGTCTGGTTGGAAGCTAGTCTCAGATTTTAAAAATTGGTATTTAAAGAATTAAGCAAGTTTTATCTAGAATTATGTATTGTTATAGCTTCTTTGGAAATTATCCAGGAACAGGGCAGGTGGGCTGCTTGGAATGGTCCCCTCAGCTGGTCTCTGGAGAGTTCGCTGAGACAGTTCTCGAGGCCGTGATGTAAAAATGTAAAAACGCACTCGAATAAAGACCCGTCATTCATGTCAACTTTCAGTGGGAAAAAGTGGCGTTGGTATTTAAATTATGAAAATATTTCAAAATTGAACTACAATTGGAAATTATGTTCTTTTTAAAAAGACTATTTTTTAGAGAAATTTAAGGCACACAACAGAATTGAGATGAAGATACAGAGCCTTCCCTTATACCTCTGTATCAACCATCAACATCAACAGCCCCACCAGATGGTACATTTGTTACAATTGATGGACCTACGGTGACGCATCATCACCCAAAGTCCATAGTTTACTTAGGGCTCACTCTTGGCGTTTCATGGGTTTGGGCAGATGTATAATGATATGTATCCATGACTATAATATTAGAGAAATTATCTTCACTCCCCTGAAAATTCTCTGTGCTCTGCCTGTTCAGCATTCCTCCCACCAAACCCCTGGCAACCACTGATCTTTTTGCTGTCTCCACAGTTTTGCCTTTTCTTGAAGGTCATATAGTTGGAATCATACAATCTGCAGCCTTTTCAAACTGACTTCTTTTGCTTAGTCATATGCATTTAAGGTTCTTTCATGTCTTTTCACGACTTGATAGCTCATTTCTTTTTAGTGCTGAGTCATATTCCATTGTCTCGATGGATGTATCAGTTTATTTATCCATCAACTACTGGAGGCCATGTTGGTTGCTTCCAAGTTACGGAAATTATGAATAAAGCTGCTCTAAACTTCCACGTGTAGGTTTTTATCTGGACATAACTTTTCAGCTCTTTAGAGTCGGTACCAAGGAGCACAATTGCTGGATGTGTGATGAGAATGTTTAGCTTTCTAAGAAACCACCAAACTGTCTTCCAAAGTGGCTGCACCATCCTGCATCCCCACCAGCAGTGATGAGAGTTCCTGTTGCTCCACATCCGCACCAGCATTTGGTGATGTCAGTGTCTGGATTTTGGCCATTCTTATAGGTGTGTAGTGGTATCTCATTGTTGTTGTTTTTTTCATTTCCCTGATGACAGCTGATGTGGAACATCTTTTCATGTGCTGATCTGCTATCTGTGTATCTTCTTAGATGTTTGTTAAGATCTTTGGTACATTTTTTAATCAGGTTGCTATGTTCTTTATGTTTGAATTTTAAGTATTCTTTCAGTGTTTTGGATAACAGTCCATTATGCCTCTGTGTCTTTTGCAAATATTTTATCCCAGTCTGTGGCTTATCTTCTCATTTTCTTAACGTTGTCTTTTACTGAGCAGAAGTTTTTCATGTTAAAGAAGTTCAGCTTATCACGTATTTCTTTCATGGGAATCCATGCCTTTGTTATTGTATCTAAAAGGGCACCAACATACCTAAGGTTTATCTGTTTTCCCCAACATTACTTTCTAGGAATTTTATTTTTTTGTGTTTTACATTTAGGTCTGTGATCCATTTTGAGTCAGTTTTGGTGCAGAATGTAAGGTCTGTGTTTAGGTTATTTTTTTTGGTAGGAAAATATGTTCTTGCTTTAGCAAATTTTGCTATCTCCCTTATGCTTTTATTTACATGTTTGTACTTATGTATGTTTCAGTTAAGAAATTTTCACCATTTTTTAGTTTTGAAATTTTTTCTTTAAGAATTATTCTTAGCACATGTTCTATGTAACCACTTTTAGAAATATCAACATATCATTTATGTAAGAGAAAAGTGAGTAACATTTTATATTAAATTATATTTAGATTTCTTTAGCCTTGCAAGTGGTCACTAGCTTATTAGTAAATAAAGTATATTTGTATGCCATTCTGAAACATGGTTATTATAAATATTTGACATAGATACTCCTGATAATTAAAGTTTTTTTTTAATGAAAAATAAAGCCCTCTCTCACCTGGGACAATAAATTGTAAAATGCCACTGATAGCACTGACATTCATCTGTATTCAGGGGATTATTCATTAGTAGTTAATAACCTCGAATTGGAAGAGTTTTTTCAAAGTATTGTTTAACTGTTTAATGAAAAGTTGCCTGGAATTTTATGCTGTATTTTAGAATTTATTCCTTCCTCCTGTCTGTCAATGCGTTTGTTCATTCAACATTTATTGAGTACTTCCTTACCCATAGTCGGGGGTCAGTGGATATGTGTATCATGGATAAATGATGAAATAGAACACAAACGAAGGTATTGTGCATTCTATCTTTGATGGGTACTCACCGATCCTGCTTTCACTGAAGTCTTTCATTGGTCTGCCCGTCCTTACACTGGGTTCCTTACCTGGAAGTTAAGGAGTCATGGAACTAACAGATGAGGATGCCATCTCTCTCTGTGTGTGTTCCTTAAACAAAGCAAGATTTTAAAAGACATCTTTGTGCCTAGAACACTTTCTAGCCTAAACGGAGGTGCAAATATCACGGCTGGAGTTTGTGGAATATCTATTATTTCTTTCTGTTTGTCTGTTATTTTTCTGAGAAACAGAGAAAAACAGGTCGCAAACTGAGTAAGGATGAGGGGAAGGGGTTGAGGAGACGTGGTCTGAGATGTTCTTCCAGGAATGCGGGGAGGGAGTGACCAGGGAGATGGGTGCTGGGTACCACCGAGTTCCCAGCCTGATGAGAGGTCACGAATTGTGTCCAGGCTCGCACGGCTGTGTGCTTTACGCAGCTTTGTGCGTCCGGACCCCGAGGAGCTGGAGATTCTGCTTAAACCAAGGCTGGGATTCATGCAAGCACATCCTGTGAAGGGAGCAAATTGTGGGTTTGTGCCCCAAAGAAATTAAAATAATTTACTAAGGAATTTAAGCTGGTAAGGCTAGAGAGGAAGACGTCGGGGTGGGGGTGATAAGGAACATTGGACGCGCGGTAGGAGTGATGGGTTGAAGGTTGTAGGTGGCCCGAGGCCATTTGCTGCTGGACTTTCTGGAGGGAGGGGAGGGTGCTGCTGAGGGCGGTGTTTGGCTGCATCTTGAAAGTAATGGCCGCTGTGGGCTGTTCTGTGCTCCCGAGAGCACGAGCGGCTGGGGTTTCTGGACGTGCCACCGCTGAGCAGAAGCAGAGGACGTGGACGGGCTGAGATGCAGGGAGGGCCCTCGGCGTGGCCACTGGCATCGCCCAGCGCTGTGCTGGGAGGAGTTGTGAGAAGTGGCCACTCAAAGCCTTCGAGCAATAAGAGGAAAGAAAAAGTGGTCCAAGAAAAGAAAGATGATCGTTAGGGAGGAGGAAGGTGAGCGCGTCCTGAAGTTGCGGATTCAGAGCTGGTACCTTGTAGGAGGGAGCGGGGAGGGCGTGTGCTCTTAGAAACGACCGCCAGGCCTTGTGACAACTCCTGACCCCACGACCAGGCCTTTGTGGGCACAGTTGGTGCAGAAAACAGCCACTGCCTGAGTGGACTTCGGGGGAAATTCTGCTGAGACTATGGGGACTAAGGGGTTAAAGGTCAGCAACTTCACCAAAGCCTGAGCATGAGTTTAAACATCACCAGGTGGCAGTTTCAGGAGACGTGTGTAGGGGCATGAGCTAACTGCGGGGGCTTTGAGACTGATGATACTGCCTCAAGGGATTGAATCCTACAAGGTCACTATACAAGTGGAAGAAACCACAAAGATTAGGTTAAAGGGGCAACATACCCTGTTTCTCAGAAATATGGTTTAGAAATAAATTCCATTGGTTGCACGTTTGGGAATCATTTGGTTAGGGAATAAAATAATCTGACTGATGGCCATGTTGCTTCACTGAGATCATCTTTTCAAAAATCAGCCAACATTTAAAGAATTAGTACACAATGAAATAGAAACAGTAGAACTTTCTGAGAATATCTTAATATTTTATTAGAAGCAAAGTCATTGCTTTTGAGTTGATATTTCATATCCTCTTTATATCCTAATTATTTCTGCAGACTCTTGATGCAGAAGGATTATTGGATGGGTGGGTGGGTGGATGAAGTTGACTTCTCGTTGACCCTTTAGTAAATCTGAGAAATGGTTTTCTGACAGGGAACGAGGCGGTGTTTGTGTGTGTGAGAGAGAAGTGACAGGAGCACAGGATCACTGGGGGTGTTTCTCTGAGCTCAGCAGGCAGTGAGAGGTCGCTTTGAGCAGGAGAGAAGATGGACATCTCCTGAAGAGAAGAACCGGGTACAGGACGTCAGTCAGTCCGAGAGAGAGAGAACATCTAACAATGCTGCCTGCGTTCAGTGACACTGGAAACTCCTGAGAGGAGAGGCTTTGGAAATATACCTCGGGGCACATTATTTATTGATGGAAATAAAATATTTCATAAGAAGTAAGTTGATAGTGGGAATGTGGTATTGACTGCTCTTGAAAAGGATAGACTTATATTTTAGTAGCACAGGCATCAACGGATACAGAATATGAGGATAAATAAGCTTCTGAACACATTATAAGACAGACAGAAAGGCTGGGGTGATCTTAGGCTATACTTACGGTGAGAGCTCAGAGCAAACTACAGAACTGAGTGTCACGAGAAAGAAATTAATGTGTCAAATTGCACTTCAATTTTGTTAAGATCTTCAGCTATTTTCAAAGTGACTTTGAATATAGTAGTGAATGTCATTTTCTCTGTGCAGTGATAGGTGAATCATTCAAAAAGGGAAAGTTTAAACATAGAGCAGGAAAAATGACAGGCGCTGGCAACAGGATTTAAGTCCATTAAATGCCAACGCGACACTTTTTATAAATTAAAAGAAAAAAAGTGGAAAGAGGTAACAAATGCTTCATGACCAGTTTGTGCAACACTCTGTTGGTTTCAGGGGGTAAGGGAAAGGGCAAACTCTGATTAAGAGAAGATTTAGACTCATGTAAGCTTACAAGAAAAGCATAAGATACAGTTTTTGTGTGGGCCACCAATTCCCGAGCCTTTCCGAGGTCCTGTAGTCAAATATGTTTGCCTTTCATCAACTCCAGCCTCTGCAGGGTTAAGGTTCCATGTATTTCTGATCTGCAGTCATGTATCACATGTGCATCTAATTTCCAACTAACAAAGTTCTGTTGATATATCTTGTCTGTTCTTGGCTACATTATATGTGTCCTTGTATGTTTATATGTTTGTGCCTTCACAATCATTTTACTGGGAAATCAGGAAACCTATGCTTCATTAAATCGGCCATATTTAATTCCAAGTACTTTTTAAATATATAAGGGAAAATGAATTAAAATCATAAAACTATTTACTGACAAGTGTGGTATTGAAATGGTGCAGTTTATCTTGGTTTCAAGACATTAACCTAGCTTCACAATTATAATTATATATTTTAGCTATGGGAGGAAGAATAAAAATGATTGGGGGAAAGTCCCTAAGAAGAATCAAAAGCAACTATTCTATTTTACTCTTTCAGAAAATAATTTTTATAGATATTCTATGGGAAGAACTTGTTGATTTCAAAATTATGAAGATGAATTATACACTGATCCCTTCTAGGGAACATAGTCTAAAGTAAAAGACATAATTTGCGAGATAAATAACCATAGGACTTGATAGAAAATGAGGCTTGCATCAGAAAGTGATGGATAAAATGCCCTGGGAACTTAGGAGAAAGAAGAGGAGAGTTGTCTTTCTGGGGAATCTGAAAGGCTTTATGGAGAGGTTGGCCACTGAAGGTTTTAGAATTTGGAGTTACTTTGGGGCCAGTACACAGCTTTGAAGGGATGTACTGAGTGAGAGACAGAACATGCTTAAATTAAAATGCTGGAAACAGGAAACCCAGCTGGGTCAGAGGGTCAGAAACAGAGTGAAAAACAGTGTGGGGAAGCAGTTGAGCTTGGTTATTGGTTCTGTAACCGTGAGGAGGTTTAGGGATTTTCAGCAAGGCTGTGAGATGCTAAGAGCTGGGCATCGAGCTCAGTCCTGCAACTGTGAATATTTCACTAAGGGGGGAATTACTTTTGAAAATTTTACAAGTCAGAAAAATGGAATTTATTGAAGTAAGTGCAGTATAGGTCTCCATCTGTGGAGCCAGGAGCCCCTGTGCCATGAACCGGTAGGAAACTTAGATGGTAACTGAGACAAATTTCTGGAGGCTGAATGCAGACCAGCAGGAGAATGAGAGAACCCTGTGGGTCTGTGTCTGCAAGGGGGATGGCTGTATCCTGTGTTCTACTCACATGCCCAGAGCATTCTCCAGAAGAAAGACGTGGTGTCCAGGGGAAGCGACTTTATCGAGGCTCTGGGATGAGGATTTACTCTCAGTAATGGAGTACCCTCCTAAGGGGAAGGAAAGCCCTACCACCGGAGAAATAGTTGTGAAGGTCACAGCCCAGAGACACAGACACACTGAAACACTCAGATTTAATCATAAGGGAATAGAAGGCTTCCCGCCCACAGCTTCCCATCACACCAGCAGGCTCTGTATAACAGCGAGGTTCCAGCAGAGCAGATGCAGGACAGACTCTCTGAGGAGAAGTATTGAGGAAACCAAAGTCAGGAAGGAGCACAGCAGGGAGCTGAGGAGAAGTGATACAGATGGACAGAGAGACATGATAAAGTGGAATCTTTTAAATGCTCAAATAAAACCAGAGAGGGCAGAAAAAAAAAGAGGGGTTAAAAATAGCAAATCCAACAAATAGAAGGCAGAAAAATGGTAGCTGTTGACCTAAGACCCAACCATATGTTGTTTACAAGAGACTCACTTTATTTATTTTTCCTTTTTTTGTTTTTCTTTTGGTACGTGGGCCTCTCACTGTTGTGGCCTCTCCCGTTGCGGAGCACAGGCTCTGGACGCGCAGGCTCATTGACCATGGCTCACGGGCCCAGCTGCTCCACGGCATGTGGGATCTTCCTGGACCGGGGCATGAACCCGTGTCCCCTGCATCGGCAGGCGGACTCTCAACCACTGCGCCACCACGGAAGCCCGAGACTCACTTTAAATACAAAAACTCAGCTGGATCACAAGTCAGGGGAAGGAGAAAGATATGCCATGCTAACCCAATCAGATGAAAGCTGGAGTAGATTTATTGATTCTGGAAAATTCTAATTCCAAACAAAGAAAAATAGCAGGGATAAAGAGGAGCATTACATCATAATAAAGGGCTCAGTTTTCCAAGAAGACATAGCAATGCTAAATGTGTTTGCACCTAATGAGAGTGTCAAAACGGCACCTGAAACCTGGGTTCCCCTCTTGGTGGGTGTTGAGCCCATAGACGTAGCCAAGGCAAACACTGGGAGAAGGAAGGATTTATTACATGGAGCAAGTAAGGAGAACACCGGGGATCTCTCCCAAAGCAGTGTCTCCCCAACAGCAAAACTGGGGAAGTTCAGAGCTAAAGCTACGTGCATATTCATGAGGGGCGTTGAGCAGAGGAGACTTCAGCATAGAGTTGGGGCAAAGGTCAACTGAGTCCAGTCTTTAGTTGATTGAAGTCAAGAGGGTCAACGCCATCATTCCATCCTCCACCTGGGAGGGAGCCTGAGTTCCTGCAGAATTGTAGCACTTGTTCTGTACATCCCTTGAGGAACTCGGACTCTGTTTTATTGCTGAACGATTGTTTCTTGACGGCTTTTCCTTTGTTCCTGCATTCCTTTGTTCCCTGAAGATGATTAATTACTGAGACCTGTTCAAGGGTAAGCACTGTGTCCAGGCTCAGATCCCCAAATGGCTTCGGCCAAAAATGGCTTCTCTTATGTCAGGAAAGCCATGCCTTGTTCTCTCTCCCTGGGGACCCCTTACCCTATCTGGTTACAAAAATGCGTAAAGCAGACACTGATGGATATGAAAGGAGAAATAGATGAACCCATTATTATAGTTTTGACCTCAAAACCCCTCTTTCAGTAGTTGATAAATAAAACAGGCAGAATATCGGCAAAGATATAAATGATTGCACGGTCTTGTCAATCACCTTGTTGTAGTTGACACTTGTTAGAAGTAAGCATTAAACTGCAGCAGAGAACACACTCTTCTCAAGCTCACAGGAAACCTCACACCCTGGGCCCCAGAACACAACTAACAGATAACTAAGAAATAGATATTGTACAAAGTATGTTCTCACAACACAGTGGAGTCAAACTAGAATTCAGTAACAAGACGATAACTGGAAGTTCCAAAATATTGGGAGAATAAACAACACATTTCTAAATCTGCAAGAGAAATTTAGAAATACCTTCAACTGGGTGAAAATGAAATTATAATTAATCAGAAAGTGTGGGATGCAGCAAAAGAAATGCTTACAGGGAAGTTTATAACATTAAACACCTATATCGTCAAAGAAGAGAGATCGAAATGCAGTAATCTAAGTCTACACTTTAAGCAACTAGAGAAAGAAGCAATGTAATCCCCAATTAATAAAATTGAAAACAAGAAAATAGTATATAAAATCAACATTTAATTTTTTTTGAAAAGGTCAATAAATTATAGCATTTGGGAGAAGAGGAAGAGAGAGGGAACAATTTACCAATATCAGAAATATGAGAGAGGTCCTCCCTACTGACCTGTGGACATTAAAAGGACCATAAAGGAATAGTGTGATGACTCTAGGCCCACAACTTGATAACTTAGCTGAAATGGACCAATTTCTTGAGAGACACAAACTCCCTACCTCTCATCAGGAGAATTTGATAACTGAGGAGGCCTGTGAATATTAAATAAGTTAATTAATATATAATTAATTAAATATTAAATAATAACCTTCCAAAAAATAAAGAACCAGTGATGGTTTCACTGGTGAATTCAGCTAAATATTTAAGGAAGAAATGATAGTAATTCTCCACCAACTCATCCAGAAAACAGAATCAGGGGAACACTTCTTAACTATGCTGCCAGTATTACCCTAGTACCAAACAAATAAAGATGTTACAAGAAAGGAAAACTATAGCTCAATATCTCTAATGAACATATATGCAAAAATATTCAACAAAGTAATAATAAATCAAAATCAACACTATACAAATAAGTACACAGCACAACAGAGTGTGATTTATTCTCCCTATGCAAGACTTGTTCAGAATTTGAACATCACTCAGTGTAATCAACATTAAGAGGCAAAAGAAGAAAAATCCTCCTATCCTATCACTTGTTGCTAAAGAGACATTTGACAAAATCCACTTCACGCTCATGAAAAAAACTCAGCAAGATAGGACTGCAGGGGAACTTTGTAAACATAATAAAGGACATCGACACAAAACCTACAAATGATACTTAATGGGTTGACAGTGGATTCTTTCCCCTTAAGATCAAGAATGAGTAAGCTCTTTCATCACTTTTCCATGGATATCAAACCTTCTGCGATGGTTAATTTCCTGTGTCAATTTGATGGGGTGACGAGATGCCTAGATATTTGGTTAAACATTATTATGGCGTATGTGAGGGTGTTTCTGGGTGAACCAGTAGACCGAGCAAAGCAGAGTGCCCTCCCGAATGGGAGTGGGCCTCGTCTAATCTGTTGAAGGCCTGGGTAGAATAAAAGGCTGAATAAAGAAGAATTCTTTCTCTCTGGCCATCTTTGAGCTGAGACGTTGATCTGCTCCTGTCTTTGGACTTGGACTCAGACTGGAGCATACACCATTGGCGCTTCTGTTTCTCAGGCCTTCGGACTGGAACTGGACCGATCCGTTCTGCTGGGTCTGGGCTTTCCAGCCTCTGCAATCACACGACCAGTGCCTTATAATAAATCTTTTCACATATACACACACTATTGATTCTGTTTCTCAGGAGAACGCTGACTAATACACTCTCTTTGTTCACAGCTGAAAATGTTGTATAAGTAGGGAATCCCAGTGGTTCAACAAGACACTTTCCAGCACTAATAAGCAAAGAGGCGAGGAGACAGCAAACAAGGAGAATACACAGAAGTCAACTGCTTTCCTGTGTGCGTCAAGGAACAACTAGAATTTGACTTTAAGGAAACAAAGCCATTTACCATATAACCAAACAAATGAAATACTTAGCTGTAAAACTAAAAAGGAAAAATTTAGAGGATCTGTGTGTGGAAAGCTCTAAAACCTGAATGAAAGAAATATAATTATCTCAATAAATTTAGAGGTATTCCAGGTACATAGATAGGAAGACTCAATATTGTTCAGATGCCAGTTCTTCTCAATTTTATCTACATATTCAGTGCAATCCCATTCAAAATCCCAGCAAGCAGGTTTTAAAAATGAGACTTTATTTTTTCAGAGCAGTTTTAGGTTCACAGCAAAAGTGAGTGGAAAGTGCAGAAATTTCCCATATACCCCTGCCCCCACCCATGCACAGTCTCCCTACCATCAATATCCCCACCAGAGTGTTCATTTGTTAACAATTGATGAACCTGAATTAACACATTGTAATCACTCAGTCCGTAGTTTACATTAGGGTTCACTCTTGGTGTCGTACATCCTGGGAGTATTGATAAATGTATAATAACCTGTGTCCACCATTATAATGTCACACAGAATAATTTCACTGCCCTAAAAGTCCTTTGTGCACCACCAATTCATCCTCCCTCCCCACTGACCTCTGCAAGCACTGATCCTTTCACTGTCTCCATATCGATAGGGTTGCGATTGATAGATCCAATGAGAAGACTGTTTAACTTAGTGAGAAGTGCCAAACTGTCTTCCAAAGTGGCTATGTTTCCATAGTTTTCCTTTCACTGTCTCCATAGTTTTAATTATGGACACAAGTCCTTTTTAGTAGATATATGTTTTGTAAATGTTTTCTACTAATCTATAGTTACTTTTCTTTCTCCTAATAGTGACTTTCACAGGGTAGAAGTTTTTAATTTTAATACAGTCTACTTTATTTTTTCTCTCATAGACTGTGCTTTCAGTGCTGTGTTTAAAGTCTTGGAGTTGAAATCGTACCATGTGTAGCCTTTTCAGGTTGGCTTCTTTCACTTAGTGATATATGCATGTAAGGTTCTTCCATTTGATTTTATAGCTTATTTCTTTTCAGCTTTCTTGATGTATCAGTTTATTTATCCATTCACCTACTGAAGGACGTGGTTGGTTCTAAGTTTTGTCAATTATGAACAAAGTTGCTCTAAGATACATTCATGTGTAGGTTTTCAACTCATTTGGGTAAATGTCAAGGAGCCTGCTTGCTGGATCATAGGTAGGAGTATGCTTAGTTTTGTAAGAAAACACCAAACTGTCTTTCAAAGTGGCTGCACCATTTCTGCGTTCCCACCAGCAATGGATGGGAGTTCCTGTTGCTCCACATCCTTGCCAGCAATTGGTGCTGTCAAGTGTTTTGGATTTTGGCCATTCCAATAGGTGTGTGATGCTGTTTTGTTCTAATCTGCAATTCCCTGATAACATATGACGTGGGCCAGCTTTTCATATGTTTATTTGCCATCTATATATCTTCTTTGGTGATGTGTCCGTTCAGATCTTTTGCCCATTTTATTAATCAGGTTGTTTGTTTGTTTTTGCGGTACGCGGGCCTCTCACTGTTGTGGCCTCTCCCATTGCGGAGCACAGGCTCCGGACGCGCAGGCTCAGCGGCCATGGCTCACGGGCCTAGCCGCTCCGTGGCATGTGGGATCTTCCCGGACCGGGGCACGAATGTGTGTCCCCTGCATCAGCAGGCGGACTCTCAACCACTGTGCCACCAGGGAAGCCCTGTTTGTTTTTTATTATTGAGTTTTAAGAGTTTTTGGTGTGTTTGGATAACAGTCCTTTATCAGATGTGTGTTTTGCAAATATTTTTTTCCCAGTCTGTGGCTTGTCTTCTCATTTTCTTGAGCAGGATATATTTTTAGATATAGAAAAACTGATAGTAAACTTTATTTGGAAAAGTAAAAGACTCAGAAGAGCCAACAAAGTTCTGAAGAAGGAAAATGAGGACTCAAACTACCGTATCAGAGGATTTACTGTAGAGCTACTATAATCAAGACAGTATTATATGGGCATAGCAATAGATATATAAGTGACTTCAGTTGTAACAAAATACCACAAACTAGGTAGATTATATACAACAGGAATTTATTTCTCCCTGTTCTGGAGGCTGAAAGTCGAAGATCACGGGGCCAGCATGGGTTGGGTTGGGTTGAGAACCCTCTTCCAGGTTCATAGTAGATACCATCTCACTGTGCCCTCATGTGGTGGAAGGGATGAGGGATCTTTCTGGGACCTCTTTTATCAGGGCTCTTGTGCCATCGTGAGGACTCCACCCTTATGACCTAAGCACCTTCCAAAGGCCCCACCTTCTAATACCACCATCTTTGGGGTTAGGATTTCAACATATGAATTTGGGGGAAACACAAACATTCAGACCATTGCCATAGGTCAAGGGAAAAGAAGAAACAGCCCAGATAGACTAACAAATACAGTCGACTGACGTACGACAAGAGAGCAAAGTCAACTTCATGGAGAAGGACTTGCATTTTCAGTAAATGGTGCTGGAACAATTGGATGTCCACGTGCAAAACACACGAGGATTTAGACACAGACTTTTCACAAAATTTACTCAAAAAGGATCATAGACCTATATGTAAATGCAAAGTTATAAAGCTTCTTAAAGGAAACAAGGGATAAAATGTTACTTTGGGTTTGGTGATCAGGTTTTAAATACAGCACTGAAAGCACAATCTATGAGAGAAAAAATAAAGTAGACTGTATTAAAATTAAAAACTTCTACCCTGTGAAAGTCACTATTAGGAGAAAGAAAGGTAACTGTAGATTAGTAGAAAACATTTACAAAACATATCTACTAAAAAGGACTTGTGTCCATAATTAACAAAGAACTTTTAAAACTCAACAGTAGGAAAACAAATTTATTTTAAAACAGGTACAGAATCTGAACAGATACCTCATCAAAGATGATAAAGAGCTGGCAAATAAACATATGAAAAGAAGCTCAACATCATTTGTCAATAGGTAATTAAAAGTAAGTCAATAATACCACCTGTGTACCTATTAGGAAGGTTGAAGTCTGATGACACCACCAATTGTTGCTAAGGGTGTAGAGCAACAGGAACTCTCATTCTTTGCTGTTGGGAATGCAAAATGGTGCAGCCACTTTGGAAGACAGTTTGGCACTTCTCACTAAGTGAAACAGTCTTCTCATTGGAGCTCTCAGTCGCAACCCTATGTATTTACCCAACAGATTGGAAAACTCACATGTACAGAAACCTTGCACGCAAATGTTTCTCGCAGCCTTCTTCATAATCACTAAAAGCCAGAGGTAACCAAGATCAAGATGTCCTTCAGTAGAAGAAGTTATAAATAAAGAGGGTATAGATATGCAATGAAATATTATTCAGCAATAAAAATAAGTGATCAGTCCAGCCAAGGAGGCTCTTTTTTTTTTTTTTTTTTTTTTTTTTTTTTGCGGTACGCGGGTCTCTCACTGTTGTGGCCCCTCCCGTTGCGGGGCACAGGCTCCGGACGCGCAGGCTCAGCGGCCACGGCTCACGGGCCCAGCCTCTCCACGGCATGTGGGATCTTCCCGGACCGGGGCACGAACCCGTGTCCCCTGCATCGGCAGGCGGACTCTCAACCACTGCGCCACCAGGGAAGCCCCCAAGGATGCTCTTAAATGCGCATCCGTAAGGCGCTAAATGTTCGTAATAGGGGGGCATGGTTGTGGGGCATGTGAGAATAGTCTGTCCTATATTCTCAGTTTTCTATAAATCTAATACTGTTTTATAAAGATTTTATTTTAAAGCATTTAACATTTAAGAAGCTCTCTCATTATATTTTAGAATCATGAGTTAGAGCTAACTATAGAAATTCCATGGTGAGTTGTACTCTGTTTCTTGCAAAATTAAAATAGAAGGAAGAAAGTGAAAACAGAAATTAAAGTAATATCCAGGTTCCTGGAATCATCATGTTATTGAAGTAACTGATTTCCCAGGTTCATCTGGTGAATAAAGTGGAGAAAAGCTGCGATGTAGTTATGAAGTTCTAAGTTTTTCAAAATTCTCTGGTTTCATGGTGTCCTGATAGCTTATCTTTCTAGCCAGAATCCCCAGTAGCAGAATAATCTTAACTATTGACGTTTTTTCGTATTTGGTAAGTTCTACAAAAATTCGCTGGTTTCAAATGTGTTAAATTGAATTATCTGATAGTTATATATTTATTAATATTGTGCAGAGGTGATTTAAATTTGTATCCCTTATTTCTTCCTTAACATAAAATGTGGTAGTCTGGTAAATGAATAGATTGATAGATTTTATTCTTTGATTTCCTTTAATCATATGCTCCAATGATTTAGAATGATGGTAGCCCAGATTAATATTCCATGTCAATAAATGTTGCCAGTTGTTGCTTTTGCTCTGTAGTATCTGTGTTCTGACAAACGCAATAGTTTATCCTGATCCCGTTGTATATGAGATAAAAGGAATTAATATGACATGATATTGTGAGTCAGTTATTTAAACTGATCATTTCACCGTTGTTTAATTTTCTTTTATAAATGCTTTAAAAGAAGTGCTTTAATTTCTATGGAATTTTAAGGAATTTAATTAGATTTTTTCTTTTTATTTATCTGTAGCAATTACACAGTTTTTATCAAGCAGAGTCCAGGAGATGAGTTTTATTGTGTTATTGATTAAATTTAATTTTTCTGATTAAACAGATTCATCCTATGAACAATTATACTCCAAACCAAGGGTTTGTACTCATATTAAAATGTTTAAAGAAACTACATATTTACAATCTATTTTGTTTCTAGAAGCCTCAGGGTTAAACTTCCTTTTCAGCATGTTGTGACATTCTCACTCATTTTCCAAACAGATTTTTGTGGGAAAGATTTGAGGCGTTACTGAAACCGTGATAACCTCTTTGTTAGTTTATCATTACATTTGCATATACTTCATAGCTTAAGAAATTTATCACAGTTTTTTTTCATGGAAGCCATAGATCAAACTTACTTTACAGATATGGTAAATAAATGCACATCATTTTGCTTGTGTAAATACTCCCTTTAAGAGAGTATTTTAAGAGAAAAGTAGAAGTACAGCATTTCCCTTTATGGAGGCTGTAATGTGTGGTGTAAGGGGTTTCCCCCGTTAGGAATATAAGTAGCAAAGATACTGTGCTTTCTGGGTCATCTTCTACTTTCCTTTTGCAAGCCCGTCCTCCTCCAGATCCTAGCATACTCCTGGCAGACATTCTCTTTCTTCTCTAATGACTTTCTTTGAATTCTCTCAGAATGACTGCACTGCTCTGATTTGATAAAATGCATTTGAAACTTGCAGTGAATTGGTGTTGATCTTACTTTAAAATGTAGCTCTTCATTCTTTGTGGAAATTGGAAACAGTGATAACTTGGAGAATACAAATTACCAGAATATCCTAAAGACTAACTTTAGTCAGATCTTTCAGTGTCCTGGGCACTACTTTTGTAAACTTCCTACTCTGTTCTAGGTAGTGGTAAGGTTCTGCATCTTTTTAACTTCATTTCTCCAGACACTGAGGAAGATGCTGCTAAGCAGTGAAATTCCCAACAGTGAAGAATGATAGAGTTTTTCATTCAGAAGGCTGATAGTCCATACACTTAGTAGCTCCTAAAAGCATCACCTTTATTGACCCTGAACATTTCTCCGACCCGCAGTGTGGTCAGTCTCTCTCTCAACTGCCGTAGTCTCCATAACGTCAAGTAAACAGTAGGGGTTTTTCTTGATTGTCTATGCATTTCGTGTTTTCGCTCGCCAAGCTGTTAGTAAGTTTTATAAAGCCCTATATAATAAAAATGGTAGAGACATTCCAAAGAATTATTGATTGGATGATTAATTTTCCTTCTCCTCAGTTGTTTCAGTTTTCTTACTATGAACATAATTCATCTTTTTTTTTTTTTTTTTTTTTGCGGTACGCGGGCCTCTCAGTGTTGAGGTCTCTCCCGTTGCGGAGCACAGGCTCCGGACGCACAGGCCCAGCGGCCACGGCTCACGGGCCCAGCCAATTCGCGGCATGTGGGATCTTCCCGGACCGGGGCACGAACCCGTGTCCCCTGCATCGGCAGGCGGAGTCTCAACCACTGTGCCACCAGGGAAGGCCCATAATTCATCTTAACTCATGAAGTCCAGTATGTTGGAGATGTTGCCTTATCACAATGGAGAAAGTATCATTTACTTTGACTTACGGCACATGCCATATTGTATCATAATCATTTTAAAGCTCTAAGATGGAATTCTTTTTGTTTTGGTGATTTAGTCCAGTTTCTATTGTGAATAATCAGTGCATACTGGTAAGCAGTTAAAGTAATATACTCCTCATTTTTATGTCTTTTTATTGTATCCTAATAGCCAAAAAAATGAATATGTAATGTAATTTCAGGTACGATAAAGACTCTCTGGAAACCTGGAAACTAAAACCGGTCTAAATGGATAATGAGTGATGGACAATTTTAGTAAGGGTGAGAGAAAACACATTTCTGAGCTGACATTTAGTGAGGTCTAATGAAGCAGTGTGAGGCTCTGAATAGGAACAGTTCAACGGCAGCAGCAAGATCTGTGTCGCTGGTGTGGAAAGAGGAGGATGGATAGAGAAGGTGTGTCCCTGGTGTGGATGGAGAGGAGGGTGGATAGAGATGAAGTGGAGAAGAAGGGCAGGGGCTGGACGTTTAGGACCTTGTGCAGTGGAAGTGACAATGGGTAGCAAGCACTGAATTGTAACATGGTAATGAAGACTCCCGGGGCCTGGCCCCCAGTTCTCACAATGGCACCAAGGCCAGTGACTGGCGAACAGAAAGAGTTTATAAATTAAATGTTTAGGACATAAATAAATTAATAAAAATAAGTAAAAGGGAGGTTAATCCTTGAGAATAATTTCATGTGAACCTCATCCCAACCCTGCTTCTTCTCTTTTTTTGTTTTTATCAATACAAGTGAGGTAACTAAAGTTCTTCATTACTTGTAGGGTCCCAAATTCAGTGCCTTTTTCAATTTATAAGAATTACAATCTCAAATGGAAATTTATAGTTGGAAAATTCGGGGGGGGGCGGCTGAAACCACATCTCATCCCACTCAGCACCTCACAAACATGTAGATAATCAAGTCTGCTAATGAATGATTTTTATTTTCATTTATATGTTGCTTTTCTAACATAGCACAAGTATCTTCAGATTTTTCCACTATCCAAGCATCAGAATTTTGATTACTTATTTTGAACATATTTTGCGGAGGTTTGACTGGTTAGAATAGAATAAGAAGCTTGAAACTTAGATACTTACCCTGTTTTATTATATTTTTGGTCTCTGAGGACTTTATCTTCCTCTCTAAGGATGCAGTATCCAGGAACAAGGAACTGGTCTGACAGTTGAAGGCGTGTTCTAAATCAGAAATCCTGTGTCTCAGAAGACAACTCGGGACTCTGCTGCCCCCATAGGAAGGGCTGACCTGGTGGCATCCCAGGGCCCCTTGCCTGCTCTAGTTTTCTCATACTACTACTGCATTCTAACATACACCCAATATAACACTGTCATTAATTTACTGAAAAAAAAATTTTGTCATCTGTCTCACTCCCTTCATAATATAAGCATCACAGAGGTGAGAAATGTTGTCTGTTTTCCATGATGTACACCCATTAACAAAAAAGGGCCTGGCACTTACTAGACTTTTGGTTAAATGAAAACATGAACACATGCATGAAATTATTGCTTGAGTTTTCAAGTAATAATGAGAATTTGGAAACATCTTTGGAGATTAGTAGGTTGATGAATTAAAATACCAAGTATAAATCACATAGATTTTTGTCCCTGCACCTGATAATTGACAAAATGTATGACTTTGATATATTGAAGTTAATATTCCTTAACTGCCTGCAGCTTCTGTTTAGTCATCCTTTCATAGATGACCGATTAACACAATCTTTTGTGAGTTACATATAACCAAGGTAAAATAATGTATACACAGTGTAAAACTAACAAAAAATAGGAATGTAAGCACAAGCAGATTAAGAAATGAGACATTGGGCTTCCCTGGTGGTGCAGTGGTTGGGAGTCCGCCTGCCGATGCAGGGGACGCGGGTTCCCGGTCCGGGAGGATCCCGCGTGCCACGGGGCGCCTGGGCCCGTGGGCCATGGCCGCTGGGCCTGCGCGTCCAGAGCCTGTGCTTCGCGGCGGGAGGGGCCGCAGCAGTGAGAAGCTCGCGTACCACAAAAAAAAAAAGAGACATTGTTAATACTCCTAAAGTCCCCAGTTTTCCAACTGAATTCTTTTTCTGCCCCACACAAGGGTAACATCCAATCTGAATTTTGTCATTATTAGTCTGCGATTTCTCATTCCAGTTTACTACACGTTTCTCTCCCATTCCTCTTGTTTTCTATTTTTATATACATGTCATCATGTTGTATATGTTGTTCCATGACGTGCTTTTGTTACTCAGCACTGATTTTGAGATTCACCTATAACAGATATTTAATTCGAGTGAATATATTACAGATACATAGTATATCTGTGTATACATATATAATTCCAGTGAATACATATATTACTAAAATCTGTAGCATTCTATACTGTGATGAGATGCAGTATTCATTCACTTAAATCCTATACACCAATGATAATAAATGGAAAAAATATATATATACACATACACACATCCCTTCCCCTGTCGGTGGACACACGTGGGTTCTGTTTTCCTGCTTCTGCAAACTGTGATATTGGGGACTGTTTATCCTTGTAGGTGGACCTCTGGTAGCGGAGCTGCTGTGTCAGGGAACGAGCAGATCATCACACGCAGAAACGTGACAGTGCACGTGGTCCTGAGTTATGAGTCCAGGTCCACGCCAATGCTTGGAATTCTCAGTGTGAAAGAAACAAAAGCCAGTGTATTGGACTTCAAATGGTATCCCATGTGGTTGGCGTTTGTTTTTTCCTGGCTGAATAACTTTGAGACCTTTTTCTTTTGATAAAGTTTGGCCATTGGTGCTTTCTGCTCCTCCAAGTGCCTGTTTATATGAAGTTTACTCATTTTCTGTCAGGTCACCTGTTTTTGCTGCCGTTGTTGTTGTTCAGTTGCCACTTTAAAAAATTCTGGATATCTTTCTTTTGTTGATTTTATATGTTGCAAATAACTCCTCTCGCTCTATACTGCTTTATTTTTGTTAACTTGTATTAATGGGTGACTTTGACGACAAAAGTTTGGAATTTTAGTGTGTTTAAATTAATATCTCCTCTTGGAAAGAATTCCTCGTTTCTTAAGATATCCTGCCCAGTTTTGAAGTGATGCCCATATTCTTCTAAATGCAGGACAAAATTTTCAGTAATCTGCTTTTAATTTTAAAATTTAGACAGTATTTTTGTGTATATAAGGTATGAGATCGTGATCCAGCTTCTTTCGTTTCTTTGTGGATGACCTGTTGTTTCAGACCGTTCGTGAAATAATGCATTGGATTCCACGTGTAAGTGATATCATGATATTTGTCTTTCTCTGGCTTACTTCACTCAGTATGACAGTCTCCAGGTCCATCCATGTTGCTGCAAAAAGCATTCTTTCTTTCTTTTTTATGGCGGAGTAATATTCCATTGTATATATGTACCATATCTTCTTTATCCATTCATCTATCAATGGACATTTAGGTTGTTTCCATGTCTTGGAAATAGTGCCGCAGTGAACATTAGGGTGGATGTATTATCTTTTCAAATTATGGTTTTCTCCAGGTATATGCCCAGTAGTGGGATTGCTGGATCATATGGTAACTCTATTTTTAGTTGTTTATGGAACCTGCATACTGTTCTCCATAGTGGCTGCACCAATTTACATTCCAACAGTGCAAGAGCGTTCCCTTATTCTCCACAGCCTCTCCAGCATTTATTGTTTGTAGATTGTTTTGATGATGGCCATTCTGACTGGTGTGAGGTGATACCTCATTGTCGTTTTGATTTGCATTTCTCTAATAATTAGTGCTGTTGAACATATTTTCATGTCCTTTTTGGCCATCTGTATGTCTTCTCTGGAGAAATGTCTATTTAGATCTTCTGCCCATTTTTTTAGTGAGGTTGTTTGTTTTTTTGATATTGAGTTGCATGAGCTGTTTATAGATTTTGGAGATTAATTCCTCATCAGTTGCTTTGCTCTGAGTCAGAGGAGCGTGTGGGGGTGTAGGGCCCGAGCTCAGGGTCAGGTAAGTCCTGGATGTCAGGACAACCTTTTCTTTCCTTCTTTTCTTCCCTCCCTCCCTCCTTTCCTTTCCTTTCCTTTCCTTTCCTTTCCTTTCCTTTCCTTTTCTTTCTGGAGCCCACGCCCTGCAGACTCGATCCTGTGTGGGGATCGGTGTTACCGCTGCTGGGACCTCTGTCTAGGGCAGCGGAGGCCACGGGCTACTGCTCCCCCAACCTCACAAAGAGGTGAGAACCAGAAAGCCTGAGGCCAAATTCACCACAGCCGTTTTAGTAAACAGGCACAGACGCAGTCATGCTGCTGCTCCATGTGCTTGAAAACCTCAGAGTCTGACATGATCCCTGCAGGAGTGGTTCCCGCTGCGGGGACGGTGACGTAAAGCAGAGCTCAGAAAACTTTCTGTAAAGGGCCAGATGTGCTAGGTTTTCTGGGCTGGGGTCTCTGTCACGACTACTGAGCTCCAGTTTCGAAGTGCCCGAAGAAGCCATCAGACAATATGTACAGAATGAGCTGGGCGCCAACACACCCGTATTTACCAACCAGGCAGCGGACCTTCTGTCGCCCGTGGGCTGGTGTTTCCAGGATTCCGATGAAAAGGCGAGATCGGCCAGGCTTCTGGTCGCGTGTCTATGAAGAGAGATGACACCAACCAGGCAGACCTCACCAGGGCTTTGGGGCCCCTGCACTTTCTCTCCTACATGTGCACGTCTGATGCCAAGTAATGAAAATCGCCTGTAGATTTTCACAAGGTTGCGATCACTCCGTAGCTGTCCCTACAATGTCGATTCCTGTTTCGGGCAACTCAGGTGCTGCCGGGTCACCTCCAGGCCTTATACACAGTTAAGTTCTGCACCTGCGTCCAAGCTCTGCCTACCACGTGTTTTAAAGAATTTCCACCCGGAGGATTTACCTGTCTGCTTCGTGAGGATGCAGTTGTTGATGAGGGGGGGACACATGGTAGGGTGGGAGGAAGAAAAGCCCCTGCACGCTGTCATTAGGAAGGTGGGGACTGACACTGGCCAGTGTCTCTGTTCCCTCCTGGCTCCCAGTAAGGCCTTAGCCTGCTCTGGACCCCCGCCGTGTCTTCTTCCCTTCACGCCTGGTTTCAGCTATAGCCTTGCTCACCGCCGGCCCCTGGGCTCTTTCACTGTCTCTGTCCTGCTGCTGCTCCAAGAGCTTAGTTCTCTGCATGGTTCCCATTCAGAGAGGGAGATTTAATCGCCAGAACATCAGTGATGTTGTTGTGAAAGGACTTTTCTGCCCTTTTCAAAGTTTGATGTCGGGGTGGGTCTCTTTGGTAGATTAATGTTGTCTTTCATCCACAGTAACTACACGTTGACATCTTCTGCATTAATATACTGAGTGCAGTTACATGGATGAGTGAGTGAGCAAAGAATTGAAGGAATGAAAGTATTAACAGGAAGTTCTGATAGTAGTTCACTAACATTATTTGGAAGAAGGCAGCAACGCTTTATTTATTTGAGGGCTCATTAAATGCCATAAATTGCATTTTCAGGTTCCCAGTGAAGGTGGTTTTATCCAGAGTTTTTCAGTTGAAGCTAAAAGTGTGTAGCTTTTTTTTTTTTTTTTTTTTTTTTTTGCGGTACGCGGGTCTCTCGCTGTTGTGGCCTCTCCCGTGGCGGAGCACAGGCTCCGGACGCGCAGGCTCAGCGGCCACGGCTCACGGGCCCAGCCGCTCCACGGCATGTGGGATCTTCCCGGACCGGGGCACGAACCCGTGTCCCCTGCATCGGCAGGCGGACTCTCAACCACTGCGCCACCAGGGAAGCCCAGTGTGTAGCTTTTTCACGGTCCTTCACCAGTTGACTGTAGAGCTAGAGCTTTCCCCGTGTCCGTGTCTGTAGTATTTCTGCACCGTCTGCCATTCCGCGTTGCCTCAAGAGCCAGCACAGTAGTGGAAACGGAGGTTTGCAGGGTGAGCTTCAGAGAAACCTTGCCACGGGTGTAGGGCGTCACCACCAAGCGGGAGGAGAAGCTGGCGGAGTCGCGGCGAGGCAAGGACTCCTTCCGGCGTGACGTCATCACAGCCCGCCTTCAGGGTCGGGCAGGAGGAAGGAGACTCGGGCTTCACTCCCCAAAGCTGAGGCGCCGTTCACGGCTCATGATGACTTTCTGTCTCTTCTTGTACTCTCCTGGGTCTCGCCTGAGGCCACTCCCCTCCGGCTGCCTGGTGAGTGTCCAAGCCCTCTGCTTGCACTTCTTCCGGGGGCCCTGCATTCCTTAGATGACTTAGAAGGTCCTCCTTGTTCTTTCTACTTCCCTCCGGGACGGGCCTGGGTGAAAGGCGCACCCTGTGGCTGAGAATCCCGAGCTACTCTACTACCTTCCTGTAACTGCTTCTCAGGGATGATGGACTGCTTGCCCTCAGGGGATGCTGGCAACGCAGACAGAGAGCTGATCAATCCAAGCGACAGATTGCTGGGGACACCAGACACTCGTGTGCAGGTGGCTGTCTCAGTGTCACCTGCCACTGGCTCCCTCAGTTCTGGTGCAACAGATCACAGGTGGGGACTGTGCTGTGGGAAACCGCACTTCTGTTTGAGGATGTGAAAAGCCCTACAGAGTAGGAATCTGACTTTAGGGACAAATACAGTTATATCTGAGGGTGGAGACCGTTAGTAATAGCGGCGTGTGGAAAATGGCAGGAGCGGAGATCACTGGTAAAAGGAGAATTCGCCATCGATGGGTTTGCAAGACCTTGCCTGCTCCCACAGACAGCAGAGGCTCTTGAGTTCATTACAGGGATTTTTAACTTTACTTGCTGGCTTTTCAACTGTCTAAATCCTTTTATCTCTGTAGCATATATGGCCTCCCAGCCAAAACTGGTAAACACAATTCTGATCTAATTTAATACCTACATCAGCGTACATTTTAAATATCGTATCAGCAGGTCCATAAACAGCTCTGCTAATAATGTATGAAATAGCACAGCTCCAGACACATTACCATTGCCAACACCAAAGTAAAATCCCATTTACTTTTGCCTAAAAGTGTTTGATACTGAATTTGCTTTCCCCTGGACTGTAATTAACAACACTTTGAACTGCTAACAAGATTCCATTGACTGGTGATATTAATCACACGTTCACGGAGAAATTGGCTATTGCGTTTGATTTTTTTTTCTTATGTGCATCTAATCACTGATTAAAACTAAGGAAATGGATCTTTTCACCATGCTCCTTGGACATTTATTTTCTTGGTAGGTTTAGTCTATAAAGATTTCTCCCTCTCTATTGGATCTTGCTTCTAAATTTCTATAGATGTGGAATAAGCCCAAGAAACAGTATTTCTTGTCAAGAGGAACAGTTTATTCCAGATAATTAAATCCAAGATAGTTCAAAGAAAACACAGCAAGGAGCATAAATTAGGTTCTATCAAGGGATATAGGACGTTCCTCATGAATGGATACTGACAAAACAATTTTGTGGGAAGCTTTAAAAAGTCGTTAATAGTTTTGAAACTTTTGAAAACTAGCATATGAGAAGAAAGCTACAAGGTTTAGTTCTGTGTCTTTAAAATATGCTTCAGACATTCACAGCTGTTTCATCTTTATATTTGACAGTATTCGGAGTTAGCATGTAAGATTTCTGCACATATAATCTTATGAATGCTAGGGTAGATTTTTTTTTTTTTTTTTTTGCATTTGCTCAAATGCCATTTTGAGAAGCAAAGAATAAAATGTAAATATCAAAATGGAATGAATTTGGAAAAACAAAAGGGATCTTCCCGATGATCATAGGACCTCTCTTATCTATAAATAGTATTCAGAACTGTCTTGTGACATAGCCCCAGAGTCAGACTCTGTGCTTCAGGGAGACAGGACACTTTTATCTTATTCACTGATTTTAGTTTCTTGCTTAGAACTGGAGCACAATAGATGATAAATATTTGCTAGGTAATCAGTGAGCAAAAATAATTTAGGTTGGAATTCATAGATTATTTTGCATAGCAAAAGTGCTATTAACAATTGGAAATTAACTAATAAAATGAAAACTTAGAAAACTGAAGTATGATGAAAGTGGTGAAGAGAATGGACCACAGCCATGGGTGGTTTGGGTTTAGGTCTTGTGTCTGGTAGTCCTGGCCATGGGACCCCGTCAGTCAGCCTTTCCTCCCAGGCTGATTCCAGTGTTTAAAGAGTGATGCTGTATAAAAACACTACGTTAGAGGTGGTGGTTATCATTGTTGTTACTAGTCCCTGATTCTGGACTCTGTGTAGGTCTTAAGGACTCGTACAAATACACCAACGTCATGATTTTTCTAGAGGCCATATGGCAACCTTAAAACATTTAGACCAACTTTGAATCTGGAAGGAAAGGACAAATATATCTTGTAGCAGCAATTCTGGTTATGATGAGTTTGCCTTTCTGTGTCTGCCTGGACGCCTCGACTGTCCTGAAACCCCCCAGCCCATCGCCACTCTTTCCCAACAGACCTGTCCTCCTACGCATACAGACTAACAAGCACACACACACACGCACACACACGCACACGCAAGTTACGATCCCTACACTGAGCTACTTGTTGTCTTCAGACTTCTCCGAGCTTTCTCCTGCCCGTATGCCTTTCCATTTGCTTCTGTGGGAAATGACTGTTCTTGTGAATTTTTTGTGTGTGTGTGATACACGGGCCTCTCACTGTTGTGACCTCTCCCGTTGCGGAGCACAGGCTCCGGACGCGCAGGCTCACGGCCACGGCTCATGGGCCCAGCCGCTCCGCGGCACGCGGGATCCTCCCGGACCAGGGCGCGAACCCGTGTCCCCTGCATTGGCAGGCGGACTCTCAACCACCGCGCCACCAGGGAAGCCCTGTTCTTGTAGATTTTGAAGCCACAGTTCTTGTTTCATGTCCTCTGACCCTGACCCTGTGAGGCTGAGGCAGATTTAACACTTCGTATGTGGCTACATTATGTTACCACCACGATGACCTCTTTATAGACTAAGTCAGGGGTCCCCAAACCCCGGGCTGTGGACCGGCACCTTTTCGCGGCCTGTTAGGAACCGGGCCGCACAGCAGGTGGTGAGTGACGGGCCAGTGAAGCTTCATCTCCCGCTCCCCATTGCTCGCATTACTGCCTGCACCATCCCCCTGCCCCGGTCCATGGAAACACTGTCTTCCACGAAACCTGTCCCTGGTGCCAAAAAGACTGGGGACCGCTGGACTAAATTACGGGAGAACAGAGGCTGCGCCTGCGCACTTCACCTTCCAGCGGCCAGAGCCTCCCCTGTACCTGGCCCCTCAAAGCTTTTGAATGGACCTTTGTGAAGCTCCCCCTCCCTCCCCCCTTGCTGCTCCCCCCTCATCCATCCTTTTCTCTTTATCCTCCTTCTGTAAATGGCTCACCTGCAGTAACTAAGTGCAATACAAAATGAAACCAAACATATGTAGTATAATGGGAGCTAATACTAATCTTTTTTTTTTTTTTTGTGGTACGCGGGCCTCTCACTGTTGTGGCCTCTCCCTTTGCGGAGCACAGGCTCCGGACGCGCAGGCTCAGTGGCCATGGCTCACGGGCCCAGCCGCTCCGCGGCACGTGGATTCTTCCCGGACCAGGGCACGAACCCGTGTCCCCTGCATCAGCAGGCGGACTCTCAACCACTGCGCCACCGGGGAAGCCCTAATACTAATGTTTTATTCCATAATATTCAAAACTTACTTAACGTTTGCCCTTGTCAAAGTACCAGTGGGGAGCGCAGAGCACCAGTAAAACTGGATACCACAGGCTAAACGTTAGCACTGAGCCATTAAATAATTTATTCATTTTTTGGTGTGTTCAGGAGAAAGACAAAGGAAGCAGAATTGTTTGTTCTAAAAGTTACACGTATAAAACGGCTTACTTCTTTTTTCCAGCTGAAAGCACATGTAATGTAGATATTGTCTTGTTTTACATCAGATTGTTTTAAAAGAAGGTTTGTTCCCTTAAAAACATTCTGGTAATTTGAGCTACAAGATGCAGTTGATAAGAATATCATGTGTATTTCCTTAAGAATTTCATTTTTCTTCATCTGAGCTATAGTTTTTTGTCTTTCTTTTTATAAGGATGAGATCACAGTAGTACAAGATGGTAGGCATTGCAGGGTTCTGTGCAAATCTGAAGAACTGTGAAAAGTGTGTATGTGTGTGAACACCTGTGTATGCACACACATACTTGTTACAAAAGATTAATTATCCTTTCAAAACTGATCTTTTCAGATCATAAAATTAATACCAAAAGAATACCATGTTTTTAAATTTAAGGTACATTTATTATTTCCTATTTTCCTTTATATAGGATAAAGGGGGTGAACCTCAACCATACAACTTCTGGTTTTAGTTTTTATTTCAATTGGTGTATTTATTTTAACGTGATTTTAAAAATCAACTCAATTGCATGCATACTTTTAGATGTATGTGTCAGACTTCCACTTCATTCTCTTTGTGTGGACATGATATCACTATGGTAAATTTATTTTTATTGGTGTGGTTCTAACAGGATGTAAAAGTAGCAAGCTGACTATGAAGAGAACTATATAAATTTTAAAACATTTCTAATTTTTGGTTGCTGGTATCTGAAGTCGCACTTTTCTGATTTTCTAATTATATATTTTGGCTATTAGATTACCTAATGCAAAAAAAAAAGTCTTCTAGTAGAGCATAAGCCTAATTAATTAGTGGACACTTAAGAAAATAAACTGTACTAGTTTAAAACTTTGTAGATTTCTTATTGTGGAAGAGGCTATTAGCAAGCATACAGGTTATGATTTTTATATTGGTTTCTAGGTTGTGTGCTTCATTATAATTAGAGTTGGAAAATGCACAGCTCTGTATAGGATTCCCTATGTTATAAATTTTTACTGTAATTCATTTTAATGTAAATTTTAGTGTGCAAACACATTTCTTTCCTATTCTTACATTTGTTGACAGGTGCTGCTTTTTGATGACTGCAGACGGAGGGAGGAGGGATGAACTGATACTTGTCCTAAATCCCATGCAAATATTGTTACTGATTTTATCTCACCTCTTTATCATAAGGAAAAATATTCTTTAGCGTAATTTTTCTCCAGCTATCAAATTGGCTGAAATGTTCTCAGCCTTTTGGAGATGTGATTATTATTATTGTTGGATTCATAGCATTTTATCAGAAAACACTGTCAGCGTAGATACACAACATTTGGGGGACACACCTGTGAGGACCTTGGTCCACATCAAGTCCATCAGAACTGCCGAGGGTGTGCACAAGCTCGGTGTGGTTTGCAGCCTGTGCTGGGCAGGGGCAGAGATGGGCCTGAGCATTGAAAAGCCTTCTTAGCTATTTGACACGAACATTTATATTGATCTCTGTTTCTATGGATTAACTCCAGTAGTGATGAATTTGGGTTTGTATGTCTGTTTTGGTTTCATTTTTTAATAATTCATTTTGTTGTATTTTACTAAAGGCTTGTTCTGAAATGTTTGGGAAAAATAAATGTTCTCCCCCCAGCCTGCCCCTTCTGAGGCCCTGCTGCATCGTACAGGCATGACAGTGAAGTGATTGAATCTTGAAATTGAAGAGACTAGTGGAGATTTGAAATTCCTGATGGTGGAAGAATGAAATGTTCCTGTGTCCTAAGAGGGGAAGGGTCTCCAGCACCTGGAACCTAGCCCGAAGGGCCCTACATCCTGGTGGTCTTGCTTCTGGGCTTGGATGGGGTGGGTGCAGCCACTCGCTGTGGACAAATCAAAGGTGCAGTAGTGATGGGGTGTCATCCTGGGATGAGCGTAAGGAGACCGTCTTGTGTGCCAGGCTCCCTGGCGGGGTTCTCACACGGAGGGTGGCCCCGTGGGGACCCCCGTGTGGCAGAGAAGGGGCTGAGCCAGTAAGGAGCTGGGACCCCCATCCAGAAGGGAGCAAGGGTGCTACATCACCAAAAATGCCTAGCAGATCGGAAGCTCTTTGTCAGTCAGGCCTCTAGGAGGGAGTGTAGCCTGGTTGGCACCTTGATTGCCCCTGAGAGAGCCTTTGAACCACGCCTGGATTCCGGACCTTCCAGAACTCTAAGATGGATGGTTCTTGTTCCAAGCCTCTAGAGTTGGGCCTAAAAGGAGGAGGATTGCTTTATCTGGTCCTGGTGCGCAGAGAAGCAAGTGGCTCCTGGGGACGGTGTTTCAGCCACTGTCCTCCCCGTTATCCTTTACTGATTGTAATGCTCATTTTTGGCTTTCTGGTAACTGGGGTATTTTTTAAAACTACTGTGTTGATGGTGTTGGTACTGTTGTTTCAGTGTTGTAAGAAGTCTGAAATGTAAACCTTAAATATTGGAACAAACCCCAGTATGTATACATTACTAATTTTTTGAATTGAGCAAAGGATCATTCTTTCAGAAAGTCTTCTCTCTCTGCAGAGAAGAGGAAGAAGGTAATACTCACAAAGCGAAACTTCTAGGGCAACACATCACACTTTAGTTCGAAGATTTTATCAACCAGTGAACTGTGAACGTAACGGTGTTACTAGAGATAATAGCTGTGCATCAGGATCTCAATTTATTCATGAGGAAATAGAATTATAGTAATAATAACCGTGAGGGCAAATCAGAAATTGTCTTACGGCTTCCCTGGTGGCGCAGTGGTTGAGAGTCCGCCTGCCGATGCAGGGTACACTGGTCCGTGTCCCGGTCCAGGAAGATCCCACATGCCGCGGAGCGGCTGGGCCCGTGAGCCATGGCCGCTGAGCCTGCGCGTCCGGAGCCTGTGCTCCGCAGCGGGAGAGGCCACAACAGTGAGAGGCCCGTGTACCGCAAAAAAAAAAGGTCTTAAACCCGAAAGTGAAATCTCAGTGTGAACCAAATAGCTTTCAATTTTTGTCTAAATATAGATACGTTCAGAAAGGAGTTCCCAGGTATTGATCATGAATAAGGACCCAGTTGTACGTAATCGGAGTTCGTGTGTAAATATATCCCCTGCCCACTCTTGTCAGTATAGCATCTGAAGAGCGTACTTTTGCTGCTGGAGGTGTAAATAAGCACAGAAATATACTCTTGACTCAGTAAGGAACCAACTAATATCCTTTGTTTCTTAACATAGCACATTCTAAAAACGAGAAATACTATTTTGCTTTCATTTACGATGAGTAACTTCTGTCTATTTTACACAGTATTTAAATTTTGACTAGTACTATATTTTCATTGACTTTTATATGCTAATGATTTGTATCAGACTGATAGTATGCATTTAATATTTGTATATAATATAAACTTATTTACATTTGATATGATGGGCTCTGGGTTGGGGGTGGCAGAGCAGCCTCGTCTCAATAAAACTTTATTTGTAAAAACAGGTGTTGGGCCACCCATGGGGTGCATTGGCTCGCCTGTGCTGTTCTCGGGGGGTTTAAGCGTGTGTTCTCGGCTTCACCCCCTCCACCTTCAGCAGGTGGCTGATCTCTCTCTGCTTCCCTGGCCTCACCTGTGCAGCAGAAGTGACAGCAGACACGCTGCCTCTTACAGATGCTGAAAGCTAGGTTCTGGGAACCTGGTCCAGGGCAAGCGAGTGGAGCCCCAGGCCACTGTGCTTCTCAGTTTCTGTTCCTGTTGGTGTTCTTATAGTTAAAACCAAGGCTCCCAATATTTGAAAGTCCTTATTTTATTTATTAAGGCAAATACTTCTGTGTCATTCCCTGAAATTAATGAATTGTAAGTTTTGTATATCAGTGTGAAACTAACCAGTCCACATACATATGCAGAAGAATTTTAACCTTGATGTGCAGGGACTTTCAGAGACCCTTGAGGAATCCTCCAATGCACATGTCTTTTGGCACTGTTTATTTATGTGTTTAATCTGCGGTGAGTCAGGGAGCATAAAAGTGCTCTCTGAGAAGTAAAGGGCTCACTAAAGTGATATAAATGAATTCTCTCAGGGTCCTAGGACATCACTGGAGAAACGAGGGGGACTTGAGTAATAAACGCGGCCTTGGGGGCTGAAACAGTTGGTTGTCTCATGGATAATTCCTTTGTGCCCAGACAGAGCTAGCTTCCTCTATCTTGGGATCAAATCATGTGTTAAGGGGGGGGCTTCCTCTTTTGTGAAATGTACTGGCTTAACTCTTACACTGGGCATTCCTCCCACGATGGGGTGAGATGTACATGATGAGGCTGTCACAACATAGAACACATTTCAAAAAACAGACGGACTTTCATTGCTGTTCTTGAGCTTATAGAACTAGCAGTGCCTCGTGATTTCCCTGAGCTGTTGAAACATAGCAAACAAGAAGAGGTCACTTTAGTTGGGAAATCCTAAAGTTTAGTGCGAGAGGGCTTGGGGGACGTAATCGCAAATCACAGAAATTCTAGGGAACTTCCCTCGCCAGCCCTCAGCATAGGCCCACACAGGCGTCATCATACTGTTTGATTTCTGTGGACATTTACAAAGATTAACAGAGCTTTTGTTAATAAGTAGAGCAGCACTAGCTTATACTTACCTTTGCTTTCACTCTGGAGGTTTGAATCCAAACGTACAATTGTACAACAGTTCAGAATCGGGCGTATTCCTGTCTTTTATGTTTTTCCCAAATGCAGACGCTTTGCTGATTCTTTGCTCCTTGGGAATACACAGATCTTTCAGTGTGGAAACCTTGGCCCAATCTCTCTTCCCCGGAAGATGACTAGGGGCCCAAATTGCTCTCTCTGTCTCTATGCTTCTGTGACTGTGTCCTATTAGGGTGACCAAGAAGTCGTTTGTCTCCTGCCGGCTTGTGGAAAAGCTATTGGTGGTCGTGGTCGTTGCTGGGAATCAGGACTTCACCAAATAGAGGCCAGAGGGTCCAGGCTGCGATGCCAGGGGAGTGGGTATGGATGCAGAGTGATCGAAGGGGAGCAGGGGATGCCGGGAAAGTCCAGGATGGGAAATAGGGTCAGAGGATGAGCAGGGGATTCCCAGGGAAGAATGGACAGGGGACAGACTGATATCCACACACACACAGTCAGGATGCTAAGGACACCCTGGGACGTGCCCCTGGATCTGCTGCAGGTCCAGGCCCCGTTCCAAGGCCAAACTCATCCTGCGGCCTCAGATTCCCGGTGGGACTGACCTTGTAAGGATTTACCTTATGGGTTGCAGCTTAAATTCTGCCAACAAGGGCTCTTTGGAGGTTCTGGATTCTGTGTATGGGAAGGCGCGACCAAGCCAGAGGTGGAGAGCTTGTGTGTACCTTTTTATCCTCAGGACTGACTAACTGTATGACTCGGGGGGCCTTCCAGCTATTAATTATTTGCTGATATACCAGTTTTCTATTCTTTCTCATGTTTTTGAGCTCTGACTGTGCTCAGCCCGGTATCACTTTGAGTCCCTAGAAAGTGATGGTGGTTGATTTTGGATGCCGTCTGGGAATTCAGGAGGGGATGGGGCAGGTGGCTTTTCTGCCCGTGGCTGATGATGGCTTCCTGCGGAGCAGCCCCACCACCACCCCAGGTTCTGTTGTTGAGCAGGTTACGGGGCCAGGCTGGGCTAGGGGCGGGGGATGCCCTGCACCTTTCCTGGGAGTGACAGGAAGGAAGGATGCACAAGAGGAAAGCCCCCGATGGGCACCTTCTGCAGGTCGGGAGCTCCATTGCCCTTTCACAGAGGGAGGCCTGGGAGCACAGGGGGATCCTTGGAGACCTGGGTAGAGGCTCACCCTCGGGTCTCTGTGTCCTACACGAGCGTGTGAAGACCTCTCACCTACATTGCAGATTATCTGCTTGCTTTCTCTGAAACAGGGTCCATCTGGACTGCAGCCGGCTCTCACATCAGATTCTGGGCCCCTTGAAGTCACAGGCCACGTGTCACTAGGTTTTCTTTCTCCTTAGCATCTACTAGAAGCAAAATAAATATTTATTGGAAGGATTGAACAGAACACATCCTGAGTCTCTGATACAACGTTGGATGGTGAGTAAGGTCACACGACGTGCATGTGGCTTCAGAGGTCAGGGGTCACAGTACTCCAAAGGCGTCTTTCCCGCTGCACCCCCCATAGGTTGCAGGCTTCCCCCGGCAACTCCACGTGTTTTACTGAAAAATCCCATTTTCATAGGATGTCAATTTAAGAAAGATAGTCGTTCTTAACATCATAATGGTAAGTGACAATTACTCGAATGTTTTTCTGGCTGGAATAATAATAGGTACCAATTTTTAAGTGCTTATTGTGAACTATAAGCTATATTCATACTTTGCATATTTTAATAATTTAATCTTCCTCAGCTTAAGGGCATTATTACTAGTCTCAATTTTCAGAAAAGAACAGTTACGGTCAGAGTTGAAATATCAGAGTAACTGGTAAATACGGGGTTTAAATATAGGCGTTTCTTATTCAGAAACCTCACTCTTGGGCCGCCGATGGCCTATTATATGTTTCTCTTTTTTTTCTTTCTTCATATCTTTTTATTGTCATTCATTGAAATTGTCAAGCTAGGACTTGAAAATTTGTACCAAGATAAGTTTATCTTTGTCTTCCTAATTATTATTTCTGACATTTTCTCAGACTTTCATTTTTCATAATTCATAAAAATATTTGAAACATAATTGTTATATGAATGACATCACTGATAAAACACTACTGCTTTTGGAGGCTGGTTGTTTTACCAACCCGCTCCCTCCGGTCCCCCAAGTGCTCTGTACTGGGATTTGTAGCTACAAGATTTGGTTACATCAAGTCCTTTCCTCTCTTATACTAAATTTCAGTTCCTAATCGTGGTTGACCCACATTTTACACTGCAGATTCAACCATTTTCAATCAAGTCAGGCAGTCTTGGATCTGTTATATCATTTAAAATAGTGCATCACTAGTGAAATACAACGTGTAAATCTTAACATGATGAAATATACTTATAAATGCCTTAGAGTAAAAGATGCAATCTAGGTGGGACTGTCAGTTAAAAGCAAGACTGGGAGACAGCTGTCGAGGGGGGCTTTCTCCTTCTTGTCCTGACGCCATCACTTCAGGGGAGAGTTTATCCCAAAGACACTTACTATAATAAGTCTCAGTGCACATAGTGGGAAATACCAGAGATGTGTGTTTATTTACTTTGTCTCTGGACTAAGATTGCTGGGTTTCCATAGTCATAAATAGATAGTTGTGCAAATCTGGAAAGAAATCTTATCAATCTCATACCCCATGGGTTTTTTTGGGGGGGAGGGGCAAAGCTGATTGGCTAAAACATAGCTGCCTGTGAGTTGTCTCATATGACTAAAATATTATTTAAATGTCATTTAAATGTTTTAGACAGACACGGATGAAACGTATCTCTATAATAGACTCATCTATTTAAAATATATATGTATACATTTATATATATGTATATATTTTGACATAGATGCATGAGTGTGTTTTGTGTGCGTTTGTGTGTGTGTGTGTGTTCCAAATGGATGACTAATACGAAGACCTCACGTGACATCCTAGATACTCTGATAGCAGACTTCAGATGGGGAAGGGAAGTACTATGGAAATACTATCACCTAAACGATCTTGGTGTAGGTTGACCCTAAAGTCCTATACCCCACCTGAAACTGGACTGTCATATATTGGGGATATGAGTGTGGCGTTTCAGAACTACCCACCGTTGATAACCACCACTTTAGCACTTATTTTATTTTTACAGTGTCTCCTAAAGCATTATCTTCCGTGTCCCATTACAATGTCTCCAAAAGCATTATCTTCCGTGTCCCATTTTGTAATCGTGTAAATACTTTTTTTTATAGCTTAACAATCCTTTATACCAGTTATTTAGTATAAATTACAGAACACTTATGGGAATGTAGGACACAGTTGTGTCCAGTAGTCATCAATAGAGTCTTTATTGATTATTATTTAAAGGTGGTGTGCCCTGCTAGCAATTTTCAAATACATATCTCAGGAAGGTCCCATTGTCTGCGCAAACCTTCGTGGCCTCGGGAGCAGCTTGGGTGGCTCAGCACAGGCGATATGATGCCTGAGTGTAGCTCTTCTCATGTTCAGCTCTAGCCCTTGGGGGGCTCTTGAAGCCTCCAGTCTCTCCTATTCCCAGTTAATCACGTGTTAGAATCCATGAGGATACTGAGTAATCCCTGCCCTAGTTTTCTAGTCCCTGTGATTCCTTCAGGCATCGGGAGAATTAATCACCGTAGATGCAGCAATGAGTGAATGAACCAGACGGTTCATCCGAGGATATAAACTGGTCCTTCCCACCTACTTCATCTGGACAAAGCCTGATTCTGACCAGCTGTTGTCAAGGGAAACTAGTTTCTCTATTCTGGGCATGGTTCTTATTCTGAAACATATATTCTGAATGTATAAGAAAGTACTTAGACATTTATGTATGCGTGATTTGTTATAAAATATTATAAACAACATGGAAGCACGGACGTATGAAGAAATAACTAAAGGTTGGTAAATCCACACAGATGGATGTGAGACGTTCAGTATTTTGACAAAACATATTAATACAGTTGTAAAATGCTCTTAATAAAGTGATGCACAAAACATCTGGATATAATCTTGAACATACAGTATTATCTCAATATAGTCAAACATGTGTGAAGAAAAATCTGTTCCTGTTAGCAGTTCTTTGCTGTAGGATAATTTGATTCATTTGTGTTTCTGTATTTCCCCAAAACTCTGCATCACGGGTCCTCAGCTAGGTGGTTTTTCCCCGAGGAGGCACTTGGCAGTGTTCGGCGACAGTCTTGATGCCACACCTTGAGGGAGGTCACTGCTGGCCTGTCATGGGTGGAGGTCAGGGATGCTGCTGAGCGGCCTGCGATGCTCCACAGAGCCGTCTCCCCACCTGCCCCCGCCCAGGACAACAAAGAATTATCTGCTCAAAGTGTCCGTGGTGGCGAGGGTGCTCTACATTAAACATGTATCTTATTTAAAATCAGGAAAAATAGGACATTAAAACCCCAAGGAAAAGGCTTAAATCCCAGGATACAGAAATCAAATTTTCTTATGCAGACCACATTTTAGGGGAGAACTGTCAAATATTATTTCTTTCAATATAAGAAATCGGAAAAGGTGCAGAATTGACTCTGATCGTCACTATAATTCACGGTGTAAGCTCTGGAGTGTGAGCTTTGCCCAGTGGGACCCTCGGGCTTGGTGTCAGTCATCTGAACCTGAGTTTCTCCAGTCGTGGGCATTTCCTGAGTTGTTTTCTAAATCCCCAGTTGGCTTATTCTGGATCTAAATTGAAGCCTGGGAACAACCAATAGTCACTAAAGCTTTTTGAGACAAAAGAAATTGCGCCTGAATGAACACTTTCTGTGAAAATACTTTGATTGCTCATCCTGGCAACATTCCTAAGATTTAATGCGGTGAAACCATTTTCAGAAAAATAAAAGTCTCGTGATATGAGCACACAAAGAAAAATATCTAAAAATAGCTAATAGGGGAAGGACTTTGCTTTTCTTTACCATGTCAGATGGCCAGCTGTCCGTGATGCCCTTGACATAACAAAAAGCCAGGTCACGTTGTACATTATGATTACAGATTTTTTATAGCTCTGATCCCAGAATAAGCCAGTGTGATCATGTTATTCTGAAGGACGTTGAGTTAAGTTGTCGAGGTTCGCTTTTACCATCGCGTTGTTTTCTCTACATGCCCACGTACTTCCTGCTAACCCGTACAGTGTTGAGTATTTCAAACACTCCGTGTCGTGGCAGGCGTGATGCTGTCATTATCAGGCCTCAGTGTCAGCTCCATTCCTGTGCCAGCCTTTCCACAGCCCAGAGTCACCATTGTAGGAAACACCTTCTCGCACCTTTCTGGATGGTGCCGTGGTAGCTGTACCGCTTCAGAAAGTCTGAGGGGACAGCAGAAGCACTTGTCTTCTGGCATTAACCACAGTCACTAATGTTGGCTTTGAAAAAGTTCTCTGCATCTCACATCTGACATCTGGGGGAGGGTTGCAGTGTGGACATCACTTTGAAAAATGAGATGAGGAGTCGTAGCTCTTTCTACAAAAAAACAAACACTACAGGACTTTGTCAGCAGTCATGACAACTTGTCCGGTGGTGATGTTGACCAGACACTAAAGGGATAACCCTAGTCCTTCTGACTGGCAAACATGCTTTAAGCACCTGCTTCTTGCCAAGAGTGGCCTGGTGCTTTGCATTTTTGTAACTGATCCCCGCACCACCCTTACCAGACCAGGTAGGTATTCTTTTTCCGACTTCAGTACAAGCATCTGAGGTTTAGACCATCTTTTTCTCTAGCCTCATGCAGTTATTAGATGGTGGAGCCAGACTTCAAATTCAGGTCTGCATCTCCAGAGCCATCACCAGGTGCCAGGGTCTGGCTTTGCCTGTGTTTCAGGAGAATCCCAACCCTCTCCACGCTTGGAATGGAACACAGTCATCTTCCCCACACAGTGAGCGGTAACCTGAAAAAGTGATTACATGAGTGTGCTGTGGTCTCCAGCTGAAGTTTGAGAATTTGAGTGTAGGTACTTGATTTGAAAACCTAGTTTCCCAAGATTTGTATCATGCTGTAATTTTTTTAAAAGTGAGATTTTAAGATGAGACTAAACAATCAGTATTTGTCTAATTATCCAGTGGTGTTATCCATCCTTCATCTAATCCTGGATAATTTAGCGCAGAACCTGTCAGCGTGTTTTACCCTAAAATGCCCCCTCTCTTGTTATAACCCTATCTCAACATAAATAGAAGACAGACAGACATGTCTTCTGTGGTTTTTCTTTTCTTCTTTCCTTTGAGGGTGAGAGATGGGGGTGAAAAAGGTGGTAATGAGTGATTCGTCACAATAAGGAAAATGTTTTGTAACAATTAAAAAATGTTCAATAAATCAATTAGGGAAGTATATTTATTTCTGTAATTAAAATGCTCTACGTTCCCTCCCAGTACACGGGAGGGTGTTAGCAAAGAGGGTAGAAGAAGCTTGAAAGAATCTCTGCTTGGCCTTGTGGGTTCCCTACATTCTGAGGTTTCTGGTGGGTTAGGATTTGGGGCCGGGGACTGTTTCTTCAAGGAGCATCCCATAGTGCACTTCTCTTGCTTATGATGGTGGAAATAGCTTATTAATTTGAACAGTGAAATCGGTTCTGTTTGCATAAGAGATGATCTGTTTGAGGTGCCTTTACGAGGCTTTTAGGTAAAAACGGTGAATAAAATTGAGTCAGTCAGTTGACTCAGCTCTGTGCGCTATCCGTTGCCCCACTTTTGTGCTTTATGGTCAGATGTACTAAATACAAGTAAATGTAATGATTCTTTCCCATATCAAAGATTGAAACTTCAGGCAAGATTTAATTAGGGGCACATTTTTTCTCAAGCTTCCCGGTGCATTCTGATGAATTCCTTAGATGTGACTGATGTTCATAAAGTATATTTATAGTGTCTGGGCCGCTGCAGAGTCACCTGGTATGTTTCCTGCTATGGTAACTGTTCCAGTTACTGGTTTTTTTTTTTTGAGGAGAAAGTAATTTTTTTAATTATCTCAGGGACACTTAATTGAACAGAAATCTCATGTTAAATTTACTTTGTTTGCTTGAAATCTTATAGCCAAATATGTGGCTCTTTTCCCCAATTTCCTTATTTATTTCATATTTAATTATAGCATATTTTTTAAAATTAATTTTTATTGGAGTATAGTTGACTTACAATGTTGTGTTTCAGGTGTACGGTAAAGTGAATCAGTTATACACATACATAGATACACTCATTTTTAGGTACTTTTCCCATACAGGCCATTACAGAGCATTGATTAGAGTCCCCTGAGCTATACAGAGGTCCTTATTAGTGATCTATTTTATGCATAGTGGTGTGTACATGTCAACCCCAGTCTCTCAATTTATCCCCCCTTCCCCCCTCCATTTACTCATGTACTAGTGTAAAATGCAGTTGTGTAATTGGAAACTGGTGGATGCTTTTATAAGCTTATTAGCTTCACGTAATTGTGTGTTATACTGCGCGTTGAAAGTATCGCATTATAATATTCAGGTGACGTGGCAACCAAAACAGTTAAATTCTTACAGTATAGTAAATGTTGACTTGCTGTGAAAATGAACACATTTACTGAAAGATATTTCTATAACGTGTTAACAATGTATTCTCATTTGATAACTATTGTTTTTCTCTTGTTCCTTTTTTTTCTTTTTGTTTATTTTTTTGTAATTTACTGCTTGCCATTGCAGGAAGTAGAGGTTTGTATTCAGCTTCTGTATTTCACATTTTATTTTTGATTTTATATGAATCTTTACATTTTAATTACTCATAGACACTCAATTCACATTATTTTTCTCCTTAGGATGATTATTTCCGCACTTGGAGTCCAGGAAAGGCCTTCGATGGGGGTAAGAATGTCATTACTTTACAATAAATGTTTTTACATGTTTACAATCACTGAACTTTAAACATGATATTTATTGCCTGGTTAGATTTTAAAATACTAAATAGGAGAGCTTAGATGAATGGAAAAAATTCATGCCATAATTACTTTCACTTCAGAATATTATAGTTAGAGATAAGTTACTTAGGTATTGTGATTTGTCAAGGTGTCTCTCATTTTTAGAATCATATCTGATTTGTCTGATTTGGGCTTCTGAACTTTACTGTGTCCATTCTTATTAGTTGATACAAGTCACTTCATCCAGTTCTCAGATATATTCAAGTACTTTCACTAGGAAAGAGATTTATTTTTGCAAAATTTCAAAACAAATGGCTTTGCTGTCTCATTTTCAGTAAATAAAAGCTTTCCTTTAAAATGGAGCAGTCTGGTAATTAGACTCAGCTGGTGTCTTAGTAAGACCCGAAAGGAAAACTCTTGTATTGAAAAACTGTACCCGCAGTTCGTAGTCTTGGTTGGCCCCCTTGAGACGGAGGGCAGGACACACACACGGGAGAGGAAGCCCTTCCCTGGGTGTAGGAGTTGCCCGATCTCAATGCAGTCATAATTATGTTAGTAAACAGATTAGTTTACCAAACTGTACACTATTAGAACCAGACTCTTTCTTTTAAAGTTTGAAATTTCTACTTTACATCGTGTGTAGTAACCTTACATAACATGGTATCCATGAAGCAGTATTATTTAAAAGTAGAAGTTGTTTTTTTAAATGAGCCATACTATGCCGTTAGGGGAAGCTTTACAGTATTGTGCTGTGTTTCCTAATATTTGGGATGAACGCTACCTCAGCCAGCCTCTGAGTAGGGACCAGCTGGGATGGACAAAGGATTGTGGTCAACGTAGAAATTAACCTTCAGTCGGAAACAGCAATTCACATCCTGCCCCTCCTGTAACATTACTTGCTTTGTTCCTTACTTCGTGATTTCACTGTCATTATCCAGTGTGTTAATTTGTGGGATTTACATAAAAATGATTTTGATTTGGTTACTGTAAGTCAAGTGAAAGGCACTAAAAGACAGGCAATGAAAAAATACAGGCAAATATGCTTCACATCATTACACTTTGCAGATATTGTGTTTACAAATTGAAGGTTTGTGGCAACCCTGTATTCAACAAGTCCATTGGTGCCAGTTTTCCAACAACATTTGCTCACTTCCTGTCTTGTGTCACATTTTGGTCATTATTTCAAACTTTTTCATTATTGTTGTATTTATTATGGTGATCTGTGATCAGAGATCTTTGGTGTTACTATTGTAATTGTTTTGAGGCATCACGAACTCCACCCAAATAAGACAATAAATGTAATAAATGTTGTGTGTTTTGACTGCTCTACCGACCAACCTTCCCTCCGTCTCTCTCCCTCTCCTCGGGCCTCTGTATTCCCTGAGACACAGCAATACTGAAATTAGGCCAGTTAATAACCTACACTGGCCTCTAAGTGTTCAAGTGAAAAGAAGAGTCACAAGTCTCTCAGTTTAAATCAAAAGCTAGAAATGATGAAGCCCAGTGAGGAAGGTATGTCATTGGTGGGAATGTAAATTGGTGCAACCACTATGGAGAACGGTATGGAGGGTCCTTAAAAATCTAAAATTAGGGCTACCATATGACCCAGCAATCCCACTCCTGGGCATATATCCTGAGAAAACCATAATCCAAAAAGACACTTGCACCCCAGTGTTCATTGCAGCACTATTTACGATAACCAAGACATGGAAGCAACGTAAATGCCCATTGACAGAAGAATGGTTAAAGAAGATGTGGTGCATGTATACAAGGGAATATTACTCAGCCATAAAAACGAATGAAATAATGCCATTTACAGCAACATGGATGGACCTAGAGATTATCATACTAAGTGAAGTCAGACAGAGAAAGACAAATAGATCATATGATATCACTTATATGTGGAATCTACAAAAAAGATACAAATGAACTTATTTACAAAACAGATATAGACTCACAGACTTAGAAAATGAACTTATGGTTACCAAAGGGGAAAGGGTGGGGGAGGGATAAATTCAGAGTTTGGGATTAACATATACACAGATAACCAACAAGAACCTACTGTATAGCACAGGGAACCATACTCAGTGTCTTGTGATAATCTATAATGGAAAAGAATCTAGAAAAGAATCTCTGTATATATAATATATATACACACATATATATTCAGCCATACATATATGGCTGAATCACTTTTGTGTACACCTGGAACTAATACAACATTGTGAATAAACTACAGTTCAACAGAGATTTAAAAAAAAAGCAAGCCGAGATAGGCCAAAAACAGTGAGCCCAGTTCTGAAAGCAAAGGAAAAGTTCTTGAAGGAAATTAAAAGCGCTGCTCCAGTGAACACATGGATGCTAAAAAAGCCAAACAGCCTTCTTGCTGACATGGAGAAAATTCTAGTGGCTGAATAGAAGATCAAACCAGCCACAGCATTTCCTAAACCGAAGCCTCATCCAGAGCCAGGCCCCACTCTCTTCAATTCTGTAAAGGCTGAAGGAGGTAAGGCAGCTGCAGAAGAAGAGTTTCAAGCTAGCAGAGGTTGGTTCATGATGTTGAAGGAGAGAAGCTGTCAGTCTCCATAACATAAAAGTGAAGCAGTGAGGGGGTGATGTAGAAGCTTTAGCAAGTTATCCAGAAGATCTAGCTAAGATAATTAATGAAGTTGGCCACACTAAACAACAGATTTTCAGTGTAGACGAAACAGCCATCTGTTATAAGAAGATGCCGTCTAGGACTTTCATAGCTGGAGAGGAGAAGTCAATGCCTGGCTTCAAAGCTTCAACGGACAGGCTGAGCCTCTTGTTAGGGGCTAATGCAGCTGGTGAGTTTAAGTTGAAGCCAATGCTCATTTACCGTTCTGGAAATCCCATAATTAAGAATTATGCTAAATATACTCTGCCTGTGCTCTATAAATGGGACAACAATGCCTGAATGACAACACATCTGTTTACAGTATGCTTTACTGAATATTATAAGCCCACTGTTGAGACCTACTGCTCAAAAAAAAAAAAAAGAATCCTTTCAAAATGTTACTGCTCGTTGACAAGGCATCTGGTCACCCAAAGCTCTGATGGAGATGGACAGTGAGATTAATGTCGTTTTCATATCTGCTCTGCTGACACAGCATCTGTTCTGCAGCCCATGGATCAAAGAGGAACATTATGATTCATGGGAAGAGCTTAAGATACCAACCTTAACAGGAGTTTGGAAGAATTGATTCTAACCCTCATGGATGACTTGGAGGGGTTCAAGATTTCAGTCGAGGCAGGAACTGCAGATGTGGTGGAAACAGCAGGAGAACTAGAGTTAGGAGTGGAGCCTGAGGATGTGCCTGAATTGCTACAATCTCAGGATCAAACTTCAATGGATGAGGAACCGCTTCTTATGGGAGAGCAAAGAAAGTGGTTTCTTGAGATGGAATCTACTCCTGCTGAAGCTGCTGTGAAGACTGCTGAAATGACAGCGAAGGATTAGAATGTGACATAAACTTAGTTGATAACGCAGCAGCAGCAGGGTTTGAGAAGACTGCCTCCAATTTTGAATGAAGTTCTCCTGTGGGTAAAATGCTATCAAACAGCATTCATGCTACTGAGAAGTCATTCATGAAGGGAAGAGTCAATTGATACGGCAAACTTCCTTGTTGTCTTATTTTTAAAAACTGCCGCAGTCACCCCCGCCTTCTGCTACTGTCACCGTGATCAGTCAGGAGCCAGCAACATCCAGGCAAGACCCTCCACCAGCAAGAAGGTCATAACTTCACTGAAGGCTCATAGGATGGTTAGCATTTTGTAGCAAAAAAGTATTTTTTTTTTTTTTTTTGCGGTTCGCGGGCCTCTCACTGTTGTGGCCTCTCCCGTTGCGGAGCACAGGCTCCGGACGCGCAGCGGCCATGGCTCACGGGCCCAGCCGCTCTGCGGCATGTGGGATCTTCCCAGACCGGGGCATGAACCCGTGTCCCCTGAATCGGCAGGCAGACTCTCAACCACTGCGCCACCAGGGAAACCCAAAAATGTATTTTTAACTAAGGTGTGTGCATTGTTTTTTTTTTTAAGACATAATGCACAATTAATAGGCTACAGTATAGTGTAAACATAACTTTTATATATTTTAAATATCTTATATATTAAATATATTTTATATTTTTCTTTTTAATTTTATATTAAAAAATACATGTGACTCACTTTATTGCAATATTTGCTTTATTGTGGTTGTCTGGAACCGAACCCACAATCTCTGAGGTATGTCTGCAATGAAATGCAGACTGAGATATATGTGCATGCTTTCTTGGGAAATGAATTTTTATTGTGGAATCATAAACCTTGAAAAATTGCAGTTATCTATGAAACGGATGTTAACACTTAAATTTGCTGTACTTGGTGTAGCCAATTACAAATAAGATGCTTTGTTTTTCTCATTTGTGTGTGTGAATATGTGTTGCACTGCAACTTATCTCTTGTTTAAAAAGAAAAAGAGATCGTTATAGAGAGGCTTCCAAATCCTGAGGTACTGGTAAGACTGATGTACTTTACTATTTGAAGAAGTTTTTGACCTAACAACTTGTCAAATACCATATTTATCAAGCAGAGAGTAGCTCAGGCATGATGATAGCTAATGTTTGTAAAGTGTCCTATATGCAGTTACTGTTCTAAGTATTCAGTATATGAGTTACATTAGTTCATTAATCTTCACGGTCTCCCTGCTGGGTGGATGGGGAAGGTGAGGCCTGAGGGGTTGAAGGTCCTGCCAAGGTCATATTGCTACAAAGTGGCAGAGCCTGGCCTTGGGTCCAGGCAGTGTGACCCCTGCACCCCGTTTCCTGATTGCTAGGAGGTACTGTCACTCGTATGGTAGCACTAAGATGAAATAATGGCATATAAATGGAATTTTGAAGGTTGTGCTTTAAGAATAAGTATTTAGGGCTTCCCTGGTGGCGCAGTGGTTGAGGGTCCGCCTGCCGATGCAGGGGACGCGGGTTCGTGCCCCGGCCTGGGGGGATCCCGCGTGCCACGGGGTGGCTGGGCCCGTGGGCCATGGCCACTGGGGCTGCGCATCCGGAGCCTGTGCTCCGCAACAGGAGTGGCCGCGGCAGTGAGAGGCCCATGTACCACCAAAAAAAAAAAAAAAAAAAGTATTTACTTGACTGAGCTTCAAAATATTGTTGTTAGCTTTGTTTCTGTATTTAAAATGATATTTTGTACACTGTCAGGTTTTGATTGATTGAACATATAGTTGATAAATACACATGGGAAAGTTTTGTATTCAAAAAATAAGAAAGAAGGGGAAAATTAGTTTGAACTACATGTATTTTTTTCTATTTTGTTTTTTTGTGTTGAGTCAAATTAACCAACCCATTTGTAGACTATAGTGAGGAGTGAGAAAAATCATCCTGTTCTCATCTGGCTTTGAATAAGATAGATAGTGTCATCTCATTGGGATAGAATAGACACTTGACATATGTTAACTTCAAATGCTTCTTGTTCTTTCTGACGAAGGAACTTTCCATTAAGGATCATTTTCAAAATGATTGAGCTGTTGAACATAATTCAGAATACTTTTTATGAGTGTTTCAAGTTTTAATATATCACATTTTTCATTGGCTTATGGACATCAATATCATATCAATATAAATTGATTTTCCCCAGTATCTTTACTGGGGGTCTTGCATATTTCTAAAAGGAGCAAAGAAAAATTTATGTTAGCTAGCATAGAACATTTTTCTGATAATGTTTGTATAATTTTTACCATACTCATTTAAAATTATAATTTACTTCCATTTCTATTATGTTCCACAAAATATGCAAAAATACCACTAATTTAAATGTTACTTAATATTTCATAAAATTAATGGCATAATTTCTGAGTGCAAAACTCCTCTTTATGTATATCCATAGATGTACCCACACATACATACACAACATGGCTACATAGTTACACACTCAGCAAACACACATGTTGGCACAGGCAAACTTGCCTCTAGGTAAAAATCAACTGATTGTTCACATATAGCTTATTTACCTTCTGGTTTTGCTGTGACATTTTCCATTTCTTGTGAGTTTCTTTTTTTTAATTAATCAGAACATTCCCACTTATTTTAAACTACTAAAATAGTAAGAGTTTTGGAAAAAATATAACGGTTTTAAATGAATTAAAGTAAATCTATTTTGGTGATGGTGAACTTGAAGTAAAAGAAAGTATACTGATGCCATAAATAAATTGCTTTTGATTGCTCTACCTAGAATTTTCTGTGCCATTACTTCTGTTCATTAGTTGACAGAACATAAATTGCCTGAAAAACAGTTTTAACGAGGACGTGCACCTTCTTGAACATGGCATAAAAATTCTGTGTTTGCCATGAGAAACTGAAGGGGTAGTTCAGGAATGAACCTTAGAGGGGCAGCATGATAAAGATTTTAAATAATTTAATAAATGCTTCAGATAAATATGCTGTAGATTTAAAACATAGTCACTTGTTTCCTTTTCACTACATTCTTCCTGCCTTGTTTTTGGTTGGGGGTTAATTTGGGCAATAGCTAAGTTGCTGAAATTTTTAGCCTTCGTTCTTGAGAGTTGTTTAGAGAATCTACTTGTCCCAAAGTGCTGTGTATCTAAGGATCACCTTTTATCCAAAAGTTTTTTTCTCCAGCATTTGATATCTACCGAGCCCCGAGATGAAAGCGATTCAGGCTAAAAATGTGTTTTCTGTATTTCCCCAGTTTTACCTTCCAATCCAGCTGAGAGTCCTCCCCTTGGTCCTTACCGTGTGGTGAATTACGTAAAGAAGCTGAATTTAATAGATCCAGAGATCTCAGGCAGATCAGTTCTCTGTTATTGATGTGTTTCCCCTGCTGGTGCAGATTTCCAGGAATATGGAATTAGGGCAGGAGTGTAGCTGTGCTTCCGTCAGCATCTGTGTGTCACCGCAGTTTCGCACTGTGCTCTGTTTCTGAGCCTGGCCCTCTCTGGGAAGGGTAGCTTGACTCCTACTGGCTGGTTAAGTTGTATTTAAATTAAACAAACGTTCCTGAAGAGGTGATGTGCTAGGACACCATTCCTAAACGCCAGCCGCTCAAAATCTAGCTGCGAGAGATAAGCACGGGCAGCTAGCTCTGTGTCTGCATGAGCCATCCTTGCCCGGGAGTGGAGGGCTGAGAAGAAGACTTAGTTGTACACTTATCCACTGCTGCTGTCTTTCCAGGAGCAGGTCTCAGAACTTACCCGATTCCCCTAATTTCTCCTACTCATTTGCAAAGCATCTCACATAATCCCACAGTCACAGCTTGAGGCATCCTCTGCAAACCTTCTCTGGCTGCAAAGGGAAAGCTGTGGAGGCTTCATCTGGAGCATTTTCCCCTCAGTGAACAGAGCTGTTGAGTATTGTGACTGTAATTGTTTCTGAAATTGAAGAAGACTTGTGTTTGGGAAAATACACCCCCCAAACTCATCTTTCCCTTCTTCAAATGTATCCCCGTATTCTTGAAGGTGCATGTATGTGGTGACACACGTAGGAATTGTCTTTCTCCCAGATGCCTTTAACTTTTCACTTGTTCCACGAGGATAATGTTTTCACGTTCTGAGAAGGTGTTGGTTGGTGCTGTGGACCACAGGCCTCGCTGCCCTGCTTCCCAGCAGAGGCTTACAGGTCCCCGATGCTATTTAGTTCATGGGCTGGGGTATTTGGGCACTTTTCTAGCAGAAACATTGGTGTTCCCAGAACTGAAATTCAGTGGGGACAATATGCAAAGATGTTTATATAATTACAATTTTTTTTTTTTTTTTTTGCTGTACGCGGGCCTCTCACTGCTGTGGCCTCTCCCGCTGTGGAGCACAGGCTCCGGACGCGCAGGCTCAGCGGCCACGGCTCACGGGCCCAGCCGCTCCGCGTTAAGTGGGATCTTCCCGGACCGGGGCATGAACCCGCGTCGCCTGCATCGGCGGGAGGACTCTCAACCACTGCGCCACCAGGGAAGCCCAGATTACAATATTTTTAAATGCTTCCATTTAAAAATTTTCCATTTAAAAATGCTTCCATTTAAAAATGTAAATTCTGAACCGTTATTTGATCTGAATCTTTATTTGATCAACACACAAGAATTGATTTCAGATTTTTTTATCACTTTGGACAGAGTACTTGTTAGGGTTTTCAAGGGCTAATGACCATTCCTCTTACATCATATGTGAGTTATATCACACATGTTGGCAACCTTGGCTTATAGAACCCTCTGGAAAACCTGCAAAAAAACCTGTGTTCAACATAGAAACCAACAGTACGTCTTCATTTACCCTATGTCAGAGTGTACAACTACACAGGACTTTTAAGTGAGAAAAGTATTTCCTCTCCCCATCCAATTTTGATTTCTTTATACAAGAACAGTATTTATTTTGTTTTATACCAAAATCTATAAAATATAGGAATCAGGAATCTTAGATTGTTTCATTCTATGTCAGATAGTGCCTTTTTTCCTGCACAGAATAATAAAGACCTGGTCTGTGTTTTTAACTTATAAGATACAATCAAGATTAATGGTACTTCATTTGGTTCGTATCACAGTAGCATGCATAGGTGGCAAGAAGGGAATTATATTTATTTCTTTTCAGTGAGCTTATGTGTTAGTAAATTGTGAATCAGATTTTTAGAGCGAGGGATTGATCAAATTCACTTCAAAGGTATTCTATTCTGATACATAAGAAATAATATCTTTATCTCAAACCTTGTTAATCTAACCTAGTAATAAGTATTGTGAAGGTTGAAAAACATTAAAGATATACAGGAAATGATACTTAAGCAGGAATCCTCCCCTGGATAAAGGAGTGATTTTCAGTCCTGCCTCACATGAGAATTACTAAGCACCCAGTTAAAATGCAGATGCCTGGGCTCGATCCCTGAATGTTTGATTTAATTTATCTGGGGCAGATTTGGGGCACTTCCTGTGTGTTTGTGTGTGTGTTTTAATTTTAAAAATTGTGACAAAATTTACATAACATAAAATCTACTGTTTTACGCATTTTAAGTGTATAGTTCACTGTTATTAAATACATTCACACAGTTGTGTAATCGTCACCACCATCCATCTCCAGAATGTTTTCATCTTCCCAAACTGAAACTTTGACCCCATTACACAGTCACTCCCCATCCCACCCCCCCAGCCCTTGGTCCCCACCATCTACTTTCTATCTCCATTATTTGACTCCTCTAAGGCCCTCGTGTAAGCGGAATCATGCAGGGTCTGTCCTTTTGTGACTGACATTTCACTTAGCATCATGTCCTCAAGGTTCACCCACGCTGTAGCACGTGTCAGAATTCCTTTCTTTTTTGAGGCTGAATAATGTTCTATTGTATTATGTATGTGCCACATTTTGTTAATCCATTGATCCATTCATGGACACTTGGGTTGCTTCCCCACTTTGGTTATTGTGAAAATGCAGCTATGAACATTAGAATACAAATATCTGTTTGAATGTCTGCTTCCAATTCCTTTGAGTATATACCCAGAATTGGAATTGCTGGATCTTGTAGTAATTCCATGGATAATTATTTGAGGAACCATCATACTGTTCTCCAGGGCAGCTGTATCATTTTACATTCCCACCAGCAATGCGGAAGAGTTCCAATTTCTCCACATCTTCACCAATATTTGTTATTTTGTTTTCTTGAAAACAATATCCCTCCTGATGGACACGTATATATTTCTGCTTTAAGTTCTACAATTTATTATTTTATGCAGTTACAGTTGAGAATCACAGGGTACGAGTAGTGACACGAAAATAATTCCTTTCATCTCCTCATTCTGTTTTGCAGTACTGAGAAGTTTATGGTCAAAACAGCTGTTCTTTTGAAGGCAATCAAAAATGTCAGGGAATTTTAAATAACCTCTTCGCCTTTTCAGAGCTGGTGCCAGAAGCAAGTGCAAAGGAGTTTGAGAATGGATTGTGGGAATCAGGAAACCCCCAAAGACAGAAGCATAGTTTCCAGTGAACAAGCACTGCCTATGTGTCAGCCTTAAAAAGTAGATACATTCTTTACAAAGGAAACAAGTTGAGAGAAGTCGGTAAAGGTAACAAAGCTAGTAGGCATAGCTGGGTCTGAAGTCTCTTGTTAGTGGGTTTGAGTCCTTTCCTCTTTCTAGCCTTGCATGCATGTGTTCTGTTTCTCAACTGAGATGTATTTTTTATGAAGAGACATGGTAGGGATCGAAACGCAGGATGTGTGGGCAGGGGTTGGAGCGGGGGTCTGAGGAGCTTAGGTTCTTTATGTCTGGGCGCAGAAAGAATTCAGCCAGAGGCAAAGTGGTAGGTAAGAAGCGATTTATTAGTGTAGGACGCTTGTGAGAAATGCTGGCAAGCAATCCAGCGCTGCCCCTAGAATTTAGTGGGCTCCGTATTTATCACCAAAGGAAAAGTGGGGAGGGAGAGAGGACCACCTGCTTCCTCATTCTTGAGTAGACATCAAGCTTCCATCATCAGCTCCTTCACACAAGGTGGGGGAGTTTTCTTGTCCCTACGTGGTCAAGCCGGGATTGTTACGGCACTATTTAACTTAGGAGAGGGGTGGAAACATATGCTGAAAAATGGTAAATCATCGCAGGTTTCAGTATAATGTCACCTTTTCCTTATATTTTTGTTTTCAAGGTGCACAGAGGAGCATGTCCTAGGAAATATGAACTTACTGAGCTCACTGGGCAGGGTGTGGGTTTCAGTCCACCATGGTTTTTTTTTTTTTTTTTTTTTTTGTGGTACGAGGGCCTCTCACTGTTGTGGCCTCTCCCGTTGCGGAGCACAGGCTCCAGACGCGCAGGCTCAGTGACCATGGCTCACGGGCCCAGCCGCACCGCGGAATGTGGGATCTTCCCGGACCGGGGCACGAACCCGTGTCCCCTGCATCGGCAGGTAGACTCTCAACCACTGCGCCACCAGGGAAGCCCTCCACCATGGTTTTATTGTCTGGGCGCATGTCTCATGCTTCTCTTGCTTGGTTTTGTTGTTAAGCAAGCCTGCTTTCTTGAGTGATCATTAACTCACAGGGTCTCCCATACTTTTTTCTCTACTTACGATCCCCTAGTGGGCTTAACTATTTAATCACCTACTTTGTCCCTTTACTCTGTCCCTATCAGGATGACACAGCGATAGCTAGCAATCATCCAGTGTACGTGGTACCCTGTTTAGAATTGCTCCACTACCGAGGAAAGGAGGTGTTTGTAACTTGTGTTCTAATTTTAGAATAGAGGAATATAGATTTTTAAACTCACTTATGTAATTATTATCCAACAAGTGCAAGGATTTTTGCAGTGGGTGTATTTCCATTTCTTGGGAACAATTACAGCATATCTGTAAGGCAAGAAAATGTTTTAACGACATAAGAAAGCCTTTGTGGAATACTTTCTTGGAAGTACTTTTCCTTGAAGTCTCTTGACCACGATTCTCACCTCACTTCCTTTACCAGCACTGGAGGAAAGAAGTACATGTGTTGGGAATTCCTGGTAATTCCCTGGCGGTCCAGTGGTTAGGATTCCACGCTTTCACTGCCAGGCGCCTGGGTTCGATTCCTGGTCAGTCGGGGAACTCAGCTCCCACATGTCATGTGGCATGGCCGAAATGAAAACAAAAAGTACATGTGTTCTTAGGTTATTGAAGTGTTGGCCCTGAAACTCAGAGGTGCCTGTATCCTGTCACTAAAACAGCTGAGGAATGCCTGCATCTCAGGGAGCCTGGGGTCCAGCCTGGACTCAGACTTTCTCCTCAGATGTGCCAAGCAGGCATTTACTATGTGAAGGCAGCTTCTTACGTTAAACAAACATTTTTTTTCCTTATGTCCAATTTGGGGTCCTATATTCATGATCAAGAGTGAATAAATTCATTCTTCTACATGAAAATTATTGGAATATTAGAAACTAACCAATATGATACTCTTTTTAAGAGTTTTTGTTTAATGAATCACTTTTTAAATTAATGAATATCTTATTTTATTATTTTTTTAATAAATTTATTTTTATTTTATTTATTTTTGGCTGTGTTGGGTCTTTGTTGCTGCACACGGGCGTGCTCTAGTTGCAGCAAGGAGGGGATACTCTTCCTTGTGGTGAGCAGCCTTCTCATCGTGGTGCCTTCTCTTGTTGTGGAGCATGGACTCTAGGTGCGTGGGCTTTGGTAGTTGTGGCACCTGGGCTCAGTAGTTGTGGCTCGCAGGATCTAGAGTGCAGGCTCAGTAGTTGTGGCACACGGGCTCAGTAGTTGTGGCTCGCGGGCTCTAGAGCACAGGATCAGTAGTTGTGGCTCACGGCCTCAGTAGTTGTGGCACGTGGGCTCAGTAGTTGTGGCTCGTGGGCTGTAGAGCGCAGGCTCAGTAGCTGTGGCGCATGGGCTTAGTTGCTCCATGGGCATGTGGGCTCTTCCCGGACCAGGGCTCGAACCCATGTCCCCTGCATTGGCAGGCGGATTCTTAACCACTGTGCCACCAGGGAAGCCCCATAATGAATATTTTAGATGAGAATCCTCGGCTGCTCTTCACAGAGACCCTGGAATGTCATGGTCACGGTTTCTTCTAGTTCTGACATTTCACAAATTATTTAATATAAATTTTTTATAGATCGCTAATTTTGCTCCTTTGCCCCAGACTTTATATTTTCCTCTTTCCTCAGCATGTTTCTTGGTGACTCTGCCCAGGCGCTCCTGAGGTCCTGAGATAAATGGCCAGTTGTGGGGAATGTTTGCTTGGGCCACTGAGACGTGAGTTAGAGTCACAGCTGAGGAATCCTGGCTACTTACTTCGTGCCAGACACAACCATTCTATAGGTGTCTTCCTCTGATTAAAAAAAAATTAGGAACAAATTCTAATTCAGAAAGTTGTGAAACTGAATGAAAAACGTGTAAAACCTATACACACAGTAATATAATGTTTAGTATTCTTCTTTCTCTCTCTCTCTCATATTTCTTTTGAAAAAAATTAGTAAACTTTTACTATTTATTTATTTGAAAACAGTATTCTTGCCCTGACGTGAAGTATTTGTCCGTTCTATAGTGTTTTTTAATAGCTAGAGTGGTCACAGAAATTCTTGGGTTTCATACCCTTGAACAATAATTATTTTGAGAGATATTGTGAAAAATTTTTCTTCCTGGACAAGTTTAGAGTAATGTTATTGGGTAGAGCAGTGTTTCTTACTATATTAAGCAGCATACATTACAATTTGTAATTAATAAGATGAAATCAATTAGGCTTATCAGTACCATTTATGGAGTAGTAAAAAGGAGTATACACCCTGGATTCAGTTACTAAAACAGTTTTCTACAGCATAATAGATAGTCTTTTTAAAAGAGTAACAGTGAAATGCCCCCCCCTTTAAAATAATTACTTTTCTTTTTTAAATTTTAAATAATCTGATCAGAAAACATACCTTCTTGATTGTGGTCATGGTATTAAAAAGGTTTATCAGTGTTTCACCTGTAAAGCCTGGGAAGTTATTTCCTTTACTGTTTAAAAGGTGAGAAGGCCTGACCAGAAAGGTACTCTTTTAAGCACGGTTTATTACATTTTTAAAAAACAGACCTTATTTTTCAGAGCAATTTTAAGTTCACAGCAAAGTTGAGCAGAAGGTCCAGAGATTTAGCACAAGGCCCCTGCCCCCCGCACACAGGCACAGTCTCCCCGCCCTCAGCGTCCCCACCAGACAGTACATTTGTTACACTTCATGAACCTGCACAGACACATCACACCACCTACGTTTTCACCCTGTGTTACCACTTCATCATGGTCAAGCCCTTTCAGGCAGTCAGAATAAAATAGAGAACTAGACCCAAACTCATCCAGGGAGAAGTAAACATTCCAGGTGACCTGAGACTAAAATCGCAAAATATTGCGTCAATGTGGGTCTCCCAGAATGCTCTGGTTGTTGACATAACAGGTAACGGGGCAGCCGTCCCTCTGCTCACCTGATGTTTTCAGTGTAAGACCATAGAAATCTAGAAAGCCATATTGATTTTCATTAGAATATAGAATGGTGTCGATATGTGACTTTATAACTTTGCTCACCGTGAGTTGTAGATTTTCATCATAAAGGACAGTATTTGGCAGAGAAGGTTTAAAGAAGGATATGAGTAGACCCTTCCATTCAAGAAGGTCTGTATTTCAGAGGACAGCACACGTCTCTTCTTTGAGAGTCCACTGAATGATAATCAAAATCATCCCAAATAACTGTCAGCAAAAATATTTTAAGGTGATTTTGTGTATTTTCTTCTGTGCCTGGTTTACAGCAGAACTGAAAGGTATTTTCAGTCGAACTGTGCCTCAGCACAAGACTGTACCAGGGACAGAAGGAAAGAAACAAGGTCAAGAAGACCTTGCCTTGAAGGAGCAGGAGCTCCCAGACTCTTGGGTGTGTCCCACGTAGCTTAGAGAAGAAAAGCAGGTGAAGGTAACTGAGGCCAGACCATCAGAATTCAAAGTCCAGGGAAATACACTGACATATCGTCTAGGCACACCAGACACAGCTCAGGTAGGTCAGGCAAGTGTGTGTCTTATTAGGAAGGTCACGTTCTGTCAGTGGGTAACGACATCAGTAGGGGGAGTCTAATATAAGCTTTTTGGCAAGATAACGTTAAATCGTCTTTCATAAACATTTAAGATGTGAGGATGAGAAACAGGATTATATGGTTGGGAGTTTTGTTGCCGAAGCCCAAATAGAATGTTTATCTTTTTTTAAAATAATTAATTAATTTATTTTTGCTGTGTTGGGTCTTCGTTTCTGTGTGAGGGCTTTCTCTAGTTGTGGCAAGTGGGGGCCACTCTTCATCACGGTGTGCGGGCCTCTCACTATTGCGGCCTCTCTAGTTGAGGAGCACAGGCTCTAGATGCACAGGCTCAGTAGTTGTGGCTCACGGGCCTAGTTGCTCCGTGGCATGTGGGATCTTCCCAGACCAGGGCTCGAACCCGTGTCCCCTGCATTGGCAGGCAGATTCTCAACCACTGCGCCACCAAGGAAGCCCTAGGATGTTTACCTTTACTGATTGTGTCTATGCTGTGGTGAAGACTTCAGTTCAGGTCCTGGCTGGTAAGGGGCAGAGTGGCAGAGACGGGTTTGCAGGGCGCTGCCTGCACGAGTGATGTGAGGTTGCAGCGAAAGGCAGTGTTTGCAGAGCTCCTGGCAGTAGGCACCTGAGTCGGCAGGACTTAGCCGGCATTGTGTCCCCGTTCAGACAGAGGACCTCTAGCCTTGGGCACAGCGATGAAGATGTGAATGAACTCGGCAGGTCTGGCTCAAGAGCCGGGAAACTGGGAGGAGTCTGCCAGCAGGCATTGTGGCGGGAAAGGAGACGGAGAACTAGTTACCAGGGCTAAGGAAGCTACAGACCAGGTTTCATGAAGGGCCAGAGAGCAGCCTGACAGCAGGATAGATACACCGCAGGAGGCGAGTCTGCAGAGCCAGTGGCCTCAGTCCATCCACCTCCCTGTTAAATGGGGACTCTTTATTTCCTTCTGCAAAGGAACGGGGTCCTGTTGGGACTTGTCTCATACTCTAGGAGATTATCCATCTATCTATCTAATCATCTGTCTATCTATCTATCCATCTATCTATCATCTATCCATCTTTCTATCATCTATCTATCTATCTATCATGTATGTACCTATCTGTATATCTATCATCTATGTGTGTATCTACCTATTTCTATATCTACGTATCTATTTGTTTATGTATGTATATGATGATATACATGTATATCTCTCATCGTCTCTTACGTTATTTCCTCTGCTCTCATGACACTGAAACCTGCCCACTTTCAGACATCGCCCTTCAGTCCACATATGGAGGGGTCACACTTAGGTGTCATGATAACCATATAGAAATAATGAAAGCCATAAAGCAAAACAAAAACAAACCAAAAGTGTGCCCGTATGTCAGGTCTGTGTGGTCACAGTCTGTAGAAGAAATGGCATTTTTGTGCCTTAAGACTTCACCCCTGTTGTGTTTTCCTTCTCTTTGGAGGTGATCTAAGTGTGAATTGGACAGAGTCAACTCTCTCTTGTTCGCTAATCACTATAGTCTACTTCTATTTTAAACTGATCCTGAATAAGTTCCTATCAAGTTTAAACTAATTTATGAAAACAGTGTATTTTATCAATGATAGATGTGAATTTGAGAACTAATACATTACTCGAAATATACTTAAGTACAAATGTATTTGTTGACAAAATAATTGCCTGATATGAAGAGTCTCAAGATTTTAAAACTGCGTGGAGATAAATTATCTTTTTATTCAAAAAAGACTTTATTTCACTATGACTTATTTCACTGTGAAAATGACGTCATTGTTGATTAGTTCAAAATATCTGTGCCCTTTCAAGTACATTTAGCATTGCTTTATACGCAGATACATAAGTGGCAGTAATTTTTCTGGCTAGAGCACCACTAGTTTAAGTTAATGGAAATTCTCACAGATACAGATCTCAGAGGCCATGCTTTATCTTTAGTAAAAGTTTGCCATTGGCGGTGCATGTGTGAGAGCTATAGTTTTAATCACAGAACATGGCTGTCTTGCTGAGCTGATAGAAGGGAATTGTCACCATACTGCTGAGTTATGCTCCACAGGCAGCCCTGTTTTTAATTAGGTAGTTACCTCGCCCTCAAGCTGTGCTTTCAAACCTTATCTCCATCTTTCAATTACGCAAAAGACATTCATTATCTCCTGCTGAGAAATACAGGGATGGCTTTTTTTTATCAGTTATTCCTTTCCATGCCTACTTTCTTTGGTTTTCAGCAGTTTCTGTTTGTTGTTTTTTGGTAAATAAACCTTGGGTATTTGGATTCAAATTTTATCCCTAAATTTCTCAGTTTATTATCTTGCTTGAGATTGACCTTTTGGACATGAAAACTAATAAATATTATTTTATATAATAGAATTAAAAATTTTGTCCCCTATTTCTAGGTTGGCTACACTTTTATTAAGCTTTCTAGAATTCGAGAGAATTCAGAGGGTTTTCAGAATCTGGAAATCTTTTTGTTCCAATATTCAGATTCTTTCTGAAAGTTATTTGTTATAAGACATTTCAGAAAGAAGGTAGTGGCTACTCCATTACTATTTATTTTCTCATGTTACATGTAATTTCTTGTGGACAGAAGGGAGTTCTGAAGTCAGGAGTATATGACAAACATAATAATTTATTATTCAGTGAGACACTTGGGATAAAACAGCTGATGAATTTGAAGTGCAATAATCAGAAGAAAGAAGAGGGTTGGTTGTGATTTTATTCAGCAGAATCTTCATCCAGTGAATTCACATGGAGAATTGAGACAGTTTATGGATAGCAGCATCTTCAGTAAGTTCACACAAATGTTTCTGGTACCTGGGCAGAGGCAGGCAAGGATGCTGCCTTAGCATCCTTAAGCATCCTTGGAGGGGCTGTGCCTTGTGTGGAGGCTTACCATGGACCTGCCTGCCTTGTATCCACTGACTCAGCGTAATTCTTCCCCTATATTTCAGGGAATATATTTCACTCAATTTTGCTTTCACTTACTGTCTTCTGATGAGCAAAGACTCCTCCCTCACAGGACGTGTGAGGATTAGATAGTCTGTCTGGGGTAGTGAGGATGGTACTTAGTCCACAGGAGACACTTAACAACAACAGCAGCAGTAATGATGCCTAATAACATGTTATCAGGTAAGTATAGCTTCTTGACTTACAGTTTTAAAGCACGAATATACATTTTTTTTGTTTTCCCAAACATGATGCTACCTTGAGCATTTATTTAAAAATATAAACCCTTAAAAATGCCCAAAAGTAAATTAGTTCTAGTCAAGGATTCCTTTTAGTTTTGAAAAGTCTTGTATTCACGCTCGGCCCTGCTGATTTCCTGCTGATAAATTAGTGGTCATGTTTATTGCGACGATGATGTCATGATACCATGATATTATGACTAACATCTCTGCCAATGGCTTTGAACTAAATTAAATCACAGCGGGTGATAATGTAGCCCTGCTGAGTATCTGTGCTGAGCTTGAGCAGTTGAGAAATAAAACCATTGGTCGTAATTGAAGAATTCGGGTTTCTCTGTAGTAGTTTTTCACAGGAAACTAAAGAGGATGAGTCCAAGTTGGCCCAAAATAACACGATAATCACTCCTTATTGCCTCATTAGCATCTTAAGAGTTAATGACAGTGGAGACCTTTAGTGTGTTTTCCAGAACCTAAATAGAAATGCAACTAATAATTTTTAGAGTTGGAGACAGAACAAAATGTCATTGAAGTCAGGCTCTTTTCTTCTCAGCTTTTTTATGTTGCTGTTGTTGTTGTTTCCTACGATAGTTAAGAAAACTGAGTTGAAATAAACCCGTGTGTCTTGGTAGAACACCTGTATCCTTTCTTTGTAGAGATGGGCTTACCTGTGAGCACGCCTCCTGTCTGTGTTAGGTCTCAGCCATGAGTTACAAGCCTTGACTGGGCATGTAGCACCCACAGAGGTGGATGCACGATGTTCCGTGTGGCCTTAGGAACCACACAGGACAGTTACATGACTTTACTGACGTTGAAGCCAGAGTTCAGCGGTGTTGTAACCTGTGAGGCTGGCGGACTTCCGGCCCTGGGTCCCGTCCTCCAGTTCTCCTTTCCTGCCAGTGACAGCTGGCGTGCCCATCAGCATTGCCACCTGCATCTCTGCCTCTGAAACACCAGCTGGTAATTGAGCATCTTTATAGTCAATAATTAAGTCACGTGCAGAAATTGGACACTTCATGTTTACCTCACATACATGCTCCCGCCCCCGCCCCTCAAAAAATGCCCTAAAATCTTGACTTTATTTAATGGCGGTTGATTTCTTGTTTCTCAGGCTTGTAAGTTGGGACTCTTTCAGCCTCTTCCTCTTCTTCATTCAGATTCTCTCTTAATTTGTTGAAGCAAATCAGCAGTTGCTCCTGCTGTGGTGAGTTTATATACGTTGTGAGCTTTAGTGTCAAGCAAAATAAATCAACCCTGGCTTGAGCTGAGCGTGAAGGTAATGGCTAGAGTGAGAGCTAGCATTGTCTGCATCCTGTGCTGGTCCAGAGTACAAATCTTGAGGAACTAGGTCTGATGGGTAGGTCCAGGTCTCACGTTCACTCCCTGACTGAGGCGCTTAGCCGCTGTCACTGGAGTAGAAGCATGTTGAGGTGATGGGGGGACGAACCTGAGAGGAAGACAGGCCTGTGACAGGAGGAGGGTGGCTCAGGAGGGGACGATCCACACCTGTTTTCTTCCTGCTGTTCCACCCCCGGGCACTCACACTCTGCTCCAGGCTTGGAGCAGATCTAGATCTCCTTTACTTTGCCCTTCAGTCCACAGGAGGTGAGCGGCATCCTACGACAGAGCTTCAGTTTCATGAATTAAATGTCTCTTCTCCCATCTCCACACTTTCTCTTCACCGTGTGTGGCTCTGTGGTAGGTGAGCCGTTCACCACTTACATCATTAATACTGGGATGTGTCCGTCAACACTCTGATCACAGAACGTGTGACGTTTAGGACCTTACAGTGCTGTGAGAGAATACAATATATTAGTCAAGTGAAGGAATATTTGTGTTTGCGGAAGATAATGAATAATAAAGGAGATTTATTCTCTTTGTCCTCAACACATGTGAATATCCCTTTACTGAAATAGCTCAGCCATATAATAAAACAATGCAAAATAGACTATAATACATGTAGGATTTATTCTATTCATGTTGTCTTTTCTCATATCTGTAATATAGTACCCTGTGACAGGCTAGGACTCAATCAGTATGAAAATATTATTAGACCAGATTTTTTTTTTTTTTTTTTTTTTTGCGGTACACGGGCCTCTCATTGTTGTGGCCTCTCCCGTTGTGGAGCACAGGCTCTGGACGTGCAGGCTCGGCGGCCATGGCTCATGGGCCTAGCCGCTCCGCGGCATGTGGGATCTTCCCGGACCGGGGCATGAACCCATGTACCCTGCATCCGCAGGCGGGCTCTCAACCACTGCGCCACCAGGGAAGCCCTAGACCAGATTTTTTATTAATTGGATGCTATTCGTCTGAGTGTAAAAATATAGGAATTTATCTTAACATTAATATGAAGATTAAACTCAAGTTAATTAACTTCTGGTGAACTTTACTTTTTAAGTTTAATTTGTGGATTATGCCTCGAAGATATGATATGGTAAGTAAATTATGAAGAAGGGAAAATAGGAAAGCTACAGTCTCGTTGAACTCAGGACCAGCAGAGCAGACGGCCTGGGCTGTGGGTTCAGGTATGACCCAGTACAGAGGCGACCAGAAGCTCCGTTACCGGGGGATGGTTAAAAGTGCTCTTGCAGGGAACTCTGTGTAAGAAGTAGGAGTAAAGTTTGAAAACAGCTACTTCCTGAAGGCAGCTCCCGCTCACGTAAAGCTGTGGGTAGAGCAAGAGGGAGACTCATGTGCAGGGTTGGGACAAACCTCTCCGGGCTGTAAGCTCGGTGACTAGACGAGCGATGTCAGCAGCCGGACCTCTGGATGGAACTTGGACCTGTTTTGATCCCAGTTCTTGTTTGGGAGCCTCAAAGGCCCAAATGCAAATAGCCCCTCAAAGCATGGAGGGACGCAGGGAAGGAGGCAGAGAGGAGAGAGAGAGTGTTCTGGTCAAGATGAGCCTTCAAATCAAAGTAGTAAAAGACACGAGGGAAAGTAAAGCAGAGAAACATTAATAAAGGTAATTAGCAGGATTGGAAAAATGAACACTAACTGCATTGAAGGACCTATTCCAAGAGAGGAATCAAATTAAATTCTGGCAATTGAGTAGAATGAGTAACTTAAGTGCTAATAAACTCCAGGTGTTGACTTCCAAGTGTACATGGTAAACCCCAGCATAAGGCAGATGGGGGCCAAAAACGTTTAAGCAGTGAAAATGTCCATTATGCATCATGTAAGCTCAGAATCTTCCAGGCAAGTCTGTGCGTCCTCTTGTCCCTGGGCCCGTCCTTGCCTTCCAAAATTATCTTCGTTTGTGCTGCCGTGTCGGTCCCTGGTAGTGGTCTTTGACCTGTCTCTGTAGGGTTGTGGAACATTCTGGCCACGTGGCTGCTGTAACTACCAGGATGGTGGCTGTGAGTCCAGGAATCTGACTCAGATTAGTTGGTGCCAGTTTTGGCCCCCTGACCTGGGGAGACCACGCGGGGAGACCAGGGCAGATGTGGGACTCGCCTTCTGACGTTTCCCTGCCCTGTCTTCCTCGCCTAAGTCACCATCCCCGGATGAGAACTTCAGGACCACCTTGAGAACGTGTCTGGGAGAAATGGGACCAGTTGCCCGTCACTGTTTACTTACATTTGCGTTCAGAGGGTTGATTCATGGGCATCACCAGATTTTACTATAATCATCTTCCCTAACATTGTTCTCCAACCAGGACCAGCTGGCAAGACATGGCAGCAATGAAATTTGGGTGATTTCTTTATAAGTAAATTATTTAAGACAAGTTAAATAAAAATGCAATGAATGAGTAGATGTTAATTTTTCTGTCTTCGAAATAGTAAATACTTGCCCTAAAAAAAAATCATTTGATTTATTATTTCAAACAGTGAGTTTGTAAAGTCTGAACCTTTTGTTTAAAGATTAATTTTTTTCAAGCTCCAACATTCTTACAGTCTATACTTCATGCATTGCATAAAATAATAATATTTTGTTAATCCAGTTTCAATACATGATGCAGTTCACCTACTGTTTCTGCAGTTACATGCTCAGGAAACTCACCTGGTTTAGTGAATCTAAGAGATTGTGAGATATTTTCAACTTCTCCCTCACTTGTACCTTCCCCTTTTTATTCTGGCCTTAAGAAACGGATGCATCCCACCTCACCACCTCCCTTTTCTCCATGCTGCCAGGACTAATTGTGCCTAGATTGGTGTTTTATTTGATTTAGTGGGTTTTAGAGGTGAGCAATTTTTTTTCCCTTTTCTTTTATTTATTTATTTATTTTTTCGGTACGTGGGCCTCTCACTCTTGTGGCCTCTCCCGTTGCGGAGCACAGGCTCCGGACACAGGCTCAGCGGCCATGGCTCACGGCCCCAGCTGCTCCGCGGCATGTGGGATCTTCCCGGACCGGGACACGGACCCGTGTACCCTGCATCGGCAGGCGGACTCTCAACCACTGCACCACCAGGGAAGCCCTCTTTTCTTTTATTCTTTTATATTTTATTTTATTTATTCTACGCCACTCCCTGAGGCATATGCAGTATCTTAGTTCCCCGACCAGGGATCGAACCTGTGCCCCCTGCAGTGGAAGCGTGGACTCTTAACCACTGGACCACCAGGGAAGTCCCTTCTTTTTCTTTTGGCAGTGAGAAATCAGGAGATGATTATTTTTATAGAGAAAAATGATGTTAAACAATGTTATTAAAAACAATGTGTATTCAAGACACTTTTAATATTCCTGCAAAGGTGGGTACTGGGATGCTATAGAGAAACTTTGAATCTATGCTGCTATTCTTTTTGGAAACTGGCAGGTACTTTCCCAACACTTCTCCCGGAGGCTCAGTAAACTTCTCACCTGCCTGACAGTCCTAGCACGTGACTGCCTGACAGAGTATTTCCTGCTGGGCGACGGGGACTCCGTCTTCCAGGCCGCCTGCCACCTGCCCAGCAGGCTGGGTTCTGTGAGGTTGGCCCCTAACAGAACCCACTTAGCACGTCAGCACCTGTCAGGGGGGCTCTCGGCTGTGTGTCAGGGCAGGAAGGTCGGGGGCCTCCACTCAGTGGACGTTCCCTCCAGCTTCGTCCACAAGTGTTTCCAGGAGCTGTCCGGTCGCTTGTCTAGGACACACAACACATGTCGCCGTGGTGGCCGACATCCTAAAGCCCCGGGACGTCCCCCTCTCAGCTGAAATAAGGATGTATCATGGGGCTGTGAATGCAAGAAGTCGGTGACCGTGCTGCTCTCTTTTCCTTATATTTGGCCGGTTAGATGCAGTCTCAGGGTTACAACCACTGAGCACAAGGAGGTCAGAGAATGTGGTGAAATGATGCTTCAGTTTCGTGATGGTTGTTACATGGTGTTGTTTTCATTCTGTTCCTTTTATTTCCCGATAGCCTCGTCTGAAAGATACATTTCTAATATTTACTATTAACAACTACGCAGCCATTCATCGCTGCTGATTCCACGTGTTTGATGTGGAGCCGCATCTTGTCATTCTCGGCTTTTGTGCCAGGACTGCTCTGGTTTAGGCTTCTCTGTTTGAGGCCTGATCGGACCCCATTGCCTTGTCCATTTACAAACCCAAAAAAGTGACTAGGAAGACTTTTTGATTGTTTTGGATATTTGGATAAATGCCTCAGTCAACAACAATTTCCAGTGTCTTTAGATTTCTAAATTAGGTGTTTGGGGATGTTAACTCGCTGGACGTGGTGGCGTTACCGAGCCAAACTCGGGTCCACTCACCCACGCGCAGTAAAGCCAGTCCCCTGACGTCGGGTCGTGGTGAAGGAAAGTGCAGTGTTTATTGCAGGCGCCAAACAAGGATTGCAGGGCATCTAGTGCTTAAAGCACCCAAACTCGCCGAAGACTTTCAGGGAAGGGATTTTAAAGACAGAGTGAGGGAAAGTGTTATGGGGTGTGTGTGATCAGCTCGTGGACACTCTTCTGGTTGGCTGGTGGTGAGGTCATCGGAAATCAGCATCATCAACCTGGTTCCAACTGGTCTGGGGTCTACGTGCTTGTGGGCAGCAGAGAGTTAACTTCTCCCACCTGGCAGAGATTTCAGTATCTGCAAAACAGCTCAAGGCCATGGCTCAGAATGTTATCTATAGTCCTGGAGGAGGAACTAAAGGTCCTTGACTTTGTTCAGTGGCTAAAGTATTATTATTTTGTCTTGTTTGACTATTTTCCTTTCTTTCTGGAATTTCTCACTTTTCTGATTAAATTTATTCTTTGTAACTCGGGAAAGGCCAAGGAGGCTAAAGCTTTTCGACAAACAGGAGGCAGGCAGAGAACATGGTAGGGGGTCTGGACATGCGTAGGCCCCAGAGGGTCCTGTGTGGTTACAGTGGCAAACCATTGAGCTGGTAGGTCAGTGCTAGAGCTGCGGTCCTCTAGAACGTAGCAGTTAGTCATTTTCATTTGTACCAGGTGAATAAGCTGACTGAAGAGGGCTGTGAGTATCAGAAAATGCACTGTCCTCTGATTTCGTTGTGCTGGTTGTTTGGGATTTAATCTAATCCTGCTGAGTCAGTGGCAGTCAATGGAATCTTCATTTAACAACCGTCCGATCCATCCTTTGCAGAGGACTGTCTTTTGTAAGCGATGATATTAACTGGAAACGACACACTGAAGGCTGAGGAGGACCCTTGAGGCTCACTCACCTGCCGGGTCATTACCGTCGGGCTTTGTCAGGATGGTCTGTTATGGTTGTGTTCACAGCTGTTTGAGCGCCATCGACTTGAAAGAAGGGATATTTGACAAATATTTTAAAAGATTTAACTCATAAAATGTGTTCTGAAGATGACTATGTCTGTTAAAAAGCATTTAGTTATGATTTCTACTAATTCGTTACTTCAGCCAGTATTATCACTGGTTCTGTAAAACCGTCTTCATTTTAAAAGTCTGGGCGCACTTAAAACCTCTTTCCATATTTAAGATGTTAAGATCCCAGCGGTTACGTGGAAGTCTTTTGTGGACGTTACCAACAGCCTATAAGTGCACATTTGAGAAAGGGAGATCTAGTTCTGCATTCTTTTTCCTGTCATTACTTGTTTTTCATTGACTTTACCTGTCCTTAGTGTACAATAGTTACCTTATAAAAGAACATGCTTCACTGATGGGGAAGGCTTGATTTTCAGTATCTAAGTTTCAGGTGAAATGTGTCATCTTTGATTTTTGATTGTGTCCTCTGCTGGGCTGAGGTCGTTCATGGAGAAGGCCTTAAATATTATCTTGGAGAATGGAGATTTTGCTTTTGAAAGCCTCGTAAAAAGGAGGAAATGAGGCTTTCCTCATTTTTACTGATGCATGATTTACATAAAATAAAGTGAAATAAATTAAAATATACAGTTTGATCCATTCTTGTGGATGCAGATCATTGAATTAATACCACCTCAATCGAAGTAGAAATAGAGAACAAACCTTCCTCACACTGTCTGCTCTGCCCTCTCTCCTACCCCCCGGCCCCGTCCCCCCGTCCTGGCCTGACCCAAGCCATCCCTGCTCTGAGCTGTTCGGACTTCTTTCATTTAATTTAGTTTAGCTTGCTCTAGAATTTGATGTACATGAAACTACACTATGTGTGTATCTCACGTCTACTACTTTTTGTTCGGTGTAATGTTTTTGAGACTCAGCCAACATTTTTGCATGTTTCGGGGATTTTTTGGGGTCTGTTTTATTGTTGGGTAGTATTCTGTCTGCATGACAACAATTTGTTGATCCACTCCTCCGTTGATGGGTATTTGAGTTCTTTCTTATAACTGTGGATGCCACAAACATTTCTGTAATAGTCTTTTTGTGAACATGCAAAAAAATTATCTTGGCTGAATTCATAGATGTAGTGTGGTTTAACTATATAACAAAGCACTGAACTACGTTCCAGAGAGGTCATGCAGGGTGTCAGTTTATGTCCTGTCATCTCTCAACCCACCTTTCTCTGCAGCCGTGGAGCTGGATCCGGGAGCACATGGCCTTTGTAGCCAACACAAAGTTCAGCTTTGTCAGTAGAGGGGCTACAAGGGCGTTGCATAGCGGGGGGTAGGGGGGCTTTTCTCTCTTGTTTCTCCTTATGTCTTGGCAGGGGTACATGATGGAGACAGGCGGGGGTCTGCACCCCAGCTGCACCCCAAGGCAGGCTTGCACACCCCAGGTCTTGCACTGGAGAATGGATGCCCGATACTCAGGGTCCCCACGAGCACACTCCTGTCAGCGCCAGCTGAGCCGCACGTGGGTGGAGGCTTCCTGGTGCCCCCCAACTGCAGTCCCTCCCTCCAGCCTGGGTGCACCCATGCCAGCCATGGGGGCAGTGGGACGGTGTTGCCTGCTCTCCAGAGACTGTGGACCAGCTCCGTCCTGTCAACCAGACGCTCAGGCACCCAGTGGGTGGTCGCTTTCTCCAGCGAGGTCTGCATCCCAAGTCTGGGAGGGGCCGTGGGTTCCTGGGTCAGTTCCTCCCCTTTGCTCTGCCTCAGCATCAGACGTTTGCCTCTGTTTCAGGATGAAGCGTGCAGGTGCTTAGAAGCCCTGATTGTGTCTCTTAGGGATTAGCTTCATTGTCCTTTCAGAAAGAATGCATGTGGACATTATCGTTTTTCCTTTTAAACAGGCAAAAACGGAAGAGTAGAATTTACTTCGGGAAGCAGTGAGCTTAGAGTCAGTGGCCTGATCAAGGGCAGAGTGTGGCTCAGGGTAGGTGCTTGTAGCTGCCTGGCAAGTTACAGAAGTTTTGTACGACTTTAATAACTGTCACTTAGAATACAAACAAGAATGGGCAAATGGAGTACTTTCTGTACATCTGCAAATGTTCTAGGCAGTTAACACACATTTATGCAAAGTCACATAAACATATTTTCAACTCAGTGCTCATTTTCTAAATTATTTCTTATTTTTTAATGTCACGGCTCCCAGGTCAGTTAAAGCACAAAATTATAGAATATGTTATTTTATATTTTAGAATTAGCCCAATTTCTTCCATTTATAGGTAAAGACATTGGGTATAGAATAGTTAGGGGACATAAGCAGGAACTGTAGGTAAACATTATTTCATAAGACAAGCTGTTATTGTTGTATTTTTAGGGACTTTTCCTTATGATTCTGTTTCAGGCAGCCCTTTAGTAAATGTGAACCAAATCATAGGTATGTTTAGCTCTAATATTGGAAAGAAAATCCCAGATATAAACCTTTATGATGGACATTAAATGTCATCATCTTTATATATGAAGTAATAGATTTGAAAATGGAAACCAGTAAAAATAATGAGTTTTACACGTAACCAATTTTTCTGGAATGCATCTACTTTATAAAAGAAACACTATTAGCATTTATCACTTTAAGAGTCAATATGATGTATTGACAAAGAAAAAGGATGATAAAGAACTGAAGAGAACGTCATGTTAAAATCTTCATCAGTCTTTGACTAGAGCAGAACGACTCTAGGAAGAGATTGTGCCTTGTGGCTGCTGGAGTTTTCATTAACTTTGATCAATGCAGTAGTCAGTTGCATTTAATACACCTTTATAAGATAGGATATTATTGAAATAAACACTCTTATATTTGATATATATTTATTACAAAATAAATTAATCAAGCCGTTGCATCTGAATCTGTGAATTGTGTAGACCTCCACATGAAGTGTTTGTAGTGGGGACACCAAGTTAGAGTGGGTGGATTTTATGTAACTGAAATGATAGTAAGGTTGCAAACTAAAAGTCACTGCAAAGACTTGAGGCTACATTTAATCACATTTAACACCATAAAATTGGCTGTCAAAAGTCTAATTAACTCTCGGGCATTAGTCTGTTTTCCATGCTGCTCACTTGCACAGCCTTTCATTATAACATCTGGCAAGGTTTAAAAAATTCCCTAGAAGACCACTTCTTCCTTTAGTTTCACAGCGTAGAGTTATAGTGAAGTGAACTATTGTTAGAAAAGCAACTAAAGCATATTTGATGCTTCGTTCTTGAACCATGAGGAAGGTTTTTAATCTCATTCTGGGGTTGCAGGTTACTTCATTTTTTGTAAAAGCATCCGATTAAGCTTAGAGAGACAGGTTCCGAGTCAATGCTGATATGTATGTTGATTTTACTGTTTAGTGATGGTGACATTTTTCCAAAATCTAAACCCAACTCTCAGTGGCACAGTTCACCTGCTCTTAAATCATGATGAATATCCAACTGAGTCTTTGTTTTCTTGGTTTTATTCCAACTGCTAAATAGTTCTCTCATCACCTAAATATGCTTTATGTTACCAACTGAAATTCAGAAGGGTGCATTTGCGTAGATGTTCGCTAGATTAGCTGGAGATAAACATTCCAAAGCACAAAATTTTGATGATAACAAAATATTATAATATTCAGGAGGTAAAGAATGATTGCCTACGTGGACGGCGAGCAGACGTACTAGTTAGCGGCATCTGATGGCAGAAGAACATGAAATGATATCTTCATTGTGGTAAAGAAAAAATAATTATCAAATAAAGTTCCAGGCACAGCTAAATTATCCTTTAAGGGGGGTTGAAAAATAAAGATACATTCCGAAAAATAAATAAATATCGAAGGCAGAGCACAAATTGTGCTTGTTGAAACAATCACAAAAGGATGTGCTTCAACAAATAGAAGGAAATCATACAAGAAAACTCAAAAGGAAGAGTGAGCTGCAAGAAGCAATGATGGGCATAAATTGGTAGAGTTGATAATTTTAGATGAGCTATGTCAGTAAAAATAATAATAATAGAAATAATGACTAATTTGCAGGGGTGGGGTGGTAATGTGTGGTGTAACTAATAGAAAATGGGGGGCTTCCCTGGTGGCGCAGTGGTTGAGAATCTGCCTGCTAATGCAGGGGACACGGGTTCGAGCCCTGGTCTGGGAGGATCCCACATACTGTGGAGCAACTAGGCCCATGAGCCACAACTACTGAGCCTGTGCGTCTGGAGCCTGTGCTCCGCAACAAGAGAGGCCGCGACAGTGAGAGGCCTGCGCACCGCGATGAAGAGTGGCCCCTGCTTGCCACAACTAGAGAAAGCCCTCGCACAGAAGCGAAGACCCAACACAGCCAAAAATAAATTAATTAATTAATAAACTCCTACCCCCCACATCCTCTTTAAAAAAAAAAAAAAGAGAGAGAAAATGGTGAAGAAACTGAATTTCAAAGATCTGATGCTGATGTGTTCGAAGGTCCTAGTTCCCTTCAGAAGGAGGACGAACTACTTACTATATGGGTATTCTTATCAGTTATGCCAGCTGTGCATGTAAACAACTAAAGAGATGTCGTAATGTCCAAACTAGCAGGAAGGACAAAGGTGCTAAATGAATAAAATACAACCAATACACTATGAGGCAGGAAAGGGGAAAGAAAAGCAAAGGAAAAAGAACACTGCGAAATAGAAAGCACAAAATAACATGACAGAAAAGAGTCCAATTATAGTAAAAAAAATTACAATAGGTAAAACAGAAAAAGAGATAAATTGTCTTAGGTTGGGCTTCTAAATCCACCTAAGGGTTTCGAAAGCTGCCTTTAAAATATAAAAATTAAGAATTGAAAAATAAAGGGATTGGAGGAAAAGTTCACCAGGAAAATACAAATCAGAAGAAGAAAAGCAGTTACAGCAATATTAATGTCGGACAAAGTATACATAGTGGAAGGGAGAATCAGGAAGTTTCTTCAGTGGGTTCAGGTTGCTGCCTCCACACACCTGTTCAAACCAGGCGTTGCCTGAGCCCCTGAAACCATTTCTGCCCTGCCCTGTGGTGCCCATCTTCCTTATCCCTTCTCTCCTGGACATTTTGTTAGTTTCCCTGTTGATCACGTATTCTTCAGAGCATCTCCAGATTCTTGTGTGTGACAAACCTCATTACACCCCTCCCCAACTCAAAATCCCTCGACCATGTAGCATTACTGACAAGGTGAAACTCCAGTGGGTCAGAAGCTTCCATCTTCATCTCCAGTATTTTCCCACACTACTTGCTGGTATCACCCACATTTGCATTTCACTGATCGTGAACTGTCTGTCACTCCCTGAATAGGGAATCCTCTCACCATTATATAATCCCTTCATCTGCGTGTGTGTGTGTGTGTGTGTGTGTGTGTGTGTGTGTGTTTGTTACCACAAAGCTAAATACACACACACACACACACACATGTATATAATTTACACCCAACAGTGTATTCTCCTTAGCTATTTATTCGTCTCTCTTCCAGTTAAAGGGTTGAGTCTGTGGCGAGCACGTAGGGTATGTGGTGTCGTGTGCTGAAATGCAATAATGCACTTTAGGAGCACAATGAAAAGAACGAAATTTTGCTATTTGCAGTAACATGGGTAAGTCAGACAAAGAAACACATATGTGGAATCTAAAAAATACCACAAACTAATATAACAAAAAAGAGACAGACTCACGGATACAGAGAACAAACTAGTCGTTACTAGTGGGCAGGGGAGTAAGAGGTACAAGCTATTAGGTATAAGTTACAAGTATATATTGTACAACACAGGGAATATAGCCAGTATTTTATGATAATTATAAATGGAGAGTAACCTTTAAAAATCGTGAATCACTTGTTGTACACTTGTAACAATCAAATGTTGTAGACTTGTAACTTATATAATATAAATCAACTATACTTCAGTAATAAAAGGAGAAAAAAATATCAGTTAAGTCCTCAGGTTAGTTCATATCAATGAGAAAGATTTTTGAATTATTAGATTATTATTATTAGATTAGTAGATGAAGAAAAGAACATAACCAAGTGAATTGAATGCACTAGCTGAAATCTTCCTAGGTGTGGCTTTACTGGGTGATTGAGAGAAAGTTAAAAACACTAATGCAGCATAGAATAGGATTAGGTAATTTGAAAAAGATGGAAAGGGGCTTCCCTGGTGGCGCAGTGGTTGAGAGTCCGCCTGCCTATGCAGGGGACACGGGTTCGTGCCCCGGTCTGGGAAGATCCCACATGCTGCGGAGCGGCTGGGCCCGTGAGCCATGGCTGCTGAGCCTTTGCGTCCGAAGCCTGTGCTCCGCAACGGGAGAGGCCACAGCAGTGAGAGGCCCGCGTACCGCAAAAAAAAAAAAGGAAAAAAAAAAAAGATGGAAAGAATGGAGCGCAGCCGGGGGGCGGACATGGTTTTATCCAGCCTCTAAGATACAGGATTGGTTGTGATCCACGGGCTTCAGCCAAGAGGAAAATGGTTGTGTCATTGTTGTGATTTCAAGAATAAAATCTCAGGCATCTGTATTTATAGCCTGTGATGTTTTATAGTTGTAAGCTGCCAACAATGTGAGTTCTACTCAAAAGTACAGATGGTTAAAATCACATGCACAGAAAGTGTCGTCTTCTTGTTGCAGATTCTCCGTACGGGCTTCCTCATGTTCACTTTCTGTTATATTTTCCATCTCTTGACAAAGGCTCCTGCTCTTTCATTTGATCATTTATGTAAAGTTTTATGCCAAACTTGCATTAAATTCTTTTTCATGTGCTGTATTTGTTCTGATAATTTCCTTCTCACTCTATATCAATTTTTGAGTTCTGATCTATCTTATTAAATAGATATAACATAAGAGGGTCATGGAACTTTTGAAAATTACCTAATGTGGGCTGTATAAGGTAAAGAAAACTGAAAGAAATAACTAACTATACCTATTAATAGTCTTCATTCAAAGTACAATTAGATTAGATTAACCGTGATAGTTTTATATGTACTATATAGTGTTTTATTTGAGTGGAAACCCTCCTTTTTTAGATTGATGTCCTAGATTAACTATATCAACAATGAGTATATGACGTACGTTTACAAGGCACAGTTGTAGGTGCAATGTCATTGTTTAGTTGTTAGACAGAATTCTTTAATTTTAATCAATATTTAAAAGTCATATTAATAATTAAAGATCAAAATAGACTGAGGACTAGAAATAGCTCAAGGCATTTTTAATGTGTACTAAGTTATTGTATGTTTTTCTTTTATGTTGTCCAACAAGAAGTCGTATGATTCCAAGGTATAATAGTTTTTAAATTAGTGGCAGTTTAAACTGTGACGGTATAATGAGAATGACCCAGAAATTTGCATTTTCATACTGAACAAAGAATGCTTAATGTTTTATAGGGAATAAAATAATATAGTTTATCTTAATTTTTGATACTACTTAGAAATTAAGATAAAATATGGTTGAGCTAATCATTGCTTGTCAGAAAGTGTTTTGCTTAGACTGGAGGAAATGGGAGATTTGTGTTGCAAATACATGTGTTTAATGTCTTGACCATTTTATCGGATTGCCCAAAAAGTTCATTTGGGTTTTTCCGTAAGATCTTTTTGGCCAACCCAACATCATGCTATATCTGTTAGGGAATATTTTATCAATATATGTGTTCATATTCTTTATTTTAAACTTCATGTTTGTTTGAAATCTCAAATAAAAGTTTTACACAGATATACTTTGTATTTTTTTAAATAAATTTATTTTACTTATTTATTTTTGGGTGCGTTGGGTCTTCGTTGCGGTGCAGGGGCTTCTCATTGTGGTGGCTTCTCTTGTTGTGGAGCTCGGGCTCCAAGCGCGTGGGCTTCAGTAGTTGTGGCTCGCGGGCTGTAGAGCGCAGGCTCAGTAGTTGTGGTGCACAGGTTCAGTGGCTCTGCGGCATGTGGGGTCTTCCCAGACCAGGGCTCGAACCCGCGTCCCCTGCACTGGCAGGAGGATTCTTAACCATTGCGCCACCAGGGAAGCCCTATACTTTGCATTTTTAAAGGAAGAAAATATGTATCTATCTATATCTGTCTATATGCAATATATATATATATACACATATATCTTTATATACATATTTCATTGGTTTCATTGATTGTCAAAATGAACCCATTTATTTAGGTTATTGATTAAATATGCCTAAGATTTAACATATTCGTAAAACTAAGTTCGATTCATACACCACGTATTAGCTCTAGTTTACCTACGTTTGTCTGCAAAAGACTGGCTCAAATCTACGTTTCATGTCCAGTGAAAAGCCCAGGGTCCTCCCAGATACTTTTTAAGATTCCAAATGCACATTCTTCTGGTCACCCTGGCTTTATTCTTTTACATGCACTGGAATTTTATTTTCAGCTTGCTGTGTTTCATGGATTCTCTCTCTCAACTTTGACCTGTACCCAAACTGGACACTCAGCCTTTTCCTTATCTATACCAACTCCCTCTCTGGCCTCCGCCCCATAATAAATCACAACAAAATATCACTAAGCATCACCAATAGCTGTATTATTTAAACTAGAGACAAGGTGTCAACAACACAATGCCTATCAACTAGTGAATGGACAAGTAAATGTAGACTAGCCATGCAATGGAATATTATTCAGCAACATAAAAGTATGAAGTAAGGATGCAGCTATAACATGGTTGGACCTTGAAAACATTGTTCTAAATGAAGGAAACCACTCAGAAAAGACCACATATTATATGATTCCATTTGTATGAAATCTACAGAGACAGAAAACCGATTAGCGAGTGCCCACTGTAGGTGGTTGTCATAGGTTGGGAGAATAAGGGTGATAACTAAAGGGTATGGCTATTTTTTTGAGGTGATAATACTATTCTAAAATTGATTAATAGTTTTACAAATACTGAAAAACCATTGAATTAATTTTTATTAAAATATAATTGACTTAAAATATTATATTCGTTTCAGGTGTACAACATAGTGCTTCAGTATTTCTGTACATTATAAAATGAGCACCTCAGTAAGTCTAGTTACCATATGTCACTGTACAAAGTTATTACAGTACTGTCGAGTCTATTCCCTATAAGGTTCCTTACATCCTGTGCCTTATTTACTTTGTAACTAGAGGCGTGTACCTCATTTCATGTTCTCCACTCATCCCCCCACACCCCCTCCCCTCTGGCAACCACCAGCTTATTCTCTGTATCTATAAGCCTATTTCTGTTTTCTTATGTTTGTTCATTTGTTTTGTTTTTTAGATTCCACGTATAAGTGTAATCATACAGTGTTTGTCTTTCTCCATCTGACTTATTTCACTGAGCATAATAACCCTCCAGGTCCATCCATGTTGCTGCAAATGGCATTATTTCATTCTTTTTTATGGCTGAGTAATATTCCATTGTATGTATGTACCACATCTTCTTTATCCAGTCATCTGTCAGTGGACACTTAGGTTGCTTCCACGTCTTGGCTATTGTAAATACTGCTGCAGTGAACATAGGGTGGCATAGATCTATTCAAATGTGTGTTTTTGTTTTCTTTGGATAAATACCCAGGAGTGGGATTGCTGGATCATACGGTAGTTCTATTTTTAGTTCTTTGAGAAACCTCCATACTGTTTTCCACAGTGGCTGCACCACTTTACATTCCCACCAACAGGGCACAAGGGCTCCCTTTTCTCTACATGCTCTACCAGTACTTGTTTTTTATTGTATTTTGGATAACAGCCATTCTGACAGGGGTGAGGTGATATCTCATTGTGGTTTTGATTTACGCTTCCCTCATGATTATCGATGCTGAGCATCTTTTCATGTGCCTGTTGACATCTGTATGTCTTCTTTGGAAAATGTCTGTTCAGGTCTTCTGCCCAACTTTTCATTGGGTTGTTTGTTTTTTGATGCTGAGTTGAATGACGACCTCTGGGCTAGGGAGCCCTTTGAGGGGCTCAGATCCCTTGCTCCTTGGGGAGGACCTCTGCAATTTTGATTATCTTCCCATTTGTGGGGTTCCAACACAGGGGTATGGGTCTTGACTATGCTGCAGATTTTAAAATTTAAAAGAATGTATCATATAGTAAACCAAATCTTAACTAAAATTTAAACTTTAAAAGAATAAATCATATAGTATGTGAGTTATATTGCAGTAAAACTGATATTAAAAAAAAAAACCACAGCAACAAATTACACAGTTTTGTGTTGGCAGCCACCAAGATAGAGGTTTTTTTCTGGAGATACAGTAGTTCAGATGTCAGGCACAAACACTTTAAAAATGAAAATACATCTCATTTCCTACCATGATGCCCTCAGGCAGCCCCGCATACAGCTGTAGACTTTTCTTGGAGATCCCAAGACTCTGATGTCGACTGACACCCTTTTGGGTTTCAGCCTTTTTTTCTACCCACCTGCATCCATCCAGGAAAAGCGGAAGTATAATTTATAATTCCTCACTGATACAAATATTGCAGCAACACACCCTACCTTCATCTCTCCACCTTGAATGCTTAGAAGGCGGTAGCAACTACAGAGAGTTTGGGTCGTAAAGTTTCTGTTTTGGTCACACATCGTCTGATCACAGGGGTTTGTGCATTTCAGCTTCTGAACAGAATGGATGAGACTAAACTACAAATCTCTGTTGACTCTGTGTTACGTGAGTGGAAGCAAAAGTACCTCTTAATAGAGGAAAAACGTGAACAAAATGCACAGCTGAACGCTCTGTAAATTCCCTGATCAAATTGTATTTGATGAGATTAGAACCTCCATTGTACAGAAACTTATTTTAATGTTTTCTGTGCAATCTCTTTCTTTTTTTTTTAGCTCTAGACCCAACTAAAGACCCGTGCTTAAGGCTGAAATGTAGTCGCCACGAAGTGTGCATTGTTCAAGGTTCTCAGACCGCAGTCTGCGTTGGTCAGCGGAGGCTCACGCACAGGTAACCTCGTAAACTCAGTCCCACTGACTGAAGGGTTTTGTACCGGGAGTTACTGCAGAGTGTAAATGTTTGGCAACGTCTGCTAAGCTTTTATCCAGAGTTTATTGAAACAGTTGTAAAACCTTGGCTAATACAATCATGATTCACTTGGGTTAAACATTGTTATCAGTCAGAATTACTCTAGATTATAGAATTTAGGCATATACTGTTAGAAAAAGAGGGTTTTGTGAAGATTGCGTTAGAGGGCTATATCTGCATACTTATACTTTTTTCAAGTTTAAGGAAAGTACAGTTTGGGTATCTTCTAAGTATTTCTGCATACGCCAACCCCAAAAGTCCTATATCCCTCAGGGGAGAGTTAGGAACAAAGTTAATAGGAAAAAAGAGTGAATGATTGATGTTTATTAAAAATAAAAGATGAAAAGTCACAAATAGAGGTCTGGGTCTTCAAGGAATCAGTGGTACTGCTGAAGCCCTGGGGTCTGTTCCCTGAAGGCTGACACAAAATCCCAAGAGGAGAAGAGAGTGTTTAAATATCTTATGTCAAGATCAGCACTGCTCCTGTCGGGTAGGTTGCATGTGGAGAGGTGCCAGTAATTTAGAAACAGGGTGTGGACTTTGGTGCTGAGTCAGGATGGGAACATGGCGCAACCCACAAAGTGCAATCACGGGGTAGCTGACCGAGGCGGCAGGTGTGCCCACTCCCTCTGTTACTCTAAAAGGAACTGTCTTTACGAGAACGCTCTCTTCTGTGACAGTGGCTGTGATTCATGTTTTGTTTTTACATCAGATGAGCAAGAGAATTTCGCTATTTCAGGGGTGTTCAGAGACGAATTGGTTTCTGACTTTAGTGTAGTGACATCTAAATTGTGTTAGTCAAACATACCAGCGGACCCAGAATAAGAACATCAGAGAGTGATAACATAAGTAGCAGTTCTAGGAAACAACCAGCATTTAAGTTTCTTTGATGTTCCTTATTGACAGGAAAGCACTTACACATGAAACCCCTTATTCCGTGCTGAGTAGATTAGCGGGGGTCTTCGTTCCCCTTGCCCAGGCGGTGATGGCTGAACCCAAATACAGGGGCAGGTCAGGGTAGCCGAGATAAGAGTTTTGGGAATGCGTTCACTTGGGACAAAGAATCGTGTCATATCAGTAACTTCCTCGTGGAAGTAATAGAGGGATGGGGGGAAGAGAAGCACAGCATGGGGGGGCGGGAAAGAGAAGCACAGCATGGGGCCGGGAAGTGTAGGAGCCTCCCAGGAAAGAGCATCTCCTGAAATCAGCGCACTCTGGGCGCTGGGGAGTTACAGGGGGGTGAAGCATTTATCAGGTATTTACCCCCAGGCAATCATGACCTCTCTGGCAGTTTTATAGGAGGACAGCAACACTTTGGGCCAGAAGTTTATTTTTCTCCGTATTTCCTTAGAATTCCAAACAGTTTCTGAATTTCTTGGAGTTCCTATTAATTAGTCATCAAACATTTAAAATATTAGTATGTAAACATACATGTAGGGGTGTGGGAGAGGCGATTTCTACTTGAGAAGTCAGGAGGATGGTGTGGAAATGAATCCCTAAGTTGCAGAGAGTTCATCGCTTCATTTCATAGAAAAGCAAAACTGTTCCATTGCACATTTCCGAGACCCCGGGGAGGTTTCCATGCACCCACATTTAACACCTTGGGAAAGGCTCTTTTGCCATCTCACCCCAGCTCCCTGAACCCTAGGAGGAGAGCAAGTGAAGACTTCCCAGTTAATAGCATGTCTGGGGCAGAGATGGTCTCCTGACGACCGCTGACCAGTGAGCTGGGAGACGCTGAAGTAACTGAGGTCACAGAGCCAGGGAGCTTCAGAGCATCCACTCCTGTTTACTGACACCTGTGTCAGTGCCTTTTACCAATGTGCATCTCACTGCTTCTCTGACTTACTGTAAACAGACTTAACTACAGACAAAAAGAAACTTCCTTAACCTGGTAAGGACTCTCAGAGGCCAAGAGCTAAATTTGAGTGTAGGCAGATGAAGCGGCCTGAATCAGGACCACGGCCAGCTCTGCCTGGGCTGCGTGAGGGCTGAGCTTGGAGGAGGTGGGCATCGGAGTGTTTTTGTAAATAGTGTTTAGTCCACTTCTGTTTCCGCTAGAGACTTTAAAAATTGCACTCAGTACACACTATATTCAATAAATAAAAAACTAGTTTCTGAAGAAGTGAACTTAATATTTGACGTGCTTTGAGGATGTCGGCACACAGGGAATGTTTATACAGCACTTAGGGAAGGAGGGCTGCCATGCAGTGTGATCAGTTATGTAAATAATCGACTGATGTAAGTAACGTAGAGCTTACGTTGGGGGCTTGTGTGTGTTTTGGGGGGTGAGGCATGGGAACAGAGAAAAGGCGCTTAATTCATCAATTTCGGCCATTTACATTGCTTAGGTTAGAAATTCCTGCTGTTTTTCATTTATAGGAACAACTTATTGTTTCTTTCCTCGATCTCATGTAAGAGAAGAATGAATCCTTGCCTTATTCCAAAGAGTTCTTCCTAAGCTTTCCGCCTCCCCCCACCACCACCACCACCAACTAGATAGCACACGCTTGTCCCTGTTACCTTAGTGCCCTGGACTTCTCATCCTGTGACACCCACCATGCTGGTGATGAATCATCTAACACCATCTCCTCAATTGACTGGGTATTTCCTGAAAGTGGGTTTGTGTCTTATTCACCACTTTATACTCAGAACCTGGCGTACTTACTGGCTCGTGTATATTTTTGTTGAAGACTGTATTAAAATACCGTTATTTATAGAACATTTAGAGGAAAAAATGAGTCGTTTGATCAACTGAATTGGTTAGTCTAGATAACCTCAGTCTACAAGTTCTTTTCTGTGCTTATTTGTTGAAGGTGGTCTGGGAAGCGTGTAGAAGTCAGTCAACAGATGTTTTAAAGTAAATGTATTGAATGATTGAAGCAAATAAGTTATTGCCAGTAAAAAAGGGTGAGGAAGATATGAAATTGTGAGAGAGAGATTAGTCCATAACTGTTTGAAGAAACTGGTAGGTACTCGCCTTAGGTTTGCAAATACCTCAGATAATTGGTAAATATTTCCTTCCTTAGTGCTTTAAATAACATGAATTGTCTTCTGACCAGAGAAACAGCCTGCTTCCAAAGCTCACTCTGTGCTTCACGCTGGCTTTGCAGACGTAGAGCGTTGTGTAAACTTCCACATATGTCGTGTTTAACGTTGTTTTTTTTTTTTTTTTGCGGTACTCGGGCCTCTCACTGTTGTGGCCTCTCCCGTTGCGGAGCACAGGCTCCGGACGCGCAGGCTCAGCGGCCATGGCTCACGGGCCCAGCCGCTCTGCGGCATGTGGGATCCTCCTTGACCGGGGCACGAACCCGTGTCCCCTGCATCGGCAGGCGGACTCTCAACCACTGCGCCACCAGGGAAGCCCTAACGTCATGTGTTTTGATGTTTGTCTCCTGATGGCTTTTTCTGTGAAGAATTGGTCTCAGACCAGCATGAAGCCAGTGTTCTTGTGCTGCTTTCTGTTACTCTTTCCATTTCCATCACTGTGAAACCAAATAGTTTTATGAACAGTGAGAAAGCACATGGACTGCAGCACGCTTTCCACGATGGCAGCATAGCCGGTTGTGTAGGGGGTTTGATATGAAGTGTGTGCTGGCTTCCCAGGTATGGCTCTGATCCCGTTTCACGTTGTTTCTCTGGGGAAGAGCTCCCAGTATTTAGGTAGCTAAGGGTTTTGTTCCCTAGTGTTTGTGTGTTGTGAACAGGGGTCCAGGGTTTGCATATTGTGAGCAGAGCCCGGGGCTTTTGCTCCTTTGCTGCCTGTACAGCTGCTGGTGATTAGCACTATTTCTAGATCAGTGTTTTGGGCTTCAATCGATGCTGCTGGTATTAAAAAAAAAAAAATGGTTTGGCAAAATAAGCAAGGAGCAAGGTTGAAGAAGTTGTTACAGGACAGAACCAGCCCTGTTAATTTCTGCTTCATTTACACCAAAGGTTGAAAATAAAATCAATAAGGAAATGCTTTTGGCCTCCTAAGAAGGCATTAAATCAAAGAATAGTGAAGCTAGTTTAAAATGCTCCTTATCAAAAATAGATATCAAAAGAGAGTGAATCCTAAAGCTCCTCTATTTTAACGATATACTTTTGGAATTCATAGTTTTAATGACCTTATTTAAAAGAAGATTGAATTCCTTTGGGTAATTATTAAATGCATGGCTATGGTATTTATATTTCCATTGCTATACTATTGAGGTATTTATGATGGGAGGATTCAATCTCAAGGCATAAGTTTAGCAGAGTCCCCAAAATATTTAAACTGAATTGAACTTACCATAACTATTTTGAATTAATGACCCTCTATGGTACATGAAGGCATTGATACTGTTCTTAGGGAGAGTGAAATCCAATGTTTATTTCAAACTTAACGTGTGCAAAGCTCTTCACTAAGTGCCTTAAACTGATTTAGTTTTTACAACAACCCTAGTGTTTTATACCAAAGATTATTGTGCCCATTATACAGAAACAAAAGCTGAAGCCCAGAGATTCTGGGTATTCTGCCTGAGATTACTCGTATAGACAGAGAGAGAGGGAGAGAAATAGGGCAGATTTAAGATTTGAAATCATGTCTACCTTTTTATATAAGCATTCCTTTTTTATAATAAATGGACTTTAATTGTGTTTTTGGACAGATGTTTATGTAACTCATGGAGTATCTCCATGAATCTCTTTGGTTAGAATAGAGACCGTTGGCAACACCGTTTTTTTAACAGACTTTATTTTTCAGAGCAGTTTTCAGTTTACAGTAAAATTGGACAGAAGTTAGAGAATTTCCCACGTGCCCCCTGCCCCACATGTGCACAGCTTCCCCACTGTCACCACTCCCATCAGATGGGACATTTGTTACAATTGTAAACCTACACTGACACGTCAGGGTCCCCCAAAGTCCACAGCTCATATTACTTTATAATATTAATTGCATTTAAGAAACAGGTCATAATATTTTGAATACTACAGTGAATTCGTGTGACGTTGTTTGATTCCTCTGTTTAAGACACAGATAATAGCTAAACTTCATAGTGTTTCATTTATGTCTGGAACTTTTCTAAAGATATACATACTATATATAATGTATATTTGTGTGTATATGTATGTATGTAGTTGCATACAGACACATGTATGCATAACTAATTTAATTTCACAACAGTGATGTGACGTGAAGTGGGTTACAGTTATTACCTCATTTTATTCATGGAAAAAGCTGAGACACAGAATTTATAGAATTTGCTCAAGTGATAGATTTGGACATTGAACCTGGCGATTGAGGTTCCGGAATTTATTCTCTTAATTATTATGCTGTCTTTTGAAACATACTATTTAATATTGATAAAGCATTTCTATAACCGAGGCATTCTTCTAAGCATTATGGAGATAACTCATTCTATCTTAAAACAATCCTACATTCCTTTACAAAAATCTCTGGCTAACGACCGCCTGATATATAGTTTCTCAGCATATTTTAATGCACATCCTTTATTGCTGAAAATGCAGTTCTTTGGTTCTCCTTTTTTCTGATATCAGCCTCCAGAGCCACTTGGGAATTGCTTAGAAGAAGAAAATTGAATTTGTTAGACTGTCCATTTACATCAGTCCACATGATTTGGTCAAGTTTTACTTCAGATGTTCCCCATCACACAAACAGAAAGCACATTTCTCAGATATAGAACTGAGTAACATTGACAGTACTTTTTAAGTGCACAGCACTCATGTCATTACTGTGATATTATTTCCTCCTGTTGAAAGTCTGACGTCCTCAGGTAGCCCCTTCTGACTTGACTGGGCAGCTTCCCAGCCCTTGGGGCAGGGGGCAGCCCTGTCAGACAGGAAACTCTCTGTAGGGATGTTTCAGGACACACACCTGAGCCAGACTGCCTGCCTTCACGGTCTCACCTCCTCTACTTGGCTGTGTGACATTGGGCAAGTCACTTTAACCTCTGTGTTTCAGTCTCTTCCTCTGTCAAGAAGGAATGAGCAAAATTGTACTTTCTGATGATGTTTGAAGGATTAATGAGTTAATATACAAAAACAGTTAGAACAGTACCTGATCTAAAGTGGGCGGGCATAATATAAGGGTGAGCTGCTGCTACTTTTTCCTAAACATGTTGTGTATTTTGTAATCATAGACTTTCATTATGTCTGAGTTTTTCCCTAGTTAAATGTTCTGCCCATCTCTTCCCTTATTTTTCTGGCATATTCTCCAATCTGCAGAAGCTTTTAGCGTTAATGGTGTGTAATTTGAAACTAGACTGGCTGGCTTTGAGGTCTGAACACATTAAAGTCCCCAAGACTCAGTTTTCCTGTTTGTAAGACAGACATGATAATTATGCGATCTATGCTTTTGTGAGAATTAAAGACATCATTTATGTACAGCTCTTTTCACAATGTAAGCACTCAGTAAACGTTAACGATTGAGAAATCTCAATTCGGCTTTCTCCCACATGCCTCCCCGCCCAAGGAAGAATCAAACTCTCCTTTATGACTGTGTCCATAGCACATTAGAAACAGTTTTAATCTCCCTGCACTATGGTTGTTTGTGTTTGTATTTAATAGGTAAAGGTTGAGTTGCTGTTGTATGTGAGAACATTGGGTGGCTCCCGTCATGAGGGTGGGAGATGAAGATTCCTTTCTACTTCGTGTAAAAGGACGTGCGTGATGTCGCTGTTGGGGATGGAGAGGATGGACATGATGGAATATGTGAGGACGGCTGCTTAGAGGGAAGAGCCAGGCGTCAGCGCTCCCGACAGCTGTTAGGTGCTGTCACATGGACAGCCTTGCTGCCTTCAATGATTTTTCTGGTTCATGTCATTTACCGCTGCCTGTTTCCCCATTCCCACTGAAGAGAGACTTCAGACCAGGAAGCCCAGAGTACACGAGCGGGTCCCCCGGCCTAGGACCTCCTGGACTGCTTGGGGCAAAGTCACCTGTGATGGCCTCGGCATGTCCTCTGTGTCCTTTCCGAGGGCTGGAAGCCCAGTGGGCAGCCCCGGGCATGGGGAATGGAAGGAGTTCGTTCATGCACAAGCCCTTTTCTCTGCCATCCGTTCTGGCTCCCTGACAGTCTCTTATACAAGGAAAAGAGTAAGAATTGGGGAAAAGTGCACTGAAGGAAGATTCAAATATTGCTCGATGAAGTACAGTTTGCAGAATAGACCAGAGAATAGTGAGGCCCTTGGAGAGAGGTAATTCATGAAGAAGGTAAGTTTTAGGGATGTACCTTAGGTGGATCTTAGGATCTCCTAAACCCATGTCCTTTAGTGATGGGGATTAAGAGTCTCAGATTCAAAGTCCAATTACATTAATTAGATTTCTGAATTATAGGAAGAGAGAGAATTACACAGGCCAAATAGCTGCTTTTTACATTAAACAAATATCCCATCCTTTTGTCTACAAGGAGGTTAAAACTGTCTGTTATTTTTATTTTTCTAGATAGAAATCTATTTCTATATTGTCATAATTTACTATTTTGAAGGAACTGGAAAAAAACCATGACTGTTTATTAGTTAAATGTAAAAAAGTAGGAAAATACTTTACAAAAATGGTATAATTGACACCAACTTGAACATTTTCCTTGAACTCTTATGAAAACAATATGTGGGAAGGGAACCCCTTTAAAAGATGGAAAAGGGGGTACACAGTGCCCGCTCCCTCCCAAGAACCCTCAGTCTGCTCCTGCCCTTCCAGAAACTTCCTACACACACAAATCCATACAAACACAATTATCTCCTAATGGGGGTGTTTTATGCATATTGTTGTGCTGTGTTTTCCTAACTTAATATGTTTTTCACATTTGCAACTCAGCATATGCATCTTACTCCTTTGAATGGCCGTAAAAATCCTTGACACGTATGCACCACAATTTATTTACCCAATATCTCATTGATGGACATTAGGGTTAGCCCTAGCTGTTCCTCTTATACTGTTACTTACCGCACTCTGTGGCGTGCATCTTTGTGTCCACATGTGCATATTTTGACCATAAATTCCTAACAATTGAGTTGCTAAGTCAAAGGGAATGTATGTTTAACTCTTGACAGATGTTGCCAACCGGCCCACAAAGAAATTGTATCAGTTTCTCTACTTCAAGCAATATATGCTGGTGCCTGTTTATCACACCCTTGCCAGTACAAAATACTGTTTAAATATTAGTAATTTAGAAGTTTCAATTGTTATGATTTATTCTTGACTTTAAACTGGTTTATATAAAATCACATGATCCTATCAATAGATGCAAAAGAAGCATGTGACAAAATCCAACACTCATTCATAATAAAAACTTTCAGTAAACTAGGATTAGAGGTGAACTTTCTCTGCTTGATAAAAAATATCTACAAAAAACCGACAGCTAACATCATATTCAATGGAGAGAAACTTGAAGTTTGCCCACTAAGATCAGTTGCAAAGCAAGGCTCTCCCCTCTCACCAATCCTTTTCAACATCATATGGTAAGTTCTAGTTAATTTGAAAATAACAAAAAGGAAGTAAGTGTGTACATATTGGTAAGGAAGAAATCAAACTGTCTTTGCAGATGAAATGGTCATCTGATATAGAAAATATGAAAGAATTGACCAAAAAACCCTGCTAGAACTAATAAGCAATCACAGCAAGGTTGAAGGATACACAGTTAACGTACAAAGTTCATTTCATCGCTATATTCCAGAAATATACAAGTGGAATTTGACCTTAAAAATAAAATAATATTTTAACAATTTGGTTAAAGTTCTTCCATAGATTAGAGAACTGATGTTGTTGATGTGTCCATACACCCAAAGCCATCTACAGATTCAGTGCAATCATTGAATTCCAGTGGTGTTCTTCACAGAAATAGAAAGAACAATTCTATAATTTGTATGAAATCAGAAAAGACACCAAATAGTCAAAGCAATTTTGAGAAAAAGGACAAAGCCAGAGACATCATGCTTCCTAATTTCAAACTGTACTACAAAGCTATAATAATTAAAACAGCATGGTACTGACATAAACATGGACATATAGACCAATGGAACAGAACAGAGAGCCCAGTAATGAACCCCTGCATACACAGTCAACTAATATTTGGCACAGGAGTCAAAAACACTCAATGGAGAAAGAACAGTTTCTTCAATAAATGGTTCTGGGAAAACTGGATAACCATATACAGAAAATGATACCGGACCACTTACAAAAATTAACTCAAACTGTATTAATTAAACATAGATCAGATACTGTAGAGCTCCAAGAAGAAAACAGGGAAGAAGCTCCTTGAATTGGTCTTGACAATGCTATTTTGCATATGACACAAAAGGCAAAAGCAATGAAAGCAAAAATGGGACTACACCAAGCTAAAAAGCTTCTGCACAGGAAAAGAAACCATCAACTAAATGAAAAGGCAACCTACAGAATGGGAGACATATTTGCAAACCACATATCAGATAAGGGGTTGTTATCCAAAATATATAAAGAACTCATACAAGTCAATAACAAAAAAACAATCTGATTTAAGAATAGGCAGAGGACCTGTCTAGGCATTTTTTCAAAGAAGACATACGAATGGTCAGTAGACACATAAGATGCTCAGCATCACTAATCATCAGGGCAATGCAGATCAAAACCATAATGAGATAGCAACTCATACCTGTCAGAATATCTGTTATCAAAGAGACAACAAATAACAAGTGTTGGTGACGATGTGGAGAAAAGGGAACCCTCGTACACTGTTGGTGGGAATGTAAACTGGTCCAGCCACTGTGGAAAACAATATGGAGGTTCCTCAAAAAATTAAAAATAGATCTACCATATTATCCTGCAATCCCACTCCTGGGTATGTATCCAAAGGAAATGAAAACAGGAGTTTGAAGAGTTATATATATTACCATGTCTACTGTAGCATTATTCTCAATAACCAAGATTCGGAAACAACCTAAGTGTCCATCAGTGGATGAATGGATGAAGACATTGTGGCATATATATATATACACAATGAGATATTATTCAACCATAAGAAAGAAGGAAATCCTGCCATTTGCAGCAATATGAAGGGAGCTTGTGGACATCATGCTTATTGAGATAAGCCAGACTGAGAAAGACAAATATTGCATGATATCACTTATATGTGGAACCTAACAAAGCTGAAATCATAGAAACAGAGCATAGAATGGTGGTTCCCAGTGGCTGGCAGTTGGGGGAGCTTGGGGAGATGTTGGTCCAAGGGTACAAACTTGAAACTAGAAGATGAATGAGTCTTGGAGACTGAATGTACCACGTAGTGATTACTGTCAACAATAATGTGTTATGTACTTCAAAATTGCTGAAAGACTAGACCTTAAAAGTTTTTGGCACAAACAAGAAATGATAGTTTCCTGATGTATAGAGGTATGAAAGTTTCAGTGGCAATCCTGTTGCAGTATATAAAATGTATCAAATCAACTCATTGTATACCTTCAACTTACACAGTATTATCTGTAAGTTATATCTCAATATAAACAAAACAGTACCATTAACATTGGTGCCCCCAAAATGAAATACTTAAGGAATAACCTAACAAAATGAGTGTAATATGTATATGAGGAAATCTACAAAAGTGTTGAAAGAAATCAAAGAAGAACAAAATAAATAGATATTCCACGTTCATGTGTAAGAAGACTTGATATTGTCAAGATGTCAGTTCTTCCCAACTTGATCTACAGATTCAATTCAATTCCAGTCAAAATCCCAGCAAGTTATTTTGTGGATATGAGAAACCGATTCTAAGTTTATGTGGAGAAGCAAAAGACCCAGAATAGCCAACAAGATATTGAAGGAGAAGGACAAAGTAGGAGGCCTGACAGTACCTGATGTCAAGACTTAGAATAAAGCTGCGGTAATCAAGACAGGGTGGTTTCAGGGAAAGAATAGACAAAGAGATCAGTGGAACAGAATAGAGAGCCCTGTGGTAGACCCACATAAAGGTAGTCAGCTAATCTTTGACAAAGGAGCAAAGATGGTCTTTTCAACAAATGGTGCTGGAACAACTGCACATCCACATGCAAAAAATGAATGTAGACACGGACCTTATATCTTTCACAAAAATAAACTCATAACGGACCACAGACCTAATGGAAAACACAAAGCTGTTACATTCCTATAAGATAACAAAGGAGAAACCTAGACGACCTTAGGTACGGCACTGCCTTTTGATATATAACATCAAAGACACAATCTCTGAAAGAAATAAAGGATAAGGTGGACTGCATGACAAGTAAAAACTTCTGCAAAAGACAATGTCAGGAGAATGAGAAGACAAGGCACAGACTGAAAAAATATCGTTGGAAAAGACACATCTGATAAAGGACTGTTATCCCCAATATACAAAGAACTCTTAAAACTCAATAATAACGAAGCAAATAACCTGAATTTAAAAATGTACCATAGACTTTAACAGATACCTCACCAAAGAAGATGTATAGATGACAATAAGCAGAAGAAAAGATGCTCCACATCCTACGCCATCAGGGAAATGCAAATTAAAACAACGAGATTCCACTCTACACCCGTTAGAATGGCGGAAATTCACAGCAGTGACAGCATTGAAGCCTGGGGAGGATGTGAAGCAACAGGAACTCCCACCCCTGCTGGTGGGAATGCAGGTTGGTGCAGCCACTTTGAAACACGGTTTGGCAGTTTCTTACATAAATAAATATATCCTAACCATGTGTTTCAGCAATCACACTCCTTGGTATTTACCCAGTTGAGTTGAAAATGTATGTCCACAAAAAAAACCTGCACACAGGCATGTTTATAGCAGCTCTTTTCACAATTGCGGAAACACGGAAGCAACCCAGATGTCCTTCGGCCGGTGATGGGTAAATAACGTGGGTAGCATCCAGGCTGTGGACTATTATTCAGCACTAAAAAGAAATGAGCTATCAAGTCCTGAAAAGATAATGAAGGAATCTGAAATGGGTATTATTAAGCCGATATTAAGAAGTCGATCTAAAAAGATGGCATTGTGTGTGATTCCAGCTATGTGACGTTCTAGAAAGGGCAAAAACTATGGAAACAGTATAAAGATCAGTGGTTGCCAGGGGTTGGGGGAGAAGGGGGGAGGGATGAATAGGTGGAGCACAGAGGGCTTTTAGGGCCGTGAAACTACTCTGTATGACATTGTAATGGTGGATACAGGTTATTATTCATGTGTCCACACCCACCAAGTGTACAACACCAAGAGCGAACCCTGATGTTAACCATGGACTTTGTGTACTGATACAGGTTCCTCACCTGTAACAAACGGACCACTAGGTAGGGATGTTGATAATGGGGAGGCTGGGGAGGCTGTGCTTGGGAGGAGGGGGAGAGGGTCTACGGGAAGTCTCTGCACCTTCTCAGTTTTTCTGTGGACCTTAAACTGCTCTAAGAAGATAAAGGTTTTTGCTTTTTTTTTTTTTAAACTCTTTTCAGTTTCAAGAAGAAACGTGTGTGTGTGTTTAAAAATGCATGGATTGGTTGTTTAATATCAGTCATTCCCTTCCAAGTTGTAACATGGTGAAACATGATACAAACATAGTGGTGAATTCAAGAAATTTGACCGAACCAATAACATTTTTTGGACCTGCAGCTTTTTTTTTTTTTTTTTTCAAACAAGAGGATAGTTTTATTACAAGATAAGAAGGTTTAATAAAAAAGGTTTAGAAAAAAGGTCCCAACACTAGAAAGTATGTGTTAGGTATTTAAACAGTAACAAAATGTGCATAATTTATTCGTTCTCTATTAATTAGACCTATTATTTTTAAAGCAGTTGGTGTTTGATGGACAGGTGCTCTGATGAACCTAATTACTATTTTACATGTTTCCAGTTTTGGTAATTTCCTCATCAAATGAATATTTCTTATTCTAAATAGTTCCCTCTTTAAATAATTTTATTTCTTAGCACTTTAGAGAATTTAATATGATGATTCTTAATACTGTGATTTCCAGTTCAGCTATGAATTAATTTAATTTTAATTATGATATTTTAAATCTTACACCCGAACTTTCTAGTACCAAGATTTCATTAAAAAATGCAACATTTTGGGTAAATTACAGCTGAACCTCTTGTTAGCCAAGTGTTGGCAGAGAGACTGTAGTATTTCTGGGTGAGGCTGGAGCATATTAATTTTTAAACTTTTACAGAAAGCCTTTTTTCTTGTAGCTGACTTATGTAGATAATTAGGGAATGCAGAGTCATGTGCTACTGTATTCAGTGAATGGTTTGTGTTTCTTCTCCTAGATTCCTGATTTATTTTACTTAAATATTTCCTTTAGATTTCTTTAAAATACTTTGAAAACCATTTTTAATGTTCGGCCTATCGTCAAAATATGCAACTCTATGCTTCCCATTTATTTTCTCTATTCCCATTGTGATTTTGAATGTGTAAGTTGTATTCACCGATGTTCATCTGTGGGCAGAGACCATGGACCACACAGCAGAGGGGCCCCCTTCCCTTCCATGGGGTAGACCGTTGCCCGGAAGTGGCTGCCCTGCCAGGTACACAGTTTTCAGCAGCATTTCACCCTGGTCCTCTTTGTGAGGTGACGTGAGGAGCTTCTGTGAGTGGACCCAGCTAGAAGTAGGGTTTGTCACATTAGAGACGATTCAGGAGTGGGCGTGACCGCTTCCTCTCTCATTCCTGCCCAGGGACTAAAGGCAGTCATTCTAAGGCCTGGGGTGTGGTAGACCCACAGGGAATAAGGAACTTGGTACCAGAATCGCCATGTGAAAGGTCATCCAAGGAACAGTCTCATCGGCACATCTTACGACAGAAAAGTAAACTTATATTAAGACGCTGACATTTTCAGCTGTGCGGTCGTAGCTAGCATTATCCCAAGTGTATTTGAAATCTACTCTCAAGAAAACTTGAGGATGATACGCATCGTGGAAGATCATAGACGTATGTAGTGGAGTCATGGTCGTGACCAAGTTTTACGTTGGTTACAAACACAGGATTACAGACAGCTGTCGGAGAGCTGGTCCACGGGGCGCCTCCCCTGAGCATGATGTGGCATCTTGTGCCCTAAGGACCAGCAGCCTCCCAGAGTGCACATACCCGAACGTGGAATTTCATTCCCACTGGAGGCGCTTGGCGTGCTTCTCACAGATGAAATTGTAGCATGTGAGACACAGGGACCACTGATTGGAGTTTCCAGATGATTATAAAAAATTACTCCAGACTGTGGGGTCTCAGTAAAGTTAGAGGGATTTTGCCTGTTTTATATTAAAGACACTTCATGACTTGTATTAATTTAAGTCGTAGGCGCAACACGTAATTATTTATAATGTTTGTGCTTTGATGACAAAGATAAGAAGCTAACACACTTGTGGGAACAGAGTACAGGCCTCATCATTTCTCTGGGGTCCCTTCTTGTTTTAGCATTAGGTCCACTGATAATGTGAATAAGGTTTGCAACTAGAAGAAAAAATGATTTTGAATCTGGAAATTTATTTAGAGACAACTTAATTCAACCGTGCATTCTAAACATAAGGCAGTGATTTTTATGATTATGGAAATGGTGATGATGAGGTTCGGGTTGAGTATCGTAGGAAAAACAATGCCTACATATTTACTGCTAAGTTTACTAGGAAATCTGTAGGCACTTTACATGTGTTACTTTATTTGGTAGGTACTGTCTTGTCCTCATTTTACAGGTACAGACTGAAACTCAGGTTGTTTACATGAATTGCAAAGTCCACACAAGCATCCGTGGCCGAGCCAGGAGCTGGGTTTTCGCCTAGTGATGTCTGAGCCTCCAGTTTTCGCTGCCACAGTTGGTACCTGTTAACTCACTTGTGGAGTCACACAGCTCTTTATTAATATATTTAAGACTAAAGTCTAGTCCTTCTGCATCCAGAGGCTTGTGTGGCTCTAAGAATTGATGTCCCCCGAGGGTGCAGACCATACACACATTCTAGGAATTGTTCTGTGAGTTCTGTGGTTGTAAAACGATCTCTTCTTATTAAGCTTCCTGTTTTCCCACCTTCGTTTTGTTCCTTGGGTGAATGCTTCGGCTTCTTCACAGAGAAAGTGGAAGCCACCCTTGTGTTCCCTCTGATGCTCTGTTTACTAACTTGCTGAGTTATCAGTTTAACTAACACTGGTGAAACACCTGGTCAGTCTTCCACATAATCACTGCGATTGTCATTGTTACTATTATTAGCAGCAGAACCCTCATCATTCTCTCTTGTAAGCTCCAGTCCCTCAACTTGGGTTCTAGACTCCAGTCATCCCATCTCTGTAATCCTTGCTCTAATAACTATTGCTCAGTACAATATCTTAAGCCTTTCTCTATCTGTTTACTTATTTACTTGAGTATATAAACAAATTTAAGTTTCTACAAGGATTAAAAAAAGCATAGGGACTTCCCTGGTGGTCCAGTGGTTAGAACTTGGGGCTTTCACTGCCAAAAGTTCAGGTTCAATCCCTGGTCGGGGAACTAAGATCCTGCAAGCCACGTGGTGCGGCGGAAAAAAAGAAGCACGCAAGCATATAAAAGCTCCACACTCCCTCTTTACCTGTGTTCCCCTTCTAAGGCTTACAGGCAATTCTACTGCCGTTTGCTGGCAAATCTCTTAGAAGAATTTCATTTTTATTTCTTTGCTTCTCATTTGATTATCCACATACTGCACATGATTATTAAACATTCCTACAAGTTGTCTTTCCATAAATGGAGAATTTTGCCTTACTTTAACTTACAATTACTTTACTTAAAATTTTTATGCAGCTCAAGCAGTGAAGCTACTTTCCTGTAGGACACTGGTAATTTCCATGTCGCCAAATTCATCGTTTATTGTTTTGTTCTTATCTTTTTTGAGCTTTCTGTGTCCATTTATTAATTCGTTCTTCATTGAACACACATATTGGCATCCCTCATGAGCCGATCACTCATGGGGGCACTTGGATTACAGTGTACTTCGGGCAAAGAAAGCCCCGAATTTTGTCCCTTTCCCATTTTGGAATGAAAGGCAGGAAATAAAGAAATGACACAATACTCAGAATAATGTAAGATTGTGATAGATGATAAGATAAAATAGAGCTGACTAAAGGGAGATACAGGGGGTAGGGGGCAGCCTTCTCAGGATAGATGATTAAAAATTACCCGATGAAATCAGTCATTTTCAGGTATCAGGGAAGAGTGATCCAGGCACGGAGAACAGAGAGTGAAAAGACCTGTGGCAAAAGCAACCTCGGCATGTACCCCAAAGCCAGAACCAAGTCAGGAGTGTCTGCAAGGGAGGTGAGATGCCAGGTCTGAGAGAGGGGAGCTTGTAGCTTTTACGGTGCTTTTAGATCACGTAAGGATCCTGGCTTTTATCCTAAGGGTAGTGGGCGGGTCACAGGAGGGCTTTGGTGGAGAGAGGGATAAGAGATGAATCTCCTGTCCCAGGGGCTCCCGCAGGTGCCTTGAGGAAGCAGCCTGACAGTCCGGGCTCAGAGTCAGGCGGTGATCTTGTAATCTGGGGGGCATGGGGGACGGTAGTGGGCGGCGGAGTGCACCTGGAAGGTGAGCCCGATCGGCCTTTGGATGACTTGGATGGCTTGTTTGAGGACATGTGGAAGAAACCTGTGAATTTGTGATAAATGACTACATACAGCCATTACCATATAAAATCCATAGAACCGTGGCTTTTGTTCCCCGACACAGATATATCCTATTGTTTCTCTCCTGGAAGGTGAGAGCCCCTTTCACGGCTGCTGTAGTCTCCCCGCTGCGGTGTCGCAGTGATCGGGGATCGGGAGCCTGCTTTTGTGATGACACACGTCACATCACAGGATTCACGCACGACTCCTGTGTCCACGTGCTTTAAACTTACCAGTGGGGAAGGCAGCTTGGAAGCATCAGAGCCTGGTCCTGGGGAGGCCCGGATCCCCACGCCGATCACCAAGGCTGGGCTGGCGGGTCCCGGGAGGCCACCAGTAACACGTGCTCCTGCTGCCGGGCTGCCTGCGTTACTACTGGGAGCCCCGTGGAAGTCACCTGGAAGGAAGGGTTGGGGCTGCCTATGAGCAAAGGACCTGTGGGAAATCAGAGAAAAATTCTTGAACAAGTGAACGTGGTGAAAACTTGACTTTGAGGTGTTTTGCTTCCCGGCATGTTACTTTGGTTTAGGAGTCAGTGAGGATCAAAGGCAAAAATAGTTTAAGGAATATGGGAAACTTGGAAGAATTAATTTTGAAGTGGAATCATTTTACTTGGAGATTCTCTCTGTGTTTCAAAATTCCATATATTTTAATGGAGTATTGTAGAAGAAAGGGGAACAGACAGTATGGCAGACTTTCAGAGCTCAGGGCTATAACGTCAGCTGAACCTTCATCCATTCCTTTTGCACAAATGTAGCAAACCAACATAGAAATTTTGATATTCTGGTGTTGGTGAGATTAAAAGTTTCTTTTGAGAGATGAGGCATCTCCTTTTCCCCTTTAGCTTCACAGAATAAATAACTCTCATTCCATGAATTGGTCTCTATATTTTTTAATGTGAAAATAAAATTTGTCTACCTTTTCACCTGATTATGTAATTCTAGTGTTAATCTGAATGCCAGAAAGTGTGGTGCAATTTATTATTTTATATTTACAGCCCATACTGAAACTTCAGAGCTCTTAGAATGATTTCCACGGATTATGATCATTGTAGGTGTTTATCCATTTAATGAAATTCTAATACTGAACACAACATTAAGTCCTGAATGTTTAATGGACACAAAAAAATGAGTATAATTGGCATGTTTTCTGCAAGCAGTTTTTCTTTGTAGGGAGATGTGCAACACAGTGGAATGTGTCATCTCATTTTAATACGACGGTTTGATGTAACCGCAGTTTCCACTGTTATCTCCGTGTCTTCAGAATAATGGGTCCAGAAGAAGGTGTTACTGGTTGCCAGTTTGCCTGACCAGGCTGTGTAAATTATAGCAAGCTGATGATCTTTGCGAGCATTTTGAAAGGAAGTTCGTGCTTTGACGCTCGTTCCAATGTTAAATTCTCATTGGCAGGAATTTCTTGGGTCCTTGGTTTCAAACAATCCAAAGCCACCCTGTGATGAAAAAGACTGCAGTTGGTCCATTTCTGTCCAAGTCTCAGCAGTGATTCAAAAACCTAATAGAGAATGATGAAGTTGTCAATGAAAAGAATATGGTGCCCTGGGCTTCTCTTCAAGCTCAGCTGTCTAATTTTTTGTGTAGACAATCCCCAAGCTGTATCTGAGTGGCTTCTAGGTAGCAATTTCCTGTTTTCTTCCAAAACAATATCATCTATCCCGCTTCAGTTTTAAGGACAAGAAGCAGATGTATCCATGCATTGAACTAAAAATTTGACCACTAAAGACAAAAATTAAAGAGTTCTTGTTAAAAGACAAAATTATTAGAAAGGACAAACATGAATTTTTAATGAAACTTTAACCAAGATACCATTGTATACATTTCATAATCTGTAGTTAATAACGTAGAGAAGATAGACTGGCTGCTAAGAAGCGAAAAGGAAAAACTCGTGAATTGTTTGTGGTCTTAGAACAGAGAAGGGTCTTTGTACTGAGGCCGTCTGTGTGCTTCGGGGCTGAGTCCTTTTACACAGGTCCTGTTCGTCCAATATCTGCTGTTGTGACCCCAGAAATCTCTCCCTCTTATGGAGCTCAGTCTGTGACATCTATCTTGTTGGTCCTCATATCAAGAATTTTTAAAAGAGGGGGGATAGCAACAAACAGAAACAGAACTCCTCAGCATTTTGTAATAATATCAGTGCAAAGCATTTTGCACTCACAGATTCAGTAGTGATGTTTGGCCAGTTCAGCAGTTGATTAAATGGGGCAGCTGTGGGGAGGGTTTGGGGACGGAGGGCTGCTTATGTGGGAATCGAACTGCAGTATACAGTTCATCAAATTATATCCTTGATGTTTTCTCACTGAGAATTCTTTTCTAGGGTTTGTAGAACAGTGTTATCAGAGGATGGCGAAAGTAGTTAATTTTATAAAAAATTATTTAGTGACGTGTGTCACATGGACAGGGAGGAAATGCTGCCTCAGGAAAATCCTCCTGGCCTGCGCTGAAAAGTTCAGCGTTTCTTTGTGTTGCTGTCGATGTTTTAGTTCCCGGTGACCAATCCCCCTGAGATCTTAGTGGATCCTGAAAGGTCATATAACTTTTCTTTCATCTCGTAGATTATCAAGAGAGAGATGAATGCATTACTGGGAAAAATATGAACATGGTGACAATTCAAAAGGCATTTTAATGTGTTTGTGGTATTAGATTTTATAAGAAGTATCATTTTCTAGGTAGAAGTGCAGCTGCTTCAGTTAGCGTGAATTATTCTTTTCATACATAATAGTCTGAAGACTGATTAGCATGTAGCTGAGGGAAGATGCTATTTCTTAGGTTTTCTGTCATTTCCCGAAGAGGAACCGTCCCTGCATTACAGACATCTCCGTGATGCTTGGTCTTTCTTTCTCTTGCTTTATTATATTCAGGTAAATGGGGAGATGTGTTTCCAACTCAGTGCATATTTGTTAAGCACCTACTGTGCATAAGGCATGAGGCTAGATGCTGTGGGAAGTCCAAGTTAATAGTATTTGCAACACTTGTAACTGGACAGAGGGTTAGTATCTAGAATATGTAAAACGCTTCTATGACTCAAAAAACATCAGTAAGAACAAAAACAAACAACCCATTAGAAAAATCACAAAATACTTAATCATCTTACAGCAGAAGAATGGCCAATAAAGGTGCAAAAATGCTCAACCTCATTGGTAACCTGAGAAATTGGAATCTGGCTTTCTAGGTTTTCAAGAAGGTTCACTTTTCCAGGCAGGAGGCCAAAAAACGTCCTGCTTTTTAAATTGACACTTTGCTAGCTTGATTTATAAATTTTATACATTTGGGTCTATGGTCCATAGGCTTCCATGTATTCTTGGCCAGGGCTGCATATACTCAGGGCAGGCCTATAAATGTATGTTTATATAACTTAAAGAAAAGCTAGGAGATTCCAAAGACAAAATTCAGGGCAGGGGTTACCCTTCTGGTGGAAAGAAGGGGGTGCCACCAGGGACGCGCACAGGGGGTCTTTAAGGTACCGATAATATTCCTTTTCTTGAGCAGGGAGGCATGTATTTAACAAAACTCTATTTCATGTAAAAAATTCACTATACTCTCGGCTTTCAAACAGGATTAGTTTAATAGACACATAACCATATGATTTCACATGGAGACAGTATACGTTTAAATATAAATGTGTTTTAAAATGTATTTGTGAAAAATAAATGAGATCTTAGTTTCACCCAGCTCTGTGCTGTACGGTGCATCAGAGCCAAGTAGAGGGTGTCGGGGGCAGAAACTGGCAGGAATGGAGCTGACAGTCCTTGAGTTGTCTCTTTCCTACGACACCATTGCCGCATTTTACCCTTTTGAGTATAGACTCCATTCTATATAGAAGAAACATCTTCAAAGTTAATGATTGTAGTATTGGAATGCAAATCTATGTATTTGTAGAACTTTATCTTACCATTTATACTTTTTGGACAAATTACCTCAGGAAAGAACTTGGGGGAGAGGGATTAATAAATGATAAATATTGCCGCTTTATTAATAATTGGCCACTATCCTAGCTCCTAGGAATGCTTATTTGGATGCAGACATGGGCTGTCTAAATATAGGGACACCACGTTCTTAAGAAGATGTCTAAAAAATAAACGTCTTGAGTTTTACATCTCATATCTCTACTAGTTTTAACTTGTCTAGTGACTCAAATGTATATTTCTTCCCGATCATGTATGGAAATGTAATCGTAAGTCCAAACTCTAATTAGTAAAATTCAGAATTGACCTAAAATCATTTGCTTGGATAGCCCTAAAGTAATTGTTATTTTCATCTCTAGTGGTTATTGTTTAATGAGTTCATTATTATGTGGGCTTACAATGAAAGTGTTTTGATTATTTCCACATAAATGACAGAAGAGAGAGAACTATAAAGTCTTGGAAAGACAGCTTTATATTGCCAGTACACTCTGTGTTAAGGACACAGCATACTTGCCACTGCAGTAAGCTCTAAGTTGATATGATTTAGAAAATTCTTGGTGATGGTAATGGAGGAGGACTAAACAAGATACTACTGAATTTATTTGTTTATTTAGTTGGTTAGATAGTCAGTTAGTCATTCATTTCTTTATTCAACCATTTTATTTTCTGCAATATACCAGTACTTCTAGGCATGGCATATATATTAATGAATAAAAGAGACATACATTTTCGTCTTGTGGAGGCTAAAATCTAATATAATTTTTCTAAAGTAAAGAATAGGTATATGTAGAGACTTCCCTTGGGGTCCAGTGGTTAAGACTTTGCCTTCCAACACCAGGGGTGCGGGTTCGATCCCTGGTCGGGGAGCTGGGATCCCACATGCCTCGTGGCCAAAAAACCAAAACATAAAACAGAAGCAACATTGTAACAAATTCAATAAAGACTTTAAAAATGGTCCACGTCAAAAAAAATCTTAAAAATAAAAAAGAATAGGTATGTAAATACAGAATGAGGGCACTGCTGCGATCAAGATGGAATTGGCATGATGTCCTAACGCACGAGTTGTCAGACCTCTTGAAAGTGTGACATCACAGCCTGAGAAGGAGGCCTAAGTGGACGTCATCAGGCAAAGCACAGGAAGAAGAGAGAGACGGGAGCCGCTCGTGTGGGGGCCCCAAGGAAGGGACGGGTGGACCCTGTTTGAGGGCCTGCAGGAGGGACTGTGGAGCCACAGCGGTGACGTGGACTGGATGGTAGTGGCCGCAGGGGGAGGGCAGGGCTGTGGCAGTGATACATTTTAAAGGTGGAAACAAGGGACCTCACTGATGAATTGCACGTGGAGACGGAAGGAGAGGAGACAGTCGTCAAGGATTTCCAGTGCCCTGTGTTGGTCACCTCAGCAGACTGTGGTGCTTTGTAAGGTCAGGACAGCCTGGAAGGGAGGGAACAATGACAATAATCATCGTCGTCGTCATCATCTGGTGCTCCGTTGTGAACGTATTCGTTTAAAAGGCCAATGTGGTATCCATCCGAGATGTGGAACAGGCAAGGGGTTTATAAACTCAGGGAAGTCTGGCCTGTCGTTAGAGTTCAGCATACGCATGATATTAAAACTCATGGGGATGGATGAGGAAGGACCCTTACAGAGAGACGGAAGGCAGAAAAGAGACCAGATCCTGGGGCAACTCCAGCTACTGAGGCACAGTCCCAGAGGACACTGAGAGGGAGTGGGAGTGGCTGATGAGGTGGGAAGAGGATCCGGGGTTCACAGTGACACAGGAGCTGGGAGATGCTTTGGGGGAGTGTTGGCTGTGTCCGCTCCACAGAGAGGCTGAGCAGGATATTTACAGGAAAGTAACTGCTGAATCTGACAATTTGGGATTGGAATTCAGAGCAGGGTAAGTGTGGGAGTGAAGGAAAAGAAAGAAATACAAAGTATCAATATACTCTAGAGAAAATAATGGGGAAGTCTCAGTAAAGACCAAGGAGTTTTGTCGGGTTTTGTTTTGTCTCACGTTAGGCTGGGCGCTTACATCAGAGACGGTTGTTACAGACATGACTTCAGTAAAGCAGAGACTCCTGGTTCCGGAGGAAGAGAGTCAGTGTCTCTGAGGGTGAAGCGAGGGATCCTGCCCACACGTGGGAGTGTGGAAAGGGGAGCATCTCCCCAATCTTATGACAAACGGAATAGGAGAAAATGTGCAGGTGCGTGTGAATCTGTATATTGTAAATTGGGAAAAAGATATTCTTCCTAATACCTCCTATTTCTTAAAGGCAGTGAAGTAGGTCATCATGGTTCTTAGCAGTAATTATTTTTAAAATTGAATTACTATGACGTATCTTACTGTTACTGCAATAAGGATACATTCCCATGTTTCGAGATACAAAATATGCTAAAGTATGTTCAGGGTAAAGTCTCCTCCTAACTCTTCCCATTCCATCTGTTTCCCTTTCCTGGATCAAATGATGTTTTCAGTGTCTTCTGAATATTTCCAGAAAGATTCTATTCACATATACACATATGCATTTTACTTTTTTTTTTTCAGAGCTGTGTGAACATCAGCACAATAAATTTTAGAACATTTTCTTTTTTTATTTTTTGAATTTTATTTATTTTTTATACTGCAGGTTCTTATTAGTCATCCATTTTATACACATCAGTGTATACATGTCAATCCCAATCTCCCACTTCATCACACCACCCCCAGCCCCCGCTGCTTCCCCTCCTTGGTGTCCATACGTTTGTTCTCTACATCTGTGTCTCAACTTCTGCCCCGCAAATCAGTTCATCTGTACCATTTTCTAGGTTCCACATATATGTGTTAGTATACGATATTTGCTTTTCTCTTTCTGACTTACTTCACTCTGTATGACAGTCTTTAGATCTATCCACATCTCTACAAATGACCCAATTTTGTTCCTTTTTATGGCTGAGTAATATTCCACTGTATATATGTACCACATCTTCTTTATCCATTCATCTGTTGATGGACACTTACGTTGCTTCCATGACTGGGCTATTGTAAATAGTGCTGCTGTGAATATTGGGGTGCATGTGTCTTTTGAATTATGGTTTTCTCTGGGTATATGCCCAGTAGTAGGATTGCTGGGTGGTATGGTAGCTCTATGTTTAGATTTTTAAGGAACCTCCATACTGTTCTCCATAGTGGCTGTATCAGTTTACATTCCCACAACAGTGCAAGAGCGTTCCCTTTTCTCCACACTCTCTCCAGAATTTGTTGTTTGAAGATTTTCTGATGATACCCATTCCAACTGGTGTGAGGTGATACCTTATTGTAGTTTCGATCTGCATTACCCTAATAATTAGTAATGTTGAGCAGCTTTTCATGTGCTTCTTGGCCATCTGTATGTGTTCTTTGGAGAAATGTCTATTTAGGTCTTCTGCCCATTTTTAAATTGGGTTGTTTGTTTCTTTAATATTGAGCTGCATGAGCTGTTTATATATTTTGGAGATTAATCATTTGCCCGTTGCTTCTTTTGCAAATATTTTCTCCCATTCTGAGGGCTGTCTTTTCATCTTGTTTATGGTTTCCTTTGCTGTGCAAAAGCTTTTAAGTATCATTAGGTCCCATTTGTTTATTTTTGGTTTTATTTCCATTATTCTAGGTGGTGGATCAAAAGAGATCTTGCTCTGATTTATGTCAAAGAGTGCTCTTCCTGTGTTTTCCTCTAAGAGTTTTATACTGTCCAGTCTTCCATTTAGGTCTCTAATCCATTTTGAGTTTATTTTTGTGTATGGTGTTAGGGAGTGTTCTAATTTCATTCTTTTACATGTAGCTGTCCAGTTTTCCCAGCACCACTTATTGATGAGACTGTCTTTTCTCCATTATATATCCTTGCCTCCTTTGTCATAAATTTGTTTACCATAGGTGCGTCGGTTTATCTCTGGGCTTTCTATCTTGTTCCATTTATCTATGTTTCTGTTTTTGTGTCAGTACCATATTGTCTTGATTACTGTAGCTTTGTAGTATAGTCTGAAGTCAGGGAGTCTGATTTCTCCAGCTCCATTTTTTTCCCTCAAGACTGCTTTGGCTATTTGGGGTCTTTTGTGTCTCCATACAAATTTTCAGATTTTTTTGTTCTAGTTCTGTAACAAATGCCATTGGTAGTTTGATAGGGATTGCATTGAATCTGTAGATTGCTTTGGGTAGTATAGTCATTTTCACAGTATGGATTCTTCCAATCCAAGAACATGGTATATCTCTCCATCTGTTGGTATCATCTTTAATTTCTTTCATCAGTGTCTTATAGTTTTCTGCATACAGGCCTTTTGTCTCCCTAGGTAGGTTTATTCCAAGGTATTTTATTCTTTTTGTTGCAGTGGTAAATGGGAGTGTTTCCTTAATTTCTCTTTCAGATTTTTCATCATTTGTGTATAGGAATGCAAGGTATTTCTATGCATTAATTTTGTATCCTGCAACTTTACCAAATTCATTGATTAGCTCTAGTAGTTTTCTGGTGGCATCTTTAGGATTCTCTATTTATAGTATCATGTCATCTGCAAACAGTAACAGTTTTACTTCTTTTCCAATTTGTATTCCTTTTATTTCTTTTTCTTCTCTGATTGCCGTGGCTAGGACTTCCAAAACTATGTTGAATAATAGTGGCGAGAGTGGACATCCTTGTCTTGTTCCTGATCTTAGAGGAAATGCTTTCAGTTTTTCACCATTGAGAATGATGTTTGCTGTGGGTTTGTCACATGTGGCCTTTATTATGTTGCGATAGCTTCCCTGTATGCCCACTTTCTGGAGAGTTTTTATCATAAATGGGGGTTGAATTTTGTCAAAAGCTTTTTCTGCATCTCTTGAGATGATCATATGGTTCTTATTCTTCAGTTTGTTAATATGATGTATCACATTGATTGATTTGCGTATATTGAAGAATCCTTGCATCCCTGGGATAAATCCCACTTGATCATGATTGATGATCCTTTTAATGTGTTGTTGGATTCTGTCTGCTTGTATTTTGTTGAGGATTTTTCCATCTATATTCATCAGTGATATTGTTCTGTAATTTTCTTTTTTTGTAGTATCTTTGTCTGGTTTTGGTATCAGGGTGATGGTGGCCTCATAGAATGAGTTTGGTAGTGTTCCTTCCTCTGCAATTTTTTAGAAGAGTTTGAGAAGGATGGGTGTTAGCTGTTCTCTCAATGTTTGATAGAATGCACCTGTGAAGCCATCTAGTCCTGGAGTTTTGTTTGTTGCAAGATATTTAATCACAGTTTTAATTTCATTTCTTGTGATTGGTCTCTTCATGTTTTCTATTTCTTCCTGGTTCAGTCTTGGAAGGTTATACCATTCTACGAATTTGTCCATTTCTTCCAGCTTGTCCATTTTATTGGCATAGAGTTGCTTGTACTATTCTCTTAGGATGGTTTGTATTTCTGTGGTGTCTGTTGTGAATTCTCGTTTTTCATTTCTAACTTTATTGATTTGAGTCCTCTCCTCTTTTTCTTGATGAGTCTGGCTAATGATTTATCAATTTTGTTTATCTTCTCAAAGAACCAGCTTTTAGTTTTATTGATCTTTGCTATTGTTTTCTTTGTTTCTGTTTCATTTATTTCTTGTCTGATCTTTATGATTTCTTTCCTTCTGCTAACTTTGGGTTTTGTTTGTTCTTCTTTCTCTAGTTCCTTTAGGTGTAAGGTTAGATTGTTTATTTGAGATTTTTCTTGTTTCTTGAAGTAGGGTTGTATTGCTATAAACTTCCCTCTTAGAAGTGCTTTTGCTGCATCCCATAGGTTTTGGATTGTCGTGTTTTAGTTGTCATTTGTCTCTAGGTATTTTTTGATTTCCTCTTAGATTTCTTCAGTGATCTCTTAGTTATTTAGTAATGTGTTGTTTAACCTCCATGTGTTTGTGTTTTTTACATTTTTTTTCCCTGTAACTGACTTCTAATCTCATAGCATTGTGGTCAGAAAAGATGCTTGATATGATTTCAGTTTTCTTAAATTTACTGAGGTTTGATTTGTGACCCAAGATGTGATCTGTCCTGGAGAATGTTCCGTGTGCACTTGAGAAGAAAGTGTAATCTGCTGTTTTTGGATGGAATGTCCTATAAATATCAATTAAATCTATCTGGTCTGTTGTGTCATTTAAAGCTTCTGTTTCCTTATTAATTTTCTGTTTGGATGATCTGTCCATTGGTGTAAGTGAGGTGTTAAAGTCCCCCACGATTATTGTGTTACTGTCGATTTCCTCTTTTATAGTTGTTAGCAGTTGCCTTATGTGTTGAGGTGCTCCTGTGTTGGGTGCATATATATTTACAATTGTTACATCTTCTTCTTGGATTGATCCCTTGATGATTATGTAGTGTCCTGCCTTGTCTCTTTTAACATTCTTTATTTTAAAGTCTGTTTTATCTGATACGAGTATTGCTACTCCAGCTTTCTTTTGATTTGCATGGAATATCTTTTTCTATCCCCTCACTTTCAGTCTGTATGTGTTCCTAGGTCTGAAATGGGTCTCTTGTAGACAGCATATATATGGGTCTTGTTTTTGTATCCATTCAGCGAGCCTGTGTGTTTTGGTTGGAGCATTTAATCCATTCATGTCTAAGGTAATTATTGATATATATGTTTCTATTACTATTTTCTTAATTTCTTAAGGAATTGGGTGCCTATTTCTTTTCCCGTGTTAGGGAAGTTTCTGACCATAATCTCTTCAAATATTTTCTTGGGTCTTTTCTCTCTTCTCTTTCTGGGACTCCTATAATGCGAATGTTGTTGCGTTTAATGTTGTCCCAGAGGTCTCTTAGGCTGTCTTCATTTCTTTTCATTCTTTTTTTAAATTCTGTTCCACAGCAGTGAATTCCACCATTCTGTCTTCCAGGTCACTTATCCGTTCTTCTGCCTCAGTTATTCTGCTACTGATTCCTTCTAGTGTAGTTTTCATTTCAGTTATTGTATTGTGCATCTCTCTTTGTTCTTTAACTCTTCTAGGTCTTTGTTAAACATTTCTTGCATCTTCTCAGTCTTTGCCTCCATTCTTTTTCCCAGGTCCTGGATCATCTTCGCTATCGTTATTCTGAATTCTCTTTCTGGGAGGTTGCCTATCTCCACCTCATTTAGTTGTTTTCCTGGGGTTTTATCTGGTTCCTTCCTCTGGTCCGTAGCCCTCTGCCTTTTCGTCTTGTCTGTCCCTCTGTGAATGTGGTTTTTGTTCCACAGGCTGCAGGACTGTAGTTCTTCTGGCTTCTTTTGTCTGCTGTCTTGAGGATCCACATACACATTTTATTAATTTCCCTTTGATTTTCCATTCTCTTCATTCTGTGTGTTTACTTACTAGGGTATTTCTGAGATCATTTTTAGTAAATGGGGCCTCCTCCTTTTTTCCCCCCTTTTTTAAGAGCTACATTACATGCCTTTTAATTTTTTAAAACAGATGCTACATGTGATAGTTTGAATTTAGAGCATTACCCGGAGCCCAGCACATGGTGGGTGTACAGT